>NC_140081.1:20854721-21511099 GCF_964194135.1 Talpa europaea
GGCATTGGTGGTGGGCAGTCTATGAAAATGCTTATTTGTAGAGGATTAAACCTATAACCATCAAAGCAGATAAAATGATATTCCACTTTACTTCAATAAAATAATGTGAAATAATTGTTGTTGTTGTTTTTTTAATGTGCACTGTAAATGTTAAGCATCAGGAGGAAGACATTGCAAAAGTAACATATGGTTGGGCCTCCCTGGTGGCACAAAGGTTAAGACGCAACCTATGAAGCAATACGCAGCCACTGCAGCACTAGTTTGACTCCCCTGCCAGCTAGGGAGCAACTCATGTGGCAGACCTCTCCTGACTCGCCCCCTGCTCCCCTCAGCAGTCTACTTCAGTCAAGCTACCTGTTCTGTCCCCCACTCCGTCTCTGGCGAATCCTCTCACCCCCCATACCTCTGGCCTGCACCCCACCTCTTGTATGCATAAATAAATAAATCTTTAAAAAAAAGTAACATATGGTAATTCCCTTATCTGATTTTGCGATCTCAGCGAATTTTCTTTTTCAGGAAACATTTGAGAACTCTTAACAAAAATAAACCTGGTTTTCTTCATTTTATTTTCAAATTTTCTTACATAATTGTTCGTTTTTGTACAGTAATTGGTTTCTTCCATCAGATGTAATTTTCTTCACATTTAGTTTAGGAAATAAATATTGATTGCACATACTTTATTTCTACTACACCGAGGAGTAGACATCTCTAATGTAATTATACAATCAAAGAGTATCCCAACTCCAAAAAAATTTTTGAGTCATTGGAAGCTCTCACTTTTCAAGTTACTGAATGACTCCTTGGCTTCTACGTAACCCCCCACAAAAAAATTAACCCAACATACATAGCCATGGACAACTGGAAAAATACTATTAAATAGCCATAGTCATATGACTCTCGATCCTTTTATTGGTGATTGGCATATGTAAAGCATGTATGTTCAGTGCTATTGGAAATGACAGACTGAGAGCTTTGACTTTCACACTGCACTCAATGCAGCTTGAGCATTTCTTGTGACCCAATAGGAACAACATTTGCTAATGTCCTGATAATAGGACAGGCGACAACTTCATTTAAGTTTTGGTAAGGAAACTAAAGAGGAAGAGTGATGTTGCCAAGAAATTGATAGCAGTCACTCAATTTATTATGAGGTTGCTCTTACAGGAATAGGAGTATAAAGTAAATGAAAGAAAAGCAAAGACAGTATAAAACCAAAGGGTGCTTAGAAGGTATCAGATCATTCCATTAAACCAGGGTACTTTAGGTCCTTAGCATGGAAACTGACTTCCTTGAGGATGAATAATAAAAGCAACTAAACTTTATGGAGTACTTACTAGGTCCCAGGCTGCAGTATATAGGACATATATCCTATTCATTTTTTAAGAGGGAAGGAAACTGAGGAGAATTCAAATCACAAATCTAGTAGGTATTAGAGGCAGGACCCCAACCTACATATTCTCTCCCTCAAGAAAACTGCTTAAATATTGCTATAGACTGCTTGTCACCCTCACGCCCCACAGAATTCCTGTGTTGAAATCCTACCGTCCAGTGTGATGTTAGTACAGATGGGATCTTTGATAGCTGATTAGATGATGTGGATGGAGCCCTCATGAGTGGGATTATTGTCCTTATAAAAGAGACGCAGAGATCTCCCTCACTCTTCTACCATGTGAGCACACAACAAGAAGATGACTATCAACCAGGACGTGGGTTCTCACCAGATACTGAGTCTACCAGCATCTTGACCTTGAATTTCCCAGCCTCCAGAGCTGTGGGAAATATTTTTGTGATAGTAGCCTGAACAGACTTAAATAGAAAGCAGTACTGAGAAGGAGGAATGCTGTAATAGCAAATATCTAAAAATGTGAATTTGGCATTGGAAGTGGGTAAAGGGTAGAGCCCGGCAGAATTTTCAGGTTTATTCTAAAACATGTCTACCTTGTCATGAATGGACCTTTAAAGGTGACTTTCATGAAAGCTCAGAAAGAGGCGAGCAATAGAGAAAAACCTCAATTTTCTTGGATTACATAAACAATCTGGAATCAAATGTTGGTAGAAATATGGGCAATAAATATCATTTTGATGAGGCTTCAGACAGAAATGAAGAACATGCCATTGGAAACTGGAGGAAAGGAGATCCTTACTGTAAAGTGGCAAAGAACTTAAGCTAAGTTTTGCACATACTTTAGTATTTTCTGGAAAGCAGAACTTGGGAACTCCACCTTGCTCATTCCACTACAGCCACACTAGCTTTGTTGCTCCTAACACTAAGCATGTCCCTGCCTCATAACTTCACATTGGCTATTTCCTCTATCTAAGAAATGATTTCCTCAAAAACAGGGGATTTCCTCTCCTGGTTATGTATCCATGGTGAACACCCTTATCACTCATGTCTTTGATCAAGTCATATTTTCTCCTTGAGATCTACCCATTACTACCTTATTTAAAATTATAACCTGTTTTCACCATGTGCCCCATTTCTTATAGTCACACACACAAAAAATGACTAGAACAGTTAAAAGAGATTCTAATTCTTCTCTACTCAGGGATTCAGGGATACGGGTGAATTGTACTTTATACTTATAAGTTCAGCTTTCCCATCTGACTTATTTCAGTTAATGAAATATGAGCATAAATGGCATGTCACTTCTGGCTGAAAGCCTTTAGGAGCCAACACTTAATTTGCCACTTTCCTTCTTCAGTGCTACAGTAACCAGCCACACTCCAGATGATGGAGTGAGAAATAAAATATTTGTTGTTACAGACATTAATATTTGGACGTAGTTCTGTCAGCAAAACATAGCTTCTTCTGACAGATTTTCACAATATATATTATTTCCTTCTTTAACCATAGAATTTAATGCTTTCTAGAATACCATATATAATTTACTTCATTAGTAAATGAAGTAGCAAATATGTAAACAAAGAGAAAGTTACAAGCTTTAACGACCTACCAGAGTATAAGTTCCAGGATAAAGAGAGAACAATTTCTGGTTTGTTTCTCTTTGTGATACAAACACTTGAAACACCATTGCCTGGCATATAGTTGGGACTCAAGTGCTTGCGGGAATGTCCCTATATATCAACAGTGTGATTTTCAAAGATCATTAGGATGCAAAGGAAATGGAATTACTGGGAAAAATAAAGACAAATTAGAGTTGTTTTAATGAAATGACAGCTCTGATATTTACTAAAGAAAAGATTTATTTCAATGGGGGAGAAGCTGACTTCCATATTTTAAGCAACAAGGCTGTAGCAGTTATACATGGGAAATCCAGGTCTACGGCCCTTTCAGAAATGTGGGGGATAGAGTTTCCAGTGGGATTATATAGACATGTAGAATACCCCTTGAATCAAATGTTTATATTTGTATGAAAATTATAAAATTATGGAGCTTATCAGACTCAATTTTCAAGACAGACTGAAATATACTAATCTGATATAACACATTTTTCCTAAATATAGTTTAAGAAAATTAAAGTGCCAATATCTATGCTAATTCTGAGTATTACTGCAACTGAAATCCTAGGATTGATGACTTTCAGTTTTGCTTACACACTTATTTCATTTCTTTTTTTTTAATTTTTAAAAAGATTTATTTATTTATGCATACAAGAGCTGGGGTACAGGCCAGAGATGTGGGGGTAAGGGGAACCACCAGAGACAGAGTGGGGAGCAGAACAGGCAGACTGTATAAAATACACTGCTGAGGGGAGCAGCGGGCGAGACTGGAGAGATCGGCCTTGCCATATGGGTTTCTCCCTGGCTGGCCGGGAATCGAACTCATGCTGCAGAGGCTGCGGACAGCCTCATAGTGCAGTTCTCAAACCCTTGCGCCACCAGGGAGGCCCCTTATTTCATTTCTTATACTAAGATAACCCCACAAAAAAATGGGTGGTTGAGATGGTTGTGATGGAGATGATGGAAGTTGAGAACCACATTTCTTTAAGAATCAAGTAGTAGTCTTTAAAATCTCTCTTACCAAACTTAGGTCTCAGGGTTTGTGGTATCTCAGAACAGATAGGAGAGAAGAGAGGTGTTGGCCAATATACAGTTTAAGGGAGAAAACAGCCATTGAGATATAGTGGGTAGCAGAAATTTTCAAAAAAATTAGAGAAAAAAGATTTCTTTTAATTGTAAGCTAATTACTATTTCATGAAACTATTACTATAAAATCTATTATCAAATTGTTTGGGTGCTTCTTTAGAGAAAGGAGGCTTGTAAAGTGGTGGAAAGTAAAAAGTGGACTATTGTGAGTGGAGAGAGGACAGAAGCTGTAGGAAAATAAGCAGAAATCAAATCTTTTTGGCGAGCAGAATTATTAGGTCAAGGAGAATGCAAAGTCCATGAGAGTTTCCTTTGCAAATCTTGAAGATTTTCAACTTCCAAATTTAAGGTACAAATATTTGAGGTTTTTGTTGAGTTGCATCAGCTCTTTGTAGATCTAAACCCACTTCTTTATGGACAACAAATCTTTGACAAAGGAGCAAAGACTATGCAATTGAACAAGGACAGCAACAAGTTGGTTCAATAAATGGTGCTGGGAAAACTGGACTGCTGCATGAAAAAGGATGAAGCTAGACTACTACCTCACACCTTGCACAGATCCTACGCTCTTGAGTAAAGTACAGCTATATCCAAATTTCAAGAAAAGGTTGAGAGCCCACAATTATCAGCAGACAACCCATTCGCTGAGAAGCTAGAAAATGGAGGGAAATTCTCCTATACTCATCAGGATTCTGTGTCATTCTTTTCATACACAGCATGTGCAGTATTATCTAAACATCCTACCCTTGCATGTTCTATCTTATGACATAATATCGTAAAATTAACTAAATCTAAATTGACAAAATCATAAATCAGCACATAATAATTATTGTTCTACTAGTTTTTTTGTGTTGAGCTCTCCATTGTAGTATATGAAACTTTTACTCATTCTTCTAAAAAACTGCTTAGTATTCTATAATATTATATAAGCCAAGATTTAGTTAACCCTAATTGTGCCATGCTGAAATTATTTTAGCATACATTCCTAGCAATGGCACTTGTGTTTCAAAATTATGCACATTTTAAACTGCATTAGATGATTCTAGTCTATGATAATTAGAGTACACTAATTTACATGTTCTCAAAAAGCATATGAGAATACATACTGCCCCACAATTTTGCAAGGCCTGGATGGTGGCATTCTTTTCCATTTTTGGCAATGCAATAGAAAATAAAAAAGTATGACATGGATGGTTAAAGTGATGCACCCCCAATTAATTGTGTACCTGATCTTAATTTCATATTATTGATAGGGGCTCAGGAAGAAGATGAGATCTTTTGAGAAACTGGGTGTGGTATAGTAGGAAATCTGCACACATATAGTGTTTATGGCCTGTCTGCTCTGAGTTAATTTTCCAGCCCAAAGACACATCCGGAGAATTTCAGGGAGTCTGTGCTATCTGAAGACCAGCCTCAGCACACTGGTTGAGTGTGAGGCCTGATGTCCAGGAGGGTGATAAGGAGCTCCTGGGGCTGGATATCATAAGCTCCTGGCAGAACTGAAGGCCTGCTTACTGCTGAACTGTCTTTGTTCGCCTCACTATAACATATCAGGTAGAAATGGAATGTTAAGGCAGTTTCTTTAGTGTGTTAATCTCCAACTCCTCCCCCCATCTTCCAGATTGCCAACTGAGTGATCAAAGGGCACCTTAAACATTCAATTCCTGTATCTACTTTATTGGCATTTGGTGGTGACAGGTAGCCTGAACTCCAGTCTTCCGGCTATATTATTATATATTATTATTTGATGTTCCTCCAAATCACCTGCTCATATCATTTTCCTATCTGTATACTGGATTTTTCAACTGTTTTTTCTCTTCATATGAAGGTTTTATTAAAAGCTGTTAAGTAAATCCATGATTTTCTTCTAGTCAATAATTTTTGTTTTAATTTTTTGGTTATAGAGTTATAAGCCATGAGAAATTTGTTTTAAAACAACAGTAAACTAAATGCTCCAATAGAAAAGTATCAAACAGGAACCAAAAAAATAAATAAATAACCAAAATACTTTTTGTCTTTACCAAAGTTTAGAATGTGTCCCTTAGTTTACATGTTATAGCAGTAAAGGCTGTAAGAAAGCAAAAAAGAAATCATGTAAGTTTTTCCAATAGAGGGGACTTAACGTGTGGTGTTGTTTACAAACATGCTGACTCAGGCTTAAAATTTCATTTGATACTGAAAAAGACAGAAAATAACCACGGGAAGGGTCTCACCCTGACTCCCCAATATTATTTATTAGGCATATCTTGGACCAATCCCCGGAAATGCCATTCAATAAAATGGTTATCTTTCGTTTCCTCTCAATACCACTTTTGACCGCCAGCCACACTCAAAATATCAAAATATTTTCTTTCTCTCAAAAAAAAAAAAAGGACTGTAATAGGGCCTCCCTGGTGGTGGAGTGGTTGAGCGCTGGGCTGCCAAGCAGCCTGCAGCCTCTGCAGCGCCATGAGGGTCCCACATGGTTCTCAGACCTCTCCCCTGCCGCTCCCACTGCTCCCCTCAGCAGTGTACTTGGGTCCTTCTGCCTGTTCTGTTCCCCGCTCTGGCTCTGGTGAATTCTCTCACCCTCCCGCACTTCTGACTGTACCCAGTGCTTGTATAAATAAATAAATTAAAAAAAAAAAAAGGTCTGTAATAGTTTCTTTCTGCCCTGAAGCTTTCCAATCACAGAAGGAAACGATCAAAAACCCATTTGTTTTCTGAAGCTATTGGTAAGATAATGAGTCAGCTCTTTTTAACAAAGAAATCTTTCAAAGAACCAGAGTAAAAAGAACTACTTAAACTCCCAAATTAATTTCTTCTGAAAAAACTGACAAATTGTGTGTGTAGGGAGTTCAGAGGATAGGGCAGAGACTGCAAATATATACGTCTGGGAAAACAGTGCTTCAAATCCTTCCATGCACATGTGTCATTTGCTCCTCTCATTAATATACACGATTCAGGAAATCAACCCACAAATTGTACTCAGCTTTCCTTTTACCTTGTAAATTGAAACACTTAAAGAAAAGCAGATTGTCTACAGATATAAGCAATAATGTTTTCTGAGAAGATAGAAGTATAATTTCAGCAGAAGGAAATTATAGGAGTATGTTTAATGTTAAACATGGGAGTTAAAGGCTAAAATCAAAAATCTTAGTTTCAACTGTCAGCTCATTGTACCACTTTGTGACTGTTAAAAGAATTCATATACCCTCCAAGCCACAGTCTTCACATATCTAAAACATACAGATTTAACAAGACAAACACCAAGATCCCTTTCAAATTTTAATATTCTGAGATCTAAGACCCTGACTTTCTTAGTCCCTAAGTAGTGGATCTACTCTACTAATAACCAGAAAACACCCACTGCCTTCGAGGATTTAAAGGGATATCCGCTTATTGGGAAATTTTGGTTTAATCAATACTGTATTATACCATTAGATTAAGTTTCAGGTATGCATCACTGAAAATCAACATGTGGTATATACTACATTAAGCTCACAGTAAAGGTCCAATTCTATCATTCAACATACAATTGTTAAAGGGAAATCTTGTGATCAATAAATCTTGAACTTTGGCATGCATAATGTTCTCTGATTATTTTACAGAAAGAAAAAAGGTTTGACCCTTATCTTCAATATTCTGACACAGTAAATTTCAGTGTGGTTTCCAGCACCTGCATTTTAACAAGATTACCAGGTGCTTCTAACAGTTACCAAAATTTGAAAACCACTAGTTTAGATCTGGGCATATTTACATAATTTCTGAGCTACACATTGGTCTAATTTCCATATCAAAGTGTTAGATGGGCCTAAGAAATTCTTCCCTTTATAATTTTGCTCCCACATAGTCTTCCTCTCACAGTAGAAATTTGTTAGGTAAACTTTGCACTACTGGCAAATTATTATTTTCAAGGTGATAAGACCCTTTGCAAATTGTTAGAAGCTCTTGATATAATTTTTTGGATTTTAAAGCACACTTTGCAAATCTCTCTGAAAAACACTGCTTCAGAATTTGAGAAGTGCTGTGTGGGAGGCTCTAAGCACAGTGAGCACAGAATGGGTGCTGTCCACAATATGTATTATGCCAGAGTAATGACAGTGATTAGCATTTATACCATGGGCTTTAAATAAATGGAATTTAAGATCTACCACCCTTCCCCAATAAAATGTAAGATGCACTTTATTGCTAATATTGAACATATTCTTGTTTCTACATCTCCCATTTTCTCTCCGTTTACAGAGAAAGGACACCCCTCCTCAGAAATAAACTTAAGTAACACATCTCTAAATTCAATCCCATCCAGTCCTGAATCTTTGTCTCTTATCCAACTCTCATCCCAGATATTCTAGCAGCTGCTTCCATCTCTCCTTCATTTATGATCATTTCTCTATACTTTCAGATATGTGCCAGTTTTCTTATCCTTTGGAAGAAAAAAAATGAAAATCTTACTTACATCAGTTCCTTCCTCTAATGTTCTCCTATTCTTCAAATCCTTTAATGGAAAAACATTTCAAATGATAGTCCATGAATTCCTTAATCACTCCTTTCCTCCATAACAGACTTCTTATTTATATATTTTTCTCAATACAGAAAATGCAAAAAATTCTTCTCTCTCTTTCTCCATCCTGTCCTTGCTCACCCACTTTGTTTCTCTCTCAACACATTTTGGTAAATATATGTAACAAACTTTATTCACATATTACATATATATGTATGCATGTATACACAAAAAAATAGAAGTTAATATATATAATGATCTAAAGTCAACACCCTTGTCTCATTCTTCACACACCTTGTCTAAATGTGTCATTTTCTAGCCACCCACTCTGATCAGTGAGAATAAGTTAAGACGAGCTACGATAGTAAAACTGTGATGTATGCAGTTACAACTAATTACAAAACTGTAATGAATTAAAACAAAAATTTCTGTCATGAAATGAGTATCATGGTTTAGTTGAGGAATGTGAAAGGAGGGGTCTCTGGACACTCAGGGACCCAAGATGGAAGCAGCAACCATCTTGAACACTGCTGTTTGCTAAATCAGATCCCACCAAAAAAATTTAAAAAAGACTCTAAAGTTTCTCAGGACCACTTATTTTTTTCTAGCCTAGAAGTCACAAACATCAAGTCCATTCATAGCTAATTAGCCAAAATTATACGCCCCACCAATTCAAGATGTATTCAGAAAGTAGAGAGCCAGAAATATCTTGTGATCAATATAACTAACCACATGGATTTAAAAAAATAATTTCTCCCTTTAACTTCTTGAGTACTTAATCCTCAAGATATTTCACTTTCTCTTTCACTCTTTTCCTTTTTCACATAGTCCACAAATATTGTATTGCATTAACTCTATATTCTACTCTTTTTCTCTGTACTATCACTCCTAAACACATCATCAACTTTCATATATTCAATTATCTCTTCTAGGTCAATGATTCTTTAAATAATATTTTCAGATCTTTCATTCTACTGCCTCTCTAACTCAAAGGCCAGAAGGGAGGGACATGTGAAGTTGTTGCTGGAAAATTACTTTATAATAGTGTCACATTATTAAAAAGCAGCTCTATAAAGGATTACATGGTCCATAAGCAAAGAACTAACAATGAGAACTCTTCCATGGGAACATAGTAAGACATATCATGTAATAGGTTAACACCATATTTCAGCACATATTGTATCAGTCCTTGTTGTTGGGTGTACACACATTTATTAACTTGCTTAATATTCACAGCAATTAAAAAATGAAAGCTTTGCATTAAGAATATAGGGTATCAAAGCTAAACCTAGAAATGTAACTGTAGAATTGAGGCTACTGGGGGAGTGGAGCTAAAGGATGGAGGTGGCCCAATGGCCTATCAGAGGGAAGGGTGCAGGAGCACAGGGTACTGTGGTGATGGTGCACTGGTGAACTAGAGGAAATTCTATGGGGACTACACCTGAGGTGGGGTGGAAAGCAAACACTTTAAAAATGAACAATGATATAAAATATATATAAATAAATTTTAAAAAAGGAATAAAAATAGAATGATTTACCAAAGTTAAATGTTTTATAATTATTGTAAAGACAGAATAGGTTGAAAACCAAGATCTCTGATTGTCGACATTCGCATGGCTAGCTGTTTTCCTTGGTCTAAGTCATTGTTCTCATGCTTCTGCATTAACATTGCTATTCAAGGTTGTAAACACAAAACCATGAGTAATTTACTTTATGAATTACAAGGAATTTTCAAATTTAGTTTTTAATATGTACTATTTTTTACCCCTATGGCTTTAAGTTAACATGCAAATCAATCATATGAATATGGCATACTTTCTGTACTAAGGACAAAAAGAATCCCATTCAATAAATACATTGACACTGACTCACACTTTTTCCATATTTCCATACAAAATAGTATCACATGATATCTGCTATAATCCAAAAATTCCATTACCTCCTCAAATATTTTCCTACTCCCACCAGCAACCTCAGATAAGAATTTTATAAAAACAGAAATATTTAAAAAGAGACCATGATAGTTACTATACCATAAAAAAGGGAGTCCATCTGTGTAGACAAAATATAACTTTCTGTCTGACATTCCCAGCACTGACATCTGCTGCAAATACAAATACAGGTTACTGGTTTCAATCTCCAAAATCAGTGTTATGAACACAGACATTTTGCTATCTTCTTTTGCCCTCAATTTAGTATACCTCAAATAGCATACTTAGTGCACCTGAGTATTATTTTGTTTTCTCTATTCCCAGATCTATTGTAACAGTTTCAATAGTAGAACTAGCAGTGGTCCAAGGAGTCACACACTCTGTCATTTCAAAGAAAGAATAGTTTTCGTACTTAATTGATCACTGTGGCAGCTACAGATGAGAAGATTAAACCCAAATATGTAATCACACTGAAAACTGCCCTTTGAAAATGTAATTGGATAGTAAGAGGAAAACCAAAACTTTTAGCCTTTCCTTTTCAATTGTGTATGGACACAATTTTCAGTGCAATATTCACTCAGACAAAAATGAAGAACCCAAAGAAGGTGTTTTTCACATGTTGAAGTCTACAGAAATGAGTCCCTTAATGATACAGCAAATTTTGATGGATGAATCATGAATCATCCTGCTTTATCCTTTCCTTTCCTGTAGTAATATGCTTCCTCACTGATCTTGTTTTATTTCCGTTACTTTCTCTTCTATAGTTTTACTCCATTCTGATAGTATTTGGTATCTCTTAGCTTCCAACTTCTTTCAACTCCTAATTTTTAACTTCCAACTCCTGACTTCCTAGCTTCCAACTCCTAACTTCTGTTCTCAGCTCTCTTCTCTGGCTTAAAATTCAATGAATGAGGGCCTCTCCTGTGGCGCAGCAGTTGCGCGCTGGGTTGTGAAGCTGCCCGCAGCCTCTGCAGCACCGGTTCGTTTCCCGGCTGCTCCCCGGCCACCAGAGGAGGGTCCCACATGGCGTGCAGACCTCTCCTGCTGCCCGCTGCTCCCTTCAGCAGTGTACTTTGGTCCTTCTGCCTGCTCTGCTCCCCGCTCTGGCTCTGGTGAATTCTCTCACCTTCCCGCGCTTCTGACTGTGCCCAGTGCTTGTATAAATAAATAAATAAATCTTTAAAAAATAAATTTCAATGAATGAGACCACCACTAAAGATATCCTATCTAAAAATGCTAAGTGGTTAGCATAATGCTTTTTAAATTGCATTATTTTTACTAAGGTAACAGTGCTTTACAACTTTGTATATGAGTCAGGGATATAGTAAATATTACAGTACTCTAAAAGGTGTCTTAGCACAGTCTAGCCATGTAGGTGAAACATCAGGGCAATTATAGTCCTTATTAATCTTCCTTCTATCTACCCTCTACATCGTGGCTGTATCATTCCATTAAATGCTGCATGGTAAGTTTTCTGGCATTTTGTAGTACTGAAGCTTGTACTTTTGGTGCTACATCACTAAAAACTCTAAGCGAAGTTCCACCACACTTAATATTGGACCGATAATTGTTTCCATAATCTGATAAAGGATATGATTAAAAGTGTAAGAATATAAGTATTAGAGATAAATAAAACTGTATCAGTTTAAATTCCAGCTCCACTACTTACTAAGTCTGGGCTTTAATTTCCTCATCTATAAAATGAGAATACTAAAACACATTGCACATGCTTATTCTTAAGGACCAATTAAAAATATTTAGAAAGCTCTGAAGGCAGTGCTTTGCATGTTGTGTTTACAAAATTGGAGGGCTAACGACCCGTAGTAAAGTGTCAAAATCAGTTAAAGAAATTGGTTTCATTGCCTATGGGGAGGTGACAATCTCTGCCACCTAAACCTGTTAATAAATTATTGTTATTAAAAACTGTTTTAAGTTTGTTCCCTTTAACAAGATGAAGAAGGGGAAATCAGAAGAGAGAGCTGGTGAACTTTATACTTGTCAATTGTTTGTGTTTTACAGTATAGTGAATCTTTGTAACAGAAGTCATTTTTATTTCCTCTGTGTGACCTTGGAAAATGTATTTATTATGATTTGAGGTTTATATTGGAGACTGAAGATATGAAGGGTGGGAAAGACATACCATTATAGCTTGGCTCCATGCATTCTCAAAAACATGACTTCATTTGGCTTTGTAGCCAGATACTCGCCATTTAAACAAACAAACAAACAAAAAAAACTCCCCTAGGCTAAGAAAGAGAATTAAATTATAGCCAAAATTTTTCTCTCTTTCCCCTACTCCCTCCTTGTGATTAAGTTTTAACATGCAAATAATGCATTTCTCTCCAATTGCATTCCCAGAAACTTGGAAAACTGTGTACCTAATGAAAATTATCTCTGCCTCTTTGAGGTTAACAGTAACATGAAAAACAAACGCCTGCTGACTAATGCTAGATGGAAGCCCCCAGGAGACACTCCCTTGGACCTGAAAATGTGAAGCCCTACCATTTCTTCTTATCTTGAATGCCCACACTTTCCTTCCCCCTTACATAATCACGGGACTCCCTCCATTCAGGGAACAGAGTTCAGGGTTTCAATCCCACCAACTCCCTCGGTAGCAACCTCGAATAAACTCATTTGTGAAAAAATATTCAGTGATTCAGAATTTGACTTTTGAGCAGCGAACAAAAGACCCAGTTTGGACTCTTACAGCCTGATTCACCATCCAGTTACTTTTATATGGGTGAAATTTTGAGGAGAAATATAAAAGCATACATATAAAACTTTATATTTATTGTCTATAATAAAACAATTTTTATTATTGTAAATTAAATTTAGATTTACTTATTTATTTAGAGAAGTGATAAGCAGTATTTGTAAGGGGAAAGAAGGATCAAGGGACTGGCTAGAATAAAAATTAGAGAACTGGAGCTCACAGCCATGAATGAGAGTTTGGATAAGTCCAGGTTTATGTTTCATTTATTTTTAAGACCTAGGAAATGGGAAGAGTGATAAAACACATTTCTAGAAATTAATTGATAAGAATTAAGAATGATGACCCAGTAATACTAGTGAATTTATCTGCTGTCATCCATTATATCCCTGTAGGTACCAATTTTTAATGTATCTTATGTGTTATCATGAGAAATTCCTGAAGACTAATAAAGACATCATAAAGTTAAACAAAGCTACCTGACTTACAATCCCCATGCCCATATATCCGCCACTTTGTTTTACTTTGTTTTGATGTGACAACATCCTAGTTTGTTGGGACCATGGTGCTCACCATTTCCTCTCACTATTAAATTTCCACCTTCTTGGGCCTCCCTGGTGGCACAGCAGTTGAGCGCTGGGTTGCAGGGCTGTCCGCAGCTTCTACAGCACCGGTTCTATCCCCGGCCACCTGGCAAGGGTCCCACATGGCACGCAGACCTCTCCTGCCGCCCACTGCTCCCCTCAGTAGTGTATTTTGTCAGTCTGCTGCTATGTTTCCCGCTCTAGCTCTGGTTAATTCTCTCACCCTCCCGCACTTCTTACTGTACCTAGTGCTTGTATAAATAAATAAATCAATCTTTAAAAAAATACAAATAAAGTCAATGGAATTGGGATTAAAACAAAAAAGAAGAAATTCCCACCCTCTTCCCACTGATACCCCCTCCTCAGCATTCATCAGCAGTCTTCTTCCTGACTATTTTTATCCTACTGGATTTTTTTTTTTTCAGTAAGACTTAGATGCAAAGAGGATGAGTGTTGTAAACTAAAGACAGAAGTGAATGCTAGCACAATTGTGCTACCTTTGGAGCTACCCCCACAACTAAAGGTTTCCACTACTAGAGATAGGTGGTTCAAAAGATAAGTTGGAATATACTCAAAGAAAGGGGAAAATAAATGTGAGGAAATAAAGGAAACTTGCCTGTAGAACATTCTTATTCAATTTTTCTTTGCAATGTTGTGATTTTTTTATTCTCTGTCTTTTTTTTTTATCCTTCTTGGACAACATTTTCCTTTTCCCTCACTCATGAAGCAACCCATTATCTCTCTTAATCCTTGTCTCTGTCTTTCTATAAAGCAACCTCATGGTCATCCCCCAAGACATTTTTTATTAATCAGCTATGAATAAAGATTAATAAAATTCAAAGTGATAAAAATACCCTTGGGAAATGCATCCATAACATGAATTTCCTTGCAACATTATATAGCTATATGAAGAAGGTTGAGCTCTCTGAAATGATAGAGCACTATGAAAAGGTATGGCATTACTGTTACTATAACCATCTTTTTCCTTCCAAGTATAGGTAAGGATCAGAAAGAACAGGTGTCCATATTCAGGTAAGCTGTTGAAAGCTCTAGATTCAATTATGGATATGCATAAAACTACAGCAAATGAAAAAAAAATAATCCCCTAAAGCCAAAAATTGTCCAGTATTTTTACAGTATCTTTTTAATGATAAAACAATATGAAATTCATAAATTCTGAAGACCATATAACCTAGAATTTCATATCATATCCCAAACTATTTCAAATGCAAAGACAGTAATTTCAAAACTTCAAGGAAAATGAAAATTTAAGATAATATAACAGCAGCAGAGGATTACAATAATCTTTTAGGACCTAATTTCAAACAAGTGGAACTTTGTGATCCTTTACGATCTTTTCAATTTTTCCATTTCAGTATAGGGGTAGAGTTAGATCTCTGTTCATATTAATCACTCCACTATCTCAGTCCTTTCCTTCCTTCAGTGTCATCACTGGTACTCCCATCTATGGGAGAAGAGACACAATGCTTGAGAAACTTTATAAGAAGAATCAAAAGGAATTGGATACTGGTTAGATATAGGTCAGGAATAACCAGGATGTCATTGACATGGTAAACACAACAAATATTCTCTGAAGGATGTGGCTGTTTTAATGAAGGTGAAATAAGTAGAAATTATAACTGGTACAAGGTGAGAGTCAACTGGATGTATTACCAATTAAATACACCTTTTCTTACTTTTTTATTGATTTTAGGCATTACTCAGTCTACAACAACCTTTATTAGATATTTTTCTGTTTGGGGATTAGGAAATATCAATTTCTTCCACATAATAACTATTTTATTTCCATGAGACTTCTAAAAACATCAGTTGGGGGACAAGTAATATAAAAGTAATTTGTGGGCCTCCCCAGTGGTGCAGGGGGTTGAGCGCAGTGCTGTGAAGCCATCCACAGCCTCTGCAGTGTGGATTCGATTCCTGGCCAGCCAGGGAGATACCTACATGGCGCGGCAGACCTCTCCTGTCACACCCGCTGCTCTATCTCAGCAGTGTATTTCAGTCAGTCTGCCTGCTCTGCTCTTCGCTCTGTCTCTGGTGAATCCTCTCACCCTCCCATGCCTCTGGCCTGTGCCCCAGCTCTTGTATAAATAAATAAAAAAAATCTTAAAAAAAAAGTAAGTTGTCACCAAAACATTGAGGTGAATGACCTAATTGGCTCCTATATTTTTCTCTTTTTCAACCTAAAGGGGTAGAAAAAGATAAAATGAGTAAAAGGTAACATCTGCTTATCAGTACTTGTAAGTTTTTTTCATATATTTGTCTCATTTAATTTTCATAAAACCATAAGACATGCAGAAAATATTAGTTATCCAATTCTTCAAATGAATCCCTTACAATATATCAATCAATTGCAGATTGACCTTTGACTCTAAGTTTGATAAAATGCAAAAGCCAAGCTCTATTTCCTAATACAAGATGCTTAAAACAGGTAGACTTTAGTGAGCAGGAAAATTGGACCACACATGAACTGATAAAAAGTTTTGCTGATCTAGTAGCTTTGGGAGTTCTGTCTAGATTCAAAGGTCCTTGCTCTGCTAAAACATCAAATTATAGGTGGTCTCCTTCCTTCTTAAATATCCAAAATTTGCAGGGATGTTGAGACTTCGGATGATGGTATTTTCTCAAGGATTATTATTCCTTTCCCCCCCCCCAAACATTAACTTTAGAAAGCCCATACTTTAGTAGAAAGCAATATTAAATTCTGATTCAGTTGTTTGCAGTGGATGCAACTTGGTCGCCCTCTAGAGGCTATTCTCAGGTCTGACTGCCATATCTTAATTGTGAGGAAAAAAACAGTAACAACAGTTTAACAACTCATTTTAAAATTGTGGACTTACAGGTAATTAGCTCTATATATTGAATTATAATTCATTTTATATGGTACAATACACTAAATTAGTACCAAGATCTTTGGTTTTGTACAAAGAAACCCAACCCTAAATATCTACCTTTTTTTGTTGTTGTTGTTCTCCCAGAGATGTCAAAGCTTACTGGAACCCTTATGAAAAGAATGGCGCAAATTATAAAAACAATTTGTGCCCTAGTTTATGCTTATTCTGTTTTCTTATAGAAGGCATATCATTTGAGTTAGTGAAAACTATATATATGTTTGCCACAGATTGGTGACAGCTACCATAATTTAGTTATAAATCTCCTACACAAAGCAGAATTGAAGAATGAGGAGAAAATGACAAAGTGAAAATATCAGACACAAATATTTTTTAAACAGTTCCATTGAGGTATAACTGACATATCAAAAAAATGGCATATATTTAATGTATATAATTAGATGAGTCTGGACATATGCATGTAACCACAAAGCCATCAGCACAATCAAGATAATAGACATATTCATCACCTACAAAAGTTTGCATATATTTCTTTGTGTGTGTGTGGCAATATGAGATCTACCTTCCCACCAAATATCTAAGTGCACAATACAGTATCGTTAACTATAAGCATTATGCTGTAGAGCAGATATCTAGAATATATTCATCTTGCATAAGTAAAAATTTATACCTGTTGAAACACTTCCTATTTCCCCTCCAATCCCTGATAACCAGCATTCTATTCTTTGCTTCTATGAGTCTTATTTTAGATACCTCATAAAAATGGAATCATGTAGTATCTGTCTTTTTGTGATAGCATATTTATATAGTATATAGTATATTTCACTTAGTATTTTGTCTTCCAGGTTCAAACACATTGCCACAAATGGCTGCATTTCATTCTTTTTTAACCCTGAATAATATTCCATTGTAAACATATGCCACATTTCTTAACCATTTTCTGTTGAAGGATGCTTGGAGGAAATACTCTCAACATTGATCTTGGCAATGATTATTTAAATATGATGCCCAAAACAAAGGCCTTGATATCAAAAGTAGACAAGTGGAACAACATTAAACTGTTTCTTCACAACAAAGAACAATAAGTGGAGTGTAAAGGTAATTTATAAAATTGGAGAAATCTTTGTAAATCACGTCTCCAATAAGAAGTTAGAAACAAAATGTTAGGAACTCCAACTCAATAACAAAAGAAAATGATAATAATCATAACTCAACTAAAAAATGGGCAAATGACTTGAATAGATATTATTTAAAAGAACATACAAATGACTGACAGCTATATGAAAATAAATTTAAAATCAGTAATCATCAGGGAAATGCAAATCAAAATCACAGTTTAATGATATCCTGTTAGGAAAATTGTTATAAAAAAAAAGTAATAAGTGCTGGTAAGAATACGGAGAAATTGGAACTCTTATACACTGTTGGTGGAAAGGTAAAATGATGTAGCCGCTATGGAAAACAGGATGGAGGTTCCTCAAAAAATAAAAATAAAATTACCATATTATCTAGCAATCAAACTTCTCCGTATATATAGTAAAAATAATTGAAATCAGGATTCTAAAGAGATAGTTGTGCTCCCATGTTCACTGAAGCATTATTCATAATAGCCAAGATAGAGAAAAAATGTTAAAGAAATGTTTTTAAAAGCTGGCTTTGAAGAAGAGAGAAGATAGAGTGTTAGAGACAAAGGCTGGGTAGAGAAATGATGAGCTTGATTTTACTTTTCATTTTGTTTTACTAAATTATTAATTTTTCCCAATTTGGAAAATGTTAGAATGTTTAAAAGCTAACGAAAAGGTCCAGATGAGAGAAGATATTGAATATAAGGATCCTAACAGAGTGGAAGGTGATACAAATCAAAGAAGGCACTAGGACATTGTCTTTGATAGGAATAGGGCTTCTGTTAAATTACCCAAAGAGAGAAAGATGAGAGCAGATGTAGTAAATCTATTATGTTCATTAACAGGAAATTTCCCCTCTAATGTCTTTTATTTTCTTTTCTGTCAATTAGAAGAGATTATCTCCAAATAATACAGCAAATCATAGGAATGTGGCCATTTAAGATTAGTAAAGAACAGTAGAAAAACACACTGTAGAGAGTGGGAGAATGTCCCAGGTTAATAAAGCAGGATTACAGGACAATATTGAAGGACCTTGATCGGGAATTTATAAAGGAAGTAATCTGAACTAATATATGCTTTTTTCAGGGAGCCTTTGAAACCTGAAGACAAAGAGAAAGCAGTGGTTTGGATTCATTCAGGATTAGGTATAATTAAAAGAGACTGTACCATATGATGTCACTCATTGTGGAATATAAAGAGAAAAAAAGCAAGCAAACAAACAAAATCAAACCAAAAACAAACCCTTAGACACAGAATAATGACAACAGAATGGCTTCCAGAGGGATAAAGAGGAGGGGATAGGTATAGGGGCTTGATTAGCTGGGTGTGAATGTTGACTGGACATTTGGTGGCAGGCATGGGGTGATATATACAATTACTGAGTTGAGAAACAGTACAACTGAAAATCCATGCACTGTTGTAAATTAGTGTTACCGAAATAAAAAAAAAGTAATAAAATAAAAATGTTTTGAATGCATGAATGAATAGGGGGGTGGGGAGACTGGAACAAGGGAATGTTGGGCACAGAAAAACACACTATTATATAATGGACAATGAAATCTAAGAAAACAAGGAGGTATACAAAGTCAAGTTTAGGAAAAAGCAAAGGAATAAATAGACTTATTTCAAAGTACAATCGTGGTGGTGAATACTTGAACAATTGAATAAGAATATGAGAAGTTACTTTAAAAGGATTATATCTGTGTGTTAATAATTTGGGAAGTGGACCAGTAAGCTGTCATCTTTAAAATGCCATTTATTTCTCCATCTTTTTCCAGCTCTGATCTTTGCTGTAGAGGAATGATTACTGAAAATCATATTTCCCGGCATTCATTGACAACCTGCTTCACATTAAGCTTAAGTAAATGAAGGATCTATAGAAAATTGAAAAAAAGGGCCTCCCCTGGTGGCACAGCGGTTTGATCCCCGGCCACCGGGCGAGGGTCCAACCTGGCGCTGCAGACCTCTCCTGCTGCGCCCGCTGCTCCCCTCAGCAGTGCATTTCGTCAGTCTGCCTGTCCTGTTCCCCAATCAGGCTCTGTTGAATCCTCTCACCCGCTCCCCCCACACACACACACACACTTCTGACTGTACCCAGTGCTTGTATAAATAAATAAATCTTTTAAAAAAAGAAAAGAAAATTGAAAAAAAATGAAATGGGGGTAGGAGAGTACCCAGAATGTCCTCTTTCTTTGAGTGGTATATAAAACTGAGACTCTGTCTCCTTCATGGGTCCAATTTCTGTTAGAAATCTCCCTCCTTGTTCCCAGTTCCCACCAGCAGTCTTTACATTCATTCCATTTCTGTCTAGGGACATCACTCCTGCTTCCCTAAACCATATGAATCTTTAGCTTTTCTAACTTTTAAAACAAGATTTTTGTATTAAATGCTACTTTCTAAACTTCTTGAAGCATATTTTCTGTCATGTTTAAATTCAAACTGAGAAGTCCCAGGAAAAAGACCCTAAAAATAAACTCTGGAATTAAGTTGTTCATCTGTTTGAGCTTGAATGTAGTAGTTACTTCATTGCCAACATAAAAACCACAAGTGGTTCCTCCAAGCAATGATGACAAGATTATTTAAATTACCATTAGATTTTGGATAAATTGTGAATTGAATGCAATAATTTTAAAGGTTAAGTATCTGCTGCTGCTTTTGTCTATTATGGTAGGAATAACTGTGATCACTCTGGGAATGATGTGCTACTTCTGACAACACCAACAACATATGAAATGAAGAATTGATGTCAGGTGTTTTAACTCTCAAATCAAGGCATGAGAAGACACAGTCACTCCGTCAGCCCAAAAATTTTTCATGTCTTATAGTCACAGAGATATATACATGGCTGCGGATCAAGACTCAAACCTAAAAATGTGGTTTGCAGAATTAAATCGCAAGTTTAATCACATCTATGCTGAGTCTCACAGGTTAATACATGGACAGTGATCTTTAAGAACTGTGTGTTTAAGATAAAGATAAATTAAGCATTTATGATAAGTACAGGTAGTCAGACTTTTATATAAACATTTAACTGAAATCATCCTGTGATTTACTTGCCAGTAAAAGACGCTCTTTTTCCCCATTTGAGGAAACTTGCCTTCCCTTGCTTGACATCAATTTTAAAAAAAAAGTCATATGAAGTGGTTAATTTTCAAGAACATTTTTACTTTCCTCAAGACTCACCTACATCAATAGTCACTGCATTCCAATTTATAACTATAGTCAGATTCCAGCAGGTTCCAAGAGGAAAGTGCAATGTCTACCCTGGCAAGGGTTTGCACATGAAATAAATGTATTATCTTGCTAATTGGTATCCTTAGGGACCTGTAGAATGTATGTGGCAATTTTTTTTTATTAGTGTTAGAGTAAGGAAGATGGAATATAAGTCAGAAGATATTGAATTCATGGGGAACTTACCTAAGATAGCAGATTTAAAACATTAGCTCTAGCTGATGGGATTGTCTCTAATAGTTGTCTTGTCTGACTGACTGAAATAGGAATTCAACAGCCATCAACATTCAGTGAGGGAAAAATGTCATAATCCATCTGACAAAATTGTGGAAAAAGGAATCTGTGTACTTAAAATGAGAATGTTGGAATGTGCTAATTATGTACAACCCATTCATTTTTCCCCATGGAGGTCTCAGATGACAGTCTTCTTTAAGATATTAAGATATTCTTTAATGAGCAGACTCCAAGCATCCTTGAAAATCTCTGTTCTTTCAGTCTTCTGTGAACTAAAGATAACAATGGGGGATGCCTCCATTGAAATGGTACCTGTTTTTTTTTTTTTAAAAAGATTTATTTATTTATTTATTTATTTATTATTTATTTATTTATACAAGCACTGGGTACAGTCAGAAGCATGGGAGGGTGAGAGAATTCACCAGAGCCAGAGTGGGGAGCAGAACAGGCAGAGTGACGAAATACACTGCTGAGGGGAGAGGCAGGCTGCAGGAGAGGTCTGCGCACCATGTGGGACCCTCGCCGGTGGCCGGGGATCGAACCAGCGCTGCAGTGGCTGTGGGCAGATTTGCAACCCAGCGCTCAACCACTGCACCACCGGGGAGGCCCGGAATGGTACCTGTTTTTAATAGAAATGGTGGGATGGCACACTAGCAGAGGTTAGGAGGCAGAATTTAACATTAGAAATAAGTGAGTGCAATTATCATAATGGTCAGCAGGGCAGAGGGTAGCAATAGCTTATTAATCATATTTGTGTTGGGAATTAAATTGATAAACAGACATGAACTAAATAAATGAAAATAAAATTCAAGCACAATGAGCACAAACCTATATTGATTTGCCATTAGGGAAATTTTTGATCTCACCCAGACCTGAACCGGAGATCAGGGGGCGATAATGATTTCAGAAAGGTTCCTACAACACTGCCAAAGTATGTAGTGTGAGTCCTTC
The DNA here is from genome assembly GCF_964194135.1 of Talpa europaea. NCBI lineage: Eukaryota > Metazoa > Chordata > Mammalia > Eulipotyphla > Talpidae > Talpa > Talpa europaea. The sequence goes on from NC_140081.1 coordinate 20,876,887, forward strand.
ACCAAGTATACCTCAAATGGGCTTACAACTATTTTCCTGGGGAATCTTTAGAAACAAAAGGAAACACTCCAAATTTTTCAGGCAAATTCTTTTTTGTCTCCATAACAAACAGCAGGATGAAAAAGAGCAAGTTCACTTTTAACTGACAGAGATAGAAATTAAACTGTCACTTTGTCTTTCTTAAATGAGATGCCAACTCTCCCTCATCTCTGTAACATTATAGACTATAAGGAAATTAATCATTTAGATACAACAAAAATATTATAGTCCACTATATTAATGAGTTTACAGTGATTGGACATGATGAGAAACAAGCAATAGGTACTTGAGATTTGTTAGTAACATACATAGATGCAAAAGTGTGAGAAATTAACTCCATGAAAATTTAAGATATCAAACGTAACTTAGTCTCAGGAAATAATGCATGCAAAATGAAATCAAATCTTAGAAAGCACTGAAGATCATGTTGTGTTGTCTTAAAGATGGAGGCATCACAGAGCACACAGCTAGCCTTCCAAAATATTTTTTACACATCCTCTTTGCCAAATCCCATTTCTGATAATTACTGTTCTTTCCTTTTTAACTCTTCTATCATGTTCTCAACCTTCTTTTGTAGTTCCCCATATTTACTACTCAATCTTTCTGATAGAGAACTGCCAGAGTTATATTTTTATGAACCTCTATCTTCCTCCAGGCCCCCTTTAATGAAGCCATTGAACTAGGTAAGAAAGTGCAGATCTCTATTCCTCAAAACACTGAAAGGGAAAGGTTGTGGGTAAATCACAAATCCTGACAATTTAAACTTTCTCTATGCATCATACTGCATCTTAAATAAATTCATATATGTAATAATGGTGCAAATCAAAAATATTCACAGATTACCAGAGTGCCAAATTTTACAAGACATGCAAAATTATACCCACACTGTCAGCCTTTCAATTCAAAATCAAAACCACATGCTAGGGCCTCCCCGGTGGTGCAACGGGTTGAGTGCAGCACTGGGAAGCTGTCCACAGCCTCTGCAGCACAGCTTCAATTCCTGGCTGGCCAGGGAGATTCCCACGTGGTGCAGCAGACCTCTCCTGTCTCGCCCACTGCTCCCCTCAGCAGTGTATTTCATCAGTCTGCCTTTTCTGCTCCCCACTCTGTGTCTGGTGAATCCTCTCACCCTCCCATGCCTCTGCCCTGTACCCAAGCTCTTGTATAAAAATAAATAAATCTTAAAAAAAAAAACAAACATGCTATCACAGGGTTAAAAAATAGTGTTTCAAATAACTGTAAGAGAAAATAAAAAAGATAAACTCCAGCAAAATTTTAAAGCACGGCCCTCTTAAGGACAATTACAAAATAAAAAGGCAAGCTACAAATCAGATAAATCATTCATGAAACATACATATCTGACAAACACTGGCATACAGGATATATAAGATATCCTTACAACTAAATGGTGAATACTTATTTGGAAAAAAGTATACTGAAATCTGTAATTGACCTTAAAATGTATCAAGAACATAAGATGACCTGATGGAAGGGTAAAGATGGATAGATGGGTAAATATGTAGTAAAGTACAGAAAAATGTTCATCGTAGGATGTAACTGATAGCTATATGAATGTTCCTTATGAAAGTATTTCAATTTTTCCATATGTTTTAAATGTTTTCAAAATAGTTGAAGAAATATATTTTAGTCAAATACACTTAGTTTCCAGGCTGTATTTAAATTTAAAGCAAAAGAATATTGTTCCAGTATCCTTCTTTAAAAAGATGAATAACTTAAAATGGGTGAGTGACTTCTAGGTTTTCCAAAATATGTAATGACCACTCTATCCATCTTCATACAGGGTATACCCTGATGTGAACTTGGTAAGATCTATTTGACAGTTTGTGGTATCTTTTCTCAACCTTAAAATCTCTAGGGAAACTTTTGTCAATTGCTCATCTTTAAATCATATAGTAAAAAGAAAATATCTACCTTTTCCTCTCCTTTGGAATTCTACAACGCAAGCAGATAACATTCCTACGATGTTTGTACCTCCCACCCTGTAAGGAATAATAAGATGAAAATTTAATAGAGAGAAATTTATGTATCTCTGTTTCCAAAGAATTTAACATTTGCTTCCTATATTTTACAACCCAGATGATTAAGAGCAGAGCTATCGGGAATGAAATATTTCCATGTTTTATTAAAATTCAGTTGACATACAACATTATATAAGTTTTGGATGTATAGCATAATGATTTGACATTCAAATACATTGGTTAATGATGACCCCAATGAGTCTATTTCTCATCTATTCTTAACAATTATCAAATTTGCAATATAATATTATTGCCTAGAGACTTCATGCTGAATATTACATCCCCATGACCTATTTATTTTATAACTAGATAATTTGTATCTCTGATCCCCTTTGCTTGTCACCCTAACATTAATCTAACTGTGCCCAGAACAAATGTTTTTTCTTATTAAACTACTCCACTTCTGAATTTTTTTTAAGTCAGTAAGACTTGATCTGTAAGTAGTGTTTTTATGTTTGTGTTAGAATGCAACATTTTCAAAGTCTACTGAATAACATGGTTTGACCATTTCTCAGGAAAGGAAATGAAAGATAAGGAACCAAGCAGTGTAAAGCAGAACCGGGGAAAATAATAAACGGGAGAGGTGGATTAAATGAACCAGTGGGAAAAAGGACGGATTTCTAGAATGAAACTGTATATGACCAAAGTCATATCATTGGCCCCTGTAAGAGAATAAAAGACAGTTGTTTTGATTCTTCATCCATAGTTGATGCTGTGGGACAGAAAAATAATGTACCATGACCCTTAAACCTTTCTATTATATGTTAGCAATGTAGTTGTTAACCCATTGCGAGAAGAGTGATATTTCCAACAGAGCTGCAAATCACTAGTTTAGAAAGTTCCACCAAAAAAGAAATAAATTTCCTGTTGTGAGATCATTGTGGTTATGTACAATGCCAGTGCCTGTTGCTTGTACATAGTTATTTGATGCTGAAATGCTGACCTTGCTTGCTATTGAGTCCACATTCATTTGATAAAAGCTGGTTAAAATAAACCTCAAGGGATGTCTTGCTGGGAAAAAGGAATTCATAAAGTGACTGTAAAGAAATAAATTTTGGCAGTATGTTTTTAACATTAGGGGTGGGGCTTATCATACCAATAAAATTCTGAGAATTCTTATCTTGCTTAAAAATTCCTTCCATGTATAGTCTTGGTGGGGAGTATTTACATTGTAGAATTGTAGAAAGAAATTAGTAGTTTATAGTACCCCCTTCAGCTAGATCTGCATGATCTGCTCTATGAGGACCACTGGAATGAATTAAGGCATTCAGAAATGCTTTTTTAGTTAATCACTACATGTCAAACATTATTCTAAGCACTCAAGAAATAAATGAACACTTTGAGTGATTGCCAAATTCAGTTGTCACTCTTACTATAATCCTCATCTAAGTCAATGGTGACCTTTGAGTACAGTACACAAATATACTGTCAAGTCCATTGATCTTATTCGGTAGTAAGGACAGAACAATGAAAAATTATAGATAAGATTCTTGTTCTCATGTAATTTGTTATATATTGTATAGCTTGGATAAAAGGAAAATAAATGACTCAATTTTAACAAGTTATAGGTAGTGAATAGCCATAAATTTAAAAAAAGAGAATACATATCATAGAGCAACAAGAATCAAGGGAAGCACACAATTATAGTACAGGTAATATGATCAAGAAAAGTCTCTATGGGCCTCTCTGCTGGCACAAGGGGTTAAGTCTCAGCACTATGAAGCTATTGCAAGCCACTGCAGCATGAGTTCAATCCTCGGCCAGGGAGCTAACCCTGTCTTGCCTGCTGTTCCCCTCAGCAGTGTATTTCAGTAGATCTACCTGTTCTGCTCCCCACTCTGTCTCTGGTAAGTCCTCTCACCGTGCCACCCCACCCCCAGCAAATGTATGCATGCATAAATAAAATAAATTTTAAAAAAAAGAAGGATCTCTAAGGAATGTATCTTGTTAGGGAATGTATCATTGAACTGAAACTGAGTAAGTAGGATCTAGCCATATAGAGATCTACATGAAGAATAATGCCAACAAGGGAGATGAGATTGGAATATTCATGTTCCAAAACTGACAGAAAACCAATGAGACTAGACTAAATGTGAAAAAAGTTGTACAAACTAAGAATGAACTCATTATGGATTGAATGGAGTGCCTAGCCCTCAAATTCATATGTTGATATCCTAACCTCCAATACTAACCTCCAATACAATGATATTAGAAAATGGGGTATCAGTTGATTAAACCATGATCAGAATCCTCATAAACTGTATTTCTGACCTTATTAATTAGATCCAAGTCACCTCTCTTACCCTTTCTACCATATGACTCACAGAGAGAAGATGGCTATCAAGCCCCTTGATCTTGTATTTCCAGCCCCCAAAACTGTGAGAAATGAATGTGTATTGTTTAGGCCATACAGTCTATGGTATTTGTTTAATTGAGATATAATATTATATATTTTAAGGGGTACAATATGTCGATTTTATACATTTACATATTGCAATGTGGTTACCACCCTAACACCTCTATTTTCTTACATAATCATTAACTTTTTTACTATGACAATTAAATCTAGCCTCTTAACTTTGAAATTTATAATGCAGTATTATTGACTATAATCCATTATGTCGTGCATTATATCTCTTGGATGTATTTATCTACTAGTTGCAAGTTTGTTCCCTTAAACATCACCCCCAGCCCCTGGTAAACATTATCATACTCTCTGCTTTTATGTGTTCAGGTTTGTTTTGAATTCCACAGATAAGAGATATAAGTCACACAAAGAAAGAGAGTCTATGGTATCTTTGTTTTCCTAGGCCCTGTATACTAAGACAGACGTATTTGGGAGATATATCATGTAAGCTTCATAGTTACTAATGAGAATTTGATTTTTTCCAATTGCAGTAAGATAGTGTGATGGAGAGTTAGAGTCAGAGACTAAACATAGGCAATTCAAATAATTAAATTAGGTAAATATACAGATATTTCAGATACTGTTGATATAACTGTGCTATTATTGTTGTTGTTGTTATTATTGCAGTGTTTATTCAAAGCAAAAACTCCAAGTAGGCACAAAGTCTCCCACATGCTCTCATCTAAGCTCCTGTTCTGTTTGCTTATAAACCTGAGTTTATAATTAAAAAAAAATTAAAGCAGGAAAAGGAGAGACCCTACTCCTGTGACTACAAGCATAACTGGCTGCCCATTGGTAGTGAGGATCCTTGTTTTTTCTTTCTGATATCAGTGGCCTCTAGTAACTTAAAAGGATCTTAAATACAAAATTCAGAATAATGTGATAAACAGCAAAATACAGTAACTTTCTTACAATCATCCCTGTAACAATTTACATTTCTAATCCAGACTTTTCAGTTGACACTACCTATGTATGGTTGTAACATGTGATAATACACAACTAGAAGTTATGTTGAAAAAATAACTTATATTTTATATTATATTTTTTCACTCCCTCAGGAATAGCCAGACATATTCTAAAATATTTATTTGCAGTAATGTCTTAAATATATTTTCCATTAATTATGAATAAAACCAAGCACCGACTGCACCACTGATAGAGAAGTATGATTTTAAGGTTCTTGCCTCAGAGAGGATGTTAATTTTCATGTTCATATTTCATTTAGTTTACTTCAGAAAAAAAAGTTCTCATTTTCCTCTTTGTAACTAGAAGAATTCCCATTCTGTATTCCAAAGAGTAACAGTAAAAAACAAAGGCCTACTATATATAAAGCCAAAAATTATAAAGTAATAAGCATACTGTCTATATGACGTACTTACCATTGATTCTAAAATATTATGGAAAAAATTATGACTTATGTGATATTTATTCATGAATGAAATCCTCACTTTTATCACCTATCATATAACCCTGTACATAAACTATAAAAAACACAAAGTCATGGCAAAAAAATTTGTCCATCATTATAGAGAATGATAATGTCTGGGCTGGATCTCTGAGCATCCCTTAAAACTATGGACTAACATATGATCTTGTTTCCATTGATCAGTTATATCCACTATGGCGATTGAACTGGAAGGTATTGACAACAAAAAAAGATTGCTGAGAATCTGTTCTAGAAAAGAAAAGCAGAAACTACTTTCAGTCCAGAAGCATATCAGAGATACATATGACAGTATTTAGCATTTCATATCACTAATATTTGTAGTTCCAGCTGCAGTATATCTTCCAGCTGCAGTATATCTGCCCCATGACTTCAGCAGTACTTGCTCTGTGAACCAATTCTTCATTGTGATTGCTGATCATAACTTTTTTAAAGATTTATTTATTTATTCATTTATTTGCTCATTTATTTATGTATTTATGTATTTATAGAAGAGCTGGGGTATAGGCCAGAGATAAGGGGGTGAGAGGATTCACCAGAGAGAGTGGGGAGCAGAACAGGCGGACTGACTGAAATACACTGCTGAGGGGAGCAGCGGGCGAGACAGGAGAGGTCTGCTGTGCCATGTGGATTGTTCCCTCGCTGGCCGTGGATCGAACTCATGCTGCAGAGGCTACAGATTGCTTCAGAGCATAGTGCTTAACCCCTTGCACGACCAGGGAGGCCCTGCTGATCATAATTTTAATCCTTAAACGCCAGCATTGTTCCTAAACTTTTCAGAGATTCCATAAACTGCCCGCTATCTTTTTAAAAGTAAAAGTGTATTTTCTATGTAATTATGCCGGAATAAGCCATGATTTCCCTAACATAAAAATTGATACCAAAGGAAATCAGAGACAAAAAATTATTGAGGATATAGGGAAAACTGCCATCATTAACCTAGCCCAATTGGCACTGAGGGCAGTAAATCTCCAGCTGGCAACAAGGAACAAGACTCTAGCAGCACAAAACGAGAAAATAAGTTTTAAAAATTATCCTTATTGTCTCCTGGGACTTAATCCCCATTAATGATCTGAGTAAAGATAATCAAGTAATAAGTCATATATAAAAAGCATTCTAAACCTGTAAGGTAAAACAGTTGCTTCTAAAGTCACTGGAAGATTATTATCCCTCATTGTGTATTCTTAGTTCCCTTTTCAAAGATCAATTGACTGTGTAAAAGAGAGCTTATTTACAGACTATTTTGTGCCATTGGTCCACATATCTATCTTTTTGCAAATACCATAATGTTTTGAGTAATGCAGCTTAGTGAAATATTTGGTAATCAGAAAGTATGATGCCTCCAGCTGTGTTCTTCTTTTTCAAACTTACAAATGGTGCTGGGAAAACTATCCACATGAAATTTGACCTATATTTTATATATCAAAAATTAAGTTCAAATGGATTAAACACTTAAATGTAAAACCAGAAACTGTAAAACTTCTAGAATAAAATATAGGAGAAAACCTCCTTAACAAATTTTGTGGCAATAATGCAAAAATAGGTGGAACTATACCAAATCGTAACATTTATGCATAGCAAAAGAAACAATCAAAAACAAAACCAGAAAGAAAAATTATGGACTGGTAGAAAATATTTGCAAACCATATATCTAATAAGGGGTTTAATATCCAAAATATGTAAGGAATACTTATGTTTCAATCATTTTTTTTTAAAGGACAAACCATTTAAAAGGGGCAAAGCACTGGAACACATCTCAAATGAAGATATACAAATGGCCAAAGGTATATGAACAGGTGCTCAAAATCACTAGTCATCAAGGAAATATAAATCAAAACCACAATGAGACATCATCTCCATCCTGGTAGGATGACTGTTATCAAAAAATAATAAATTTTGGTGATGATGTGGAGAAACTGAAACTCTTGTATACTCTTGCTGGGAATGTAATGTGATAGCTATTTTGGAAAACAGTATGGAAGTTCTCCAAAAAATAAAAAAAAAAATAGAATTACCACGTGATCCAATAATACCTTTTCTGTATATATAATCTAAAGATTTGAAATCAATATAATAAAGAGATACCTGAACTCTCACTCTCATTGAAGCATTATTCACAACACCCAAGATATGGAAACAATCCAAATTTCTATTCACATATGAATGGATAAAAAAATATGGTGTGTGTGTGTGTGTGTGTTATTTAGTACACCCAGTCACAACCAAAATCATCAACTTGGTTGGATGTCTCGGGGAATAATACTTATTTTTAGGAAAGGCCTGCTAAAAGTCCCTAAAGTTTCTTCTTCTATCTACTCTAATGATAATATGCCAAAAGTAGGTTGGTGATTTCTACCATATCCCTTTTTAAATTTTCAGTTTGTCTAGTCCAGAAGTGAGAATATTCAGGATTATAACAGAGTATTGTTATAAATTTTATCAGCTAGAGTCAGCAAATTGAGGCTGTTGTTCTTGTGGTCTCTTCAACAGAACAAATCAATAAGGTTCTAAGGAACCTTTCTTTGCTTTCAAGGAATCAATAGCTATTGATTAGACACATGCCTTTATTCTTTTACTCTAAAAAGCTGAGAACATCAAAACAATCTCCTTGCAACTCACAAGGCAACAGTATTATTTTAATATATTGCCTCAACTTCTTCACCCAATGTCACAGCTTAGATCACATTTACACTAATTTTCTTTTTTTTTTTAAAGATGTAGTTTTTATTTATTTATACATACAAGAACTGGGATATAGGCCAGAGGTAAAGGGGGGGTGAGAGGATTCACCAGAGACAGAGTGGGGAGCAAAACAGACAGGTCTACTGAAATACACTGCTGAGGGGAGCAGCAGGTGAGACAGGAGAGGTCTGCTGTGCCATGTGGGTCAGCTCTCTGGTCAGGATCGAACTTATGCTGCAGTGTCTGGGGATAACTTGATAGCATTGAGGCTTTAATCCCTGCACAACCATGAAGGCCTTACACTCTTATTTTCATAGCATTGCCCTCAGAGAACCTAGACATCAGTAAACAGTGTTTATCCTAAGTGTTTTGATAAGACCCATGTTTGCCAGAAACTCAGTAAGTCTCATGAACCAATTCACTCCCTATGTTTTTAGGAATCCTCTACTTTACAAGACAAATCCACTTTCCACTATAGAAAATAAAGATCCTCTTAAAGTTATCAGTCAAATCACATTGCTTGGAACTCATACTTAAATTATTCAGTGAGCATCAGACCCTTTCAGGAAAACATAAACAGGACATTGTCTCTATTCATCCATAGTCTTGGGGGGTGGAAATGTGATGGGTGTTGTAATGCATATGTGTATAAGAAACTACAGCGGGCCTCCCCGGTTGTGCAGCTGGTTGAGCACAGCACTGTGAAGCTGTCCGCAGCCTCTGCAGCATGGGTTCATTACACAGAGATTCCCAGCTGGCCAAGGAGATACCCACATGGCACAGCAGACCTCTCCTGTCTTGCCGGCTGCTCCCCTCAGCAGTGTCTTTAGACTCTCTGTCTGTTCTGCTCCACACTTGGTCTCTGGTGAATCTTCTCACCCTCCTGCGCTTCTGGTCTATACCCCAGCTCTTGCATAAATAAATAAATCTTTCAAAAAAAAAAAAAAAGAAACTACAGCTAAAATTTTGGTTTCCCTCCATCAGGTATCACTTCCATAGGATTCCCACCACCAAATCCTCTAACTTATTTTTTGTTTGTTTATAGAGGTTTACAAGCACACAACAAACCACATATTTAAATTGTATCATTTGATAAAATTTGACTTATGTGTATAGTAGTGAAACTATCAACATGATCAAGATAATGAATATGCTCATCATCACCCAAATTTTCTTTTCACTCTTTGGTAACTCTTCTTCCCCAGTGACTCACTGCCTCATCACTAGGCAACCATTCACCTCTTCTCTGCCACTATGTATTCATTTGCATTTCCTAGAATTTTATGTAAGAATAATCACCAAGTATATATTCTTTACATGTAACCAGTTCTTACTGATTTATTTCAGTCAGTATACTTATTTTAAATTTAAAAACAATTTTTTATGTGGGGCCTCCCCAGTGGCACAGCGTTTGAGCGCTGGGCTGCGAAGTTGCCTGCAGCCTCTGCAGCGCCGGTTAAATCCCTGGCTCCCAGTGAGGGTCCCACATGGCGTGCAGACCTCTCCTGCCACCTGCTGCTCCCTTCTGCAGTGTATTTCGTTGGTCTGCCTGTTCTGTTCCCTGCTCTGGCTCTGGTGAATTCTCTCACTCTCCTGCGCTTCTGACTGTACCCAGTGCTTGTATAAATAAATAAATCTTTAAAAAAACAATTTGTTATATGTATCAAAGGGACTGAATTTATTGAAGATTTCAATATTCCACAGATTATTTTTTTCAATGCAATCAAGTTCCATTAGTGTGGGGTTTTTGTTTTATTTTTGTGTTAGTTTGTTGTTTATTTTGTGTGTGTGTATGTCTTTGCCTGTTTGTTTATTTGTGGAAATGGTTTCAGAAGCAATGGGAAGCCTGCCCTCTTACAGTTTAAAATTGGTGCTCTCTTCGAACAAAAGATGCTGAATTTAATAATATCATATTGAACATAATATTTATTTATTATTAATCCTGTCAGAATGTGAAATGGTATAGTCACTTTGGAAGAGAGTTTGACAGTTTTCACAAAATTAAACATACTCTTAGCATATGACATAGTAATCAGTCCTGTTGACACTTACCTAAAGAAGTTGAAAACATGTCCACTTAAAAACCTGCATATGAAAGTTTATAGCAGTTTTATTTATAATTGTCCAATCTTGGAAGCAACCAAGATGTCCATCAATAGGTGAAAGGATAAATAAACAGGTATGTTATAATATAGTGTCTGGTACGTGCAGACAATGCAATATTATTCAGCACTTAATAAAGGCTATCTACTCAGCTAATCACAAAAAGGAACTCTCCTATACTGTTGGTGGGAATGTGGACAGGTCCAGGCCCTATGGGGAAAAGTATGAAGGCTTCTCAAATGATAAAAATGGATCTGCCATGTACCCCACAATTCATTAATTTGAGGGGAAGCATGCACTATGGGAAGCTAAGTGCCCAAATACAGATGAGTTGATTAAGAAGATGGGGTATATATATACAATGGAATACTTCTCAGCTATCAAAAAAGGTAAACTCCTGCTATTTGCAAAAACATGGATGGAACTGGAGGAGATTATACTAAGCAAAATGAGTCAGAAGGAGAAAGATAAATACAAAGATAATTCCACTCTTGTGGAATATATAGAAACAAAACAAAGAAATAGATAAAGCCAAAATAGATAAAGATAGATACAGTCAATACAAACCCATGAAATCGGACAGCAGAATTGAGGCTATGAGAAGGGGTGGAGAAATTAGGGAGCATGGGACACAGTGGTGGGGTTGGGCAATGACCTATGTTGGAAGACTATTGGTTCTTTGATAGAGGGCATGGTGTGATAACAAACGTATGAAGAGGTATGAACCTATACCCCTAAAACATATACAGTGTTGTAAATCAACATAACTCAATAAAAATAATTTAAGTAAAAACAGATTTAGACTGTGGATTGGTGGGCGGAGCAACATGGCGGCGAGGAGACTCTGCGAGTAAGATCTCCCATTAAAAAAAGTTAATAGGGAGGAAAAGCGGCAGGTCCCAGTGAGAACTGGGACATGGAAGATAAACGGACAACTCCAGCAAACTGCCCAAAGAAGAAAGTTGCCATAAAAGAGGACGAGAAGGGAGGGAAGCGCAGAACCCTGCTCCCCTCCCCCGCCCACAGAGGCGGCACTCTCCGACCAGCAGAGAGGAGGAAAACAACAAACCAAAACAGCCAACAAGAACAAAGGACGCAGCAAGCGGGTCTGTGAGTGGAAAGGAACTATTGCAGCCACCACACCCCGTGAATGGGAGCTGTGGAGAACCCTGCAGGATCCGCCGCGAAGGTGAGCTCCAGGCTCCATTAAAGAGAGCCCCGCCCCCCAGGAGGAGACCAGCACCAGCACACAGCCCCGGCCACCCGGGTAAGCTTCCGCGGAAAGTGGCGCGGATCCGGACCGGATCGCAGCTGCACAGGTCCCCGCGCCTGCGACCTAGGCTTGCGGGGAGACGGCGGAGGCCCTCCCTGAGTGAGCAGGAACAAGGCGCCCAGGCAGGGGAGCGGGATTCAAAAGGCGCCATTCCCGCGCCACTGATCTGGGCTACAGCCCGCGTCCTGGAACTGAGGGCTTTGGAACTGAGACCCGGGGCACGAAATTAGGGGCGTGGGTTCCCCACGGCGGTGGGGCACAAGGCAGACACAGCACCCCAAAGCCTTTGAGGTGTACCCTACCATCCCCGCTCTGCTCCCTGTCCCACGGGGTGGAAAATCAGCTCCCCAAGGGCTCTAGGAGAGATCTCTGGCGCCACCTAGCGACTTGAAGCCAGCAGAGGCTCCTGAAGGAGCTAGTGGCCAGCTGGGGAGTTAGCCCACACCGGGCCCCTTCCGAACAAGTAGTCTGAGCCCACAGGGAGAGCGAGCACCCACAGCCGGGGCAGACCAGGCGCGCAGAAGAGTGTGCCTGAGACCAGACGCGCAGGGAGTGTGTCCCACATCACCATTTTAGAACAGGGACATTTCTTCAGTAAAGACTACCTGCAGAAGGCTTCCTCAGGAGCCAGAGGTGAGCAGGGGAAGTTCGCCCACGCCAGACCCCCTCTGGCCTGCAGTCCAAGCCCAGAGGGGAGCAGGAACCTACTGCCGGGGCAGACCAGGCGCACAGGGGAGTGTGTCCCCACATCGGCATTTTAGAACAGGGACCTTTCTCCAGTAAAGACTGCTTGAAACTGACAGATGACTCCTGGAGGAACCAGAGGGGAACAGAGAAGCCCACCCAAGATGCCGGCCAGTCCCAACAACACAGTGTCCCAACGCATACGGCAAATTAGAAAACAGACAGTAGGGAGGAGAAGAACCACACGCAACCTAGCAACTCTCCAGAGAAAAAGCACACCACAAAAAAAAAGCCAGCCCCCAGATTGCAAAGACAATAACTTGGAAGAATTTCTGAGCCTTCCAGAAAGAGAATTTAAAATTGCCGTGATTAAAAAACTGACAGAAGTCATAAAGGAAAACAATGATAAGGGAAAAATAATCAACGATCAGAAGAATGCAATTGAGTCCCTAGAGAGGGAAAACAATGGTCAGAAGAAAGAAACTGAGTCCCTAAAGAGGGAAGTAAAAGAAATGCAGGAGATCAAAGAATTAATGGAAGAACTAAAGAATTCTGGGAAAAGCAATGAAAGCAGAATAGATGAAATGGAAGAACGAATAAGTAATCTTGAAGACACATAAATAAAAAGAACCAAAACAGAAAAGGAAAGAGAAGTACGAAGGAAAAAGAACGAAGAAAGACTTCGGGAACTATCTGACTCCATAAGGAAAGGAAATATAAGAGTTATAGGAATACCAGAAGGAGAGGAGCGAGATGTAGGAACAGAGAAAATATTCAGAGATAATTGAAGAGAACTTCCCAAATGTGAAGAAGGAGCTGAAAATTGATATACAAGAAGCAAGAAGAACACCAAACTTCCACGACGAAAGGAAAAATACAGCAAGACACATAATAGTAAAGCTCCCAAGAATCCAGGACAAGGAAAAAATAATGAAGCTGGCAAGAGGGAAGAAACAGATAACATTCAAAGGAAAACCAATCAGGCTGACATCAGACTTCTCCAAAGAAACACTACGGGCAAGGAGAGAGTGGAGGGACATAGTCAACAGACTCCAAGAAAACAGATGCCAACCAAGAATACTCTATCCCGCAAAGCTCTACTTCATCTTTGAAGAAAGAATATGGACCTTCCCAGACAAACAGAAACTCTGGAATTTCATTGCAACTAAACCCCCACTCCAAAAAATACTACAAGGAGTCCTAAAGCCAGAACCTCAGAGGGACGAATAATAATGAAAGAAGGCAAAAAAAAAAAAAGTTATTAAAAGAATAAATAAATAAAATCAAAGGAAAGACAAACACAATGGCAAATACAGATGTTAACATATCAATATTAACTCTAAATGTAAATGGACTAAACTCTTCAATAAAAAGACACAGAGTTGCAGCCTGGATTAAGAAACAAAACCCAACCTTTTGCTGTCTCCAGGAAACACATTTAGCTACAAAAGATAAAAATAGGCTCAAAGTTAAAGGATGGAAAACAATCCTACAAGCAAATGGACCAAAAAAGAAAGCAGGAACAGCTATACTTATATCAGATAAAACAGATTTCAAACTCAAAAAGATAAAAAGAGACCCCAATGGTCACTACATTATGATCAAGGGGACAATACTTCAAGAAGAAATAACACTCATTAACATATACTCACCAAACGAAGGAGCACCAAAATATATCAGACAACTGTTGTCCTCTCTGAAAACAGACATCAGAGAAAACACATACGTAGTGGGAGACTTTAACACACCACTATCAACAATGGATAGATCAACAAGACAAAAAATAAGTAAAGAAACCAAAGCTCTAAATAAGGACCTAGAGCAATTGGGCTTAACAGACATCTATAGAACACTAAACCCCAAAAAAACGGAGTACACATTTTTCTCAAGCGCACACGGATCATTCTCCAGGATCGATCACATACTGGGGCACAAGACAAACATCAACAGATACACCAAGATTGAAATCATATCAACCATCTTTTCTGACCATGAAGGCATCAAACTAGAAATAAACCATAAAAAGAAGGCAAGGAAATTTCCTACCTCATGGAGATTAAAAACCACACTACTGGAAGACCATTGGACAAATGAGGAGATCAAAGAAGAAATTAAAAAATTTTTTGAATTGAACGACAAGGAGGACACCAATATCCTAAATGTATGGGATGCAGCAAAAGCAGTAATAAGAAGAAAATATATAGCAATAGAAGCTCACATCAAGAAACAAGAAAGAACGCAAAGAAACATCCTAATCTCGAAGCTCAAAGATCTAGAAAAAGAACAACAAAAAAACCCCAAAACCAGTAGAAGAAAAGAAATAATAAAAACCAAAGCAGAAATAAATGAAATTGAAACTAAAAAAACAATCCAAAAGATCAATGAAACCAAGAGCTGGTTCTTTGAAAAAATCAATAAAATAGACAAACCCCTAGCCAGGCTCACAAAGGAAAAAAGGGAGAAAGCACAAATAAACAGGATCATCAATGAAAGAGGAGAAATCACAACGGACACAGCAGAAATCAAAAGAATAATCAGTAACTACTATGAACAGTTATATGGAAACAAGTTTAACAATCTAGAGGAGATGGACAAAATCCTTCAACTCTACAATCACCCAAAGGTAGATAAAGAAGAAATAGAACATCTAAACAGACCAATTACAATTAGCGAAATTGAAATGGTAATAAAAAATCTCCCCAAAAACAAAAGCCCAGGACCTGATGGATTTACAAATGAATTCTACCAAACATTCAGAGACGAATTAGTGCCTATCCTTCACAAACACTTCCAAAAAATTGAGAAGGAAGGGACAATACCAAACACGTTTTATGAAGCCAACATTACACTAATACCAAAACCGAACAAGGACAACACAAAAAAGGAAAACTACAGGCCAATCTCCCTAATGAACACTGATGCAAAAATCCTCAATAAAATTTTAGCTATCAGAATCCAACAATGTATCCATAAGATAATTCACCACGACCAAGTTGGATTCATTCCAGGGGCACAAGGATGGTTTAACATCCGAAAATCAATCAACGTTATCCAACACATCAACAAAAAGAAATATAAAAACCACATGATAATATCAATAGTTGCTGAGAAAGCTTTCGACAAAGTGCAACACCCATTCATGATAAAAGCCCTTGAAATTCTTGGGATACAAGGAACATACCTCAACATCATAAAGGCCATCTATGACAAGCCAACAGCCAGTATCATTCTCAATGGTGAAAAGCTGAAAGAAATTCCATTAAGATCTGGAACAAGACAAGGATGTCCACTCTCACCACTGCTTTTCAATATAATACTGGAAGTCCTAGCCAGGGCAATAAGACAAGAGAAAGACATCCAAGGAATCCAAATAGGAAAAGAAGAAGTCAAACTATCACTATTTGCAGACGATATGATATTATACATAGAGAACCCCAAAAACTCCACAGAAAAGCTAATTCAACTCATCAATCAGTTCAGTAAAGTGGCAGGATACAAAATCAACACGCAAAAGTCAGTAGCCTTCCTATACACAAACAATAAATCTGAAGAAGAAGAAATCAAAAAGACCATCCCTTTTGTTATTGAAACAAAAAAAATCAAATATTTGGGAATAAATCTAACAAAAGAGGTAAAGGACCTATACAAAGAAAACTATAAAACACTGTTAAAAGAAATAGAAGAAGACACAAAGAAATGGAGAGACATCCCCTGCTCATGGATTGGAATTATAAACATTATTAAAATGGCCATCCTTCCAAAAGCAATATACAGATTCAATGCTATTCCAATCAAAATTTCAATGTCATTCTTCAAAGAAATAGAACAATTATTGATGAAATTCATATGGAATCACAAAAAACCCCGAATAGCCAAAGCTCTCCTGAAAAAAAAAAAAAGAAGGGAATGGAGGTATCACACTCCCAGACTTCAAACTATACTACAAAGCCATAATCATCAAAACGGCATGGTATTGGAACAAGAACAGACATACAGACCAATGGAATCGAATAGAAAATCCAGAAATAAACCCACAGATTTATGGTCAACTAATCTTTGACAAAGGAGCAAAGACTATGCATTGGAGCAAAGAAAGTTTGTTCAATAAATGGTGCTGGGAAAACTGGGTCGCTACATGCAAAAGAATGAAGCTTGACCACCACCTCACACCATACACAAAAATCAACTCAAAATGGATTAAAGAACTAGACATAAGACCTGAAACCATAAAATATATAGAAGGAAATATAGGCGAAACACTACGTGATTTGCACATCAAAGATATCTTTACAGACACATCACCCAAAGCAGTGATAGTGAAGGCAAAGGTAAACAGCTGGGACTACATCAAATTAAAGAGCCTTTGCACAGCAAAAGAGACAATAACAAAAACAAAGAGAAACCCCACCAACTGGGAGAACATTTTTGCACCCAACACTAATGATAAAGGACTGATCACAAAAATCTGCAAAGAGCTGATGAGACTCAACAACAACAAAGAAAATAATCCAGTCAAAAAATGGGCAGAAGAGCTAAAAAGAAACTGCTCTGAAGAGGAAATGCAAATGGCCAACAGGCATATGAAAAAATGTTCAACATCACTTGTCATCAGGGAAATGCAAATCAAAACTACCATGAGATACCATCTTACACCAGTGAGAATGGCACATATTAAAAAAACTAGCAACAACAAATGTTGGCGAGGTTGTGGAGAAAAAGGAACTCTTCTGCACTGTTGGTGGGTGTGCAAACTGGTCCAACCACTGTGGAAAGCTGTGTGGAGATTTCTGGACCTACTAAACATAGAGCTTCCATATGATCCAGCAATTCCACTCCTAGGTATTTACCCAAAGGACACAGAAACATCAATTCTAAAGAACACCTGCACCCCTATGTTTATAGCAGCACTGTTTACAATAGCTAAGCTTTGGAAACAACCCAAATGCCCAAAAATAGATGACTGGATCAAGAAGATGTGGTACATATATACCATGGAATATTACTCAGCATTCAAAAAAGATAAACACATGCAATTTGCAGCAACATGGATGGCGCTGGAAGGGATCATGCTCAGCAAAATAAGCCAAAAAGAAAAAGAAAAATACCGGATGGTCTCACTCATAGCAGGAATCTAGAAAACTTAAATAAGGGACCAGGAAAATGAATAACTATAAGAAAGTGAAAATCAAAATCAACAAAAAACTATGAACCAGAGACACTTTTAGGGGGGCGGGGGCGGGGGCGGGAGGGGTGGGATTGGGGTCAGAATGGGGTGCTGCAATTGTATGGGGAATATAACAATAAAATTTATAAAAAAAAAAACAGATTTAAAATGTTTTAATAAAATGTTATATTTCAAGTAGCTTACAGATATCCTGTATAATCTTTAGTCTTTTCATTACCTTATATGACTTCCAAGAAAGTAACAGAGCAATGTCACTTGTTTTTAGAAGATTTACTCATGTCCTCAACAGTTTTCTCTTAATTTGCATATTTTATCTCCTTGCCTTAGCTTTTCAATAACATCTTAATTCAGGGGGAAATAACAAAAATGCTGCATTCATTTATAATTCTCTTCAAACATATCCCAACATGAATGCAGTTAGGGTTAATTAAAAAGAAAGCAGAGAGACAAATAAGAAAACCACTTCTTAAAAGATTCTTTAAAAATCCTTTGTCCTGAAAGGGAGATATGAATCAGAGAGCATCACATCCAGGCATTAACTTGGTTTCAGTTAATGAAGTTCTCAATCTTTCACTCAAGCCTTGCTCCAGTATAATTGTGCCCTCTGCAGTCTTACTGAATGAATGGAGGTGACCGCAGCTTGAAAGAAATCTGATGTCTCTGATACTCAGTGTGCACAGTGACTTAGGCAGGAAAGCAATGTTTTGTTCTTTATAGAGATGCCCTTGACCTATTTAATTTAGGAAACTCTCTAAATAAAGACTAACTAAATTTAACAAGTAGACACATTACTGGCTGTATAATGACCACAAAAAATTCTATGTAGATCTAATTCCTTCCTTTAATACTAAAAACTTCATTGCCGATGACAATATTGAATTTTACCTGCATCCTGTAAATCCTGGAAAAAAGCACACATGAAGATATCTCTCTCCCTTTGCTCCGTGTAAAACAACTTATTTAAAAGAATCATCCTTGCCCATGTGACAAGTAAGACTCACAGATGCCTTCCCTTGTTTCTTGATGGCAAGGACAAAGATCTTCCCAATTCTTATTTTTTGCCTCATATGTTGTTCATTGAAATGTATGTTGCAAAACTCAGTTGAAACAAAATACTTGTTTTAATCAGAACTCTCACTGAAGTTTAGCCTGAGCCAATACACAAACTCTCCTGAAAATAGGTTACCCTAGAGAGTCTCTGATCCCAAGCTACTCTTGTCCTAATTCTCCAGACCCTATCATATCTAATCTTATTTATTCCCCATATAGAAGTAAAACAAATTTAACCTAAATTTTGAGATGTCTGAAGGTTTTATGTTCACAGTATTCTCTCTATTGCAACCGTCCTTCTTCCTCTAATCCAGTAGACTTCCTCATAACTATTTTTTGAATGAAGTCTGTTCTCACTAAATTGGGATTTATTTTTTTATTAGACAACAGCAACTGGTAAAAAGGTGTAAATATTGATGTGTTTGTATATACGTGATAATGGGGAATTGAAAACTGTTAAGTAGTAATGATTTGATCCATTCAGTGAATTATGAATATTAAAAGTATTAGAGAATTTGCAAAGATCTAGGCATTTATGTAGCTGTGATGTGCTAGTCTCCTCTAGTAGTCCACAATTAGATCTGTTTGCTCAAAAATCACACGTCAGTACAGAAAATTAAAACCATCATGTTATGTGCACATTTGATAAAGTCATTTACTGTGAACACCTAGGTGGGTGGCAGGAAAACGACGTGACAGAAAAAGTTTTATAGTAGAGGGGGCATCTGAGAAGAACATTACAGAATGAATAGGCCTTTGTCAAAAGAACAATCTGTGAAGAGTTTGCACTTGGGTTCTGGAACAAAGTGGGCCCCTCCCCCCCCCAAAAAAAAAAAAGAAATCCAGCAAGATGGCAGTAGAGTGAAGATACCAGACTTGCCTCTTGCATACATTCATAACTAAATTGTGGAACAGCAAAGTGAATAATCCCTAAAAGATAACTGCTGCAGCATGTATTAGGAGCAATGGTTCACTGGAAATTAGTAGGAAAAGGTGCAACTGAAATTTACAAAAATAATAGGGCAATATAACCCATGAGAAGGAGAGGCAGCTGCTGTTTGGATCCCCTCTATATTTGTTAACTCAAGGGAACATACCCACATCTGAGACTTTGGAGACCCAGCACTGTGCTGGATAAGAGGGTGGACAATATTGGTGTCCAGGATAGAGGGCGCACGATGGGAGAACTACTGGAACTGGGATGCAGAGTAATGGCTAGTGGCTTGAACAGCGGGAGCCCAAACTGGCAGGAAAATTTGGTCAGACCACCAGTGTCTATCATATACAACACTGTTACTTGCAGCCTGAGGCTGTGATATTCAAAACACCTGCCTTACCCCCTACCCAGGGCCAATACCAAGACATGGAGAAAATTAGCAAGCTTGAAAGCACAATGTTGGAGAACACATAAATTGAAAAACAGAAAAAAAAATAATTTAAAAATGAAAATAGTGTAATAGCTCTTTGGGACAACCTAAAGAAAAATAGCATCCATATCATGAGGGTTCTAGAAGGAAAAGAAAAAAAAAACATAGAAAATTAATTTAAAGAAATAGTTGCTGAGATCTATTTTAACCTGAGAAATAAATTCAATGCCCTGATCCAAGAGGTCCAAAGACTTTCAAACAAAATAACAACAGATACACACACACCAAATAATAATAAAACTGTTGAAAGCCAATGACCAGGACAGAATATTAAAAACTTCTAGAGAAAAAAAAGAGTAACCTATAAGGGAACATCAATCAGACTTTCAGTGAACTTTTCAGTAAAAACTTTACAGTAAGACATGAATAGCAGGAGACGTTTAAAGTTCTCAAAAGCAAAGATGTCCACCCTAGAATCTTCTACCCTGCAAAATTAACATTTAAGTCAGAAAAAAAGGGTAAGGAACCATCACTGAAAAGCAAAAACTAAAATAATTTGTGAACACTAAGCTGTACATGAAAAAACTACTAAGGGGGTTATTATAAAGTATCAGAATGACAACATAGAGGTAAGTCACTTAAATTATACAGCATGCAGGGAAGAGGAGAGTAACAATTTGGCCCATAAGGATGAGTTTCTGACCAGATCAACAAGTCACATAAAATAGTCTATCATATAATAACTTCAGCAGAATCTTCAAACAAAGTGATCACAAAAAGGGCAAATCATATTTTGCTTTGTCTGGATAATAAAAGTAGTTAGAATTGACTCAGTTGTAGGACATGGATGCAAGACAACTGAATGAGAACTGGAAAGATGAACAGATATAAGACAATCAACCATGAAGATTAGGCATGACACAACTCCAAGGAATACCATCCATAATGGTTTCAATGTGAATGGCATTTCCTGGAATTCTGTACAGTCTTGAGCAATAGCTCTGAGCAGGTACCAAATTAGTAGTATCTTTATTATGAGTGTGCATGTTAGGATGCATTTGGCAGCAAATAATGGAAACCAAATTTATTTATCCTCAGCTTCAAGGGGATTTGGGCAAGAACATCAAGGGCTCACAGAACTGTTACAGAGCTGGAGGAGAACCAGAACACTTTGGCAGATCACAAGAAAGAAGTTAGAGAGTCATTCTTTAACAGGACCAATTTGGCTAGAATGCACTGAACAAAATGCACGATATTACCAACATAATCACTGTGACATAATTCTAATCATCTCTTATTGTTACATCATTTTGCTTGATATTCAATCTTCTAGATAACAAGCTTTGATCAAACCTGAACTGGGTTCTTCTGATTGGAAAGACCACACAGAACACAGATTATACTCAAAATAGTAAGGAGGAATAAGATATTGGGCAGCCAAATAGGATAACTATCTTTTTAAAGGAACCTGGGGAGTTTGGACTTCGTTTTCTAAGGCAGGAATTGGCAAACTTTTACATAAAGGGCCAAAGAGTAAATAAATAAGTGTGTTTCACTGTGTTCCAATATCACTTTATTTACAAAATAGATGGCCAGCCAAAGTTACTTGTTCATAGGGATGGTGAGGCCTTAAAAGGATTGCGAATCTCTGTCAGGTCTAATGAAATGGCCCTTTCCTCCATGACTAGGTGAGGTGGGAGCTACACAAGGAACAAATGTTATTTAACTACTTATTGTTTTTTGTTTTTGTTTTTTTTTAAAGATTTATTTATTTATTTATTTATACAAGCACTGGGTACAATCTGAAGCACAGGAGGGTGAGAGAATTCACCAGAGCCAGAGCATGGAGCAGAACAGGCAGACCGATGAAGTACACTGCTGAGGGGAGCAGTGGGCATGGCAGGAGAGGTCTGCGCACCATGTGGGACCCTCATGGGCAGCCGGGGATCGAACCGGCGGCAGTGCAGAGGCTGCAGGCAGCTTCGCAGCCCAGCACTCAACTGCTTCGCCACCGCAGAGGCCCACCACTTTTTGGTTTTTATATTTGAAAGTAATGAGGATTTTCAAACTTTAAATTTCTATGACTATGTTGTCACTTTTAGTTTCAGTTTTCTAAAATAGCCCATCTTAGTTATTTCTAAATTCCCAAGAACAAGTGATTACTTGTGACCTCTCACTGATGTGCCAATTCCAATCAAATAAAGTCAACTAGTATGCAGAAATGTACTCAATCTGTCTAGAAGAGAGATTTAAGCGCCTTTCCACTGTGTACTGATATATAGGTAATAAAATGCTATGTAAGACTGATGACTGAAGTCTTTTGTGTTTATGAAATTAACTGTGTTGGTTAAAGGAGTGAAATGAGTATTTAACTACTTGTTTTTTACATGAGGCTTTATTCTTAAGGTCACTGCTAGAAACATACGTTTCTGCTAACAACAAGCACACAATATATAAAAAAAATTAATATTATTAATTTGGCAAGGTCCTGATATTCTGCTAGCACTGTACATCTTCAATATTATTATTCTTTATGAATATATTAATGATTGATAAATTTATCATTCATTTTACTATTTTTATCCATTAAGAACCATTTCACAATACATACATATTAATATGTATGGCTATCAGGCCTCCCCGGTGGCGCAGCGGTTGAGCGCTGGGTTGCGATGCTGCCTGCGGCCTCTGCGGCGCCAGTTCGATCCCCGGCTGCTCCCCGGCCACCAGAGGAGGGTCCCACATGGCGCACAGACCTCTCCTGCCGCCCGCTGCTCCCCTCAGCAGTGTACTTCGGTCCTTCTGCCTGCTCTGCTCCCCACTCTGGCTCTGGTGAATTCTCTCACCCTCCCGTGCTTCTGACTGTACCCAGTGCATGTATAAACAAAACAAACAAACAAATAAATAAATAAATAAAACATGCCTCTATTTAAAAAAAAATTGTATAAATAAAACCATTAAAAAAATATTTATGGCTATCTTAAAAGTATTTTTCGTAACCTAAAAGTCTGTTTCAAGTCCCATTTACTGTAAAGAGGTTAACCTCTTTAATAGAAGATAAAATATTTACTCTCATTTTTGCAAACCAAAACATTTCGTGTTTGTGAAAGAAAAACTATGGCCAGGGGAATTTGTGATGTTACTCAATATACACACATATGCATGGAACAATTACCTGTATGTGTGTATATACAAATTTATTCATATATATTCATGTATAGGTGTTATATTTATTGTATATTACATGCATATTCATTCATCTTTCCACCCACCTAAATGTGTATGTAAATAGTATATGTATATATGTATATGTATATACGTTTGTGTCTACTCATCTTTCTACCCACCCATACATATACCTATTAATATTTACAGCTATAATACTACATATGATGCCCCTACAGTGATAAAACAGGATCAAAATATCAAACAAAATTAAAACCCAAAAGATAGGTAAAGACAAAGAATGTTATTCCCAGAAATGTAATTCTCCAAAACAACACCAGTAGTAAGAATTCAGCTGGATACTAATGCACACGTCCTGTATATAACTTCAGGTTCTATTCTGATATATTACACTCTCTTTGCACAGGCATTTGGTATATAGCTAGATATATCAATAAACTGAACTTTAGAAGACTGTGTCAGTATTGAAATGATTTTCCATACTGAACACATGCTGTAAATAAGATCCTTGTTTGAGTTTTGAAACTTACTGATGGTTGCTGTCAGTCTCATCTCCTCCTGGCATTTTTCCGCGTGATCAGCATGAGGAGAACTTCCTCTCAAGTATCAATCAGTTCTTTCAACCACAATTATGTATTAAACTATTGTCTCTGAGTCAGGGAAAATGAATGTTAGTATCAGAGACAGTGTTGGTAAGACACATGCACACACATACACACAAACTTACAAACAGAATTTTGCTGCTCTATCTTCTTTTTTATTTAGCAAGAGATATATATACTAGTTGTTTCTTGTAGTACCTGACAAATGCAACTAAATTTGCAAAAGTTAATCTCCAGCACAACTAAACATTTTTAAAAGATTTCTCTGCTAATAGGAAATTTATCTTTTTTTCAAAAAAAAAGGCACTTACCCACCCTTTCATTAACAATTATTAATAAATTAGTTTCATGATATCCTTTCTGTTTCCATTCATCTGCTTCCCAAAGATGATATCATTTGAGCTGACTTTTCAGTCTGAGTATTCATGTATGGTAGTAGAGAAGGCTGTCTATATTTGGGGAAAAAATTATCTACAATCACTTTTTATGTTGCTATAAACTTTTTTAAATTCCTCTAATAATTAAAGAATAGACTCCCCCCTCCTAAAACAATCAGACAGTTTTTTCCAAAATGTCCAAAGACTTTATCCAAAATGTGTCACCTTGGCATGTGGTGCTGCCAATCTGGAGAGAAAGTTACCAGTGACTTAGAGAATGGAAATTACTCAGATTTAGGGTAATCTCCAGAAATAAACTTTTTATCTGAGAAATCTATTTAAAGTCAGCATAAACATCTAAAACCAGGGTCTAATCATATGAAGTCATCCCATCCTTATTATATGAAGGGTAGCCCATCCGCTACCCTTGTCACCACCAACCCCTAATCCATCCCTTAACTAAGAATGTAAACCCTCATTTCTCACATTTGCTCTAGAATTTACAGCCATATAAATTCACCAATTAAATGTGTTCCTTTACTCCTACTAATATTACTGATGTTAATTTGTTTGGTTAACCAGCCTAAGAAGAACCCAGAGGGATGAGAGAGAGGTTTCCCCTACTTCCTTACATAATAAATTCAGAAAGAAATCAAACAAATGTTTCAGATATGTATCAAACTATTGGAGATGACTATTAACTAGAAAATATCCAGATTTCATGCAAAATCCTGTAACAAGCACAACTCACGCAGAACACATAGAAATACAAGTAAGGGAGGTGGGCTAGCATGAATGTCACTATCAATATAAACCCTAGACATATTTTTACATAACTTAATCCTTAACAAATAAAAATGTTTTAAATGAACTTATGAAGATAAAATTTAATCTCTAACTTAGAATTACTTTGATTCAGAATAGAAGGAATTTAGAAATAATATTTAATACCTGCAACTATACTTTGCAATACCTATGAGTTTTAACCCACACAATACTTTCTGTTTACATTGCTATCCTGTTAGAAGAGTTCTTTATTTTAATAACTACACTACAGAAAATACAATCATTTCTCAAAATCAAATGTGCTTCCACCAGTGATTATACAGGAATAACATTTACTTACATCCCACAAACTTTTATATTAACACAATGATAAGGAAATTCAAGTTACAGTCCAAATGCATTGCATAACACTTCAGAATCATGTGTATACAGTTTAAAAAGCTTACAAAATGTCATAGACAAGGACATGCATTTCTGATTTTACTGGGGTTAAAAGAGGCCATCTTACACAAACAAAGCAATGTTTGTTAATACCATATTATTAGGTGATTAGGAAATTGTGTTTTAAATAGTAAACTGGAACACAGTGCATGGAGTTTTTTATTTGTTTTCTTATTACATTTCAGGAAATTTGTTGGTGTTGTTGGGTTAACATAAAATATATTAACTGGTTACTTTTTAGATAGTAGGCCATATCTTTCTGATAAATATGTTAACACAAATTGCCTAACTTCAAAAATGGATCCCGGATCTTAAGCAGAAGTCACCTTTAAGTATAGTATGGCATTTACCTTATTTGCATAGAAAATCATCTAATCTTTACTACAACCCATTGATTTAGTTATTATTGCCTTTTACAAACAACGGAACTGATATAGAGAAATTAAATTGCCCAAGGTCACATAGCTAAGTAGGGAGAATAGAATCCAATTCAATAGCCCTTGAAATTTTCACTATATAGTAGGATCACCCAATTAATCAAGCATTTATTGAGTTTCTACTGTGTAACATCTGGTTTTAGTCATTATGGGGACACCTAATGATGCCTGGTTCTTGCATTACTAGAGCTTACAATCCAGTGGATTCTAGTGCACATAGTGCTCTATTAAGAATCTAAGAAAAAAATAACTTAAAAAAATAAAGAATGACAAGTATTTATACAAACAGGAGTTTCAGAGAACAACTGGAAGGGCTCTGTACTTACACAGATATTGCAGAGGGGTATGACATGAGCTAGGGTATAAAGGGTAGACCAATGCCAGCATAGCCTACAATATGAACAAAGGCACAGAAAATGTGATGGCATATTCGGGAGATTTAGGTAGAGAAAGCCTTGGAACGTGTTAAAGAAAAAAGTACTCATGACACTTCTTAACTACAGAAAGGAAGACTTTATCGAGGGGAATTATTATAGTCAGGTTTTGTTGTAGGAGAGAAAGACTGAGCTCAACTCCAAACACAATAAGAAAAGTAGAGATGTATAGGTGGGGAGCAGGAGAGGAATCAATGGATAAAAAAAATTACTATGAGGAAACAACAGAGAACAGGGAACTTCTGGCTTAAGCTTGTTTGAATCCAAATATATTCTCTGTTACTGTACCTAAGAGAAAATGAGTTAAATTGTCTCAACCTAAATTAATTCATCTGCAATATGAGAACAGTAATACCTACCTTGCATGGGACTCAAGATCAAATCAGTAAAGCACAAGCAAGCTATCTGGCAATTATGGTTGTTTGGTAAATAGCTATTAATATTATAATGGGCCTCTGGTATGGGAAAACTATTACATAATAAAAATATCCTTAATCCATTATCTTAAATATCAGGGTGAATACCAAAAATTTCAAATTCTATACCCTTCCTCATTTATTCTCACCCAGAGAGTATTGCACTTCAGACAATAAAGGGAGCAATTAATTTTTACATCAATTGAAAAGTCATCATCGAAACACTTTTTATCATGTGCTATGGTACGGTGAATATAATCATAAAATCATTACTACTTTTCCCATTGAAATGTAGTCTGATGCTCCCTTCTTGAAACTGTGCGGACCTGGTAAATCAATCAAAAAACAGAATGCAACAAAAAATGTGTTCTTAAGACTTTTGAAGTGAGGTAATAGGAAGCCTTACAGGTTTCACCCAAGACTTGGAATATTCACTCTGGACATAGCTACTCACTATGTAAGAATTCCAACTACTCTGAGATTTCCAGGTTACAAGAAATCCTACATGGAGATGTTTCACAAAAAGGGAAAGAGAACACATCCCATTTTTCTAGACTGTGCACCCAGGTTCAGGCACCAGATATATGAGCAAAGACGCCATCGCAGATATTCCAGCCCCAAAAACCATAGCATAAAGAAAAAGTTAGTCAGAATCAAGGTCCCCAGACATCACCCAGCTCAGGTTATCAAATCTATTTCCAGTCATTCAAACCACCATAGCTGAGGTCCCAATCAGCATGAGTCTTCCCTAGTATGCTTTATTCTCTTTCTTACATATGAAGTCCTGACTGTAACATGATTTTGTTATAGCTACTGAGTTTTGAAGTGATTTGTTATACTTGAATAGACTTGTTACACGGCAAGTACACTTTGATCATCTTTTGAGTTGTACAGTCACAGAATTCTTCCTACCCAAATTTGGGGCAAATATAATCTCTTGCTTATTTTCATTTTCCCTTTGAGTCATAGACTCTCTTCAAAGCTTCCTTCGATTGAAGCAGTAAATAAGCCTCTTGATTGCAAAACTCCATGATTATAAAATAGTCATAACAGAACAGACAAATCTGCTAAGTATAAAGTGTAGCTATGTTGGTGGCTCCTACTTGAACAGATAAGGTCAATAAACAAGTTTCCAGGATGATGATCCATATACCATGTTGTTTGCACCAGAGTTGGGACATAACCAGTGATAAAATAGTCCAAAGTCATTGACACTATGCACAGAGGTCAGGGAAGAACCAAACTTCTGTGGTCATTAATTCATGTGTTTCTGAATATAAATTTGGAAAGATTGTAAAACTGTCCAAATCTTCAAGTAACTGGCCTATTATTCTAATCATAAGTAATTATATTTCCTCCTGGTTAAAATATTGCCTCAGAATCCAATGTTTACTGTTGGTACCATTGTCCAGTAAGCAAAGACAGAAACATATGAATACCTTTCTCTCACATCTCTCCTGTCTTCTTTTTTTTTTTTTAAAGATTTATTTTATTTATACAAGAACTGGGGTACAGGCCAAAGGTGCAGGAGGGAGAGAGGATTCACCAAAGACAGAGCGGGGAACAGGACAGGTAGACTGACCAAATACACTTCTGAGGGGAGCAGCAGGCGAGTCAGGAGAGGTCTGCTGTGCCATGTGGGTAGCTCCCTGGCCAGCCAGGAATCGAACCTCCACTGCAGAGGCTGCAGACAGCTTCACAGCACAGCGCTCAATCCACTGTGCCACAGGGGAGGCCCACTCCTGACTTCTCTGTCTATTCAGTGTATCACCAAGGTTAGTCAGTTCTGTTCCTAATATATCACCGAAAGTCCTTCATTTTAATCAAATTCCATTGCCTTAGTTCATATCCTTGCTATCACTAACATACACTGCCCTTCATCCATTTTGCCCCTCCCATCTCAACCACTGTCTCCAGATTCATACTCAATACTACTGGCAATATTATTATTTCTAAGTTGTAAATTTGATGATTATCTCCCTAAAATCACTGATGATGAACACTAAAAGTTTTCAGGGTTTCCTGAACCAAGAATACAAATTCATGCTGAATTTTCATAAATATGTTAATTTTGATTAAGAAATGAAAGTCATCAATTTTATATAATTTCCCTGTAAAGAAAATATCTGCAATAAGAGACAACAAATGCATCCAGAATCCTAAAAATGAAATGGGGTTATCTAGTGAATTCTGTTCTCATCCAAAAACTTGCTGAGATTTGATTCGGAGTAGGAAGATTGATTTTCTAGCTTAGGTTAAATGAGGCATTGGAAAAATATCAAAAACATGATAAAGATTTAGATACTTCACTGTCACACCAATGAAGTTACCATCCTTTGATCTTTAAAAGAAATGCAAGAAAGTCTGCTGTAGGCCCTGAACAAAACAGTGAATGTAAATTTACATGGCTCCTTAATTTTCTTTTTCTTTTTTTTTTTTTGTGATCCTATGCCTCTAAATCACATACAATGTTGTAAACCAATGTTACCTCAATAAAAGAAAAGAACTACAAAGAAAAAAACCCAAATGAATAACAAACTGTAGAAATCTGACTGAAGAACTGAGGCTACCAGGGAGGGAGGGAGAAGAGGGAGAGCAAAGTAAGCAGGGAACTCAGTGGACCAATGAGAAGGCCTATGGGTGGCTTCGTGGTAGGTGTGGTGTGGTATGGTGTGGTAGCATACACCTGCAGGGTGTGATTCTACACTTGTGAATCATATACAGTGTCGTGAACCACCATTACCTCAATAAAAATAAAGGTACTAGAACCAATAAATGAATTCACCAAAGTCACAGGTTACAAGGTCAATAAATTAAAATCAATTGTATTCTATATACTAAATGAACAACTGAAAACTGAGAATTTTTTAGAAAACTGGAATTTAAAATAAACTTTACAATGATCTTCAAAAGCATCAAAAATTCGATCTAAATCATCACACTGAAAGCTATAAAACATGGCTAAGAGAAATTAAAATAGTCAAATATATTGGAAAACAGTGTGAAAGTTTCTTACTAAATATGTGTGCACTCTCTCTCTTTCTCTCTCTCTTTCTCTCTGTATCTTTTTTTTTTTTGGTTACATAATTATATTTTATTTTATTTTTTTTTTAGATAATAAATTTTATTGTTATATTCCCCATACAATTGCAGCCTCCCCATTCTGACCCCAATCCCTCCCCTCCCGCCCCCGCCCCCCTAAAAGTGTCTCTGGTTCATAGTTTTTTGTTGATTTTGATTTTCACTTTCTTATAGTTATTCATTTTCCTGGTCCCTTATTTAAGTTTTCTAGATTCCTGCTATGAGTGAGACCATCCGGTATTTTTCTTTTTCTTTTTGGCTTATTTCGCTGAGCATGATCCCTTCCAGCGCCATCCGTGTTGCTGCAAATTGCATGTGTTTATCTTTTTTGAATGCTGAGTAATATTCCATGGTATATATGTACCACATCTTCTTGATCCAGTCATCTATTTTTGGGCATTTGGGTTGTTTCCAAAGCTTAGCTATTGTAAACAGTGCTGCTATAAACATAGGGGTGCAGGTGTTCTTTGGAATTGATGTTTCTGTGTCCTTTGGGTAAATACCTAGGAGTGGAATTGCTGGATCATATGGAAGCTCTATGTTTAGTAGGTCCAGAAATCTCCACACAGCTTTCCACAGTGGTTGGACCAGTTTGCACTCCCACCAACAGTGCAGAAGAGTTCCTTTTTCTCCACACCCTCGCCAAGATTTGTTGTTGCTAGTTTTTTTAATATGTGCCATTCTCACTGGTGTAAGATGGTATCTCATGGTAGTTTTGATTTGCATTTCCCTGATTACAAGTGATGTTGAACATTTTTTCATATGCCTGTTGGCCATTTGCATTTCCTCTTCAGAGCAGTTTCTTTTTAGCTCTTCTGCCCATTTTTTGACTGGATTATTTTCTTTGTTGTTGTTGAGTCTCATCAGCTCTTTGCAGATTTTTGTGATCAGTCCTTTATCATTAGTGTTGGGTGCAAAAATGTTCTCCCAGTTGGTGGGGTTTCTCTTTGTTTTTGTTATTGTCTCTTTTGCTGTGCAGAAGCTCTTTAATTTGATGTAGTCCCAGCTGTTTACCTTTGCCTTCACTATCACTGCTTTGGGTGATGTGTCTATAAAGATGTCTTTGATGTGCAAATCACGTAGTGTTTCGCCTATATTTCCTTCTATATATTTTATGGTTTCAGGTCTTATGTCTAGTTCTTTAATCCATTTTGAGTTGATTTTTGTGTATGGTGTGAGGTAGTGGTCAAGCTTCATTCTTTTGCATGTAGCGACCCAGTTTTCCCAGCACCATTTATTGAACAAACTTTCTTTGCTCCAATGCATAGTCTTTGCTCCTTTGTCAAAGATTAGTTGACCATAAATCTGTGGGTTTATTTCTGGATTTTCTATTCGATTCCATTGGTCTGTATGTCTGTTCTTGTTCCAATACCATGCAGTTTTGATGATTATGGCTTTGTAGTATAGTTTGAAGTCTGGGAGTGTGATACCTCCATTCCCTTCTTTTTTTTTTTTCAGGAGAGCTTTGGCTATTCGGGTTTTTTTGTGATTCCATATGAATTTCATCAATAATTGTTCTATTTCTTTGAAGAATGACATTGAAATTTTGATTGGAATAGCATTGAATCTGTATATTGCTTTTGGAAGGATGGCCATTTTAATAATGTTTATTCTTCCAATCCATGAGCAGGGGATGTCTCTCCATTTCTTTGTGTCTTCTTCTATTTCTTTTAACAGTGTTTTATAGTTTTCTTTGTATAGGTCCTTTACCTCTTTTGTTAGATTTATTCCCAAATATTTGATTTTTTTTGTTTCAATTACAAAAGGGATGGTTTTTTTGATTTCTTCTTCTTCAGATTTATTGTTTGTGTATAGGAAGGCTACTGACTTTTGCATGTTGATTTTGTATCCTGCCACTTTACTGAACTGATTGATGAGTTGAATTAGTTTTTTGTGGAGTTTTTGGGGTTCTCTATGTATAATATCATATCGTCTGCAAATAGTGATAGTTTGACTTCTTCTTTTCCTATTTGGATTCCTTGGATGTCTTTCTCTTGTCTTATTGCCCTGGCTAGGACTTCCAGTATTATATTGAAAAGCAGTGGTGAGAGTGGACATCCTTGTCTTCTTCTAGATCTTAATGAAAATGCTTTCAACTATTCACCATTAAAAATGATATTGGCTATGGGCTTGTCATATATGGCCTTTATGATATTAAGGTATGTTCCTTGTATCCCGAGAATTTCAAAAGCCTTTATCCATAAATGGTGTTGTACTTTGTCAAAAGCTTTCTCAGCATCTATTGATATTATCATATGGTTTTTATATTTCTTTTTGTTGATGTGTTGGATAACGTTGATTGATTTTCGGATGTTAAACCATCCTTGTGTCCCTGGAATGAATCCTACTTGGTCGTGGTGAATTATCTTATGGATACATTGTTGGATTCTGATAGCTAAAATTTTATTGAGGATTTTTGCATCAGTGTTCATTAGGGAGATTGGCCTGTAGTTTTCCTTTTTTGTGTTGTCCTTGTTCGGTTTTGGTATTAGTGTAATGTTGGCTTCATAGAACGTGTTTGGTATTGTCCCTTCCTTCTCAATTTTTTGGAAGAGTTTGTGAAGGATAGGCACTAATTCATCTCTGAATGTTTGGTAGAATTCATTTGTAAATCCATCAGGTCCTGGGCTTTTGTTTTTGGGAGGTTTTTGATTACCATTTCAATTTCGCTAATTGTAATTGGTCTGTTTAGGTGTTCTATTTCTTCTTTATCTAGCTTTGGGTGATTGTAGAGTTGTAGGAATTTGTCCATCTCCTCTAGATTGTTGAACTTGTTTCCATATAACTGTTCATAGTAGTTACTGATTATTTTTTTGATTTCTGCTGTGTCCGTTGTGATTTCTCCTCTTTCATTTATGATCCTGTTTATTTGTGCTTTCTCCCTTTTTTCCTTTGTGAGCCTGGCTAGGGGTTTGTCTATTTTATTTATTTTTTCAAAGAACCAGCTCTTGGTTTCATTGATCTTTTGGATTGTTTTTTTAGTTTCAATTTCATTTATTTCTGCTTTGGTTTTTATTATTTCTTTTCTTCTACTGGTTTTGGGGTTTTTTTGTTGTTCTTTTTCTAGATCTTTGAGCTTCAAGATTAGGTTGTTTCTTTGAGTTCTTTCTTGTTTCTTGATGTGAGCATCTATTGCTATATATTTTCCTCTTATTACTGCTTTTGCTGCATCCCATACATTTCGGATATTGGTGTCCTCCTTGTCGTTCAATTCAAATTTTTTTTTAATTTCTTCTTTGATCTCCTCATTAGTCCAGTGGTCTTCCAGTAGTGTGGTTTTTAATCTCCACGAGGTAGGAAAGTTCCTTGCCTTCTTTTTATGGTTTATTTCTAGTTTGATGCCTTCATGGTCAGAAAAGATGGTTGATATGATTTCAATCTTGGTGTATCTGTTGATGTTTGTCTTGTGCCCCAGTATGTGATCGATCCTGGAGAATGATCCGTGTGCGCTTGAGAAAAATGTGTACTCCGTTTTTTGGGGGTTTAGTGTTCTATAGATGTCTGTTAAGCCCAATTGCTCTAGGTCCTTATTTAGAGCTTTGGTTTCTTTACTTATTTTTTGTCTTGTTGATCTATCCATTATTGATAGTGGTGTGTTGAAGTCTCCCACTACGTATGTGTTTTCTCCGATGTCTGTTTTCAGAGAGGACAACAGTTGTCTGATATATTTTGGTGCTCCTTCGTTTGGTGAGTATATGTTAATGAGTGTTATTTCTTCTTGAATTATTGTCCCCTTGATCATAATGTAGTGACCATTGGGGTCTCTTTTTATCTTTTTGAGTTTGAAATCTGTTTTATCTGATATAAGTATAGCTGTTCCTGCTTTCTTTTTTGGTCCATTTGCTTGTAGGATTGTTTTCCATCCTTTAACTTTGAGCCTATTTTTATCTTTTGTAGCTAAATGTGTTTCCTGGAGACAGCAAAAGGTTGGGTTTTGTTTCTTAATCCAGGCTGCAACTCTATGTCTTTTTATTGAAGAGTTTAGTCCATTTATATTTAGAGTTAATATTGATATGTTAGCATCTGTATTTGCCATTGTGATTGTCTTTCCTTTGATTTTATTTATTTATTCTTTTAATAACTTTTTTTTTTTGGCCTTCTTTCATTGTTATTCGTCCCTCTGAGGTTCTGGCTTTAGGAATCCTTGTAGTATTTTTTGGAGTGGGGGTTTAGTTGTAATGAAATTCCGGAGTTTCAACAGACTCCAAGAAAACAGATGCCAACCAAGAATACTCTATCCCGCAAAGCTCTCCTTCCTCTTTGAAGAAAGAATATGGACCTTCCCAGACAAACAGAAGCTCCTTAATTTTCTGACCTGTGCACTGAGAGTGAATTTATGTCCCATGATTAAATAGATACCTGAAGGTGTCTATTTTTCCATAGGTTATAACTTTATTTTTTTTTAAGATTTATTTATTTATTTATACAAGCACTGGGTACAGTCAGAAGCACGGGAGGGTGAGAGAATTCACCAGAGCCAGAGCGGGGAACAGAACAGGCAGATGGACCGAAGTACACTGCTGAGGGGAGCAGCGGGCGGCAGGAGAGGTCTGCGCGCCTTGTGGGACCCTCGCCTGTGGCCAGAGATCGAACCGCTGCTGCAGAGGCTGCAGGCAGCCTCGCAGCCCAGTGCTCAACCGCTGCGCCACCAGGGGACGCCCTATAACTTTTTTTTTTAAAGAGAAGTATTCTCTTTCATTCTAAAATTAGAAACAATACTTTATATATGGACAATGCTTAAATAAAAACTTTTCATTTTTTAAGGCTGATATTAAACTAGAAAGTCTGAGGTTATTGTACTAAACTCTTTCTGAGAAGAGTCAGTTATAGAGATACATTAGTATCACTCCACACTAAATTTCTAGAATTTCAGAGAGAAATAATGCAGAAAAGATCAAAAAATTTAAATCTCATAAAACATTTTTAAATCTATTTATTAAGGTAACTTTGGTATGTAAAACACTGTATATATTTAATGCACAAACTCAATGAGTTTGAGGATAAAAACATTACCACCACCAAGGCCATAAACATATCTATCACCTCCCAAAATTTCCTCCCACCTCTTTTATTATAATTTTTGTATGTGTGGTAAAAACACGTAATATAACACCCTACCCTCTTTATAAATTTTAAGCATACAATACAGATATGTTAGCTACAAGCATGATGCTATATAGTAGAACTCCATATCTAATTTGTTTATCTACATAACTGAAACTTCACATCCTCTGATCATAGCCTTCTTCTTATCCCCCAGGCCCTGGTGACAAGTATTCTAATTCCATTTTGATTTTACAGAAAGAATTTTAATATTGCTCAACCATAATATTATTAAACTCTTGAGAACATGTAAGTTTAATATATTCTAGATATAACTGTGTGGCCTTTTTTATTGTTGTTTTGGTAAGATTTTGTAGGCATACATATGCACATATAATATTTTAAAGCTATATAGAAATAACCCAGTCAAAAAATGGGCAGAAGAGCTAAAAAGAAACTGCTCTGAAGAGGAAATGCAAATGGCCAACAGACATATGAAAAAATGTTCAACATCACTTGTAATCAGGGAAATGCAAATCAAAACTACCATGAGATACCATCTTACACCAGTGAGAATGGCACATATTAAAAAAACTAGCAACAACAAATGTTGGCGAGGGTGTGGAGAAAAAGGAACTCTCCTGCACTGTTGGTGGGAATGCAAACTGGTCCAACCACTATGGAGAGCTGTGTGGAGATTTCTGGACCTACTAAACATAGAGCTTCCACATGATCCAGCAATTCCACTCCTAGGTATTTACCCAAAGGACACAGAAACATCAATTCCAAAGAACACCTGCAGCCCTATGTTTATAGCAGCACTATTTACAATAGCTAAGCTTTGGAAACAGCCCAAATGCCCAAAAATAGATGACTGGATCAAGAAGATGTGGTACATATATACCATGGAATATTACTCAGCATTCAAAAAAGATAAACACATGCAATTTGCAGCAACATGGATGGCACTGGAAGGGATCATGCTCAGCAAAATAAGCCAAAAAGAAAAAGAAAAATACCGGATGGTCTCACTCATAGCAGGAATCTAGAAAACTTAAATAAGGGATCAGGAAAATGAATAACTATAAGAAAGTGAAAATCAAAAATCAAAATCAACAAAAAACTATGAACCAGAGACACTTTTTGGGGGGTGGGGGCCGGGGGGGGGGAGGGATTGGGGTCATAATGGGGCATGTACAGTTGTATGGGGGAATATAAAAATAAAATTTATTATTAAAAAAAAAGCTATATAGAAACTTTGGTTTTTGATCTTGAAATTTTAAAATAGATTTTTATGCAATCATTTTGTTTTTATGCAATATTCTCTGTGATTTAGCAGAGTATAAGTAGCACTCATAACTGAAATTACAGCACTGTAAATCTTATATATATGCAAAATAAACCACTGAGGCCCAGAACATGAATCAGCTTGTTTAACAGATTAAAAACCCAAATATTAATAAATACAAATGTGTGCTAGGCAAACAGTGTGAACAACTTTGGACTTCAAAAAACACACATATGTTTGATATTAAATATAATAACTCATCAGAGGATGACATACTGGAAATAGGCCATGATTTTTAAATAACTTCACTCTGTTTTTTCTGTCAATTATTAATTCTTCTGAATCAAGAAAGATTTGACACAAAATATTTGTGTAAAATGAAGTCAGAAGCAGCTCTTTTTGCCCCTTGCATTTCTAGGGAACAGAGCAGACTGTCTGATC
This sequence comes from Talpa europaea, assembly GCF_964194135.1. Lineage (NCBI taxonomy): Eukaryota > Metazoa > Chordata > Mammalia > Eulipotyphla > Talpidae > Talpa > Talpa europaea. The sequence goes on from NC_140081.1 coordinate 20,913,692, forward strand.
GAAAGAGACTATCAAGGCTGTGCTGAAAGCCTGCACATTTGAAGAAGGGAAAACTGCTAAGAGGGTGACTGACAGCTGTGGCTATCTGCCATGTCAACGGACAGAAAACAGTCCTAAAAAGCATCATTTTGTGATGATAGAGATCTAGTCAATTTATGAGGGGAAATTGAGAACAGGAGGGAGTAACCCTTGGATATGACAAACAGAAAGAGAAATGACAAACACATAACTGTCAGTGTTCCAAAGAAAAGCTTTCTTAAATAAATGCTCTAACAAGAACCTCTCCCTCATTGCTGTATGACCAAGAGGAACCTTGTGACCCCAAACTTAAAGGTGCACAGTCTTTTAAGGGTTCTTACATGCACTGCATAAAGACAAAGGAAGCAGTCTCGATGTGGAAAATAGTTGACGGAATTAGTGTGCATAGAGAGAGAAGCAGAAAAAAAAAGATATTCCTAATAATAATTCCCCAATAAAACTCCCCAAAGTTACCTGTCCTCTTATTGGCAAATGTCCAATCAAAAAGGCTCAACACCAAACAGGGCTGCTGATGTCTGAAAGCTTGCCACAAATCCAAAGCACCCTCTAGCAGAGAACCACAGGAAGGAGGCCAGGCAGCTTTGGGACAGAGGAGGGATGCAAAATAAAAAGATAAATCAAGAAAATGGCTGCCATCATCTCTGCCAAGGACAGTCATCCTGTGTGTCTTTCACCCACATCTCTTCTAAGTCTCCTCCATGTGTCTCCTCCAAGTCTCTCCAAGTCCTTGGGTGCAAGTCAGTCCAAAAACCAAGAGCCCAGAGCCCACCCGAGTCCAATTATATACCAAGCATGGCCACTTCACTCCACCTCTAGTTCCAATAGCTTCCCCAATCAGGAAGTCCAATTCATGGCAGACTGGGACTTGTAATCCAAGGTGGCTGCATGTAAGTGGGGGCCGTGGAAACAGCACCTCCTCTTAACAGATGTGTGTCTGTAACATTCATTCATAAAGTTCTTAAATGACTGGATTCTGAAATATTAAATTTTAAAACTCTAGTGTTGATAAAATAACAAAGTTCTTTGGAGCCTATAGAACTATATAACTGACAAGAAAGTCAAAGACTAGTGTTGGGTTATCCCCAAATTTTAGTACACATTAGAATCAAACGAATAGCTTTAAAAAGCTAGATTATCAAGCCATAATTTCCTTGCCAATTAAATTAAAATGTCTTACAGTGAGATCTAGGCATTTATGTGCATTAGAATGTTCAGGTGATTCCTATGTGCAGAGAGTTTGAAAACCAGTGTTTTTGTGTAGTAAATAGGGTTTCTTTCAGAGGGTCTCTTGTATAGTAAATAGGATGAGACTGAGTTTTAGAAACAGATCAAACTGAGTTAGACATCTTATGCATTTTCCCTAATTGCTACATGTTTCTTTGTCTTTTATGTAAAATAATGATACATATAATCCATTAGGTATCTGGATTATATTTTAAGGTTAAGGTATTTGAGGTTAGAGTATTTGAAATACTTAAGTTTTTAAGAAGTGTAGTGATTTTTGTCCTCTTCATATATTTATACTGCCACTCACGACACTGGATTCATAAAATATGTACTTAATTTATTTTCTCTCCTTTTTTTCATTTGTTCTGCCTTTATCTCATTTAAGACACCTCATGTGTGTTTGACTTTTTATTCTACTTATGTCTTTATTTTATCTTCTTCTTGTCTAACATACTTTGCTAAAATTTAGCCTCACTGATGGAACTTAAGGATATATACCTTGAGAGCTTTTTTTCATGTACTCTAAAACAATTTTAGCCCCAAATTATTTCCAGCTGTTTTCAACAGCTCACTTTTTTTTCCCTCTAGCCCCCAAGACAGCCAAAGCCAAAAGAACACATACAACATTGCCAATAAATGTTCATACCACTAGGTGGTGCTCAGGGCACACATTAGGTACACTTCATCCTACTAAAGACCAACATTTATATGTAAATCAGAACATTTAACAACTTTCAGAAGGGAGTGATAAGGTTAGGTGTGTGGCTGTTGATATAAAAATGATACCTGGATAAAATATTAGCTGTGATCTTTGAGGTTTGGTATCACAGATCATGTTGAAGAGGTAAGGGCCCCGCATTCCACTTACACAAAAAGAACTGGATGGGTGGTATGAACATTTCACATTTGTTGAACCATTTTAAAAACAAACCCAACAGCAGTCATTATAGAGGAACTGCATTACCCTAGCTCAAGGACCTATGGACTGGAACAAAAAGCAACTGCCTTAAGAAACCATCAAGGAAACAGTTGTTTAAAAAATCATCCAGATTATAAGGAACACAGATTAAGGACAGAAGACAGAAGCAGAAATCAATTATATATAGCAAATAATAGTTTTAAGTTAACACTAACTCTTTAACTAACTCTTCCTTTTTTCTTCCCATAAAAACCCTTGACTTTTTGGGTCTCCACAGGTGGCACAGGCGGTTGAGCGCCGTGCAGTGAAGCTGTCTGCAACCTCTGCAGTGCCCGTGCGATTCCGGGCTGCCAGCGAGGATCCCACATGGTGCGGCAGACCTATCCTGTATTGCCCGCTGCTCCCCTCAGCAGTGCATTTAGTCCGACTGCCTGTTCTGCTCCCCACTCTGTCTCTAGTGAATCCTCTCACTGTCCCCCACATCTGGCCTGTACCGCAGTTCTTATATAAATCTTAAAAAAAAAACAAAAACCTTGACTCTTGGCCTCCATAGGACACATTTTAGGTTGCTAAGTTTGCACTCCCCAAACTGCAATTTTTTGATTCTAAATAAATGATGCCTCCTCAATTTTTAGTTTAACATTGGTAATAAGAATATAACAAAGGGTTGTGTCTTTGCGCTGTTAATTTTACTGGGATAGCCCACATGGATTTGAAAGCAAAAATGGTTAAATTACAAAATTCCTAAATTAAACTTCTACTTCTAATTCTGTAATGTATTTAATTGTGCTACACAGCATTCATATTTATGCTAAAAGGGGAATGTGATGCCTTTTCAGTTCAGATTTAAAATGGAATTTATGTGGTCAAAAGAGTAGGTCTACGAGACCCTTTACATAATTTCAGGAAAGAAAAAAATGCTTAAGGAAAGGACAGAACAGAATGTTATCAATCAGACCAAGTCTAGAAAACAAAGTAAACAGTAGAGGTCACTGGAGGAATACAACATCTGTGATGTTTCTGATTAATGTATGGATTTTAAGCAATTAAAAGGGCAATAAAAATGATGAAAAATTTTTTGTTACTCAAGTCCTTAACAAGGGAACTTATAATCCCAGCATAAACAACGTGGGAGCAAAATCAGTGTGTAATACATGGAAGAAAATCAAAAGTAGTAGGACATTGGCTGTATTATAAAAGAAATAATACTGTTACTAAAGTCAGTACTTTGCCTTCTTTGATAAATAATTAAACAAAAAAGGCTGAGTATCATGCATCAAGTCAAGGTTTTATTCAATTTATGCTTGAACCAAGGGAGAGAGTGCTATGGTCTGAACTCTGTGCCGTTGTCCTGAGCTGGACTGCTGGGAAGGAGAAGGAGCTGAGCAGCCCTTTTGGAAGTCTTTAGAAGGGAGTGAGGCTTATGGGCTTGCTCTTTTCCATTAGATCTGCTATGGAAGGCAGCTGTCCCACCAGGCAGTGGGAGGAGCGTGGCCCTGATCTCAGCAGCAGATCTCTGCCATGCCCTGCTGCCTCCTGTAGTTGCAACCCCACTTCTCACCATTGGTCAGTAACCCCACCTCCCTGCTCCTTCTCCCCTATTGTTCATAATAAGTATTTTTATTGTTCATTTTTTGCTTAGGTCAAAATAAGGGGGGTGCAATTGTATGGGGAATATAACCAAAATGAAAATGCATGCATTGGACAAAAAAGAAAAATAAATAAATAAAATCCTTATATCAAAGGCCCTTTTGTTAGCACTTGTGGCAGCAGGTGGCTGGACCCAGGACCGGCAAGAGAAGTTCTGACCCAGTAATAGTTTTTTGATCCTTTGCACAGTAATAAAAATGGTATGGTATTGGAACAAAAATGAAACACATATCAATGGAATGGAGAGTCCAGAAACAAACCTACACAAATATGGAAAGTTAATCAATAAGAAAGAAGCCAGGATCACACAATGGAGAATGGAAAGTCTCTTCAACAAATTGTGTTGGAAAATATAGAAAGTAACATGTGAGGGGAAAAAAAGAATTAAATCATTATTTACCACCATACACAAAAATTAATTATAAATGTATTAAACACTTGGATATAAGACCTGAAATCATAAAATAAAGAGAAGAAAACATAGGACATCAACCTCAAAGACGTATTTGTGGATTCAACTCTAATGGCAAGGAATACAAAACAAAAAATTAAACACATGGGACTTGTAAAGGCAGGACATAGAGCAGGTTTCCTGATCCCATGCAGACTGGGTAAAGGAGGAGTCAGAGTCCTCAGTGGTTTTTTGCAGGTGTTTTATTGGGATTTACCCGGTACACAGGAAGCAGGGGTGCTGGGGGGCCGGGAGGCTGGCAGTCCTCCCAGCCCCAGCAAATCCTCACTCTATCTGGGCTCTCTGGCATTCTCTCTGCTTCTGCTTCTGCTTCTCCTTCTTTGCTTCTCTCTTGGCTTCTCTTTCAGCTTCTTTCTCTGCTTCTCTTTGGCTTCTGCTGGTGTCCCCGTGACACCGCCCTTAAAAAGCACAGTCTTAGCCCAGGTGAATCCCATCTACCTATGCCCACACCCTACTCCAGGTGCCCACCATCAGGCATGCATGCACTCAGGACCTCAAGGATCCATCATCTATCCTGATGGCAGGAGGGCAGAAAAGCCTGACATTTTCTTTACCCTACAGGACTACATCAAACTAAAAACCTTTTGGACAGTCAAAGAAACCACCACAGGAACAAAAAAAGCATCCTACATACTAGGAGGAGATATTTGCACATCATCATCTGACAAAGGGCTAATTTCCAAAATATGCGAAGAATTCATGTGACTCAACAAGAAAAAACAAACAACCCAATCCAAAAAAATGAGCCTGAGACCTAAATAGACACTTCTCCGAAGACAACAAACAGATGACCTACAGGCACATGAAAAAATACTCAACATCACTGTAGGGTAAGGAAAATGTATCAGGCTTTTCTGCCCTCTCGCCATTAGGCTAGATGAGGGAACCCTGCAGTCCTGAATGCATGCCTGATGGCGGGCACCTGAAGTGGGTACACCTCGGCTGAGAGACTGAGTTTATAAGGGCGGTGTCGCGGGGACGCCAGCAGAAGCCAAGAACAAATGGAAGCCGAGAGAAGAGAAGCAGAGAGCCCAGACAGAGTGAGGATTTGCTGGGGGCTGGGAGGACTGCCAGCCTCCAGGCCCCCCAGCACCCCTGCCTGCCATATGCCTGGTAAATCTAAATAAAAACCTGAAAAGCCACTGAGGACTGTGACTCCTCCTTTACCTGGTCTGCTGGATCAGAAAACCTGCTCTGTGCCCTGTTCCTGTCCTTACAATCACTTATAAGGGAAATGCAAATCCAAACCACAATGGGATGCCACCTCACTCCTGTAAGAAAAGCCCATATCAGAAAGACTGGAAACAACCAATGTTGGTGAGAGTGTGGAGAAAACGCCTATCCACTGTTGGTGGGAATATAAATTGATGCAACCTCTGTGGAATATGGTACAGAGTTTGCTCAGGAAACTAAACAAGGGTAAAACATATGATCTGGCAATACCACTTTTATGAATATGGCAACTTTTATGAATAGGAAAAGATTTATACATCCCCATGTTCACAGTAGTAGTATTCTATATAGTTCTTTATTATAATCTCAAAGTGAGGTTTGTCCATTTTTTAAATTTTTTTAAAGATTTATTTATGCATACAAGAGCTGGGGTACAGGCCAGAGATGGGGGGGAGTGAGAGGATTCACCAGAGACAGAGTGTGGAACAGAACAGGCAGACCGACCAAAACACATTGCTAAAGGGAGCAGTGAGAGAGACAGGAGAGGTCTGCTGTGCCATGTGGGTTGCTCCCTGGCTGGCCGGGGATCAAACTCACGCTGCAGAGTCTGCAGATTGCTTCATAGTGTGGTGCTTAATCCCTTGTGCCACCATCAAGGCCCTTGTCCATTTTTTAAATAAATATTCTGTGGGGTCAGTCTCCCCCAAAGGGTGAGAAAGGTTTTTCTCTATATGCCCAGAGTAGGCCTCTTCCAATTAAGTCTCACTTTGGTAAATTGAAAGCTTATGGGCCTTCAGTACTCTATTACCATAACTTAAAGAATGCAGACTGTTTTAATTTATAGCAGTAAAGGCCCAAGAGACTAAGAGAAGCTTTGTCCTTTTGTCAGTTATTTTTCTCATGGAAGAAGCAGTCACTGCTCCTCATCTTGAAATCGAAGAATGCAGTTTGGGGGGTATCATCCAATTGCAGGTGTCAGAGCATAAAAGAAATCATCCTATACCATTCTGGGTTCTTCCTGGACTACACAAGTAATCAAAATGTTACAGAGTATAATCTCCATAAAAGGGGGAGAGGCCGTGTTCCCTGTCCCACTTAATGAATGGTGGAGCTGAGTACAGACAGGAAGGTAAGAAGAAGACTGGGAAGAAAAGACTCAGAGGGCACTTGGAGGAGACACCTGAAGCAGAGAGAGAGGTGAAGAAGGGCTGCTTGCTTCATGCCTTTGGAATTGCACCAGGGACTTGGGGCACATGCAAGGAAACACATGGAGCTGAGACATGTAGAGACACTTGGAGAGATTTTAGTGAGAGACCCGTGGGGAGGCTGGTAACGGCAGCCTTTGACTTGAGTTGTACTTTGATTTTGCTGCTTTCATCCCAGAGTTGCCTGACCCCATCTGCCCCTTTCCTGTGGTTCCCCCCAGAAGATGCCTTAGACTTATGGCAAGTGTAGGTAAGTAAAGTGTCAGGCTTTTCTTCCCTCCTGCCATTAGGATTGATAATGGATCCCTGTGGTCCTGAATACATGCCTGATGGTGGGCCCCTGGAGTAGGGTGTGGGCATAAGTAGATAGGATTCACCTGGGCTGAGAGACTGGGCTTATAAGGATGATGTCACGGGGATGCCAGCAGAAGAACGAATGGGAGAGCAGAGAGAGGAACCACGAGAGGAGCAGAGAACAAGGCCACCAGAGAAGGCCGGAGAGCCCAGAAAGAGTGAAGACTTGCTGGGGGCTGGGAGGCTTACCAGCCTCTCAGCCCCCCGGCACCCCTGCCTGCCGTGTACCTGGTAAATCCCAATAAAAGCCTGCAAAGCCACCGAGGGCTCCAGGACTCTCCTCCTTTACCCCGTCTGCTGGAATCATAGAAAATCTGCTCTGGCCCTTCCTGCCATTACAGCAAGTTTGCAGGCTCCAGCGGCCTTACTTTGGAACAACCCTGTTGGTCTGGGCTGGGCATTTACCCACAAGGGGATGGGTAACTTTGGGCATTTAATTGGGAAACTATTATCCTTTCTTCTCATCGCTATGTACACAAATCCCATTAAAGTTCTTTCACACTAACCGAATATTTTACACAGAGGATGGCAAAATTCATTTAAAGCATGGAGGTATGGGGGTACTGGGGTAAACCTCAGTCTGCCTGTTAACAAAAACAGCATCAGATGGGTTATCAAAAGAAAACCAACCAATTTAATAATGTTGGAGCTGCTTAGGGCAGAGGATCTGAACTCTGCCCCCGGATGTCTGGCACCACCCAAGCCAGATGGGACACACCTGCACAGTGCCTTGGTCTGAACTCCACCCTGGACATCCTGAAAAAGGGGATTGGTGGGAAGGGTGCAGAGCTGAGATGCCATTTTGGGGGAAGCCTTTAAGAGGGACCAAGTCAAGGTGATTAGCTGTCTTTTTCATCAGAACTTCTGTAGAAGGCATCTGCCCTGCTGGGTGGTAGGCCTTTGCCAGCCCCCACTTCCCAGGACAGGGGAGCCCTCCCACCTCAGCTGCTGTTCCCTGCCACCTCTATATCTGCAACCCCATCAATTGGTAATTGAGCTTCCTCTTCTCCCTCTACTCTGTTTAAAATAAACTTTCATTTTTTGCTGCACCAAAGGCCTTTTTGTTTGCATTTGTGGTGGTGGGTTGCTAGATCCAGAACAGGTGAGAGAGGTTCTCACCCAGTGACAATTTGAGAAATATGTGTCCTGGTAAGCCTACAACTGAGACCCCTAAACTACATTCTTCTAGTCATAAAAGGGAGAGCTGTGATTTCTTCTTAGATTAGGAAAATAGCAGACGCTTAAGACATTATGATCTTTGGTTAGGGAAGGTTGGAAGGACTTAGCAAAGTACAAAAGCTTCTCCTAGCCTTCAAGTTCTCAACACAAAACAATTTGTATTCCTTAATAGACTTCCCAAAGCTTTGAAAGCCTTGATTGACCTTTTTTCCCACACCCAGGTGGCAAGAGACTCTGTGACTACTGAGAAAAGCCTATCTGATCCTTTGGGGGAGAGGAACCCTACATAGTTTAATCTGTGCACATGTCTTCTCTATCGTGTCTGTCATGTGAAGTCACCCCTTCTCTGTCCTTGATGTCCTAGGTTCTTAACACAGAATAAATATCCCCAGTCTGTTACAGGGCCTCAACCCCAAAGAGTGCATTCTTTGCCCTTTCAGGAAAGAATTCACCCAAGGGAGCTAGTTGTAATTGAACCAGGCAAGGCTTTAGTAAAGAGATTCATGCACAAGGGAGCCAGTTTGAGGAAGAAAAATATAACTTGGCTCCCTGAAGAGAGTCAGGAGGAGATAGATGAAGGGTAAGTGCCATGAGATGGGAAGGAAGAGAGCAGCAGCATAGTTTATTCTAGATTGGGCCACACTCCAGACGGGTTACACTCCAGCTCCATATATGGGCTCTCAATTTTCTTCCTCCAGGAAATATCTGCGAGGACAGCTCATGGTCAGTGTGGTGGACTGAACTGTTTGGACAGGACTTGCCATCCCATGAGTCAGTCCACTTGTTCAAGCAGGATCAGAGTAAATCATTCTGTTGACGCCCGATTTCTTTTACCTAGGCTGTCTCAAGTCTGCTCCATTATTCGTTAGAATTTCCAACCAGGCAAATTCTTCATATGTATGATATTGAATTTTGGCTTTTTCCCCTATCAGTTTGTATGATATTAATTTGTTCATCTGCCTAATCTCAGAAGAAAGCAGATGGGGTGTGGGTATTTCCCCCTGCCTCCTGAAAAAATATTCTAGATCTTATTAATATTCACTGATTTCCAAATATATCTCCACAGTGTCCTTAATTTTACATTGCTACTATTAACCTAAAAATTCAGGAGGCAAAGCACTTTTATTTGGGATAAAAAAATTACAATTTGAAGAGCATGGATTTGCATTAGAAACTCAAATAGTCTCCCAAAGGGAACAAAAATAATAGGCATTTCAATGGCGAGAAAAGAGGAGGATGAGGTAAGTGATTGAAAAAGAATTCATTAGTGCTGACAAGCTTACACTATTTTTGTCTGTACATAATTAGTGACTGTTTCTATTCTCAGACAAAAAGTCCACAATCATCAGTCCTCGTGATCTGGATGACTTCTCAAACAATTATTTGCTTGATGGTTTCTTAAACAACTGGTTTTGGGCCCTGTTCAAAGGTCTTTGGCTCAGTTCACACTAAAAGAGGTAATAGGCCAAGATACGTGGGAGAAAACAAACACAAAAAATAGAATTTCTAGTCAGACCAAAGTAGAGGAGAGGGATTAAATACTACCTGTGAAAGACCTTTGCTATACTTAAGTCATAGATATTATTGACTAAGTAAGGAGGGAAGGAAAAAATGGCACATCTTGCCTTCTTTTGAAAGCAGGTCTTCTCCTGTCCATGCAAAAAGTAGATAAAATGTTGACAGCTATACAATATCCCCAAGATGTTCAGATGTGTCACTTTGGCATGTGGATTATTTTGAGCTGAGGTTAATCAAGGCCCTTGCAGCATAGGCCTAAGTGCAACCACATCATCATCAGCTTCATAAAAGAGATGCAACTGTTTCACTGGACTAATCTATTTTCAGGACAAGGAGACTGGTACAATGATATAAAACGATCTACTAAGCCAATGTCCATAATGTGAGACTTCCAGGGAAGTTTCAGGGGCAAACTGAAGAACTGGCCTCCCCAAGGTGTGCACAGCAGGCTTTTGCAAGAGGTGTCACTTTGACAGGTAGACTATTTCACGTTGAGTTCTATCAAGCCCTGTCAGCTCTAGAGAAATGTTTACCACTCCCTTAACCACACAGAAGAGTGAAAATTGGTAGTATTACACAGAATTAAGATTTTTCCAGAAATAAGATTTCTATCAAAGGGCCTCCCCGGTGGCGCAGCAGTTGAGCGCTGGGTTGTGAAGCTGCCCGCAGCCTCTGCAGCGTCGGTTCAATCCCCGGCTGCTCCCCGGCCACCGGAGGAGGGTCCCACATGGCGCGCAGACCTCTCCTGCCGCCCGCTGCTCCCCTCAGCAGTGTACTTCGGTCCTTCTGCCTGCTCTGCTCCCCGCTCTGGCTCTGGTGAATTCTCTCACCCTCCCGCCCTTCTGACTGTACCCAGTGCTTGTATAAATAAATAAATAAACCTTTAAAAAAAAAATAAAATAAAATAAGATTTCTATCAAAGAAACCTGTCTCCATGGCAGAGCAAACATCTAATTAGGGAGCATTCTATCATGAGTCTCTCCTTATCAGGCAGGCCCCATCTTCTCTTCTTGAAGCCCTCTGTCCCTATTGCATTCCTAAGCTCAGAAAATTTATCTTCATTTTGCTCCATTAGCTTTAGAATACTCATCCATGTGGATTCTCCATAACTATAATTAAATTTGTTTTTTCTACTACTAATCTGTCTGATGTTAATTTGATTGCTCAAGCAGACTGAGAAGAGCTCAGTGGGTTACAAGGAATTTTCTCTCTGCCTCTACACTGCCAAGAACCTAGAAAAGTGAAAGAAAAAAATATTTTTCTTCCACTATATTCGTCATCCAATACAAAGATTCATAATAAAATTTGCTATTCAAAAGCTTTTAATGGATTGTATTTATCTCTAAATTAAGTCCAAAATTCCTAGATACAATTCACGCTGCTTCTCGATACAAACTATTCCACCTTTTCAGTTTTACTTTGTGTTAGTCCATTAAATAATGCACATGCTCCAGGAAATAGAGGAAATATTGCCAAACTTACATTGCATTTCCTTTGATGACTTTTTAATCTATCTCACTCTGTACCCCTAGCTATTATGCCTTCTTCTTTTTGTATGTATTCAAGTCATACCTATCTTTTAACATTTATACCCTTACTGGATCATCTAAAATAGAATTGGTTACTTCTTTAATAAATTGCACTAGCATTTGCATATAATTCATTCAATAATACATTTTTGAAGAAGTACGCAGCCAACCTCCCCAAGGTGAGTCATTTTGGTGTGCAGGTTATTGTGAGTTAAAGGCAATTAAATTAAGACTCAAGGACAAACCTTTGCCTCCTTCTTAAATATCTAGAAGAATTTCAGTGGGGTCTGGGGAGGGGCTTGTCAATAATGAGAGTAATTACCAGAATTAAATTTTTATGACCCATTTATATGACAGTGCAAACACTGAATTACCAAGCATCTGCTCTTCTCATAATCCTGTGAATTAACCTCATCCCCTTTGAATTCCTAGTCCCCATCTTATTCCTTAGCTCAGGATGGCATATACGCCTCATTTTACCTTTCTATCTTTGCAGCTGTCATGATTATGTGGGCTTCCCATATATACATACTTAAATTTGTTTTTTTTTCCTATTAGTCTGTCTTATGAAAATTTAATTATTATTCCTGCAGAAAGAACCTTGACGGGCATAGGAAAAATTTTCTACCCCATCATATTACAGTTATTTTTGAAATCACAAAATCACAGAGTGTCCAGATAGAACAAACTTAGGAAAAGTATGTTTCCATATAGCTATAGCTTACTTAATAGAAGGGTTTTTGTTGAAAATATCTACTCCAGGATGCTGTCCCAAATATACTTAATCAGAATCTGCAGAATCTTGACCTTTGTACTTTTAATAATATTCCAAGTGAGTTCATAACCACTCAAATTTGGTAAATATTGGTTCAATTTATTCCCCTCATTACATAAGTAACTGTAATCACCTTCCTGAAGATAATCACCATGCCCAGAAATTATATGGATAATAGAGCAGAGTCAAATCGGGACTAAGGCAATTTATTCTTCCTGTCATGTAATTATCCCACCCAGGATTATAAGCCTCAGAGAGGAAAAATGGGTCTTTGTCCACCCCACCTGTGATATTTTACATAATAAATTGCACACAACTTCTTGAGAAATATGCAGTAGATTAATTTTAGAGATGGAGTCTGAAGAGTATTTCAATAGCTTCCAAACAGGCTAACAAAATTGTATTACCTGACACAAGTGGTTTTATAACTGAAAGCACTAGATTTAAAAAGAGACATAAATATAAGAAAGCACACTTTTTGTTGAATAAATACTGGCACTTTACTCCTGAAAATTTCTTGACAGTGCTCTTACCTCTTTGCCACTTGTCAAGGACTATGAAATATTTTAACTTCAGCTTGGTAACTGAGAAATGCATACAGTGAAGTTCTCTGGGTACAGAATCTATAGCCCTAATGCACAGGCTGATGAGAAAATCTAGTCCTAGTATAAACACAGGAGGGAGCTATAAGATTTGAAAAGAAATAACAAATAGGAGGGGAAGAAAAGCATTGTGACTGCCAGGGCATATTGTTTTAGAAAATAATGAGCACTCTTAAATTTCCGGGTTGTGATACAGATTATTCAATTCACAATTAAGCCTCTAGGTTTCTGTATTATTGTTCTTAAAAAAAAATTGAACAGAGTTGGCACTAGCATTTTTTTCTGTCTTTGCTATGTCCCTGCACTTGTTTTCATCTGACAAGTTTAATATCATTTAATAGGATGAAAGCAGACCATTTTCTGAAAGCCTAGTGCTTCAAGGGCACTCATCCATTTTGTGAGGAATTTCTATTCCTTTCTAGTTCTTCTATCTTCTTTGCTTTAGATAACAGAATAAGAATGAATACATTTTAAGGTCTAAAATCTTCTCAGAAGAAAAAAAAAAAAAACATTAACTCTTCATACTCTCGAGTATCCTTACATGTAGACCAAAGGACTAAGTTAAATATAAGACATTTTACCTAAAAAGAAAAGTAACTACCATCTAAAAAGAATTTATCATGTACTAATCAAAATCAAAAGGACATAACTACATGTTCTAAGTATTTCATTCTGTGTCCCCAACATCTAATGGCATTTTTATTTAAGTTTAATGGATTAGGAAACAGAAAATTAGCCAATTATTTTTTTCAAAATGAAGAGATAATAAATAGGTAATAAAGAGGTAATAAATCTACCTGATTCCAAACTCTAAGCAATACCTTTTTATTATTCAAAGTATGTGTATAGGTGTAGTCCTATCAATATAACTTGAGAGTATGCTAGAAAAACAGGGTATCTGGCCCCATTCAAAACCTACTAATCAGAATCTGTATTTTAGCAAGTCCCCTGGGTGAGTTTTAAGCCTATTAACATTTGAGAAACACTGTTGTAAAGGTCTAGAGTACCTGTTCTTTTGCAGAGCTCAATGACCTCTGTTATTAAATTTAGCAATCCAAGAGATGTAAACTATTAGCAAACTTTTCAATTTAAGCCCAAAATACAATACTTTAAATGAGTGCAATACCTTTATATCACTCATATTTGTTTTTAGATTATGACATTTCTATAAACATGTGACTAAGTATGACCCAATTAGTCATTGTAATAAAATATTCAGTGAGTTCTTACTTATATAACACTATGAGTCACAATCTACAGAATCTGATGAAGAGGAGTCCTTGATTTCCAGGGACTTAGAGTTGCAGTTGACTATCTTAGAATACCAAAAAAAAAAAAAAAAAACCCACCAAAAAACAAACAAAAAAAAAAACCCTATCCAAAACTCTCCAATTAAAGAAAGAAAAAATAAATTAAAATTGCCCCATTTTTTAACTCTGCCTCCTATGTCTTACTTCCTTTGAATACCAAAATTATTCTACAGTTTCCTTAGGAAGTAGATTTCAAAAATCCTACAATATTATTTAATCTCTCATTTAATGGAGGGGTTGAGAAGAGGGGTGCTTGAAAAAAGGAAAACCCTAAATTGGAGAATTATCAAGTTCATAATAAGAAAGTAATACCCATCTACCTATCTTAGCCTTTTCAACTATATAACAAATGTGGTGATCGCTATTCCCTTGGGAGAGTTTGGTTCTAAAACCACCCAAGGATATAAAGAAATTGAAATTTTCAAAAACAATACATTCTAAGGAATCATGTTTCACAGTCCATGGGAGTATTTTTTAATGGAACTGAGGAGCTAAAAACAGCAAAACTGAGTGTAAAATTGTTAGAATGTAATCACCATAAAAAGGGGAGGTCCCATGTACCCTGCCCCAACTAATTAAGGGTAGAGCAGAGCAGGGAGAAGCTGAAGAAGATTTGCAAGATTTGCAACTCAAATGGATAAAGGAACAGAACCTAAGACCTGAAACCATAAAATACATAGAAGAAAATATAGGTAAAACACTACATGACATAGTTCTCAACAACATCTTTAAAGACTCATCACCCAAAGCAAAGAAAGTGAAGGAAAAAATAAACAGCTAGGATTACATCAAACTAAAAAGCTTCTGTACAGCAGAAGAGACATTAACCAAAACTAGAGACACCCCTTTGATTATGGGAAAATTTTTGCACTCCATACAATTGATAAGGGACTGATCACAAAGATACACAAAGAACTCACATGACTAAAAATAAAAGTAAACAATCCATTAAAAAAATGGGCAGTAGAACTTAAAACACACTTCTCCAAGAGGAAATGCAATGGCCAACAGGCATATGAAAAAATGTTTAACATCTCTCATAATCAGGGAAATGCAAATCAAAACCTCAATGAGATATGACCTTACACCAATAAGAATGGCACATATTAAAAAAGAAAAAAAAACTCCAACAACAAATGTTGACAAGAATGTGATGAAAAGGCATTCTCCTACACTGTTGGTGGGAATGCAAACTGGTCTAACCACTGTCGAAAGCCATTTAGAGATCCCTCAGACTACTACAAATGAAGCTACTATAAGATCTGGCAATTACACTCCTAGGGTTCTACCCAAAGGACACAAAAACCTTAATTCAAAAGGATACTTGCACCTCTATATTAATTGCAGCATTACTTATAATAGTAAGGCATGGAAACAATCCAAAAGCCCAAAAATAGATGACTGGATCAAGAAGATGTGGTATACACAATGGAATATTATTCAGCAATCAAAAAGGTATAAACTCATGCCATTCACAGCAACATGGATGGAGCTGGAAGGGATCATGCTCAGTGAAATAAGTCAGAAAGAAAAAGAAAAATATCAGATGGTTTCTCTTATAGGAGGAATATAGGGGAACCAAATAAGGGTCTAAGGGGAAAATAACAATAAAAAACAAAACAAAACAACAATAAAGAGACCACTATAATTCAAGACATTCTATAGGGGAGTGGGAGGGAGAGAAACCAAAGTGAGGGTGGGAAGAACACAAGTGACTATGGTGATGGTGCATGGATGAATTGATGGTGGAAATTCCATGGGGACCACACCTGAAAAATGACAGCAAATATTGCAATAAAAAATGGGGGGACAATGATGTAAAGTTTATATAAAATTAAAAAAAAAGATTTGGAATATCTGGAGGAGGTATATGGAGAAGAGGGATGTGAAGAAGTTGTGCTTGCTTCTCAGGTTTGGATATACACCAGGGACTTGGGGGACATGGAAGGAGACACATGGATTTCAGACATGTAAAGACACTAAGAAAGGACGTGTGTGAGAAACCCATGGGGAGGTAACCTTTAACTTGATTTGTACTTTGATTTTGTTCCTTTCATCCCAGACTTGCCTGGCCACTTCTGCCCCTTTCCTATGGTTCCCTGGCAGAAGGTACTTGAGGCTTGTGGCAAGTTTTTTTTTTTTTCCTCCATTGTGGCAGTTTTTGGCCTCAGTGGCCCCACTGCTGGCCAACCCTATTTGGCTAGTCACTCACCCATGAGGACATGTGTAACTTTGAATGTTTTATTGGGAAAATACTATCCTCTCCTCTCTCTCAATGCATTCTAATCCTATGAAAGTTCTTTTCTATTAAAGATCTTCATACTAAGAAAATGCTTTGTCTTAATGTAGTAGATGGCAGAATCCACTTAGAACATGTAAGTGGGGACCCAAGGGTGCCCCTCAGTTTGCCTGTTAACAGATTCACCCTCTCTCCAGACTAAATTCTCTAATATTTTAGTAAGGTCAGTTTCAAATGGCCACATCTGGCAGTGATTTATGTTTGTTTTTGACATTCACAAAACACTTAATGACCAAATAAGATCCTTTCAAATGAGATATTTTCTCTGGACAATATTTTCAAAAAACTTAATGCAGCCTTAAGAGTTCCAAGTAATCAGGAAAATGGAAAAATGTTTAATTGGCTAGAATTTTTTTCTTCTATATCAAGTTATTTTAAAAAGCAAGACTCCAACTGCTTTCTCACATTACTCTCCATACTCTTCCTTTTCTCATTGCCTTTTTCCCTGACTGCACGAGTTTATCTCCTTTCAATTTTTTTTTTAATAGAGGCATGTTTATTTATTTATTTGTTTGTTTATACATGCACTGGGTACAGTCAGAAGCGCGGGAGGGTGAGAGAATTCACCAGAGCCAGAGCGGGGAGCAGAGCAGGCAGAAGGACCGAAGTACACTGCTGAGGGGAGCAGCGGGCGGCAGGAGAGGTCTGCACGCCATGTGGGACCCTCCTCCGGTGGCCGGGGAGCAGCCGGGGATCGAACCGGCGCCGCAGAGGCCACGGGCAGCTTCGCAACCCAGCGCTCAACCGCTGCGCCACCGGGGAGGCCCTCAAATTTTTTTTTTGATGCCAAATGGCACAACGAGTTTCTTTTCATCATTTCTGAACTCTTGGTGGATGTTTACACCACTGTTTACATTAAGAGCATCTGTCATACATAAGATGCTGTGATCATCACAGTTGCTGCAATGAAGTGTTGGTGCTTAGCTGAAAGAGGTAATAAATTTATTTCATTCAGCTGATGTGGGAATATGAACACATTATGAGAAACTGCTTTTAAATCCAGAAAAAGGAAAAGTCACAATTTCAATGACTCCAATTGCTCAGTATGTTTTTTTAATTTAATTTTTAAATCAAGTAAGAGAACAATGTTTGAAAAGAATGACTCAACAACTTTTTGTTTGCAAATAAAAATAATTTTATAATGTAATGTCACTATTTTTTCATTGTTCATAGTACAGGGTATTGACTAGAAGAAAAAGCCTTCAATAACCTTCAAATCACTTCATGAGTAAGAATATAAAGTGAATGCAATATTAAATATAAGCAACTCAATTTTCATATTTTATTGATGGAGTATCTGAAATGTAGAGGAGTAAGTACCTCTTCCATAATCACACCCCTGATTATTAACTAGACCGAGGAATGCAGATGTCAGCTTCATGCTATTTTCCATTTTTCTGCCTTGTGAGATTCATGTTTTTGTCTAGTAAAGCTCATGAGGGATGATGACAAACAGAATAAATTATAGACTGCTGTTCAAAATTAGGGTACATAAAACTGAAATCAACTCTGGACATGCAACTGTAAACATATGTAGCCCTGTTTCCTTTTCCCCGCACCACTCACCCCAGCAAGAAAGACCAAACCATATGCATAGACAAAGTCAGGAGAGGTTTCATGCTATAAACTATTCAGGAATCTGTTACCAGAGGGTAATCCAGCCTTTCAGCCCACACTAATGACAAGGGAGCCGGATAAAGAAGATTTTAAACATGGGTCCCTAACATTTGCACCTCCAATATATTCTTTAAGAGGTCAGGGAAGTGAATTAGCTGCAGCTTTTGCCTTCCTCTGCCCGTAGGTAACATTGACATATCTTTTTATTTCTAATGACTCACTGTTCCTACCTACAAAACGTGAATTCAAATCTGTGCTTGTTGACAAACAGTACACTCAGAGTAAAATCTGTTGACCCCTTCCCACGTTCAAATTCTCACCATTAGTTCCTTAATAAACTTAACTAATTTCTCTTGTCCCAACTTGTTTTAAGTCAACAGAGTTGACCCTCCTATAGGAGCAGATTCATCTTACTGACCAATAGAAGTCAGTAAGGCAAGGTAGGACCCAGGTCTTCATTTCGCATGAGGATTAATAACTTAGAACATACACACCCAAGAACAATCAGGATTCAGAAGTACTTAAAAAGACTACATTACTATAATGCCACTGGATCTAAAAATTTCTTTCACTCCATAACTCTTTGAAACCACAGAGTTCGCTTAGAGGGTAGATAGATAAGTCAGTAAGAACTTGGGACTTTGAGGGGAAAAACAGAGCAAATAAAAGGTAAGAACAACAATAAACTTATAAAATGAAGTACTTCTTTTAATTTATCAAGTAGGGTAACACAAGGGGTTGCTTATGCCCTCTTATTGTGGCTACTTTAGTGTGAAATTGATAATGTACCTAAATCAAGATATTCATGATCTTAAAGAATGCAGGACTAGCAAAAGATATGCTAGTCATTCTGCTTGTTCATGTTAGCACACAACCAAGAGATATCCAGGTACCCCAAACAAATGGGGTGCTTGCCCTAAAACAGAATCATGTCATCCACTGTATTAATAACAGAGTCACTGCAAAAAAGTTAAAGTAAAATGTTAGTGTGATAGCTCTTTAATAGAATCAGTGTGCATAGTAAGAGAAGACAAGATAGGAGAGAGGATTCCAAATAGCTTCCCAATAAAACTATCAAATTAATGATCACTTTATGGGCAAATGCCCAGCCAAACAGGGTGGGCCAAAAGCAGAGCCCAAAAGCTTGCCACCAGTTGACGGCACCTTCTGGAGGAGAATCACAATAGGGGTTAAAGGGGTAAACCAGCGTGGGACAAAAGAAGCAAGGGCTAAGTACAAATCAAGATAACAGCTGCCATTGTCAGCCTCCCCACATGATTCTCATCCATATGTCTCTTTCCTGTGTCTCTACATATCTCTCCTCCAAGCATCTCTTCCCACTTCTCCTTCCCAGCAGCCCCAGGGTACAAGTACCACAAGAACTCTCTGCTAGCCCACCTGCCTTCCATGTTATATATGTTAACCTGGCTCTTAGCTACCCCCCCCATTCCTGGTAGACCAGTGGGACCCATAATCCAAGGCAACTGCTTGAAAGTGGGGATAGCTGCCTTGGGTTACCGGTGGCCATTCACTGCACTGTGAAGCTCCTCCCCGTTTTATGGAGCTACCTCTGTAACATTCACACATTCTCCTTCATTTTCTTTTTTATCTACATTTTTCTGTTTTTTAGACAGTTGCCCCATTCAAACTCCCTTCCCATGCTTTCTTGTTAGCTTCATTTTGAGTTCAACCAAAGAGGAACATGGATTAGATATAACTGAAGAAAAGAAAGTTTGGGAGACACCTCCTCCATTTCTTCCCTGCTTCAGAGCCACATATTGGAAAATTTCTGAATCCCTTGAAGACTACCTCCCCCAGAAGGCAGACACACTTCCAAGATTCTAATTCTCATACATTTTGGTAACAATTTTTCCAATTGTTGCCCTTCAGTTCTAGACGTGCTAAAAGCTTCATCCAGTTGGTGTTCTGTGAATAACAACCATTCTTTGTTATTTTTTTTTTATTTTTGCTTTCTTGAAGTATACAATATTGCTAATTCTGTTAAACAGCAGATCTCTAGAACTCATTTGCATTGCATAACTGAAAATGTATACTTACTAAACTCTACTTCCCCTGCCCGCCCTGTCCCCCCAGTCCCTGGCAACCATCATTCCATTCTCTGCTTCTATGAGGTTGACTATTTAACTAGCTCGTATATGTGGAATCACCTTTATTTCACTTAACAATGTCCTCTATGTTCACACACATTGTCACAAAAGGCAGGCTATTTTTCTTTTTAAAGGCTATTAATATTCCATTATGAAACACAGTTTTCTGAGGAATGAAAAGCCTGGACTCAATCACAGTCCTATCTTAAGATATGCTGAGCGTTGTAACAAGGGCAACATAATAGTAATGAATACCTGCCTGGGTAAGACTGACTAACCTGTCACACAAGACTAGAAAGTGAAAAAAACGCTCTTGAGAGGGTCACCATGATTCAGGATTATATGGTGGGGTTTAGGGCTACATTAAATATTAAAAATTAATATATTATTGGTATTAGAATTCTGGTTCTAAAGTCATAAGAAATTAGGGAAGTTTGAGAATGAACCAAAAAAATAATTTGAATAAAACAAAAATTAAATTTATTGTGTTACATTTATAAATACTAACTCAAAATAGATTTCAGTTACTTATAAATATTTATAAGCACATTTTCTCTTCAGACACTTATCTACGTGGGAAGTCAGCTACAATGCATGATACCCACAAACTGGTGGTTCAGGTTTACAAAACTTTATATCAAAGAAAGCATCTTAGAACAACCATAGATTAATTTAACCAATTAATTTTAATTCTTCTATGCAGTAAATAAACTAAGAAGCATGTATGTAGTAAATAAATAAACTAAGAAACACATGGCACCCAGAACAGGTTTGTATATATAATAGTAAATCTATAAATAACTATATGAGATGAAGAAATAAGAACATTAAGCAAGGAGAATAAACTTCACAAAAAGTTTCCATCAGACTTCAAATCATTTGAGTTGCATGGAAAAACTTGATTAGCTATACTCTGAAAATTACCTCATTTGTTAGGTTGCCTTTTCTAACTTTTCTTCATCTTGGGAAAAAAAAAAAAAACACAAAGTCCTTTTCAGACTTTACATACAAAAGGGCTTAAACAAGGGAAGGGAGTTTAATATCGCTGCCTTTAATTAGGACATGTTATTTTTAATTAGGCACTTTCATATTTTGCACAATTTGAAGAAGAGCCATTATTTCCAGTGTCACCTTAGCACTGAACCCCAAGACCAGTCTACTCCAGGACCCTCCATTTCTCTGGGAGCAGGAACCAGTTTCCATCCTCTTACTTAATATTAGGGAGGAAAGAACTCCTGAGACCACTAAAGAACCTGAAAAATGGTGGAGTTAAGGCATGGTAACAAAGGTTTGAGGCTGGAACTGTGCTCCCTGAATCATGACAGGACTAAGCCAACTACCACTTCTGAGCACAAGGCTCCCTCCATTTTTTCTGACTTTTCAATCAGGGATATGTCACTTAGCTAACAAACCTCCAATGTTCCTGAAGTTACTCTTTACCTAATTCACATATTATCATGGTGATCATTTTAAATGAATATATTGTTGCCAGAGAATTGAAAACAATACAGCCTATAAACTATCATTTTGAAAAGAACTTTTAGTATTGTAAATGCATATTCATTTCCATATTTGATTTTCCTATGCATATTTGATCTTTTGTCAAAGTTTTAGAAATGAACATTTCAACATTTTTAAGTAAGTGAGATTTTACAGCTGGGTTAGAACACAAGATCAACTGGCCTAATTCCCTCATTTCAGGAAGATTATAACCTGACCCTAGGAGCTGACTATCTCAAGTAGTCTAGCTCGTTTGTGGTAACATAAGAGCAGAAATTTTAGTCCCTAAAATTTGGTGACTCAGTGCTCTCTCCTCTTTAATATAAATAAAACCTGACATTCATGAAGAATATATGATGATTGCTTATAAAACTAATTTATGCAAACACATACATAGTCTTTAAATGCATAGTAGCCCATGTAATTTTTTAACACTTCTAACATGAATGCTGTTATTTTTTTTAATTGAGACAAAACATTTATCACTTCAATATTAACTGGGAATGGTTTCTCATAAGGGAACTCATAATTAAGAACTAAAAATCATTTTTATTGAGAAAGTTATAAAGGAGCTTGAATAACTAGAAAAATACACACTGTGGGTCCCTTAAAGGACAATGATATCATTGTTAAATTTGAAAAATGCAAAGAAAGCAAAGGAGTAATGGAGAACTGGACACCTAAGTTACATACTGCAAAATAATTAGCAAAACTGTCACTTGGAGTGTTTGTGGAAACTAGCAAGTATAACTAATAAGCACATAAATCTGGCCAAGCAGATGTCTAGAAAGCCTAAAGAAATTCACTTGAGTTCTTTAAATGCCTCTGATAATTTATGAGAAGATAGAGGTTAACTAAAGAAAGAACTGTTCAATATCAGAAGAGAATTCCCAGGAAAGTCTTTCTAGCCAAGAACAACAACAACAAAACAATCAAAGTTAAATAATGACCTCAGAACAAAGAACAAAAATCTGGACAGCAAAATGCAGTCTCAGATTAAAGAAGTAAAGAATATAATAGTGAGATTTTTTTTAAGACCTCAGAAAGATTTCAGAGCATTTCTCACTAACTCTCTTTGCTAGGTAACAGGTCTTCTAAGAATCTTAAATTATGTCCCACATCAATCTCACAGGTGGCCCAATGTAGATAAAAAATTGTCTCAGAAGGAAATGGGGGTGTGACTTTTGTTTTTGGGCATTAAGTGAATGACCAGAGAATAATCATTGGCAAGCTGACAGAAAGAATGAGTAAAAGAATCTGTGCTATCAGAAGCGCCATAAGCTTAAACTAAAAGGGACAGACAAAAACAGTTCAGAATGAGAATTTTTGGCACCATGTACACACAAGGAGCACACTAAGAAAAGTACTCAGCAATAGACATGGACCATTTAAGGAACAGGGGATGACTCCGACAGCTGAATTAAGATACAGAGAACCAAACTGATAACCCAGGGAATGAAAGTAGGCCCTGACCAAGACGTGAAAGCATGTGCTCAGTTGAATTTTAGAATTACTATGGACTATTCTGCCTTTTGAGAAGAAATGTCAACCTAGTCTATCCTATACCTACCTCAATAATGTATGTTAGATGTGAACAGGGCAGAAAAATTTTCTCACATGTCATCTGATCTTCCCTACCTGGACCTAACTAAGATGACATGGTCCCACATGACCATAAATTGCCATATGTGGATAAGACAATGGAAGTCTTGGAAAGGGATGAATGTGTTTTTTTTTTTTTTGTGAGAAAAATGTAAAGATTATGATCCAGAAGACAGGCTATTGTAGGTTAAAAATGGCTTCCTTGTTTCTTTCATTGAGCAATTTTTTGTCCCTTCCTTTTAACCTCATTTGGCCTATGATGGCTTCAACCAATGGAATATCCTGGAAGTGATGCAAAACTACTGCTATAGATAGGTCTGAAGCTACACTGTTAGAGAACTGGTGCTTCTACTAAGGTCTCTTGTAAGAAATCTAAATAGATTTTAAATATGCCAGGCTAAATACATGGAGTATCTCTGGAAAAGAGGAGGTGGGGATGAGAGTCAATCAACAAACAGCCTTGAGAATCACCTGAGCTTTAATAGAGAAGAAACAAGCCCTACTACCCCCTGTGTAAATTCCTGTGCCTTAGAGTTGTGAGATAAAACAATGACAAATTGTTAGATTCAGCTATTAAATTTGATACAGGTTATGCAACAGTGGATAACCAGAGCACATATATATGAATAAAGTATGTGTAGAAGAGGTTATGGTTGAAGAAAATCACACAATGTTCACTGAGGGCAAGAAATTAGTAAATAAATAATATTTTCTTCTCCCTATCATTGTCAATGCCATTTACTGGAAAACAATGGATAATGGCC
Source organism: Talpa europaea (assembly GCF_964194135.1). Lineage (NCBI taxonomy): Eukaryota > Metazoa > Chordata > Mammalia > Eulipotyphla > Talpidae > Talpa > Talpa europaea. The sequence continues at coordinate 20,937,534 of NC_140081.1, forward strand.
ATGAGAAATGATGTCAACGATTTTATGAATTATAATTATTAATTCTAAAAACAATTTTTAAAAGGAAATCCACATAAAATATATTTACTATAGCTTAAGGGTCAATTAATAAGGAAGCAGTAAATTCTAATAAACTGAGTTACATTCATTGATATAATTTAGAATCACCTATCATAACACCTTTGAATCATTTAATTATTTTTTGCAAGCAGGAAAGAGAACCCATATAGAGTTTCTGATTACAGTTCATATCCTACAAGTATCAGTCTCTCTGCCTGTTACTTTTAATGAATCATTCCATTTATTAATAATTTGGGTTTTTGTTTGTTTCTAAATAGACATGTTTCTTGCACATCTGATTCAACACTATAATGTATTTCAAGTCACATGATTGTATCTGTATACCTTTATCCATAATCACAACTATGTATACTGCAAAAGTCAAAAAAGATGTCAGGCTATAGTTATGAACACTCATTTAAAAAAAAATCTATAGAGCTGCTTCTCAGGCAGCCTCAATTCTAAAGATAGGAGGGGCCATGTTAAATATTTTAGTCTCTAAGTACCCACACATGGAAGGCAAATGACACAAGGAGGAGTCTGGCACTGAGCAAACCTGAGCAAACTCTTACAGCCACCTGGCCATGCTCACACACTTCCCAGAGAGCCAATTTATTGGTGCTCATTTTGTGAGGCCCAAGCTGAGCTTTCAAAAGCCATGAGTTATGGCCTCTCTCTTCCCAATGTGGAGGGCATGACTTTCCTTAAGGTAGACAATAGGACTGACCACAGCTCTCATGACACCCTTTGGTATATTTTTGAGAAGTATGGGAGCATCAGCCATGTACACATCCTACTGAACTACTTCATTAAAACGTCCTGTGTCTTTGCCTGCTTCTGCTTTCATGATAATTGTCACACCAAGAATGCTATGAATGCCCTAAATAGGGTCAAGCTTGATGGCCGTGAGCTGAGGGTGCAAGTGGCATGCTACGGTCACGCTCACAGGTCTCTACTGTGGCTGCAGCTGTAGCTAGTACTGGGGAAATCCTTTCAGTAGGTACAATGGCCAGAACCAGAGCCCAAGGTGTTGACACTATTCCAGTAGTAAGAGGCATCCTTATGTCAGAGAAGATGTTACTTTAGCCACAAAAAATTTCAATCCCCATATCATTCTCATAGTAAACCACCATGGACCACTAGATTCAGATCTACCCAAAGATCCAAATCCAATCCCTCCTCGGTGTCTAGATCTTCCTCAACCACCAGGTGTGGAAATAGATCTAGCAGCCTTCCTCTAGATGGAAAACCCAAGCTCAGTTCTGGATCCAAGATCCTCTTCAAGCTTCCTGAGGAGGAAGGAGGGTGTCCTATTAGGAGAATGATTCATTAGCAAGCAACCTGTAGGGAGGATGGAGACAGGATGAGGGGAGCAACGTGAAATCAACTGATTAAAGAGGCCTTGCCATACACTAACTGTTGAAATGGACATTTATTAACATGTCTATCTTTTCACTTGTTTTAAGTTTTCATTTTGTTACTATTATTTAAACATCCCAGAAGTTAATGAGGTGATGACTTCAGTTATTAGTTTGAGGTAAAATTTGATTTTTCTTTATTTACTGCTGACCTTTTTTTGTTTGAAAGTAAACAAATATTTATGTAATTTGCACTGTCATGACTTAGGAAAATGCATGCAGCCTTTTACGGTTGAGTACTGAACAAATATCTAGTGTCGATTCATCATTGTCTTTCACCTTTAAAAATAAAAACCTACTAAAGTTATAATTTATTTATATATGTTATTTATGTTAGTATCTAAAGGGTAATCCAGCAGCAGTCCGTCTGCCCACCTATGACTATGCAGGTGCCTCTTTTCACCAACCATCTCCCTCTGCAGGGCAGCAGCTTCCTGCCTGCCTGTGACTTGCCAAGGCTGCCCGCCTGCAACCATGCAGGCCTCTCTCAGGAAACCTGTCCCTTCTGGGGCAGCTCTTCATGCCCACTTGTGTCTATGCAAGTATCTTTAACTGTTTTATCCCTTCCCTAATAAACCTGCCCTTTAAATATATAAAAAAAATAAAATAATAAAAATAAAGGGTAATCCAGATCCACATTTATATAAAGATATTGCAGGTTAAAAAGAACAATTTTTAAGGCATTTCTCTATCATAGTTCTGATCTCATGCATTTTTTATATCAGACACAATTGTAGAGAAGTTGAGTAATGCTGTTTAACTGTTAAGGTGGTATTCTGCAATGCAGACTGATGGGTTATTTCATGTTTTTTTCCTAATTGCTCTTATGTAAGGACGATGTGCTATGCAGAACCAAATGACTATACAGTTTATTAAAAAGCCTGACAAGTTGCACTTCCAGTCACCCAGGCCTTGCATATATATATTACAGAGCTAAAAGTAAGCAAACCTAGCAGATGATTAATACACCTTTATTTTTGCTCTCACCCTCAATGTGGTCAATCTGATTATCTTCATATATCAACTTAAATATGAAAAATGTGAAGAAGCAAATGATTTGCAACTTTGCAATTACTAATAATATCTGATAACATGCTTTTTTTTTTTTTTGCTTGTGCACAGTCTATACTATAACCACTTTCTCAAATTTAATTAAAATATTTTTCTGGTGTTCAAAAAAAAGTAAAATTAAAATACATTGTGATTATACTCTCATAAAATTGTAAAACAAAAAGACATTCAGGTCATCCTTCTCAAATGTCAAGAACACTATCAATTTTTTGATATTCAAGGTGTAAATATTTTAATGTAGCAAAAGCTAAAGTCTAAGTCACACACACATCTGATACTGTGAGTGAACAATAAGGAGCAAACGCTGAGCTTGTGAATGATATCCTAAATGAACTACACTCCTTGGCATTTTTGTGGACTCCCAGTGAGAAGATCTTAGTCACAGAGGACTACAACTCCCAGCATGCTGTGAATCCGATTTCCTGAATGTGGTGTCACCAGGAACTAGGGGTGAAGTTAAGTAACACTGTTTGCCTTATTACTAAATACATGTGGGCACAGGTTCACTTGTTTCTCTGACTTTGACTTGCATCCAGAGATTTGGAGGGTACTTAGGAGAGACACAAGGAAAAGAGACATGTAGAGGTGAAACAGATAACGAAAGAGACATGTAGGTATGACTACGTGGGGAGTCTGCTCCTGGTCTGTGGCAGAGACAATGGCAGTCATTAACTTGATATATTTTGCATTTTCTCTTTCTCCTTCTGTTCCAGCTCTCTGGGGACTGCCTAACTTCTTTCTTGTGATTCCCCACCAGAAGGTAACTTAGGCTTGACAAGCTTTTGGGCCTCTGTATCCCATGCTAGGCCCACTCTATTTGGCTGGACACTTGCCCAACAAGGCAATACTTAATTTGCAGAGTTTTTTTGGTATATCCTTCATTTTCTCTCTATGCATGCCAATTCTATTCAAAAACCATCACAGACTGCTGGGGCAGACCAGGCATGCAGGAGAGTGTGTTACTGACTTGCCATCTTAGAACAGCTATCTTTCCTCAATAAAGACTGCTTGAAACTGGCAGAAGGTTCCCTGCAGAGCCAGAGGTGAGCTGGGAAGTTCCCCCACGCCAGGCCCCTTCTGGGTAGCAGTCTGAGTCCAGAGTGGGAGTGGGCACCCAAGGCCGGGGCAGACCGGGCGCGCAGGAGAGTGTGTCTCTCCAACTTGCCATCTTAGAACAGGGATCTTTCTTCAATAAAGACTGCTTGAAACTGGCAGAAGGCTCCCCACGGAGCCAGAGGTGAGCTGAAGGCCCCCACAAGCCTGGTACCCCCTGGCAGGGAGTGGAGACCAGAGGGGGATCCAGTGATTTGGAGCCCAGAGTGTAATCCAGCAGCCCCACATCCAGGGAAGTCTGTGGGACTTCAAGACACACCTTTGGAATTAAACAAACATAGAAGGAGGAGATATTCTGTGACAGTGACCATTAATATACTCAAAGGACCACTGCCTCACTGGACTTCTGGCATAACAGTATTTGACTCATTTGGACCACCAGTTTCTGAAATCCCAGAAAGAGCACACCAAAAAGATGTTGGCCAGTACCAGTGACACAGTGTCTAAACGCATAGGGCAAATTAGAAAACAGGCAGCAGGGAGAAGAAAAACTGCATGCAACTTAGCAACTCCTCAGGACAAAGACACACCACCAAAAGGAAACCACCCACTAGATTGCAATGACTGTGACTTGGAAGAACTTCTGAGCCTTCCAGAAAGAGAATTTAAAATTGCCATGATTAAAAAACTGAAGGAAGTTAAAAATTATATGGGAAAAATAATCAATGATCAAAAGAATAAAATTGAGTCCCTAAAGAGGGAAGTAAAAGAAATGCATGAGATTAAAGAATTAATGGAGGAACTGAAGAACTCTGGGAAAAGCAGTGAAAGCATAATAAATGAAATGGAAGAACGAATAAGTACTCTTGAAGACACAGAAATAAAAAGAACCAATGCAGAAAAGGAAAGAGAAGTTCAAAGGAGAAAGACTTCGGGAACTATCTGACTCCATGAGGAAAGGAAATGTAAGAGTTATAGGATTCCCAGGAGGAGACGAGAGAGACATAGGAACAGAGAAAATATTCAAGGAAATCATTGAAGAGAACTTCCCAAACATGAAAGAGCTCAAAATAGACGTACAAGAAGCAAGAAGAATACCAAACTTCCATGACAAAAGGAAAAATACAGCAAGACACATAATAGTAAAGCTCCCAAAAATCCAAGACAAGGAAAAAATAATGAAGCTGACAAGAGGGAAGAAACCAATAACATTCAAAGGGAAACCAATCAGACTGACATCAGACTTCTCCGAAGAAACACTACGGGCAAGGAGAGAGTGGAGAGACATAGTCAACAGATTCCAAGACAACAAATGCCAAGCAAGAATACTCTATCCTGCAAAACTTTTCTTCCTCTATGAAGAAAGAATAAGGACCTTTCCAAAGAGAAACTCTGGAATTTCATTACGACTAAACCCCACTCCAAAAAATACAAGGAGTCCTAAAGCCAGAACCAACAGATGGATGGATAACAAAGAAAGAAGGCCAAAAAAAAAAGCTATTAATGGAATAAATAAATAAAATCAGAGGAAAGACAAACACAATGGCAAATACAGATATTAACATATCAATATTAACTCTAAATGTAAATGGACTAAACTCTTCAATAAAAAGACACAGAGTCACAGGCTGGATTAAGAAACAAAACCCAACCTTTGCTGTCTCCAGGAAACACATTTAACTACAAATGATAAAAACAGACTCAAAGTTAAAGGATGGAAAACAATCCTACAAGCAAATGGATATAAAAAGAAGGCAGGAACAGCTATGCTTATATCAGATAAAACAGATTTCAAACTCAAAAAGTTAAAAAGAGACCCCAGCGGTCACTACACTTTGATCAAGGGGACAATACTTCAAGAAGAAATAACACTCATTAACATATACTCACCAAATGAAGGAGCACCAAAATATATCAGACAACTACTATCATCTCTGAAAACAGACAACAGAGAAAACACATATGTAGTAGGAGACTTCAACACACCACTATCAACAATGGATAGATCAACGAGACAAAAAATAAGTAAGGACACTAAAGCTTTAAATAAGGATCTAGAGCTCATGAGCTTAACAGACATCTATAGAACACTAAACCCAAAAAAAAAATCTGAGTACACATTTTTCTCAAGTACACACAGATCACTATCCAGGATCGATCACATACTGGGACACAAGACAAACATCAACAGATACACCAAGATTGAAATCATACCAACCATCTTCTCTGATCATGAAGGCATCAAACCAGAAATAAACCATAAAAATCAAAGAAGAAACGAAAAAATACTTTGAGTTGAATGACAAGGAGGACACCAATTTTGTAAATGTATGGGATGCAGCAAAAGCAGTAATATGAGGGAAATATATAGCAATAGAGGCTCACATCAAGAAACAAGAAAGATCTCAAAGAAACAACCTAATCTCAAAGCTCAAAGAACTAGAATAAGAACAACAACAACAACAACAAAACAAAACAAAACAAAAAAAACAGCAGAAGAAAAGAAATAATAAAAATCAAAGAAGAAATAAATGGAATCGAAACTAAATAAACAATCTAAAAGATCAATGAAACCAAAAGCTGGTTCTTCAAAAAAATAAATAAAACAGACAAACCCCTAGCCAGGCTCACAAAGGAAAAGTGGGAGAAAGCACAAATAAACAGGATCACAAATGTAAGAGGAGAAATCACAACAGACACAGCAGAAATCAAAAGAATAATCAGAAACTACTATGAACAGTTATATGGAAACAAGTTCAATAATATAGAAGAGATGGACAAATTCCTACAACTCTACAATCACCCAAAGCTAGATAAAGAAGAAATAGAACACCTAAACAGCCCAATTACAAGCAGCGAAATTGAAATGGTAATCAAAAACCTCCCCAAAAACAAAGCCCAGGACCTGATGGATTTACAAATGAATTCTACCAAACATTCAGAAACGAATTAGTGTGTATCCTTCACAAACTCTTTCAAAAAATTGAGAAGGAAGGGATAATACCAAACACGTTCTATGAAGCCAGCATTACACTAACACCAAAACCGAACAAGGACAACACAAAAAAAGAAAACTATAGGCCTATCTCTCTAATGAACACGGATGCAAAAATCCTCAATGAAATTTTAGCTATCAGAATCCAACAATGTATACATAAGATAATTCACCAGGAGCAAGTAGGATTTATTCCAGGGTCACAAGGATGGTTCAACATCCGAAAATCAAACAATGTTATCCAACACATCAACAAAAAAGAAATATAAAAATCAAATGATAATATCAACAGATACTGAGAAAGCTTTTGACAAAGTACAACACCCATTTATGATAAAGGCCCTTGAAATTCTTGGGATACAAGGAACGCACCTCAACATCATGAAGGGCATGTATGACAAGCCCATAGCCAGGATCATTCTCAATGGCGAAAAGCTAAAAGCATTTCCATTAAGATCAGAAACAAGACAAGGATGTCCACTCTCACCACTGCTTCTCAGTATAATACTGGAAGTCCTAGCCAGAGCAATAAGACAAGAGAAAGACATACAAGGAATCCAAATAGGGAAGGAAGAAGTTAAACTATCATTATTTGCATATGATATGATAATATTCATAGAGAACCCCAAAAACTCCACAGAAAAAGTAATTCAACTAATCAATCAGTTTAGTAAAGTGGCAGGATACAAAATTAACATGCAAAAATCAGCAGCCTTCCTATATACAAACAATAAATCTGAAGAAGAATAAAAAAAAAAACCTTTTATTATTGAAACAAAAAGAAAATCAAATACTTGTGAATAGCCTAACAAAAGAGGCAAAGGACCTATACAAAGAAAACTATAAGACACTGTTAAAAGAATTATAAGAAGACACAAAGAAATGGAAAGACATCCTTTGCTCATGGATTGAAAGAATTAACATTATTAAAATGGTCATCCTACCAAAAGCAATCTACAGATTCAATGCTATTCCAATAAAAATTTCAGTGATGTTCTTCAAAGAAATAAAACAATTATTGATGAAATTCATATGGAAGCACCAAAAACCCCGAATAACCAAAGCTCTCCTGAAAAAAAAAAAAAAAAAAAAAAAGGGAATGGAGGCATCACACTCCCAGACTTCAAACTATACTACAAAGCCATAATCATCATAACTGCATGGTATTGGAACAAGAACAGACACATGGACCAATGGAAGTGAAGAGAAAATCCAGAAATAAACCCACAGATTTATGGTCAACTAATCTTTGACAAACGAGCAAAGAATATGCACTAGAACAAAGAAAATTTGTTCAATAAATGGTGCTGGGAAATCTGGGTCACTACATGCAAAACAATGAAGCTTGACTACTACCTCACACCATGCACAAAAACCAACTCAAAATGGATTAAAGAACTAGACATAAGACCTGAAACCATAAAATACATAGAAGAAAATACAGGCGAAACACTACATGACATGCACCTCAAAGACATCTTTACAGACACATCGCCCAAAGCAGTGATAGTGAAGGCAAAGATAAACAGCTGAGACTACATCAAATTAAAGAGCTTCTGCACAGCAAAAGAGACAATAACCACAACAAAGAGAAACCCCTTGACTGGGAGAAAATTTTTGCACACAACACTAATGATATAGGACTGATCACAAAAATCTACAAAGAGCTTATGAGACTGAAAAAAAAAAAGCAAAGTAAATAATCCAGTCCAAAAATGGGCAGAAAAGCTAAAAAGAAACTTCACCGAAGAGGAATTGCAAATGGCCACCAGGCATATGAAAAAATGTTCAACATCACTTGTAATCAGGGAAATGCAAATCAAAACTACAATGAGATACCATCTCACACCAGTGAGAATGGCACATATTAAAAAAACTAGCAACAACAAATGTTGGCAAGGTTGTGGAGAAAAAGGAACTCTCCTGCACTGCTGGTGGGAGTGCACACTGGTCCAATCACTATGCAGAGCTGTGTGGAGATTCCTCGACCTGATAAAGATGGAGCTTTCCTATAATCCAGCAATTCCACTCCTAGGTATTTACACAAAGAACACAAACATTAATTCCAAAGGGCACCTGCACAACTATGTCTATAGCGGCACTATTTACAATAGCTAAGCTATGGGAACAACCCAAATGCCCAAAAATAGATGACTGGATCAAGAAGATGTGGTACATATACACAATGGATTATTACTCAGCATTCAAAAAAATATAAACACATGCCGTTTGCAGCAACATGGATGGAGCTAGAAGGGATCATGCTCAGCGAAATAAATCAGAAAGAAAAAAGAAAAATACTGGATGGTCTCACTCATAGCAGGAATTTAGAAAACTTAAATAAGAGACCAGAAAAAAGACTAGCCAATACATAGTAAAAATCAAAATCAACAAGCAACTATAAACCAGAGACACACTATGGGGGGAGGGGTGGAGAGAGGAAGGACTAGAGTCAAAATGGGGGGGTGCAATTGTATGGGGAACATAACCATAATGAAAATGCATACATTGTGCAAAGATGAAAAATTATATAAAATTATATAAAATAAAATATAAAACAAAAACCATGACAGTAAGAGTTTGCATCTTTTGCCTTTATGTATATGGATGATAGGAGCATTTTTAAAGCAGGCACCCCTAAACAGTTTGGGATCCTTGGGTGCCAGCTGACATATGCAAACATGTGGACTTCAACCTGGGTCTTTAAAATCCTTAACTCAATGTACTGAATTGCCTTAGTATAATCCCTGTAAAGACGCTGAATTGAAATTATAGATGGGAACATCAGCTGCAATGTTTCAGAACAAATACTAAAAAGACTTTAGACAATAACTAATGTTGGAACTCAATGTTTAAGATGAAGTACATTCTCACTGCAGATGAAATTTCAAACTTAAAATGTTTTATTACTATTTTCCAGTAACTACACTTAAGTCAGTGTTTATTAACCTAACCAAACATGTGTTTAAACTTTTCAAACATTCCACATATATGTGTACATATGCATGCGCACACACACACACGCCTGTGTGTGCGCACGCACGCCTAATCACTAAGACTGCTAAACCTAGGCATCCTAAAATTCCCATGAAGAAGCTAATTGGTCATATAACATTATCCCACTTTTTATTAAGGTACCAATGAAAGACATTTTAGTTCCCACCAGGAACATTTTGTTTCCTAGTATAAACCAAATGTTCAATGGTATTTTACTTCAGGATATTTTCTCTTCATTTGAGTCTTAAATGAATACTACTGGGCCACGATATCAGAATACATTGTATGATATATAAAAGAAATGCCACATAGGGATATTTTGAAAGGAACTCATGGTAAAGAGAATTAGGAAATTTATCTAACAATAAAAATTATATGTTGTAACCACATTTAATTGATAATCAAATAAGAATAATTGTTCATTTCATTCAAGTTAATTATACACAATTTCAGTGCCTAATAAATACTTATGAAATAAATGACAGCTGGAAAAATCTTTTTTCTTATCTTCCATAAAAGACTAATCCAATTTAAACTATATAAATATGTTAACTTAAAGGTAGGGACACTAAAAAATAAGTCTTGCATGGAAAATTTATTAGAAATTACATCTGATTTAATCACTGATCATGTCACTCTAATCAACTTCTAATCATAATTGACTGAAATCCTTCAAAGTTTACAATTAAATAATGAAATACATTGGTTTGGAGATCTAAAAATCCTAAGGCCCATTGAGCTTTAGGTATTTCTCAAAAGTTTTTGCAGGTATATGACTCTATTTTCCTCTGTATCTTTACACTGATTTTCCTTGTTCTCTAGTACATGGATAGTCACAGATATGTTTAGGCTTATATCTCAAGTTGGAAAACAATTTCCAATAATTCCAACATCTCACACGCAACACTTAAATGCACCTCTTGTCACATGCCCATGTTTAAACCAACTAGGATAACCAGCAATTTGAGATATGCTTATTGGACATGGCTATGTTATGTGTCCATCCCTTTAGCCATGGTGTTAGGGGGAAATGATGTCCTGAGCTAATCCCATACAGGCTTTGTGTACTCACCCCCACTCCAGACCAAAGCCATCAAGACATTAGGAAAGACAAATCCCGTCACCACCAAAGGGAAGGTTGCTGGGACCTGAGGATGGTGTTAAGCAGCCAGGTTTGGTATAAAACCAGACACGTGGGCCTTCGGGTCTCTCGCTCGCTCACCTCCTGGCTTCACGGCTCCTGGCTCGCGGCCAGCTCTCAGAGTGCCATTTGGGATTCCAGATTGGCGGATTGGACACGTTTAAGACTTTATCTCCCACTTTTCTCCATGAGCTGTACATTTCCTCATTCCCCCTTCCCTTGTAAATAAACCTTTTATTAACCTTTTGTGTGTGCCTGCAGTGGAGTATTAATAAGTCCTTTTAAGTGCGCAGGTGAGGACTCACAGTCAGGCACCCCGTTTTGTATTGGGGCTGCCCTGTAACAATGGCAGTGAATTTAACTCCACCTAAACCAGCTGGGCTAAGGTGGGAGAATGGGTTCTTCCCCTTGGAAAATCAGGGTGCTATTATCCTAAGCATGTTATATGGACGCTAAGCATGCAAAACCAAAATCCATTATTCTCAAAAAACACTTTTTCAATGTCCCATTTCTCACAGGACCAAAAACATTTCAATTACAGTCTGGCTCAGTTATTCCTTTTAGAATCCATTTTACAACATTCCCACTCTGACTCCAAAATTATGACCACAGTGTCTAAACAAAGCAAGATCATCAAGACTGTTCTTTGTGTCTGACACACTCTCTTCACCAACACACCCCTGCTGCCACTTTCCATCTGAAGAAACTCAATCATACTTAAAAACTCAGATTTAAATAGATCTATGAAATATTTACCAACTCCCATTAAATCATCATGCTGATCTTTGTATAAACACATTACTATGTTCTCTGGACTTCCACATTACTATAAATAAATCTATTATAGCATAATACATTTTGATAATTTCTATGTGAGGTTTCCCTCACTTGAGTATTGGTTACTTGGGAGCATAGACTGCTACAACATTTGATAAATTTCTACTCTCTAGAACAAGTAACTAATTTTGTTTGTGTTAAAAGGCATCTTAAATAAGCCAAACTGAACAATATCCCAAATTCTGTAGTGAAACATTGTCTTCACATGAACAACTTGAAAGAAGGATCCAAAACAATTATTAAGTGTAACTGGTAAGAGTAGAAACTCCAGAAACTCTTACAGGTCTCCTTTAGATAGCACTGGAAATAAGAATTATTTTCACCAAATCATCCCATCTATACCAATACACAAGGGATTAAAAACAGCAAAAGTCAGTAGTCATTCATGTAGGCAAAATAATTACTATGGATCTGGTTTAAGAGTCTCTGTGATGTTCTGGCTAGGAGGATAAAAATGAAATATGGAGAATTAAGGAATTCTCTGGGTGAGCAGAAACCCCAGCAAAGTTTAATTTTTTGTTTTTTGTTTGTTTGTTTGTTTGTTTGTTTGTTTGTTTTTGGAGTTTTAACAAATAATGCACAATGAAGCTACTGGGAAATAAAAGGAAGAGGACCCAACTAAAAGAGATTCAGCATACCCCGGGTGAATAATCACAGTGTGGCCTTTTTACTGAGTATATAAGATTCAAGGGAAAAAAGACAGAAAGACAAAAAAGACTGAGCACCTGAAAATAAAAATTATTTTATTCCATTAGGATAACGTCAGCATAGTATGACTGCGAATGAAACCTAACTTGGAAAAAAAAAAAAAAACAACCTAACTTGACTAGAACCCTGTGAGGTAACAATGCGGGGGGTGACGCATGCCTAGGCAACCACGTGTGCTAGGTGCCGGGATACAGGTGGTCTCGGTCGTTTACTCGCCGGACACTGCGGAACCCACGGAGGCAGGAGGCGGTCGGGGGACGCGGCGTGTAGGTGAATCCAGCTTGGCTGGATCGACACACACTAACTGTGGGAAGCTCAACTTCCTGGATGGGAAGCAGGACGTCAAGAAAACCAAAATTCCGTTACTTTAATTGAACACCGAGCGGTGAAAGACAGGTGGTTTTCCACCTGTTCGTCTAGATGGAAAGCTCAGATTCCGAAGATGAAGGCGACGGAGCGGAGAGCCTCGGCGGAAGTCAGACCGACCGACTCCTCCGGGAAGAAGATTTCTTCCGATTCGTAAATAATCTGACTGTAGAGGATTATAAACTTATGCGGGATAACAATTTGCTTGGCATCCCAGGAGAAAGTACAGAAGAAGAACTGCTGAGAAGACTTCAACTACTTAAAGAAGACGCACCACAAAACACAGATGAAAACACAGGTATGTTTCACTTTCGGGGGGAATAGGATGGGAGGGGTAAGGAACATAATATTCGCCAAATATTATATCAAAGGGGTACAAATTAATTTGGTGCTAAGTAACTTCTCATTTAAAATAAAAAAAAAACTGGCATTTACTTATCTGGTGGTAAAAATGTCAAGGTGTTTGCCCCCTAATCATATAGGTGTTTTTAATTGGGAAAAATTATACAACAGCCTGTGGATATTTTTGTTGGTTTTCCACCTCCAATAAAAGTTCCTTCTACTTGCTAAATTATTTCTGCTATATAGACATATGACTTCCTTAGAAATATTTCATACTCTAATGGTTCTCAAATGGAGGTAATTTTGTTCTCTCCCTACATGGGACATCACAGAGTGTCTGGAGCTATTTTTGCTTGTCACAGTGGAGGGTGGGGGTTACTGGCAGGTAGTGGGTACAGGACAGAGATGCTGCCAAACATCCCACAATGCACAGAATGGCTTCTCAAAAAAAAGAAATGGTACTAAAATGTAAATATTGCTAAGGTTGAGAAACCCTGCTCTCACCTAAGGCCTTGTGTTTATCTCTCAGTATAAAGTATAGAATTTTACTCTCTAATGAAGTAGATGTTATGGTGGTCTGGTTTGTAAATATTGCCTTATTTATTGTCCAAGGTTCACCCTACTCATTTAATCTCACCTTCAATTTCAGACCAGTTACAAATTTTGTTAACTTTAAAAGAATACAAATAACTTTAAACCTATAAACCTTGTTTATATATGTGTAATGGCTAGAACAGACTATTTTTTAATTATTTTTTAATTTTTAAAATTATTATTTTAGATATTTCTTACATCATTTTTCACAATTTTTGCATTTTTCACATCATTTTTCACATTTTTGCACAATGTATGTATTTTCATCTTGCTTATAGTCCCCAAACAATTCCCACCTCCCTAGTTTTGATCCTACTCCCTCCTCCTCTGCTGTAGTGTGTCTCTGTTTTATAGTTGTTTGTTGATTTTGAATTTTGCTTTGTTATAATTAGGATTTTTACCTGGTCTCTTATTTAGGTTTTCAAAATTCCTGCTATGAGTAAAACCATCCGGTATTTTTCTTTTTCGTTCTGGTTTATTTGGCTGAGCATGATCCCTTCCAGCTCCATCCATGTTGCTACAAATTGCATGTGTTTATCTTTTTGGATTGCTGAGTAATATTCCATGGTGTATATGTACCAATTCTTGATCCAGTCATTTATTTTGGGGCATTTGAGTTTTTTCCATAGCTTAGCTATTGTAAATAGCGCCACTATAAACACAGGGGTGCAGGTGCTCTTTGGAATCGATGTTTCTGTGTCCTTTGGGTAAATACCTAGGAGTGGAATTGCTGGATCATATGGAAGCTCTATGTTTAGTAGGTCAAGAAATCTCCACACAGCTCTCCATAGTGGTTGGGCCAGTTTGCACTCCCACCAGCAGTGCAGGAGAGTTCCTTTTTCACCACATCCTCACCAACGTTTGTTGTTGCTCGTTTTTTTTTTTTAATATGTGTCATTCTCATTGGTGTAAGATGGTATCTCATTGTAGTTTTGATTTGCATTTCCCTGATGACAAGTGATGTTGAACATTTTTTCATATGCCTGGTGGCCATTTGCATTTCTTCTTTGGAGAAGTTTCTTTTTAGCTCTTTTGCCCATTTTTTGACTGGATTATTTAATTTGTTTTTTTCTGGATTATTTACTTTGTTTTTGTCTCATCAGCTCTATAGATTTTTTGTAATCAGTCCTTTATCATTAGTGTTGTGTGCAAAATTTTTCTCCCAGTTGGTGGGGTGTCTTTTAGTTGTGGTATCTGTCTCATTTGTTGTACAGAAGCTCTTTAATTTGATGTAGTCCCATCTGTTTATCTTTACATTCACTGTCAATGCTTTGGGCGATGTGTCTTTAAAGATGTTACTGAGGGGTATGTCATGTAGTGTTTCGCCTATATTTCCTTCAATATATTTTATTGTTTCAGGTATTATGTATAGTGCTTTAATCCATCTTGAGTTGGTTTTTGTGCATGGTGTGAGGTAGTAGTCAAGCTTCATTCTTTTGCATGTAGCACTCCCATTGTCATAGCACCATTTATTGAACAAGCTTTCTTTGCTCTATTGCATATACTTTGCTCCTTTGTCAAAGATTAGTTGTGGAGGGCCTCCACGGTGGCGCAGTGGTTGAGCGCTGGGTTGTGAAGCTGCCCGCGGCCTCTGCGGCACCGGTTCGATCCCTGGCTGCTCCCAGCCACCAGAGGAGGGTCCCACATGGCGCGCAGACCTCTCCTGCTGCCCACTGCTACCCTCAGCAGTGTACTTCGGTCCTTCTGCCTGCTCTGCTCCCCGCTCTGGTTCTGGTGAATTCTCTCACCCTCCCGCGCTTCTGACTGTACCCAGTGCTTGTATAAATAAATAAATAAATCTTTTGAAAAAATTTAAAAAAAAAGATTAGTTGTGGATTTATTCCTGGATTTTTATGCTTGATTCTGTGTGTTTGTTCTTGTACCAATACGATGCAGTTTTGATTATTATGGCTTTGTAGTATATTTTGAAGTCTGTGAGGGTGATCCCTCCGTTCTTTTCTTATTTTTCAGGAGAGCTTTGGCTATTCGGGGGTTTTGATGGCTCCATATGAACATCATCAATATTTGTTCTATTTCTTTGAAGAATGTCATTGAAATTTTTATTGGAATAGCATTGACTCTGTGGATTCCTTTTGGTAGGATGGCCATTTTGTCAATGTTAATTCTTCCAGTCCATAAGCAGCAGTTGTCTTTGCATTTCTTTGTGTCTTTATTTATTTATTTATTTTTTTATAGACACATGTTTTTGTTTCATTTATTTGTTTGTTTGTTTGTTTGTTCTGTTTATACATGCACTGGGTACAGTCAGAAGCATGGGAGGGTGAGAGAATTCACCAGAGCCAGAACAGGGAGCAGAGCAGGCAGAAGGACTGAAGTACACTGCTGAGGAGAGCAGCGGGCGGCAGGAGAGGTCTGCACGCCATGTGGGACCCTCCTCCAGTGGCCGGGGAGTAGCCTGGGATCGAACCAGCGCCACAGAGGCTGCAGGCAGCTTCGCAACCCAGCACTCAACCGCTGCACCACCGGGGAGGCCCCATTTATTTATTTTAACAGTGTTTTATAGCTTTCTTTGTAGAGGTCCTTTACCTCTTTGGTTAGGTTTATTCCCATGTATTTGATATTTTTCTGTTTCAATAATAAAAGAGATGGTTTTCTTGATTTCTTCTTTTTCAGATTTGTTGTTTGTGCATAGGAGACTACTGTTTTTGCGTGTTCATTTTGTCTCCTGCTATTTTACTAAACTGATTGATTAGACTGATTAGTTTTTGTGGAGTTTTTGGGGTTCTCTATGTATATTATCATATCATCTGCAAATAGTGATAGTTTGACTTCTTCCTTCCAGTTGGATTCCATGCATGTCTTTCTCTTGTTTTATTGATCTGGCTAGCACTTCCAGTATTATACTAAAAAGCACTGGTGAGAGTGGACATCCTTGTCTTATTCCAGATCTTAATGAAAATGCTTTTGACTTTTCACCATGAGATTGATATTGCTATGGGCTTGTCATATATGACCTTTATGATATTAAGGTATGTTCCTTGTATCCCGAGAATTTCAAAGGCCTTTATCCATAAATGGTGTTGTACTCTGTCAAAAGCTTTCTCAGCATCTATTGATATTACTGTATTGTTTTTATATTTCTTTTTGCTGATGTGTTGGATTACACTGATTGGTTTTCAGATGTTGAACCATCCTTGTGACCCTGGAATAAATCCTGCTTGCTCGTGGTGAATTATGGCTACATTGTTGGATTCTGATAGCTAAAATTTCATTGCAGATTTTTGCATCAGTGTTCATTAGAGAGATTCGCCTGTAGTTTTCCTTTTTTTGAGTTGTCCTTGTTCAGTTTTGGTATTAGTATAATGCTGGCTTCATAGAACATGTTTGGATCATCCTTTCCTTCTCAATTGTTTGAAAGAGTTTGTGAAGGAAAGGCACTTGTTAGTTTCTGAATGTTTGGTAGAATTCATTTGTAAATCCATCTGCTCCTGGGCTTTGGTTTTGGGGGAGGGTTTTGATTACCATTTCAGTTTTACTGCTTATAATTGGGCTGTTTAGGTGTTCTATTTCTTCCTTATCTAGCTTGGGTGATTGTAAAGTTATAGGAATTTATACATCTCTTCTGTATAATTGAACTTGTTTGCCTATAACTGTTCATAGTAGTTTCTGATCCTTCTTTTGATTTTAGAACAGACTATTGTAAAACGACGACATTATCAAAATTACCTAGGTTGAGAGCCTAGAAATAATGTGATACACTAATAACAATTAGACAATAATGTAAACTGAATTTTAAAACTAGCACTGCACATTAACTGGTATTTACCTTGTTTAATTTAATTAGTATTTTTAAAGATTTATTTATGCATACAAAAACTAGGGTACATGCTAGAGATGCGGGTAGTTAGAGGATTCACCAGAGACAGAGCAGGGAACAGAACAAGCAGTCTGACTGAATACACTGCTGTGGGGAGCAGTGGGCAAGACAGGAGTGGTCTGCTGTGCCATGTGGGTTGCTCCTTGGCCTTGGGAGATTGAACTCCTGCTGCAGTGACTGCAGATTACTTCATAGGTTGCGTCCTCTCCCTTCTGCCACCAGGGAGGCCCCTCATGTAGTTTGACAGTGAAAGAAAAATTGTGGAATGCACCACTCCTCCCTCTGTGCTACACAAGACTTTGTATGATGAAACACTGAAAATAGACTTCCTCCAGATTCCTTTTTAAAAATCCAGGTTTTCAAATTTATGTAGGATTAGCTAACTTTTTTCATAATTAATAAACTGAATCATTTCTGCCTTATAAATTTAGACAGTGCGGTTTACAATCTATTAACTATAAATGTGAGCTCCATTCAAAGCATGAGTATTTTAATTCTCAGTTTTTGTTTTGAAGCAACATGTTAGTGTCATTTTGTGATGATTAAATTGTGGTAGTTCCTTTTTAAGAACCACCTGCCTCCATCTTGCTGACAGGTGGAGGAGACTCCACAGATGATGTGTCCAGTGGTGACTCTCTAAGAGACTGGCTTAACTCTGTTACACAAACTGAAAATGTGACAGGTGAGCAAAGAGAAAACCAATCTTGGACAGAAGTGAACCAGACTGATCCAAACAGTGAAGACTCCAAAATAAATTCAGAAAGAAGTGCCAACTATAATACTGAGAGCCCAGATAGGGAGAATGGATATGCACCATCTCCAAGACTTCATGGAACAGAAAATACGGAAGACAGCCAGAGCCAAATGGATAATTTACCATGTGAATCAATATATACAAAACCGTTTAAGTGTGAACAAAGTGCTAATGAATCAGTGGACGTCCCACCTACCAGAGGTCAGAAGAGAGCAAGAAGCAGAAGCCCAGACCATAGAAGAACCAGAGCGAGAACTAACGGTAGGTCACCTTCAGATTTACTGAGTGAAATCACAGCAGGATTTCATGACATAAGACATTGGAATTTTATTTTTATTTTATACTGTTTAACTTTTTTTCATTTTTGCACAATGTATGCATTTTCGTCTCCAGTATAGTCCCCATACAATTCTCACCTCCCTTGTTTTGAATCTACTCCCTCCCCCCCGACCCCACCCCGTATTGTGTCTCTGTGTTATAGTTGTTTGATGATTTTGATTTTTGCTTTGTTATAATTAGGTTTTTACCTGGTCTCTTAATTAGGTTTTTTTTAACTTCCTGCTATGAGTAAGACCATCTGGTATTTTTCTTTTTCTTTCTGACTTATTTCACTGAGCATGATCCCTTCCAGCTCCATCCATATTGCTTCAAATTCCATGAGTTTATCTTTTTTGATTGCTGAGTAATATTCCATTGTGTATATGTACCACATCTTCTTGATCTAGTCATCTATTTTGGGACATTTAAGTTGTTTCCATAGCTTAGCTATTTTAAATAGTGCCACTATAAATATAGGGCTGCAAGTGCCCTTTTGAATTAATGTTTGTGTTCTTTGTGTAAATACCTTGGAGTGGAATTGCTGGATCATAGGGAAGCTCCATCTTTAGCAGGTTGAGGAATCTCCACACAGCTTTGCATAGTGGTTGGACCAGTTTGAACTCCCACCAGCGTGCAGGAGAGTCCTTTTTCTCCACATCCTCACCAAAATTTGTTGTTGCTAGTTTTTTTTTTTTTTTAATATGTGCCATTCTCACTGGTGTAAAATGGTATCTCATTGTTGTTTTATTTGCATTTCCCTGATTACATGTGGTGTTGAACATTTTTTCATATGCCTGGTGGCCATTTGCATTTCTTCTTTGGGGAAGCTTCTTTTTAGCTCTTCTGCCCATTTTTTGACTGGATTATTTTGTTTTTGTGGAGTCTCATCAGCTCTTTGTAGATTTTTGTAATCAGTTCTTTATCATTAGTGTCTGCAAAAATTTTCTCCTACTTGGTGGGATGTCTCATAGTTATGGTTTCTATCTCGTTTGCTGTACAGAAACTCTTTAATTTGATGTAGTCTTATTTGTTTATCTTTGCCTTCACTATCACTGCTTTGGGTGATGTGTCTTTAAAGATGTTACTGAGGAGTATGTCATGTAGTGCTTTGCCTGTATTTCCTTCTACATATTTTATGGCTTCAGGTCTTATGTCTAGTGCTTTATCCATCTTGAGTTGTTTTTTGTGTATGTTGTGAGGTAGTAGTCAAGCTTCATTCGTTGCATGTAGTGCCCCAGTTTTCCTAGCAGTTTTATTGAACAAATGTTCCTTGCTCCATTGCATGTACTTTTCTCCTATGTCAAAGATCAGTTGTGGGTTTATTCCTGGATTTTATGTTTGGTTCCATTGGTCTGTGTGTTTGTTCTTGTTCTAATACCATGCAGTTTTGATTATTATGGCTGTGTAGCATAGTTTGAAGTCTGGGCATGTGATCCCTCCATTCTCTTCTTTTTCTTTTCAGGAGAGCCTTGGCTATACGGTGGTTTTGGTGTCTCAATATGAATTTCATCAATATTTATTCTATTTCTTTGAAGAATGTCATTGAAATTTTCATTGGAATAGCATTGAACCTATAGATTGCTTTAGATAGGATGGCCATTTTGTCAAAGTTAATTGTTCCAATCCATCAGCAGCAGATGTCTTTCATTTTCTTCATGTCCTGTGTATTTTAACAGTGTTTCATAGTTTTGTTTGTATAGGTCATTTGCCTCTTTTGTTAGGTTATTCACAAGTATTTGATTTTTTTTTGTTTCAATAATTAAATAGATGGCTTTCTTGATTTCTCCTCCTTCAGATTTGTTGTTTGTGCATAGGGAGGCTGCTGACTTTTGTGTGCTGATTTTGTATCCTGCTACTTTACTAAACTGATTGATTATATTGATTAGTTTTTGTGGAGTTTTTGGGGTTCTCTATGTATATTATCATATCATCTGCAAATAGTGATAGTTTGACATCTTCCTTCCAGTTGGATTCATTGTATGT
This sequence comes from Talpa europaea, assembly GCF_964194135.1. Classification (NCBI taxonomy): domain Eukaryota; kingdom Metazoa; phylum Chordata; class Mammalia; order Eulipotyphla; family Talpidae; genus Talpa; species Talpa europaea. Next base: position 20,958,009 of record NC_140081.1, read on the forward strand.
CTTACTCTTGTCTTATTGCTATGGCTAGGACTTCCAGTATTATATTGAAAAGCATTGGTGAGAGTGGACATCCTTGTCTTGTTCTAGATCTTAATGAAAATGCTTTCAACTATTCACCATTAAAAATGATATTGGCTATGGGCTTGTCATATATGGCCTTTATGATATTAAGTTATGTTCCTTGTATCCCGAGAATTTCAAAAGCCTTTATCCATAAATGGTGTTGTACTTTGTCAAAAGCTTTCTCAGCATCTATTGATATTATCATATGATTTTTATATTTCTTTTTGCTGATGTGTTGGATTACACTGATTGGTTTTCAGGTGTTGAACCATGCTTGTGACCCTGGAATAAATCCTACTCGCTAGTGGTGAATTATCTTATGGATACATTGTTGGATTCTGATAGCTAAAATTTCATTGCAGATTTTTGTATCAGTGTTCACTAGAGAGATTGGCCTGTAGTTTTCTTTTTTTCAGTTATCCTTGTTCAGTTTTGGTATTAGTGTAATGTTGGCTTCATAGAAGGTGTTTGGTATTATCTTTTCCTTCTCAATTGTTTGAAAGAGTTTGTGAAGGATAGGCACTAGTCCCTTTCTGATTGTATGGTAGAATTCATTTGTAAATGCATCTGCTCCTGGCCTTTGGTTTTGGGGAAGGGTTTTGATTACCATTTCAATTTCACTGCTTGTAACTGGGCTATTTATGTGTTCTATTTATTCTTTATCCAGCTTTGGGTGATTGTGAAGTTGTAGGAATTGTCCATCTCCTCTGGCTTGTTGAACTTGTTTGCCTATACTGTTCACAGTAGTTTCTGATCCTTCTTTTGATTTTAGAACAGACTATTTTAAAACGACTTCATTATCAAAATTACCTAGGTTGAGAGCCTAGAAATAATGAACTACACTAATAAGAATTAGACAACAATGTAAACTGAATTTAAAACTAGCACTGCACATTAACTGGTATTTAACTTATTTAATTTAATTAGTATTTTTTAAAATATTTATTTATGCATACAAAAACTGGGGTACAGGCCAGAGATGCGGGTAGAGGATTCACCAGAGACAGAGCAGGGAACAGAACAAGCAGAGTGACTGAAATACACTGCTGAGGGGAGCAGTGGACGAGACAGGAGTGGTCTGCTATGCCATGTGGGTTGCTCCTTGGCCTGTGGGGGATTTAACTCGTGCTGCAGTGACTGCAGATTACTTCATAGGCTATGTCTTATCCCTTCTGCCACTAGGGAGGGCCCTCATTAGTAGTTTGATAGTGAAAGAAAAATTGTGGAATGCACAACTCCTCCCTCCGTGCTACACAAGTCTTTGTATTATGAAACACTGAAAATAGACTTCCTCCAGATTCCTTTTTAAAAATCCAGGTTTTCAAATTTATGTAGGATTAGCTAATTTTTTTTCATAATAAACTGAAATGTTTCTTCCTTATAAATTTGGACAGTGCAGTTTACAAACTATTAACTATAAATGTGAGCTCCATTCAAGTATGAGTATTTTAATTCTCAGGTTTTTTTTTTTTGAAACAAAGTGTTAGAGTGTCATTTTGTGAAGATTTAATTGTGGTAGTTCCTTTATAAAAACTACCCACCCCCCTCTTGCTAACAGGTGGTGGAGACTTCTCAGATGATGTGTCCAGTGGTGATTCTCTAAGAGACTGGCTTAACTCTGTTACACAAACTGAAAATGTGACAGGTGAGCAAAGAGAAAACCAATCTTGGACAGAAGTGAACCAGACTGATCCAAACAGTGAAGATTCCAAAATAAATTCAGAAAGAAATGCTAACCATAATACTGAGAGCCCGGATAGGGAGAATGGATATGCACCATCTCCAAGACTTCCTGGAACAGAAAATACGGAAGACAGCTATAGTCAAATGGATAATTTACCATGTGAATCAATATATACAAAACCGTTTCGGTGTGAACAAAGCACTAATGAATCATTAGTGGACGTCCCACCTACCAGAGGTCAGAAGAGAGCAAGAAGCAGAAGCCCAGACCATAGAAGAACCAGAGCGAGAACTGACGGTAGGTCCCTTCAGATTTGCTGAGTGAAATCACAGCAGGATTTCCTCATGATATAAGAACTTGAAAAAATTTTTTTTTATTATATACATTGTTTATTTTTTTTCATTTTTGCACAATGTATGCATTTTCATCTCCCGTATAGTCCCCATACAATTCCCACCTCCCTTGTTTTGAGTCTAGTCCCTCCTCCCCCCACACCCGGTATCGTGTCTCTGTGTTATAGTTGTTTGATGATTTTGATTTTTGCTTTGTTATAATTAGGTTTTTACCTGGTCTCTTAATTATGTTTTCTAACTTCCTGCTATAGGTAAGACCATCTGGTATTTTTCTTTTTCTTTCTGGTTTATTTGGCTGAGCATGATCCCTTCCAGCTCCATCCATGTGGCTACAAATTGCATGAGTTTATCTTTTTTTGGATTGCTGAGTAATATTCCATGGTGTATATGTACCACATCTTCTTGTTCCAGTCATCTAATCTGGGGCATTTGGGTTGTTTCTACAGCTTAGCTATTGTAAATAGTGACACTATAAACACAGGGGTGCAGGTGCCCTTTTGAATTAATGTTTGTGTCCTTTGTGTAAATACCTGGGAGTGGAATTGCTGGATCATATGGAAGCTCCATCTTTAGCAGGTTGAAGAATCTCCACACAGCTTTGCATAGTGGTTGGACCAGTTTGCACTTCCACCAGCAGTGCAGGAGAGTTCCTTTTTCTCCACATCCTCACCAACATTTGTTGTTGCTAGTTTTTTTTTGTTTTTTTTTTTTAATATATGCCGTTCTTACTGGTGTAAGATGGTATCTCATTGTCGTTTTATTTACATTTCCCCGATTTCAAGTGATGTTGAACAATTTTCCTATGCCCGCTGGCCATTTGCATTTCCTCTTTGGGGAAGTTTCTTTTTAGCTCTTCTGCCCATTTTTTTTTTAAAGATTTATTTATTTGTTTGTTTATTTATTTATTTATACAAGCACTGGGTACAGTCAGAAGCGCGGGAGGGTGAGAGAATTCACCAGAGCCAGAGCGGGGAGCAGAGCAGGCAGAAGGACCGAAGTACACTGCTGAGGGGAGCAGCGGGCGGCAGGAGAGGTCTGCGCGCCATGTGGGACCCTCCTCCAGTGGCCGGGGAGCAGCCAGGGATTGAACTGGCGCTGCAGAGACTTCGCAACCCAGCGCTCAACCACTGCGCCACCAGGGAGGCCCTCTTCTGCCCATTTTTTGACTGGATTATTTACTTTGTTTTTGTGGAGTCTCATCAGCTCTTTGTAGATTTTTGTAATCAGTTCTTTATCATTAGTGTGTGCAAAAATTTTCTCTCAATAGGAGGGGTGTCTTTTAGTTTTGGTTTCTGTCTGGTGTGCTGTACATAAGCTCTTTAATTGGATGTGATACCATCTGTTTATCTTTGCCTTCACTATCACTGCTTTGGGTGATGTGTCTTTAAAGATGTTACTGAGGGGTATGTCATGTAGTGTTTCGCCTGTATTTCCTTCTATATATTTTATGGCTTCAGGTCTTATGTCTTCTCCTTTAATCCATCTTGACTTGGTTTTTGTGTATGGTATGAGGTAGTAGTCAAGCTTCATTCTTTTGCATGTAGCACCCCAGCTGTCCCAGCACCATTTATTCAACAAATGTTCCTTGCTCCATTGCATATACTTTTCTCCTATGTCAAAAATCAGTTGTGGGTTTATTCCTGGATTTTATTTTTGGTTCCATTGGTCTGTGTGTTTCTTCTTGTTGCAGTACCATGCAGTTTTGATTATTATGATTTTGATTTATATTTTGAAGTCTGGGAGTTTGATCCCTTTGTTCTTTTTTTTTTTTTTCCAGGAGAGCTTTGGCTATATGGTGGTTTTGGTGGCTCCATATGAATTTCATCAATATTTGTTCTATTTCTTTGAAGAATGTCATTGAAATTTTCATTGGAATAGCATTGAATCTGTAGATTGTTTTGGTAGGATGGCCATTTTATCAAAGTTAATTGTTCCAACCCATCAGCAGCAGATGTCTTTCCATTTCTTCATGTCCTGTGTATTTTAACAGTGTTTTATATCTTCTTTGTATAGGTCATTTGCCTCTTTTGTAAGGTTATTCACAAGTAATAGATTTTTTTGGTATCAATAATAAAACAGATGACTTTCTTGATTTCTGCTCCTTCTAATTTGTTGTTTGTGCATAGGAAGGCTGCTGATTTTTGCATGTTGATTTTGTATCCTGCTACTTTACTAAACTGATTAGATTGATTAGTTGTTGTGGAGTTTTAGGGGTTGTCTATTTGTATTATCATATCATCTGCAAATAGTGATAGTTTGACTTCTTCCTTCCCTATTTGGATTCCTTGTACGTCTTTCTCTTGTCTTATTGCTCTGGCTAGGACTTCCAGTATTATACTGAAAAACAGTGGGAAGAGTGGACATCCTTGTATTGTTCCAGATATTAATGAAAATGCTTTCAACTATTCACTATTAAGAATGATATTGGCTGTGGGCTTGTCATATATGGCCTTCTTGATATTAGGGTATGTTCCTGGTATCCTGAGAATTTCAAGAGCCTTTATAATAAATGGGTGTTGTACTTTGTCAGAGCTTTTCTCAGCATCTATTGATATTATCATATGGTTTATATATTTCTTTTTGCTCATGTGTTGGATTACACTGCTTGGTGTTCCTATGTTGAACCATCCTTGTGACCCTGGAATAAATCCTACTTGCTCATAGTGAATTATCTTATGGCTACAACGTTGGATTCTGATAGCTAAAATTTCATTGCAGATTTTTGCATCAGTGTACATTAGAGAGATTGGCCTATAGTTTTCTTTTTTTGAATTGTCCTTGTTCAGTTTTGGTATTAGTGTAATGTTGGCTTCATAGAACGTGTTTGGTATCATCCTTTCCTTCTCAATTGTTTGAAAGAGTTTGTGAAGGATAGGCACTAGTTCATTCTGAATTTTGGTAGAATTCATTTGTAAATCCATCTGCTCCTGGGCTTTGGTTTTGGGGGAGGGTTTTGATTACAATTTCAATTTCACTGCTTGTAATTCGGCTGTTTAGGTGTTCTATTCCTTCCTTATCTAGCTTGTGTGATTGCAAAGTTATAGGAATTTATCCATCTCTTCTGTATTATTGAACTTGTTTGCCTCTAACTGTTCATAGTAGTTTCTGATCCTTCTTTTGATTTTAGAATAGACTATTTTAAAACGACTTCATTATCAAAATTACCTAGGTTGAGAGCCTAGAAATAATGAACTACACTAATAAGAATTAGACAAAAATGTAAACTGAATTTAAAAAAAAAAAAACACTGCATATTAACTGGTATTTACCTTGTTTGATTTAATGAGTATTTTTTAAATATTTATTTATTTATGCATACAAAAATGGGGTACAGGCCAGAGATGCGGGTAGTTAGAGGATTCACCAGAGACAGAGCAGGGAACAGAACAAGCAGAGTGACTGAAATACACTGCTGAGGGGAGCAGTGGGCGAGACAGGAGCGGTCGGCTATGCCATGTGGGTTGTTCCTTGGCCTGTGGGGGATTTAACTCATGCTGCAGTGACTGCAGATTACTTCATAGGTTATGTCTTTTCCCTCTGCCACTGGGGGGGCCCTCATTAGTAGTTTGATAGTGAAAGAAAAATTGTGGAATGCACAACTCCTCCCTCCGTGCTACACAAGTCTTTGTATTATGAAACACTGAAAATAGACTTCCTCCAGATTCCTTTTTAAAAATCCAGGTTTTCAAATTTATGTAGGATTAGCTAATAATTTTTCATAATAAACTGAAATGTTTCTTCCTTATAAATTTGTACAGTGCAGTTTACAAACTATTAACTATAAATGTGAGCTCCATTCAAGTATGAGTATTTTAATTCTCAGTTTTTTTTTTTTTGAAACAAACTGTTAGAGTGTCATTTTGTGAAGATTTAATTGTGGTAGTTCCTTTATAAAAACTACCCACCCCCCTCTTGCTAACAGGTGGTGGAGACTCCTCAGATGATGTGTCCAGTGGTGATTCTCTAAGAGACTGGCTTAACTCTGTTACACAAACTGAAAATGTGACAGGTGAGCAAAGAGAAAACCAATCTTGGACAGAAGTGAACCAGACTGATCCAAACAGTGAAGATTCCAAAATAAATTCAGAAAGAAATGCTAACCATAATACTGAGAGCCCGGATAGGGAGAATGGATATGCACCATCTCCAAGACTTCATGGAACAGAAAATACGGAAGACAGCTATAGTCAAATGGATAATTTACCATGTGAATCAATATATACAAAACCATTTCGGTGTGAACAAAGCACTAATGAATCATTAGTGGACGTCCCACCTACCAGAGGTCAGAAGAGAGCAAGAAGCAGAAGCCCAGACCATAGAAGAACCAGAGCGAGAACTGACGGTAGGTCACCTTCAGATTTGCTGAGTGAAATCACAGCAGGATTTCCTCATGATATAAGAACTTGAAAAAAATTTTTTTATTATATACATTATTTTTTTTCATTTTTGCACAATGTATGCATTTTCATCTCCCATATAGTCCCCATACAATTCCCACCTCCCTTGTTTTGAGTCTACTCCCTCCTCCCCCCACGCCCCGTATTGTGTCTCTGTGTTATAGTTGTTTGATCATTTTGATTTTTACTTTGTGATAATTTGGTTTTTACCTGGTGTCTTAATTATGTTTTCTAACTTCCTGCTATAAGTAAGACCATCTGGTATTTTTCTTTTTCTTTCTGGTTTATTTGGCTGAGCATGATCCCTTCCAGCTCCATCCATGTGGCTGCAAATGACATGAGTTTATCTTTTTGGATTGCTGAGTAATATTCCATAGTGTATATGTACCACATCTTCTTGATCCAGTCATCTATATTGGGGCATTTGTGTTGTTTCCATAGCTTAGCTATTGTAAATAGTGACACTATAATCATAGGGGTGCATGTGCCCTTTTGAATTAATGTTTGTGTCCTTTGTGTAAATAGCTGGGAGTGGAATTGCTGGATCATAGGGAGCTCCATCTTTAGCAGGCTGAGGAATCTCCACACAGCTTTGCATAGTGGATTGCATTCCCACCAGCAGTGTGGGAGAGCTCCTTTTTCTCCACATCCTCACCAACATTTGTTGTTGCTAGTTTTTTAATATGTGCCATTTTCACTGGTGTAAGATGATATCTCATTGTCGTTTTGATTTGCATTTCCCTGATTTCAAGTGATGTTGAACATTTTTTCATATGCCTGGTGGCCATTTGCATTTCCTCTTTGGAGAAGTTTCTTTTTAGCTCTTATGCCCATTTTTTGACTGGAATATTTACTTTGTTTTTATGGAGACTCATCAGCTCTTTGTAGATTTTGTAATCAGTTCTTTATCATTAGTGTGTGCAAAAATTTTCTCCCACTTGGTGGGGTGTCTCTTAGTTTTGGTTTCTGTCTCGTGTGCTGTACAGAAGCTCTTTAATTGGATGTAGTCCCATCAGTATATATTTGCCTTCATTATCACTGTTTTGGGTGTTGTGTCTTTAAAGATGTTACTGAGGGGTATGTCATGTAGTGTTTTGCCTATATTTCCTTCTATATATTTTATGGCTTCAGGTCTTATGTCTTCTCCTTTAATCCATCTTGACTTGTTTTTTGTGTATGGTATGAGGTAGTAGTCAAGATTCATTCTTTTGCATGTAGCGCCCCAGTTGTCCCAGCACCGTTTTGAACAAACGTTCTTTGCTCCATTGCATATACTGTGCTCCTTCATCAAAGATTAGTTGTCGGTTTATTCCTGGATTTTATGTTTGGTTCCATTGGTCTGTGTGTTTGTTCTTGTTCCAATACCATGCAGTTTTGATTATTATGGCTTTGATTTATATTTTGAAGTCTGGGAGTTTGATCCCTCTGTTCTCTTTTCTGCAGGAGAGCTTTGGCTATTCAGGCATTTTGGTGGCTCCATATGAATTTCATCAATATTTGTTCTATTTCTTTGAAGAATGTCATTGAAATTTTCATTGGAGTAGCATTGAATCTGTAGATTGCTTTTGGTAGGATGGCCATTTTGTCAAAGTTAATTGTTTTAACCAATGAGCAGCAGATGTCTTTCCATTTCTTTGCGTCCTATTCTATTTATTTTTACAGTGTTTTATAGTTTTCTTTGTATAGTTCCTTTAACTCTTCTGTGTGGTTTATTCCCAAGTATTTTTTTTTTGTTTCAATAATAAAAGAGATGGCTTTCTAGATTTCTCCTTTTTCAGATTTGTTGTTTGTGCATAGGTAGGCTGCTGATTTTTGAGTGTTGATTTTGTATCCTGCTACTTTACTAAATTGATTGGTTTTAGTTTTTCTGTGGTATTTTTGGGGTTCTCTATGTATATTATCATATCATCTGCGAATAGTGATAGTTTGACTTCTTCCTTCCCTATTTGGATTCCTTGTACATCTTTCTCTTGTCTTATTGCTCTGGCTAGGATTTCCAGTATTATATTGAAAAGCAATGGTGAGAGTAGACATCCTTGTCTTGTTTTAGATCTTAATAGCAATGCTTCAAACTATTCACCATTGAGAATGATATTGGCTATGGGCTTGTCATATATGGCCTTTATGATATTAAGGTATGTTCCTTGTATCCTGAGAATTTCAAGAGCTTTTATCATAAATGGGTGTTGTTGTACTTTGTCAAAAGCTTTCTCAGCATCTATTGATATTATCATATGGTTTTTATATTTCTTTTTGCTGATGTGTTGGATTACACTGCTTGGTGTTCAGATGTTGAACCATCCTTGTGACCCTGGAATAAATCCTACTTGCTAGTGGTGAATTATCTTATGGCTACATTGTTGGATTCTGATAGCTAAAATTTTTCATTGCAGATTTTTGCATCAGTTTTCAATGGAGAGATTGGCCTGTAGTTTTCTTTTTTGAGTTGTCCTTGTTCAGTTTTGGTATTAATGTAATGTTGGCTTTATAAAATGTGTTTGGTATCCTTTCCTTCTCAATTGTTTGAAAGAGTTTGTGAATGATAGGCACTAGTTCATTTCTGAATGTTTGGTAGAATTCATTTGTAAATCCATCTGCTCCTGGGCTTTGGTTTTGGGGGAGGGTTTTGATTACAATTTCAATTTCACTGCTTGTAATTGGGCTGTTTAGGTGTTCTATTTCTTCCTTATCTAGTTTGGGTGATTGTAAAGCTATAGGAATTTTTCCATCTCTTCTGGATTGTTGAACTTGTTTAAATATAACTGTTCATTGTAGTTTCTGATCATTCTTTTGACTTTAGAACTGACTATTTTAAAATGACTTCATTATCAAAATTACCTAGGTTGAGAGCCTAGAAATAATGTAATAAACTAATAAGAATTAGACATAATGTAAACTGAATTTAAAACTAGCACTGCACATTAACTGGTATTTACCTTGTTTAATTTCATTAGTATTTTGATAGTGAATGAAAAATTGTGGAAAGCACCACTCCTCCCAATCTGGTACACAAAACTCTGTATGATGAAACACTGAAAATAGACTTCCTCCAGATTCCTTTTTAAAAATCCAGTTCTTCAAATTCATGTAGGGTTAGCTGACTTTTTTCATAAGAAATTGAAATGTTCCTGCCTTATAAATTTAGACAGTGCAGTTTACAGACTATTAACTATAAATGTGAGCTCCATTCAAAGCATATGAGTATTTAAATTCTGTTTTTGTTTTGAAACAAACTGTTAAAGTGTCATTTTATAATGATTTAATTGTGGTAGTTCCTTTATAAAAACCACCCACCCCCCTTTTGTTAACAGGTGGAGGAGACTCCTCAGATGATGTGTCCAGTAGTGACTCTCTAATAAACTGGCTTAACTCTGTTACACAAACTGAAAATGTGACAGGTGAGCAAAGAGAAAACCAATCTTGGACAGAAGTGAACCAGACTGTTCCAAACAGTGAAGATTCCAAAATAAATTCAGAAAGAAATGTTAACTATAATACTGAGAGCCCGGATAGGGAGAATGAATATGCACCATCTCCAAGACTTCATGAGACAGAAAATACAGAAGACAGCCAGAGCCAACTGGAAAATTCACCATCTGAATCGATATATACAAAACCATTTAGGTGGGAACAAAGCACAAATGACTCATTAGTTGACATCCAACCTACCAGAGGTCAGAGGAGTGCAAGAAGCAGAAGCCCAGACCGTAGAAATACCAGAGCTAGAATTAGAGGTAGGTCGATTAAAGATTTCCTGAGGGATATTGAAGAAGGATTTCCTCATGGCATAAGACCTTGGAATTATCATGATCTACGGGGAAATGAAATTGAAAGATATTCTACAACTCAGCACCAAGAAACACCCAGACAGCAAGTAACTAAACCTGAGTTGCAAAACAGAGGTCCTTCTGTAACCTCTGAAATAGGAAATGTCATTCAAGATGAATATTCTTCTGACTCAGACAGCATTGGTGACCCTTGGGGATCAAGGTTGATGAATTCAGTTATATACTCTGATATAGAAGAAGGAAGAGTTCAATCTAGAGAAACTTATGAGGAAGACAGCATAGCTAGTAGAACTTGGTTAACATCTAACAGACCAAACAATGCTGAGACATTAGAAAGTGAAAAAGGAGGACTTAGCCATATGTTCTCACATTCTGAGCAGGCTGATAGGACAGCTTATGACAGTACCAACAGACTTTCCCTTCACAGGCTTTTAAGTTCTCCTTGCAGTGACACAACATCTTCTGCAATTCAGAACACATCAGAGCAGACAATGACTGGTTTTAGTGACTCAAGTAACCGTATGGGCACTACCAACAGACTTTCCCTTCACAGATTTTTATGTTCCTGTTGCAGTGACGCAACATCTTCTGCAATTCAGAACACATCAGAGCAGACAATGACCAGCTTTAGTGACTCAAGTAACCGCATGGGCGCTACCAACACACTTTCCCTTCATAGATTTTTATGTTCCTGTTGCAGTGACGCAACATCTTCTGCAATTCAGAACACGTCGGAGCAGACAATGACCGGTTTTAGTGACTCAAGTAACCGTATGGGCACTACCAACAGACTTTCCCTTCACAGATTTTTATGTTCTTGTTGCAGTGACACAACATCTTCTGCAATTCAGAACACATCGGAGCAGACAATGAACAGTTTTCGTGACTCAAGTAACTGTATGGGCACTACCAGCAGACTTTCCCTTCATAGACATTTATGTTCTTGTTGCAGTGACGCAACATCTTCTGCAATTCAGAACACATCAGAGCAGACAATGACAGGTTTTAGTGACTCAAGTAACCGTATGGGCACTACCAGCAGACTTTCCCTTCATCGATTTTTATGTCATTGTTGCAGTGACGCAACATCTCATGCAATTCATAACACATCAGAGCAGACAATGAGTGGTTTTCGTGACTCAAGTAACTGTATGGGCAGTAACAACAGTCTTTCCCTTCATAGACATTTATGTTCTTGTTGCAGTGACGCAACATCTTCAGCAATTCAGAACACATCAGAGCAGACAATGACTGGTTTTAGTGACTCAAGTAACCGTAGGGGCACTACCAGCAGACTTTCCCTTCATCGATTTTTATGTCATTGTTGCAGTGACGCAACATCTCATGCAATTCATAACACATCAGAGCAGACAATGACAGGTTTTAGTCACTCAAGTAACCGTAAGGGCACTACCAACAGACTTTCCCTTCATAGATTTTTATGTCATCGTTGCAGTGACGCAACATCTTCTGCAATTCAGAACACATCAGAGCAGACAATGACAGGTATTTGTGACTCAAGTAACCGTATGGGCACTACCAACAGACTTTCCCTTCACAGATTTTTATGTCATTGTTGCAGTGACACAACATCTTCTGCAATTCAGAACACATCAGAGCAGACAATGACCGGTTTTAGTGACTCAAGTAACCGTATGGACACTACCAACAGACCTTCCCTTCACAGACTTTTATGTTCTTGTTACAGTGACACAACATCTTCTGTAATTCAGAACACATGGGAGCAGACAATGACCAGTTTTAGTGACTCAAGTAACCTTATGGGCAGTACCAACAGACTTTCCCTTCACAGACTTTTAAGTTCTTGTTGCAGTGACACATCTTCTGCAATTCAGAACACATCAGAGCAGATGACAGGTTTTATTCACTCAAGTAACCATACAGACAGTGACGGTAATTTGGAGCCTAATGTCTCAGCACCAAGTCCAGACATCGAAAGGACATCATCACCAAATGGAAGAGATGGTTCTGGTAATAGTAGTAGTTCTGATATCAATGCAATTCCTAGATTTTATTTCCATCCAGCTTCGCCATCACTTTCTAGATCGAGCTCCAACTATGCTCCTAGTTCCAGTTCTACTCCTATTTCCAGTTCCAGCTCCAGTGATAACATTTCAGTCATCAGTTCACAGCTGTTTGAAGGCAATGATGAAAGAAGCATATCAGGATTATCAGAGAACACAACAGGGAGTAGACTTATATCCCCGGTAACGTTTGATGATAGTGACTCTTGGACCTCCCTTAATCTGGATCAGTTTTTCCTCTTAGAAGAAGATCAGCATCAATCTACAGGTCTCACCAAAGCCCAAATTGACAACTTGGCTATAAGATCATTCGGTGAAAATGATGCATTGAAATCCTGTAGCATATGCCTCACAGAGTTCACAGAAGGCAACAAGATCCGCACGCTACCTTGTGCCCATGAATATCACGTACACTGCATCGATCGCTGGCTGTCGGAGAACACTACCTGTCCTATTTGTCGCAGGGAAGTAGTAGATCCTGCTGAAAGGGAAAATTCTAATTGAGATACTAATTCTCAGCTATAAAAGCTGTTTTAGTGATGGACAAATGATGCTCACCTGACAACACTCACCTGTCTCACGTCCACGATTGGAGTAATACTTAAATATAATAATCTGAATGTATACTGAAATTTTATGCAATAATATGAACTGAATCATCAGTTGCTGAAGGAATTATTGGATTGTCCCCCAAGTTTTCCTCAATAACAACAGTGAATGTTAAAAATGTGAACTGAATCACTGGTTCCTGGAGGAGTTATGGACTTTTCTCAATTTTTCTGTTCCAGAATAGAAAATATTAGAAACTCAATATTATCCTGTCTGACAATAAAAATTAGCTTCCCACTATAACGAGTTACTTGATTTTAATAAACTTCACAGGTACGCTGGGTTGGGATCTTCCTGATTCTGAGAGTGACATCTTAAAATGATATAATCAGTCCAGATAAATCCTAGTAGTCTTTTATCTAGTCTTATAAATCCCAGATATCTCATAGTCTTGTCCCATCTTGCATGTGCACATAAAGAAACAGCAATCAAAATGATTTAAAAATTTACTAGACTCACTCACCAAAAGAAGTCATGCTATTTTCATAAAATTCCATAGAAATCTTTGAAAAATTTCCAGTATTTCTCCCCAGAAGATTATCCCACGTCCAGTCAACCTTGAAGTTTCTCCTACTCCCCATTATCAGTGTATCACGGTCCTGGACAAAAATTGATGGCACGCTTTAAAAGTGTGATGGAATAGCATTCAATGAAGAGACTACTTACTAATGTTTGTAAAGAATGAAGTACCCTGAGGTTACCAAGTCTGACCAGCCAGTGTTATTGCCACTAGGCTTAAAGGCGCATAGGGAGGCATAGATTCTTATAACCCAGAAATGTCCTGTAATTGTTGTAGATGGCCGCCCAAAAAGAACTGTTATCTTGGGCCTCCCTGGTGGCGCAGGGGGTTAAGACGCAACCTATGAAGCTATCTGCAGCCACTGCAGCATGAGTTCGATCCCCGGCCAGGGAGCTACCCACATGGTGCAGCAGACCTCTCCTGATTTGCCCGCTGCTCCCCTCAGCTGTGTATTTCACTCAATCCACCTGTTCTGCTCCCTATTCTCCCTATTCTATCTCTAGTTAATCCTCTCCACCCCCACACCTCTGGCCTGTACCCCAGTTTTGGTCTGCATAAATAAAATCTTTATAAAAGATTATATCTTTATAAACAAATGGTAGCCACTGACAACTTACACACTGGGAGGAAGGAATCATGGAAATAAATACCATGACTACTTTCCTCCTGATTCCTTTCCTCCTGCTTATAGTTCACATTAGCTAAACTCAACTTGAATACACAGCATATGTTGATAAAGCAAACAAAAGTCATTCTGCTGCAATCACAAAGCAAGAGGAGAAAAGAATAGAGAGTGGATTAGAAAAGTAAATCAAACAAAATTAACAGGCAACTAAAAATCAGAGACATTCTACAGGGGAGGGGTAGGGAGAGGGCTCAAAACAAGGGAAGGAAGAGCATAAGGGACTAGGGTGATGGTGCACAGGTAAATTGGTGGTGGGAATTTTAAAGGGACTACACTTGAGAGGAGAAAGCATATACATTTTAAAAAAAGGAAGAATGATTTAAAATATATATAAAAGAAAAAAAAAAAAACAAGGAAACACCCTACTGAATGGGAGAAAGTTTTGCACATCATACATCAGACAAGAGACTGATATCCAAGAAAGACAGTAAACTCACCAAGTTCAACAAAGGAAAACAAACAACCTAATAAAAAAAAAATGGGGGGAGGAGCTGAATAGATCCTTCTCCAAAGAAGATGGCCAGTAGGCTCCTAAAAAAATATTCACAATCATAGCCATCACTATTCAAATTTTAGAGTGGCCATACTAGCAGGTATGTGCAAAACATATTGGAGAAAAAACAGTCCTACATATAGAGCTATGACATTATTTGGATTATAAAATATATAAAGTCCTGAAGTAATGGTATGACAGCTGAGACGTGGATAGATACAGATTCAAGTATTATTAGAGAAACAAAATAAAATTTGATACTTGGATAATTTAAAGTTGATCTCAAATTTCCTATTGGGGAGAATGAGCAAATGGTGGGAAATTCTACTAGCATAACAACACAACTGGTTTGTTATTGTAGATAGGACAAATGACAAGATTGTATCACTGAGCTTTGAGATGTCAAGAGACATATATTAGTGGTGATGCTTATCTAGCTCTTACGGATATCCAATAAGCTTCCAAAATATAACAAATTTGCTAATTGAAGTCAAAGAAGTACAAGTTATTGCCTATAAAAGTCTGTCTGGTGGTAAAGGAAGAGGGAGATGGATGCCATCTCCCATGGAACAGCAGCAGAAGGTAGTCAGGTACATAGGAGATAGCAAAGATAACTTAGACACAAAAAGAGAGGTATAAAGACAATCAAAAATATGATGTGACACAAGCCAAGAAAATAGAGTATTTCCAGAAGAGAATGTCAAGAGACTATCTGAAGAGTCGCTCTAGCTCAAAAGTCGTTAAATATATTTTAAAAAATTAAAATATTTTATTTAAAAAGATGATTTTAAGTAAAAGCCTAGTATTCTGGCATAATGGACATAATTCATTAAAGACTACAATTCTGTTGAATTTTAAAATGTAACATGCAAAAAATCTTTGTGAATATATCTTAACATTTACTTAAAAAAATTACTAGATGTGGAAATTATCAGGTCAAATGTTATAAATCATTGTAAGGCCACTGATCTATAATGCCAAAAACATTAAAAAGTAATAAAAATTTACATTTCCCTGAGAAATCTGTCATAATTACCAAGCAGTAGATTACTACCAACATTATATTATTATAAACAATAAGGGCAAAATAATGTTAATTTCTTTTAGTTTAC
Organism: Talpa europaea; assembly: GCF_964194135.1. NCBI lineage: Eukaryota > Metazoa > Chordata > Mammalia > Eulipotyphla > Talpidae > Talpa > Talpa europaea. The sequence goes on from NC_140081.1 coordinate 20,973,761, forward strand.
TTGATTACTAGTGAGGTTATTAATTTGTCACAAGAGCATTGGAAGTGGTGAACTGCCAGTTTATACTTCCAGTATTTTTTAACATTGTGATTTTTTTTGATTTTTTGTATGATACATCAATTTTATATGCATATATTTATATATTATATGTATCTCACTTTAAATATAACATATTTGGGGGTCGGGAGAAAAAAATCAAATATACCACATATATACTGTTTCTCCCATGTCATAGAAACTGCTCATGTTACAGTTTGTTACCATCCTTGAGTTTACCTTTTTGTTAATGGTTATGAGTAATATAGTACAATGCTAAATCTATTTTTTATTATTTCCTGTTTCCCATATGATTGAAATGTATACATTCCTTTTAAAAAACATACATTCATGTTTGTTTCTTCCTAATTTTAATATGTATTTCTCTACCTCTTTAATCCTTCTGAATTACAAATATTGATTTTCATCAAAAAACTTCCCTTGGTTAACACTGTACAGTATTGAGTCATATCTAGCACCCACTTAATGGTTCTAAGTAGTAATTCCACCAGTGTTCTAACAAATGAAAAATTTCTTGTTTATAAAATATGCTTTCCTTCATGTTAAAAAATGTCAATCATTTCTAACTTGAAATTTGGAATTGATGCAGAACTTTACAAAGTGACTTTTAAGAATACACTGAGGTTAATTAAATTATTTCTAGTACTATTTTCACCTCGCCTGAATGAATCAAATAAAACATGTTTGGGCTTATTTTTCTAGACTTTGTGTTTCACCTCTAATTTTAATTTTTGCATTAAGAAACTTAGACACTAATGTGAGAACCACATTACTTCTATAAAATGAATTTGAAGCTTTTCCAAAAACCCAAGGAACAATTTATATCACTTGAAAGCGCACTCTTGTTTCAACACTATGAATTTCTTGCTCAATAAAGAAAATACCGTATTCAGTGTTTTTATGGATTTATTCATTGAATCCTTACTCATTTTCTTTCATGATGCTTTAAACATTGATACTTACTACTTTAGGAGCTAAATGTATCCCCTATCTTTTCCAGAAGAAACATTTTGAAAATCAAAATGGTAATCATCAATTTATACATTGAATTTTTCAGCTTTGTGTTTAAACAAGTTTGTGATAAAAGTTTATGCTTAAGTGTATGGAGGTTCCACAGACTACTAAAAATGGAGCTACCAGATGACCCGGCAATTCCACTCATAGGGATCTACCCAAAGGACACAAAAACATTAATTCAAAATGATAACCTGCACCCCTATGTTTACTGCAGCACTAATTATAATAGGTAAGACTTGAAAACAAACCAAATGCCCAAAAAATAAATGACTGGATCAAGAAGATGTGGTATATATACACAATGGAATATTTTCAGCAGTCAAAAAGATAAACTAATGCCATTCACAGCAAGATGGATGGAGCTAGAAGGGATTATGCTCAATGAAATAAGTGAGAAGGAAAAATAATAATATCAGATGGTTTCATTTATAGGAGGAAATAGGGGAACCAAATAAGGGATCAGGGAATAAATAACAACAATAAAAACACAAAACAATGAAATACACAGACAGCTATAAACCAGAGACATTATGCAGGGGAAAGAGAAGGAGAGGGATCAAAACAAGGGTGGGAAGAGCACAAGGGACTATGGTGACGGTGCACAGGTAAACTGGTGGTGGAAATTCTATGGGGACTACACCTGAAAAAACAAAGCAAACATTGTAAAGAAATGAACAATGATGTTTTATATATATATATATATATATATATATATACACACACACACACATATATATTATTTTTTAAAAGAAAACAAAAGAACAAAAATTATGCTTAAGAAGAATAAATTAACACATTCTGGTCATTAAAAATTAAATAGAAATAAATGAGTCTTTCCTAAGATTACTTTCCTCTTCAATGCCGGCTCCATTTCTCCCACTATTTCCTTACAGTGGCAAAGCTAATCACTTACCACTATGGCATTTACATACCTGAAACTTTTCTAGTCGTGGGGACTTTTTTCTCAGTATATTGTTCCACAATTTCCTTTTTTTCAATTAACAAGATATAAATTAAGATCACTCTTTCTCTATATATAGATCTTTTTTAACTGTGAAACAAAATTCCATATGATAGGTATAACATATACTATTTACTATATTATTAATGGATATTTATGTAACTTCTAACATTGCTTTCAAAATCAGAAATCATACAATCATTCATATGTAATTGCCATCATGCTTTTCTTTTTAAATTATTTTTATGGCATCATTTCTACTTATTATGGACATATTTCCTCATATTTCTCTAATGTGAATTATTCAAGTTCTTTACTCTTATATGAATTATTCCTATTTCTCCCACAATTTATTTTTTCTGTTTTGAACATTTCTATTTTATGTTACACCTTCCTCAAATATCTCAACAAATATTTATGGGGTATCTACTCTGATAAAGGTAGTAATGTGAATGCTACAAACATTACAGTGGAATTTTTAAATCCCTTGTTTTCTAAGAATTTACATTCTTGTTAACATCTAGTGATACTGGTTTCTATTCATATTCAAGAATGAGAGCTATGAGCTCTGGTATGTAGTTAAGAACAAATGTAAACCTGCCACTATTGTGAAGATCTATAAATGTTGAAACAATGAGTCTTTGGTCTGGGACTGTAAAAATTATTTGGGCACTGTAGTTCACCCTGATGACAGTCTTTTTATAACTTCACAAAAATGTGCCCTTTAAGGGCCTCCCCTGGTGGCCCAGCGGTTGAGCGCTGGGCTGCGAGGCTGCCTGCAGCCTCTGCAGCGCTGGTTTGATTCCCGGCCGCGGGACGAGGGTCCCACATGGTGAGCAGACCTCTCCTGCCATGCCGACTGCTCCACTCATCAGTGTATTTCATCACTCTGCTGTTCTGTTCCCTGCTCTGGCTCTGGTGAATTCTCTCACCCTCCCGCGCGTCTGACTATACCCAGTGCTTGTATAAATAAATAAATAAATCTTTAAAAAAATGTACCTTTTAAAAGAATGAATTATATTAAAAAAACTAAGATATGGAAACAACCTAAATGTCCCCAAATAGACGAATGGTCCAAAAGTTGTGGTATATCTATACAATGGAATGCTACCCTGCAATCAAAAAAGATAAACTCAGACCTCCCTGGTGGCGCAGGCGGTTGAACACAGCGCTGTGAAGCTGTCTGCAGCCTCTGCAGTGCTGCTTCAATCCCCACCGGCCTCAGAGCAACCCACATGGTGAGCAGACCTCTCCTGTCTCGCCTGCTGCTCCCCTCAGCAGTATATTTTGTCAGTCTGCCTGTTCTGTTCCCCGCTCTGTCTCTGGTGAATCCTCTCACACTCCCGCACATCTAGTCTGTACCCTGGCTCTTGTATAAATAAAATAAATCTTAAAAAAAAAAAAGATAAACTCATATCATTTGTGACAACATGGATAGAGCTAGAAGGGATTATGCTAAGCAAAGTAAGTCAAAAGGAGAAAAATGAATATCAGACGGTTTCACTTATAGATGAAATATAGAAACACCAAGAAAAAGGTCAAGAAAAAGACAAAACTTGCAATCAGACCATAGATCTGAGGTACAGAGAAGGGGACAGGTTTAAAATAGGGAAGGGAAGAGCACAAGGGACTGTGGTGATGGATCACGGGTGCTATGGTGGTAGGAGAAGTATAGGAACTACACCTGGAGGGAGAAATCAAATGCTGTCCAAAAATTAGCAATGATGTAAGAAAATAAAGTTTTTTAAAGTTTAAAAATTTTAAAAAAGGAAAAAAAAAGTTGACAGCATCCTAAATTAAAATAAAACAAGATTTTATAGTAAGTGGTAGGAAAATAAAACTAAAAACTATTGAGTAGGTTATTAAAATTTCCTAGAATTATTGACAAGGTTATTGAAATTTTGGATTATGAAAGTTTGTGAATTGTGGTTCTAAACAAAATGTTTGACTCTGGAAAAAAAAAAAAAAGAATGAATTGGTAAAATGGGTGGCTAAATGACTTTCTGCCAGATTTTTTGCTTAGGAGCAAAAAGCTATAAGTAGAGTAACTATGCTACACATAGAGTTTCAGTACACTTCTCCATTTTGCCATTCTGAGTTAGGAGTTCTAGTGACCGCATAATACAATCCCTAAGCTGAATCCTCTTTCTTGTGTATTTAAATACTTTCCATTTCTTTCATATTTCACCATTAAAAGATGGGTTCTTGAGATGCAAAGGTAATGGCTGTTTATGCTCAAGCCTAAACTTTAAACCAGAATCTGGATTTTGTGTACTAAAATCCAATATAGGGGCCTCCCCCATGGCCCAGCGGGTTGAGCGCTGCACTGTGAAGCTGTCCGCAGCCTCTGCAGCGCAGGTTCAATTCCTGGTTGGCCAGGGAGATTCCCACATGGCACAGCAGACCTCTCCTGTCTCACACCCACTGCTTCCCTCAGCAGTGCTTTCGGTACGTCTGCCTGTTCTGTTCCCTGCTCTGTCTCTGGTGAATCCTCTCACCCTCCTGCGCCTCTGGCCTATACCCCAGCTCTTGTATAAATAAATAAATATTTAAAAAAATAAATATAAAAATAAATAAAATCCAATATAAATTAATTTAAAAATTCAACATTATGGAAAAAGTTTCAGAGTAGTTGAACTTGAAAGAGTTATATATCCATCTCATTTTTACAGGAAAATTAAGTCCTTAAAATATTAGACAATTGTTTTCATGGTTGTATTAATCAGAAGTTGCAATTTAAAATAGTGCCTTACAAATGAGTTTAAAGGTAAATTTTATTGACTCACAATATTCTTAAGTTTTGGAGTGCTGGTAACTTCAGACAGGTGGGTGTGGAGTCCCAAAGGATATGAATAGAGAATATTTTCTTTGTCCTGAATGTTTTTCTTTCTGCAGTTTTTTTGTTTGTTTTTTTTTTTGTTTGTTTGTTTTTGTTCTTGTTCTTGGTGGGGAGGGGAACTTTCTGTAAGGGTGTATTGGATGACCAAGAACAATTCTGTTTTTATATACTACGAATTTACTGAATTCAGGCAAAGAGAGAGTCTTTATATAAAAATATTAATTCAGTTCATGCTATCTGTTCAAACCTCAAGTCCAGAGGATCTTAACTGACTAGGTCTTGGTCACTTGCCCAATGCTAGAACAAGGTAGTAAGATCTCTAAGTCAAATCACTTGGAAATGTGAGCAATGAAAGCTCTCTAAAGACATAGCTATTGTTTGTTTTTCATACTCTTTTTTTTTCCCCAGTATGTATTTGTCATTTAATCATTTATATATTTTAACTGAGATAACACTGGTTTACAATACTGTATGTGATTCAGAGGCATAGAATTCCAACTTATCAGATGCCTGTCGACACACCATTAAGGAAGCCACAGTCCTCCACCATAGACCATTGTGTCCCCTCCACACTTAGTTTACCCTCTTCCCCTTCTCCTAGCCTCAACTCCACAGATTTCTAAGGTTTGTTATTGGTTTGATTTTGACTAACCATATGTTTAGCTTCTCTATATTCCACACAGTGAAACTACCTGGAATTTATCTTTCTCCTTCTAATTTACTTAATTTAGCATAATCTCCCTGTTTCACCCATGTTACTACGTATGGCAAGAGTTTATCTTTATTTTATAGCTAAGTAGTTTTTCATTTGAGAGAGAGAGAGAGAGAGAGAGAGAGAAAGAGAGAGAGAGAGAGAGAGACTTCACATTTTTCTAAGCCACCCATTTGGCCTTTGGCACTTTGGTTGTTTCCATAACTTAGATATTGCAAACATTGCTGCAATAAACATATGCCAAGTGATTGTTCTAGTGTCTCAGTTAACACTCATATAGCATTTTTTTTATATAATACAGACTATTGTAAAATCTTTGCAGCTATTAACCAATTTAATCCTTAACAAAACTTTATAAGAAAGTATATCAGTTATACAGATATAAGCCTGAAGTACAAAACAAAATAATAGCTAACAATGGGAAGAACTTGGATATGAAGCAAGGTTATCTATGACTTCAGAAACTCATTAACTTTATTGTGCTAATCATTTCACAATTTATGTATACCAAATCATTATGTTGTATACTGGAAATTTACACAATTATACCTTGATAAATCGGGAAGTGGGGGGAGCCAGCTCTCAAGATTTGGTACTTTCTATTCTTTCCCAACTTTCTCACTGACTCTGAATTTCTGAAACTATCATATTCTTTATGTCTCCGAGACCTTTCATATTCCTTTCCATTCACCTGGAATAGGAACGGTCATATCCATATCAAACTTGTCTACCTGGCTAACTACTATTTCCAGAAGGGATGTATATTAAATTATCCAAAATATTTTCCTGACATTTCCATATGTATCTTATGAGAAGCCAAAAATATCTCTACCACTGAACTCGTTGCCTGCTATTATAATTGTTTTATCACTTATTTGCTGTCAAGAAAAAAGTCACAAAGCTAATCATCATTAAGCACCAGTAACTTACATATTACATGGTACAATTTGTTTATTAAATTTATGAATAAATAAAAAAGCAGAGAATTTGTATGTGACTGATTAATGATAAAATAGCAATAATTCAGTTGGGATGGTAATTTTATTTTAAATTGAATTAACAAATATTTGAGTTTAACATGTTAAAGATCTCAGCTTGAGGAAAAACACAAATGGAACAGCAATATATATATATATATATATATATATATATAAACATCTAGCTAAGACCAGTCAAATTAGTCTAGGAAATGAGTAGGCGAATGGGGCAGCAAGCAAAAGTTCCCATATATTAGATGGTAGTCAAAGGGGAGTAACAATGTTATATCATTTCCCATTCTTTTGTGAAAATTAATACATACACACATACAAATACAAAGATAAACAAAAGAATTTATTAGTACAATGTCAAATATCCTAAAAGATATTTTGTGGGAAAAGCTTTTTGAAAATAAATTGTCAAATTGAAATCTGAGCTTTACCTGAGCCCACAAATCTTAATGCCTGATATTTTTGGATTACAAAATAGCATTTGCAGTTAGTAACTGAAACCTAACTCATATAATCATTTTTTAAAAAACAAATATCACTAATAAAAGTCACCAATTTTAGATGGAAATCCTGGGAGCATAACTGCAATTTTTTTTCCATAAGACATTAAATTAGAAAACAATATTGGATCCCATCTTAAAGAAGTACTCTGTCATATATGATGAATTTATTCAAGCACAGATATAGGGTAAAATTGGAAAAATAACTTTAGAATAATATTAAACAGACACTGAGGGTTTCCTATTTTCTTTGCTTTTATTTGTATTTCTGTGAGTATATATGTATATATTTATGTGTATACTTATAGTCCCTGTCATAGTTCTTTTCAATATTTTCTAATAGTGGAAAAGCCATGAAACACCTTTCTTAAAACCATCACAAAGTACAATAAATTTGAAATAGATGATGCCTTACCACAGAAATAAAATGCAGAGTTCAGAAAACAAATCTAGAAGTAACTATACAAAAATGACAACTCAAATTGCCCATTATCTTTCACATTAAAGAATAAAATGGATCATATGCAGTCTCTTGGCATCTACAGACTGTTTACTATCAGGTCCAAATATCATCTGTTTTCAATTTCATATTCCCAAATACCTATGACAAAAATGTTTCAATGACTATAAATGTTCATAACTTTCTCAAACTATTTTTTGCACTCTTAAATGATTGAACCAATGCAAATTAGGACTTATTAATGCTACCCATTCCTTGGAAGATTTACTTTTTCATAAGTACTAATTTTAAACAAAATTAAAGTAAATATGCTCTGTTAAAGTGCCTAAAAGTATCACATTTTCCCCTTAATTTGGGGTATCCATTGCAATTACAAGCAATACTGTGACCTAATATGACTAGTGAACAGAATATACAGTGTTGACTACTCCATAGTCACAATTTATTTAGCAATAAGTCAATGTAATCTACAATGAAATCCATGATGTTGCTGCAGTCATGATGAAAACTGAAAGCTGGGCTTACTCCTTAGGTTAGATTGCCTAATTAGAATATGAAATATTGTTCAAATGGTCCAGTAAATTAATGGAGAGGAAATTTAAATTGCCCCATGATCAATTTTGACTGCTTTATGTTTCATATTATTTTAAGGAACACAAAAGCTGCATAGTACTTTGAGACAGAACACCTATTCACTAGAATTCAATAAAAATTTGAGTTCTCATATGCAACAAATTGTGCTAAGTATCGTGGAAAATGTGCCAATAAAATGGTAATAAATCTTGTCTATAAACAGTTCATTAAATAGAATATTAGGAAAACATACATAAAATTATTCTAATGCAAATAGTAATAAGATAAGGGCTATGAAAATATTTCAAACTGCTAAACTAGGCAAATGATGGCAATATTTATTTCGGTCCTGAGATTGCAAAAAGATTCATGAAGAAGGTGTTAATTTGAGGGGGCTTGAAAAGCTAACAACTCTTTGACAGAAGAGGAGGAAAGAGCACGTAGATTCATTTTAAAGGTCAGAATTCTAAAATGTGCAGCCATTTTCAGAACATATAAGTTATTCTACATATGGTGAGTATCTCGAGGAAAAATAGAAAAGAAGGCTTGGAAGGCAGATGGCACATTGCCATACTTAGGAAATGACAATTAATTGTTTGTAGAGTAATGAGAAACTAATGATACTCAAGTAAGAAGGTAATATTGTCAGAATAAACTTACAGATTATTCCTACACTAGCACTTATGAAGTAAAGATATGCAATATACAGCCATTCCCAAGCAAAAAAATCATAGCTAGTAAATATTATTTAAAAAAAAAAATAAAATGCCTACTCATAGGGCAGAGGCTCTATCCCAAACACAGTGGCTAAGAATCCTAAGGTCCAAGCAACCATTATTCCAGCTCACTCACTGCAAGATTCATAAGGTATTCATGAAGGGGTCTTGCTTCAGTAGCAGGAAATACTTAACCTTGTGACAAAACAACAACATTATATAGCCATATAACATAACTGGGGAGTACTCTGTATCTATCAAATTCTAAAAATGGGCCCAAATCTAACACTCAAACAGGTAAAATTTACAATGTCTGACTGCCAATAATAATAAATCACTTGAAAAGCAAGGAAGTAGTAATCTCCCCTAGAAAAAAGAAGTGAAGTCATCAAAGCAAATTTATTATCAACATAGATGTTAGAATTATCAGAAACAAAATAAGTGTTGTAACTATTCAAAGAGTTAGGTAGAGACAAGAAAAATGTTCTTAAAGTCCTAAATTAAATTTCTAGAAATGAAAATGTCAATGTTTAAAATAAAAAAAGCAAATTGGATGGTGTCTATAACATATGAGACATCACAGATTATACAAAACTTTACAAACAGAAACTAAAAAGAAAAAATTCATATGAGCCATGAGAAAATGTCAAACAACTTAATAAATGTCTAATTGGAGTTTCCAAAGATGAGGAGACAAAAGGCAGGACAGAAAAAAAAGTTTGAATAAATCATAGCTACTTTTTCCCCAAATTTGATGGAAACTATAAATTCTAAGAACTTCAACAAACTCCAAGCCCAAGAAACATTAAAAAATTACATCACATCATAATCAGATTGCTCAAAACAGGGAGAAACAGAGAAAATTTAAGTCAGAGAAAGGAGATGTATTACATACAAAGAAACAAAAATCAGGGTGAAATTAAACTTTTTATCTGAACAATACAATAGAGAGAATATCAGTGTAACCTCTTTAAAATATAGTAAGAAAAAAAAAACTGGTCAACTTAGAATTCTACAAATGGCAAAATACCTCTTTAAAACAAAGCAAAATAAGAATTTTTTTTAGTCTTACAAAAGATGAACAAATTCATTGCCAGCCCACATAAAATATGAAAAATAAATGATTTCCTTCAGGCAGGAAGAAACTTGCAGGTAGAAATAATTATCTGCAGATGTAGTGAAATTGGTAACTACATAGGTAAGTATCTGAGTTATTTTATATATTAAAATTAAAGTGGCACAATATTTAAGCAAAAATATTTTAAGTATATGGGATTTATACTACATATAAGAGTAAAATAGGTGTGAACACTAAACAAAATTGGGAAGAAATTTCATCATATAGAAAATAGGGGAAAAAAGAGATAAATCAATGAAAACAAAGTTGATTCTTAAAGAAGGTGAATAAAATATATTAACCTTGAGCCATCTTATTAGGGGGAAAAAAGAGAAAAACAAGATTACTAAAATCAGTAATGAAAGAGATGCTAGCTCTACAGATTCTTATAGGTAATATGGAAATAGTATGAATACTTTATCATAGTAACTTTGACAGCATAGAAGAAACAGATATTCTTTTAAATAAAACAAACAAACAAACAAACAAACTCCAGACCCAGAGAGTTTCACTGGTAAGATATGCAAAGCATTTAAGGAAAAATCAATACCTACCATGCACATATGCTTCTAGAAAATGAAAAGAATGGAATACTCTCCAAATCATGCCATGAAGTTATAACAGGGTGTTCCCCCAGAAAGTGGGAGGTTCCACATTCCCTGCCCCATGCAAGGAAGGGTGTAGCTGAGCAGGGAGAAGAAGCTGGAGAGGAGACTGGAGAAGGAAGGAGGATGGAGAGCCAGGAGACCTGGAGGAGGCACATGGAGCAGAGAGTCATGTGAAGAAGCTATGCTTGCTTCTCAGGTTTGGACTGGTTGAAACAGATGTGGGTGAGAGACCCATGCTGAAGTTAACAATGACAGCTTTTACCTTAATTTTGATTTTGCTCTTTTTCTTCCAGATTTGTCTGGTTGTTTCTGACCCTTTTCTATGGGTCCCCGCTGGAACATGCCTTAGACTTGTGGCAGGCTTTTGGGCCTCACTGGCCCTGTTTTGGGTCAACCTTGATTGGCTGGGCATTTACTCACGAAGGGGTAGGTAACTTTGGGTGCTTGATTTGGAAACTTTATTCTTCCCCTTTTCTTTGCTGTGCACTAATTGTATTAAAGTTCCTTTCCATAAAAGGTATTATATGTTTTGTCTTGATGAGGCAAATAGTGAAACCTATTTAGACCAGACAGGTTTGGAGGGTCTGGGGTGTCCCTCTCCCTGTCCTGTATCATATCCAGCATTAACCTAGCAAAATCAAACAATTACATTAAAGGAAAATAGTCACTAGGTATCCTTCATCAAAATTGATACACAAATCTTTTTGAAGTGTTTTAACAAACCTAACACAACAACAAATACAGAAGATATCACATATTCACAAGTGAGGTTACAAATTCTCAAAACACTAGAAATAAAGGAGACATTCATCAAACTGAAAAATAGCATGTACCGAAAAACTACAATCAACATCATACTTAAAGACCTTCCCCCTAAGTTCAGAAACAAAGCAAATATTTGCAATCTCTGTCACTTCTATTCAACATTAGAAATAGATTCCAGTCAGGGTAACAAGTCCAATAAAAGAAGATATTAATATTGGAAAAGAATTAAAACTGTCTTTAGTCACAGATAACATTATCATCTGTGTAAAATAATTCAATGGAACCTTCAAATACCCTCCTTATTAAAACCTTTGTTGTAGCACTATTTACAATAGTGAAGATATGGAAACAACCTAAATGGCCTAAAAAGAGATGACTGGATCATGAAGATGTGGTATATAGACACAATGGAATACTACTCAGTGATCAAAAAATATAAACTCGTGCCATTTGCAGAAACTTGGATGGAGCTGGAAGGGATTATACTAAGCAAAATAAGTCAGAAATAAAAAGTATAGGTGGTTTCACTTACAGGTGGAAAACAGGGAACCAGAAAAAAAGGTCAGGAAAAAGCCAAAAATTGCAAGCTGACCAAAGGTCTGTGGCACACAGCAGGGGAGAGGGAGGGAGAGGGGTCAAAGCAGGGGAGGGCAGAACACAAGGGACTAAGGTGTCGGTTCATGGGTGCTATGGTTGTAGGAGAACTACAGGGACTATACCTAAAGGAAGAGATCAAATATTGTACAAAAATAAACAAAAATGTAAGGAAATATATAAACAAATTTAATTATTTTAAAAATGCTCCTAAAAGTAACAAGCAAGCTTACCAACATTAGATGTTACAAACTCAATTGACATAAATCAATTACATTTCTATACATAAACACTAAACAATTGCAACTACAATGAAAATAGCATTATTTTAGTATTAAAATTTAGTATTAAATAGTATTTAGTATTATTAGTATTATTATTAGTGGTATTATTTAATACTACTTAGTATTAAATAGTATTACCTTAATACTTAAAATAGTATTAAAATATGACATATTATTTGAAAACGTGGAGAGAAAATATGTGAACCGACATTCAGAAAATGACAGGATACTGCTGAGATAAATTTATCTCAGCACATACTCAAAAAAATACGTACATAAATGAAAAGATATACCTTTATCATGGATCAGAAAATTCAATAATGTTAAAATGTTAATAGTCTCTAAATTGATCTACAGGTTCAACATAATACTAATCAAAACCCAATAGACAATTACAAAGATGTGGACAAAGCAATTTTAAAACACATATTAAATTCAAAGCACCTAGAAGAGCCAAAACAACTTTATAAAAGAAAAATGGAGTCAAAGGATTAACGCAACCTAATTTCCAGAACTATTATAAAGTCAAAGTAATCAACACAGAGTAGAATTGATATAAAGACAGAAAAAAATTCAGTGAAACAGAAAAGTTATGAATTCCTAGAAACATGGATAATTGGTTTTCTACAAATCTACAAAGACAATTTAGGGGGGGAGTTCATCTCACAAAAATATCCAATGGCAACTGGATATTCATAGACAAAAAAATACAATAAAAACTTGTTCCATATTTTGCACCACTTACAAATATTAAAATGACAGACTGAAATGAAAGAAAAAAACCTTTGTGACTTTTAGAAAGGCAACATTTTCTGTTACAACACAGAAGGCATTATCCATTAAAGAACAAACTGATAAATTGAACTTCATCAAATTTAAAAATGCCTGTTAATCTGTTATAGGACAGGGAGAGGGGCAGCCCAAACCCCGCAAAGCTGCCTATTCTAAATGGGTTCTGCCATTCGCCGCATCAACACAAAACATATGAGACTTTAATGGGAAGGAACTTTAATAAAACTAGGAAACAATACAGGTAAGGCAAAGAGTCTAGTTTCTAAATGAAGTACCCAAAGTTACCCGTCCCCTCGTGGGTAAAAGTCCATCCATATGGGATCGGCCCAGAGCAAGGCCCCAAAGCCTGCCACAAGTCTAAAGAATCTTCCAGTGGGGACCCACAGAAAAGGGTCAGAAACTACCAGACAAGCCCGGAAGGAAAAGAGCAAAATCAACACCAAGATAAAAGCTGCCATGGTCACCTCCCACGGGTCTCACCCACATCTCTGTCACCCAGTCCACGACCAAAAGACAAGCGCAGTTTCTTCACGTGTCTCTAGGCTCCATCCTGCTTCCTTCCTCAGTCTCTTCTGCAGCTTCTCCTCTTCCTGCTCAGCTCCACCCTCCCTTGGGTGGGGCAGGGAACCTCCCCCTTTCCTGGGGACCACCCTGTTGCACTTCTTCTGCACCGTTGGTGGGAGTGCAAACTGGTCCAACCACTATGGAGAGCTGTGTGGAGATTTCTGGACCTACTAAACATAGAGCTTCCATATGATCCAGCAATTCCACTCCTAGGTAGTTACCCAAAGGACACAGAAACATCAATTCCAAAGAGCACCTGCACCCCTATGTTTATAGCAGCACTATTTACAATAGCTAAGCTTTGAAAACAACCCAAATGCCCAAAAATAGATGACTGGATCAAGAAGATGTGGTACATATATACCATGGAATATTACTCAGCGTTCAAAAAAGATAAATACATGCAATTTGCAGCAACATGGATGGCGCTGGAAGGGATCATGCTCAGCGAAATAAGCCTGAAAGAAAAAAGAAAAATACCGGATGGTCTCACTCATAGCAGGAATCTAGAAAACTTAAATAAGGGACCAGGATAATGAATAACTATAAGAAAGTGAAAATCAAAATCAACAAAAAACTATGAACCAGAGACACTCTATGGGGGTAGGGGGCGGGAGGGGAGGGATTGGGGTCAAAATAAGGGGGTTGCAATTGTATGGGGAATATAAAAAATAAAATTTATTATAAAAAATAAATAAAAATGTCTGTTCTTTGAAAGACACTATTAACACAATGAAAGGACAAGCCATAGATGGAGAAAAAATGCAAATTATGTATCTGGTAAAGAACTTAGATTCACAACACACAAGGAATTTTCAAAACTCAATGAGTTATCAAGTCACACAATTTGTAATGTGCAAAAATTCTGAAGCCACTCTACCAAAGGAGAAATGTAAATGACAAGCACATGACAGATATTCAATACCAGTAGTCATTAGAGAAATACAAATTTCAAGGACAAGGAGATTTCACTACATATTTAATAGAATAACTAAACTTAAAATAAGGAACCATATCAAGTGTTGGGGAGTATGTAGAGGAACTGCAATTCTCATTCACTACCAAAAGAAACATGTATTCAATGGCACACCACTTCGGGAAATTAAGGTTTTTAAAAAAGGTTACACACCTATATGATCTCACCGTTCAACAAATACATGAACAAAAATATTTGTGTCCGCTTGATATAATTCCTTCAAAATGGAAACAGGCAAATGTGCACAAAACTTTGAATGAATAAATCGTGATATATTCCGTACAATGAAATACATCTCCAAAACAGAAAGAAATGAACCTTCCCCTGGTCATCCCAGGAGAAGGCAGGCTGTGTAGCAGGCATCATCACCTTTGTTCCCCCCACTCCCGCCCCCACCCCAGTCTCTGCCCCGCCCCTCCTTGGAGAAGAATCCAGCAACCTATTGTTATATGGTTTCCTAGCAACAAGAACAGGCTGAGAAAAAACAAACCCCTGAAGGTGGGGGTGGCCTGGGAGCCAGGCGCACCATGGCAGATAAGAAGAGGCTGTTAGGGTCAGGGTCACAACAACTGATGCCTCTGGGCATGCACTGCAAGCCCTGGTACAAAGATAAACTACCTTCCAAGTGTTTGGCAAAACACAAGGTACTCAAATTTCCCACCTCCCTGGACTGTCGACAGTGGAGATTTGTGAAAGAGGGACTGGACGACTTCAGGAAGGGTTGTCCACCTTGTGAAGATGTGATCACCCGTGGCCCTAAGAAGAGCTTCCTCCCCTTGATTCCTCAAAGAGTGCCCCAACCTCCACCCCCAAAGAGTCACAAAGTGCTGTACAAGGATACAGGCCTGTTTTCCAAGCTCTCGCCAGCCCAGTTTGAGCGGAAGAAATTCATGGAGGACGTCGAAGCCCACCTGAACCAGCATCGCTTGGCTATGTCCCTGGATGTGGATGAAGATGTACCTGCAGAGCTCTTACTAAAGGTGCTGCAAGTGGTCGATCCTGACAGGAGGCTGGAAGACACATGGGCCTACTGTGAGGGCACCAGAAAAAGGATAAAGCCCCCCCAAAAGGTTTGTAAAACTTATCCTGAAAAATTCCACCTGGAACCTCCCAAGAGGACTCCTGGGACATGTCCTGAGAGTTTGGTTCGTGAAGGAAAAAAGCCAAGAAAAAAGGGCTCACGCAAACGTGTTCCTCGTAGCAAAGTTCCAGAAAGAGTTCGTGACTTCTGCAAATGGGTTGCCACTTTTGGAGACTTAGGCATTGATGAAAACTTCTTCATGCAACTTTTTGACAGAAGTTCTGAATGCAAACATACTCATAAAACATCCCGCATTAAGAAAGTAACGCAGGTTCCTTTGGAGCTGAAGTATTGCAAGGAGCTAGATGAAGAGGAGCAGGTAAATTTCTCCATAGAAGAAACGAACTGGGAGAGAAAACTCCAGGAAAGAGAGGATCCTTATAAACCCAACCGTGTGAAGATGAGGTATGGAGCATGGTACCTGAAGCCCAAATTGTGGAAAAAGTTAATAAATGATGAACCTTTGATTGACCCCAACATCGAAAGCTCCTTTGGGAAGCCTCCTACACCAGATATTCTTGAAGAACTTTATGGAACATTAGCCTTTAAAGATTACGTTCTAAGCAAAGGCTATGAAATGCCATCCATGATTGAGAGGTTGTTTGCCAGGAAGGGATGGACATATGACTCTGTGAAGACTCCTATGGAAAGATCAATAAGACTCTACGCACTCAAAGATGATGAGGAGGAGGAGCCAGAGGCGGGGCAGTCATGGAAAGTTAAATAAACAATCTTTCATTTACTACTTACTTTACTATTTCTCTCATCTTATACATGACACCCACTTTATGATGCACGTCCCACTAGATGTACAAACTTTGATTCGATATTATGCATAAATTTAACACCTATTATTTATAAACATTTCTCAGTGACATTCTGTTTTGGGTTTGTCAATATGGTATATATTTTATCAACTATGAGACCAACAGTCACCTGTACTCTTCTCACGTGTTTGTAGTATTAAAAATATTACCTTGGTTTATCAATTACTGGTGAAAACAGAACCATAAATAAAAGCTGAATCACTGTTAAAACAATAATAACCTACTTATGTGATGTATAACATGAGAGGAATCTCAAAATAATTGTGCTGGGTAAAATGAGACTCATTTGTACTTATAAAAATCATACTGAATTATGATAATTGTTAACCAAAACTTGAAATCTATAGTCAAAATAATATTAACTCTCTTCTATAATTAAATTATTCCCCCTTTCAGGATCCCATCAAGCCCCCAAACCCAAGTGAAAATTACATACTCAAATTATAGGTAAAACATGAGTTATGCTATTGTATTATAACTGCCAATTGAATATACTTTTAAAATTTCCTAATATTCATTAAAAAATCACCACAATGAAATATTTCCACATCATATAACAGGTACAGTTTCTCTGTCAAATCTAGTATGCAAAATAGATCTGTGTGAGCATAACTACATAGTAACATTAAATATCCTCACATATCTATTCAACTGAAATGAATCCTTATATTTCATGAGTAGCAATTTAAATTTCAATCATAAATTTAAAATAAGAAATCAAGCAACCTCTACATTTTTTAAATAACTGCTAAAACTATCTGGGACAGGAAATTATGTAGCTAGAAAGATCTATAGCACAAATTTAGAATACACTTCTGCTTCCATTAATGAACAAATCACGTTGGAATGGAAGTATATGCATATATTTCATCGTTATAAGAAGGAATATCTATTAAGTATACATTTTCCATTTCAAATTAAAGTTGTAAGCAATGTGTGTGTGAAGACCCAAGCATTTGATATGTATTTTTTTAAGCCAAAGTACACAATTTCTCACCATAACAGTAAGCTCGTATCACCACTAAATCTTATTTCTGCAATGGTTTCCAAACTAGTCTCTCTCCTCCATGAGCATATTTTTCTAAGTACAAATATTGTCCACTTCACATGCTTGTTAATTCTCGGGGCTCATCTACATATACCTACACGTGTCTTATGTCTAGTTCTTTAATCCATTTTGAGTCGGTTTTTGTGCACGGTGTGAGGTAGTAGTCAAGTTTTATTCTTTTGCATGTAGCGACCCAGTTTTCCCAGCACCACTTACAGCAACATGGATGAAGCTGGAAGGGATCATGCTCAGTGAAATAAGCCAGAAAGAAAAAGAAAAATACCAGATGGTCTCACTCATAGCAGGAATCTAGAAAACCTAAATAAGGGCCTAGGAAAAAGAATAACTGTAAGAAAGAAAAAATTAAAATCAACAAACAACTATGAACCAGAGACACACTATGGGGGGGGGTGGCAGGGAAAGGAGGGATTGGGGTCAAAATAAGGAGGTTGCAACTCTATGGGAAATATAAAAATAAAATTAAAAATAACAAATATTAAAAAAATTAAAAAATAAATTTACCTATACACAGAGACACATCCCTGCCAACACAGTCACACAAACATGTTCCTGCATTCCAGATGCCAGAGAATATATCCTTCATAGCTCTACTTTGTACATAATGTTCCCTATTGTTAGGCTTTTACTCTGGCCATTGAAATCCTGTTTCCTGGGCCTCCCCGGTGGCGCAGCGGTTGAGCGCTGGGTTGCGAAGCTGCCCGCGGCCTCTGCGGAGCCGGTTCGATCCCCGGCTGCTCTCCGGCCACCAGAGGAGGGTCCCACATGGCGCGCAGACCTCTCCTGCCGCCCGCTGCTCCCCTCAGCAGTGTACTTCGGTCCTTCTGCCTGCTCTGCTCCCTGATCTGGCTCTGGTGAATTCTCTCACCCTCCAGCACTTCTGACTGTACCCAGTGCTTGTATAAACAAAACAAACAAACAAATAAATAAATAAAACATGCTTCTATAAAAAAAAAAAAAATCTTTAAAAAAAAAAAAAAAAGAAATCCTGTTTCCGTGCTTTCTTCTCCAAAGTCAATTTTGTTATGGGTTTCATTAAGATCTTATTTTTTTAGACAAGATCTTCTAATTTTTCACTTGTTTTCTACTAAAAAACTCATTCTAATATGCTACAGAAATGAAATACTAATCACCACAAACTCGGAATATTGCTATACTTATTTGTTCAGACATCAAAAAGGTCAGTATCATGACCACTGCCTCAGAATTATCTGGTTTCTGAGACTCTCCATTCAAGGCTCGGGTTTCATGCAGCAGCTTTCACCCTTACACATTCATTGTTCAGTTCCATAAGATCCAGTTTTTCACATATTAGT
Source organism: Talpa europaea (assembly GCF_964194135.1). Lineage (NCBI taxonomy): Eukaryota > Metazoa > Chordata > Mammalia > Eulipotyphla > Talpidae > Talpa > Talpa europaea. The sequence goes on from NC_140081.1 coordinate 20,992,575, forward strand.
TATGTGACCGTGAATTTCTCAGAACATGTCTCCTTTTATATAATATAGAAACTATATCATCAAGCTCAAATTCTGGTGAGAATTTACGGATTGCTGACATAAATGCTTAATACAAATAGCATCAACGAACAAAACTAAGCATATGCTTGTAGAAGAATAGGAAGGTAAAAAGAAGAGTGTTTAAAAAAGGCACAAAGAAGCCACAAAAAAGGTTATAATTGGGTTTTCCCTGTAAGATAGCCTTTAATTAAATCTCATTCAACCTTAGCTATTGATTAAGATGAAAATGTGTATTTGCAAATAAGAGCCACTAGTAAAGTTCACTATAAAGCTTCCTATTGCTTACTGGTGATGGTAACTTCCAGGGGAGTAAACTTTCCTTGAAGAAATTACAAGGATTTTCCCACTGTTGTAATTACCCTCACTGGTGTTAGTTGTCATGCAAAAATATATCAGAACACTGTCTGATTTTTTTTTCCTAGCACAAGTGAGACCGAAACCCCATTTGGCCTCATATCTATATATAGTTTGCAGGAGAGGGAATTTAGGAGAGCCTGCTATATAATTATGTTAGTGAAGTCTTCTAGTTCTCAAGCCCATTCACAATCTTGGAATATTTCTTTTTCTTTTTGAGGTTTACAACCAAGAGACACCCCCCAAATATTTCTATCTCCACTTTACAAGTGAGAAAACTCCAGATTACTTGAGTTCTCTAAAGTATGAGGTCTGAGTCTTCTAACTATGGGTATTATTTCCACACTCACATTCAGCAATATCATGGACAATGATATATTCACATCAAAATCTTGGGCACCAACCATTGAAACTAGGGTAAGAACATGTGCACGAGACCTCTACTTAAGGAAAAATAAAGATATATGTTCATTTCCTAGAGCCTGCTGTTTAATCTCGCTGTTACAGCAACCACAGTTTTGTCAGGTATGTGGCAGGAATGGTGGTAAGTTCTGTTCTGGAAAAAGAGCCACACACCAAATGGAATCAGATGGAATGGTCAATGACATTTGTGCTATGCTCTTTAGTCTATCTTAACCAGATAAAAAGGATATTGTTATCTTTTTCAATCTATCATTAGAGAAACTAAGGAATATTAGTAAAAACACTCTAAGAAAAATATTTATAGCATAAGTTATTCAACAGACATTTGCATCATGAGGTAGAAACTGATGGCATATGGAAGAACTGAAAGTTTTGCAAAATGAGAAACCTATTATTTCTTAATTATCCTTCATTCACTGCCTTTTTTTGCCTAAATGCACAGTGTTTAATTTAGAACTAAAGAGTATCCTGTTAAAAAATAAATATTATACCACATCCTATCTACTTTTTGAAAATATGTTTTTTATTTGAAACAACCCCAGGAATATGAGCACTGTGTAATTATTAAACAGCACCAATCAGGTTAATTGTATTAAAACTGTTTTAACTAAGAAATTGCTTAGGTTAGGTAAATAGGGTATAGTAGGCTCCAGTAAATTTACACACTTAAACTTTCCTGTGGTGATGTGTATGTCCATGTAAGTCTTTAATTTAAGCTAAACATGCCCCTAAAGTTGATGGTATTTTATATAAATACTGTAATAATCAATTGTGTCACATTGTTGCATGAGAGATAAAAAAAAATCTTTGGAGGATTTGTTTAATAAAGACAAAAATTTACTTTTCATTGCTAACAGTCTGCATGAAGAGTATAAACTGCATGGCCTTTGAACAAGTCAGGATGAGTTTATATTCCAGCACTGCCATGTTCTTATCCTGTGATTACAGGTCAGTTGCTTTGCAGAATATTACCCCATCTCAAACTTAGAATAACACCTGTTTCACAGAGGTTTTTGAAGATTAAATGAGGTATGAATGTTTATAAGTCTTGGTCATCAATGTAATTTCCTTCTTCATTTGGCAAAGAGAAATACTGTGCTAAACATGAAAAACCTCTTTGTGTTAGCTGACCAAAGTATAAAGAGAAAACTTAGGGAAACATACAAAACATCGATTAATTTACTAATTTTAATGTTTAAATTGAATGCATCTGACCAAAAAACTATTAAACTGAATTTGAATATTCAGTATCCTTCTCCAATTCTGTCACATCTTAAGTTAGATTTCACAGAAAATACAGAAAGATGAAATTGCTCCCAAGCCCACTACTTTTCTATGAGTTCAGTAGGAATGAAGTGTAACTTATTGAACATCATTCCAACATAATCAGAAATATGTCCTACGTGATAATATTCAAGAACATATTTTCAGGCATTGGCCTGGGGCCTGTATTGAAAAACTTAATCATAATCTTGTCCCATTTACTTTCTCATTTTCAAATTCCTCTTGACAAGAATAAGGGGGAAAGTAAGAATGCCATAATTACCATAAACTATACAATATTTATCAATTACTGAATGTCATAAAAATAGGACTAAAAACACACCATGTTAAGGGTAATTTTTATGTAAATGCATGTGGAAATATGTCTGTTCTATGGCACCTAAGGGGCAAAGTTCAATTTGACTTCTTTCAACCCTAAAATAGATTTCTTAGCCAGAGAAAATAAAGGGCTAGGTCATTTAATACAATGAATGAATACAATTACATTTGACTAGCTTTAGGAGCGGGTTTGGGTGTTTGTATGTGTGTGAGCTGAGGGTGACAACACAATGCAAACATCAAAGGCAACAATGAGAGGTTTCATTCTTCAATAACACTTGGAGAAAAAGGCATTCTCAGATAATTAATAAGTTTAATATATAAGGGTCAGAGTGAGTATTATTGCAAGCATTTGGCAGTATGGGAAGGTGGCAGAGCAACTGCCTAAACACCAGAAGAAAAAATTTTAGAAAATTTTAATGGTCCATAATTTCATAATTTAGCTTTGGTCCCTTGTGAACTATAGTTTACACAGAACAAATTACAGTATTTGTTTAGAAAGGATCATTCTGAGTCCCTATCTCCAATGATTGGTAATAGAAGCTACATTTAGTTCTAATTTTACAGTGGTTCCCCATTATCCAAGGGTGATATATTCCAGGATTCCCAATAGATACCTGAAACTGTGCACACTACTTAACCTTGTATATGCTAGTCTTTTTTCCTACCCATACATACTTTTGATAAAGTTTAATTTATAAATTAGGCACAGTAAGAATTAAAAACAGTAACTAATAGCAGTAGAAAAATTATGACAATATACTATAATAAAAGTTATATAGATGTAGTTTATCTCTCTACCCCTATCTCTTTCAAAATATATCACTGCAGTCAAATGCTCTGCCCCTGAACTATACTCCCCAAATATATCATTGTATGTACTGTTTTTGAATTGCACTGACCATGAGTAACTGAAATATGGAAAGAGAAATCACTGATAAGAGGGGACTACTGTACTATTTATATCTATTTACCAAATTTTTTTTCTTGTTTCCAGGGAGAAATAATTAACATCTAAAAATTATCCAGATAAGACAAAGAAACAACATAAATATACCTAAAAAAGAAGGAATTCCTCCCATTTGAAACATGGGGGTCCTTGTGGGCATTAAGCTAAGGGAACTGAGTTCAAAGAGAGAGGAAGACAAATAGTGTATGACATCACTTATATGTGGGATCCAGTAACACCAAATCTAATAACACTAATAACACCAAATAGAAACAAAGGGTAGAATGGTAGTGTCAGAGGACTGGAGGGTGGGGGAAACAGGGACATGTTAGTTCAAGAATATAAACGTTCAGTTACAAGGGGATTAAGTTCTGAGACTCTAATGTTCAGCATAGTGACAGCACTGTATTATATACTTGAAAGTTGCTAATACAGGAAATCTAAAATGCTTTCACCAAATACCAAGAAAACTGTAATTATGTGAAATGATGGATGTATAAATTAACCCAACTATGGAAATCATTTTACAACATATACATGTACCAAATAATCACACTGTATATTTTAAACCTATATAATACTAAATGTCAATTATATCTCAATAAAACTGAAGGTTTTTAATTAAAAATATAAAAATCACTCAAATCTTTTATATGTAGCATTTTTGTAACCTTTCATTTTATTTAAAAAAAAAAGCAAATTGAGGGACCTCCCTGTTAACGTAGGGGTTGAGTTTCAGCGTTGCCACTGCTACCGAATGGGTTTGATCCCCAGCCAGGGAGCAACCCACATGGCACAGCAGACCTCTCCTGTTGCTCCCCTCAACAGTGTATTTCAGTAGATCCTCCTGTTCTGCCCCCCACTCTGTCTCTGGTGTATCCTTTCACCCCTCACCTCTGGCCTGCACTCCACTTCTTGTATTCATAAAATAAATTAAAAATAAAATGTTTTTTAAAAAAAGCAAATTGAGCATTTTGAACTATCAAAAATTTCACAATACAGTACAAAATATTAGGTCCAATATCTAGTGGATCTGTTTTCAGTGAGTCAAAGTAACTCTGTAAGATCTACTGCCGATTTACAGCATTGTTATTGAGCTTCCAGGAGAGAAAAAATATCTGTAATGGAAACAAAGACAAAATCTAAGGTTTCTTTTTCTATTGCTGTTAGATAAGACAGATATCCTAAAATTAAATACCAATTCAGAACAATAAAAGAAGTGTCTAAAGGCTACATAAATGTAAACTTTTATCAGCTACTTTTTGAGGTTTTGTTCCTCTATTTCAGACTAATCTTTGAGATTTATTGATTCTAAAAGCTATTCATATGTTGGAAGCTCATACCTACTAGCACTTCTACCAGAAAAAATAGAAATGAAATTTCAGTAACTAGTTGGGAAAAAAAAATGGTAACATAAAGGGAAGAGAAAAATATTATATTACCCTTTCAAACTTATAACATAAACATCTAAAGTTAAAAAAAAAAAAGTTAAATTTTTATACAGTGAATAGGCTAATTTCCCAAGGTCAGACTAATTTTTTAAGATATATTTTTATTTATTTATCCATACAAGGACTGGGGTGTAGGTGCAAGGTGTCAGGGAGGGGGAGGTAAGAGGATTCACCAGAGAAAGAGTGGGCAGCAGAACAGGCAGATGGACTTTAATACACCACTGAGGGTTGTAGCGGGCAAGACAGGAGAGAGCTGCTCTGCCATATGTGGGTTAGCAACCTGGCCGGGAATCAAACTCATGCTGCAATAACTGTCAATAGCTTGAAAGCTCTGAGACTTTAACCCCTACACCAGGTCAGACTAATTTTTAAAGTACAATTGATCCTTGAACAACATGGGTTTAAGCAGTGCAAGCTTTTAAATACTGGTTTTTTTCAATGAATACAGTGGGTGTCTCTATCTTTGGCTTCTGCCTTTCATAGATTGGATGTTGGCTGGTTGAATCTTCAGGTAAAGATGAGGAACCTGTCGATACAGAGGATGGATTATAAGAACTTAGGCATGGGATTTGGTATATTTAGAATTCTGTAATCAGTGCCTACTCGTCCCCATGCCATAGGACAACTGGTAGTTAAGTTTTGGGGAAGTCAAACATTATCTTTGGATTTTTGACTATCCTGGGTTGTTCAAGAGTCAACTGTTACTGCTGTCACATGTTGAATGCAACCAATAAGCTAAGTACAATACTAATGGTAAACATATCACCTAATTTAATATTATAATATCTGTATTATTAGTCCTGTTTTTCTGATGTGTAAATCACTATACACAAGTTCAGAAGCTTGTAACAAGTAGAGTCAGGCTTTGAATTAAGGACTACTTGACATTAACTCAAACCTTTCATCATCTTCTAAGAAGGGAATAAAGAATATGTATTACATTTATTTCATTCCCATGTGTCATAAATGGGGCAGCAGTACACTTAGAAAATAGAACATGAATTATCTCAATTCCCAAGACTGCTTTTATATCTTAAAGGTATTATAAAGTTTGCCCACCACCATAATATTCACTATTATAACTAAAATTAATGTAAAAGCATGGCTTCAATTTACAAATACATAAGGTCACACAATGTAGGTGTGTGGTTTACACCTCATATTTGGGTATTGATTTTTACCTTTTCAGTGTAACAGTTTATAAAATGGTAGCACGCTATTTAAAAGATTTTAGTTGCAGGCTGTTTTCAAGAGGCAAATGTCTTGGGAATATGTCTCATTTAACTGTTCTTTAGCATAATGTATCCCCTATGGCTCATTTTCCTAGTTAATGATCAACATAAGCAATATGTCTTTTTAATGTGAATATGAAATTTGTGTTCTGCAAGATGATGATAGCAGAAGACAGCAACAAACTTTTCATTTATTTGTTCTTATTTTTTAAGTAAAGCCATCATACCAATAGTTTACAAAATTTATTATTTAGAATAAGAATCTTATGTATTGAATCCTGGGCAAGAAAAGGAAAAATTAATGAAATCCCATTAATTAATGCATGATAGTTCCATAAAGCACCAAAAATATACAGATACACAGCTTGGTAGCACTTAACTATAAGAGTTAAATCAATTAAAATGAATACAGTGGCAACCACGAAATTGACTGCATTGAAAATATCCCTACTGTTTCTAAGATTATTTTGTCCATCCTGTTGGAAAAAAGTCACTGTTATAAACAAATGCCTTTTCTTTCTGTAATTTAGCCATAAACAGGGAATATCCATTATAGCTCACTTTATTGCAAAGATAAAGGCAGTTAATATGTATGTTGACTGATTGGTTCTACTTTTAGAAAGCCATTTCTATGACACTGTTGATCTGATTATAATAAATTTTATACAAGAAATAATCTCACACAGTTCTGTAAGACTCTGTCGACAGTTATTCTCCATACAGACTTTGATTAAGTGCTGTTTTCCTAGTAGTGGTAAGAAAAAAAGTTGAAATAAATTTAGTCAACTCTTTCAGTAGCCCTTCAGTTCACCTCATTTATACCATTACAATCATCTAGAAAAACATTCCCAAACTTTCACCAACTAGAGACACACTATGGGGAAGTTGGGGAAGAAGAAGGATTAGGGTCAAAATAAGGGGGGGTGCAACTGTATGGGGAATTTAACCAAAATGAAAATGCATACATTGTGCAACAATGAAAAATGATATAAGAATTATATAAAATAAAATATTAAAAAAAGCAAAGGTGTAAAAAATTAGTTGTGTAATCCTGGAGAAGGAAATGGAACATGGAAAAATAAATGATATTCCCTTATTCTAGTATATAGAAATTACTTTCTAATGTACTTATTTAATATCAATCTACAATAAATTTCTAGAAATGCACCACATTATGTTTTTTTTAAATTCTATTGTAAACAACACATTTCCAGTGCAGTATATTCTTTTTTTTTAAGATTTTTAATGTATTTATAGAAGAACTGGGATACAGGTCAGAGGTGCAGGAGGGTGAGAGAATTCACCAGAGACAGAGCGGGGAGCAGAACAAGCAGATGAACCGAAGACACTGCTGAGAGGAGCAGTGGGCGAGGCAGGAGAGGTCTGCCGCACCATGTAGGATTCTCCCTGGCTGGCCAGGAATCGAACCCGCACTGCAGAGGCTGCGGACAGCTTCACAATGCAGCGCTCAACCCGCTGTACCACGGGTAAGGCCCCCACTGCAGTATATTCTAAAGTAGAATTGTCCCATTTCTTAAACTTCCTTTGCTTTAATATATTCCTTAATTTATAAATATTTTAATAGGATGAATATGAAGAATTCTCTTTATAAAACCATTTCATGGTGTTTTCCAACATCCATGAGTTAAAGTGCGTTCAAAATAATAGATTCAAGAAATAAGATTAATATTTATTAAACAAAGCATGCCTAAACACTACACCTCAGAACAGATTTTTTTTCCACAGATCAAATGGAATATCCTTGGGGAAAAATTCAAATAAAATAATTTTATCTGTATTTACAATTTAGTTAAAGCAAATAATACAATGAACATTTTAATATTAATATGATATTTATATACCATGAGTAAATAATTAAACTACTACTTATGAATTTAAATCTTTAGTATGTGAATTAAGTAATGCAATAGATCAGCAAAAGGGAAATACATCTATAAATATTACTAAATACTGAACAAAAGGTAAAGTGATTAAATATAACTTAAAAATGTAAATAAGTTAAACACAAAACTAATAGTTCTAAAATCAGAGCACATTAAAATTCATCAGCGATACCAGTAAAAAAATATCCCTTAGCTGAAGGAATACTGGAGTTTTCAGACTGAAATAGATCCATTGAGTAAAGTATTGAGTTCAAGGTAAAGTATGCATACCAAACATATACTGAAAAGGCTTTTTTTTAAAATGAATTTTAAGATTCTTTTATTCATTTACAGAAGAATGGGGTACAGGCCAGATGCACGGTAGGGTGAGAGGATTTACCAGAGACAGAGCGGGAAGCAGAACAGGCAGACTGATGAAATACACTGCTGAGGGGAGCAGCGGGCACAACAGGAGAGGTCTGCTGTGCCATGTAGCAGCCGGCCGGGATCAAACCAGTGCTGCAGAGGCTACAGACACTCATAGGACAGTGCTCAACCACCTGCACCACCAGGGGGGGCCCTGAAAAGGCTTTTTTGAAAGATTTCAGAGCAGAACAAGAGGTACATACTAAAGAATAAGAATCAGTTGTAAATTTAATCCTTTACCAGAAATGCTGAATACTAGACATCAATAGAATAATACCTGATAAAAAGCATTTTTATTTTTTTAAAGATTATTTATTTATACAAGCTCTGGGTAGTCAGGAGCACGGGAGGGTGAGAGAAATCACCAGAGCGGGGAACAGAACAAGCAGAGTGACGAAATACACTGCTGAGGGGAGCAGAGGGCACAATAGGAGAGGTCTGCGCGCCATGTGGAACCCTCGCCTGGCGGCCAGGGATCGAACCGGTGCTGCAGAGGCTGCGGGCAGCTTAGCAGCCCAGCGCTCAACCGCAACAGCAACCAGGGGAGGCCCTAAAAAACATTTTTATACCAAGAATTTCTACCCAAATTATCAATTCTGTGAAATAAAACAAATATATAAATGTTAAGTATTTCCATAATACACTCATATTTTTTTTTAAATTCTATTATGAAATGTTTTAGCAAAATGACTTTTTTTAAGAATTTAAATATGGACAGAATGATTGTGCCCCCTAAAATTTATTTATGCTTGAAATTCTAACCTCCAGTGTTATGGTATTATGAGGTAATACCTTTGCAGGTGATTGCGTCATGAGGGTGGAGCCCTCATGAATGGGATTAGTACCCTCATAAAAGGGACCTCAGTGAGGGCCTCCCTGGTGGTGCAGGTGGTTGAACACCACCCTGTGAAGCTGTCCGCAGCCTCTGCAGCACTGGTTTGATCCCGGCCGGCTGGCCGACCGGCAAGGGGGTCCCACATGGTGTAGCAGACCTCTCCTGTCGTGCCCGCTGCTTCCCTCAGCAGTGTATTTCATCAGTCTGCCTGTTCTGTTCCCCGCTCTGTCTCTGGTGAATCCTCACACCCTCCTGTGCATCTGGCCTGTACCCCGTTTCTTGTATAAATAAATCAATCTTTAAAAAAAAGGGGACCTCAGTGAGTTCTCATATCCTCTCCACTATATGAGGATCCAAAAAAATAGTGTTTGCAACCCAGAAAAATGTCCTCTCCAGGCGTCAAATACATTGGCACCCTGCTCTTATACTTCCAAACTCCAGAACTATGAGAAAAATATGCTGCCCCCCAAAATATTTGGTGAACAGAAAAAAGAAGGGATGAGAATTTTAAACAGTGGTGTCATAACATGATCTATAAGAAGAAAATAGTAAGGAAAGAAAAAAATAAATACATTAGAACTTGAAGATTAAGACATTTTTCTTTTAAGTAGTACATGATTAATGTCAGACTTTTACTTACTACTCTTTAGATCCAATTGCAACCCTTGACTTTTCCATAATTATCAGATTTTTATCTCTTTTATGGTGCTTACAACAATGTTCATGAAAAAGTTGCTTTATAAAGATTTGAAAAACAGACAAATTCATCTTGGATTATGCTTTTATAATAGCATTTTTAATGACAGAATACAATTTTCTGAATATGTTTATTAACTTTTCAAAGAAATGTTTATCATTCACCTTGTTAGATAGAGCTGAATGTTGTTTTCCACCATTGTAAGAAAGTATAACTAAGTTTCTCCTTGTAAATGAAGCATGTGTGAGAAACGCCTCTTTTGCATCTGGCTTCTCCTCTGTGAACTGGACACAATATTTGCTCCTCCTAAATTTCTCATGAGATTAAAAAAATGGATTATATATCTGACACAGAGTAAGCATCCAGAATAATATTGCTGTCTTATATACCGTAATTATAATCAGAAATTATTCAGTGCATAAAGGAGAAAAATCAGATATCATCTTATATAGATATATTTTTAACTTCCTTCTTTGACCAAATTCCACAGAACTTATTTTACATGAAAGAATCAAAGCTTCAACCATCCCCTTTAACGATAGTTTAACTGGCAAACCAACATGAGTGTTCTCTTATCTAAATTATCCTAAAACTCAACTGGAAACATTTAAAATCTTCTGTGACTGCTTATTAAAACTATTTTTGTACATTTTAGTCACTTCAATTTTTTCACTTTTCAAAACAATATAAAGTACAAACAAAAGGATAGAGGCTGATCAAAGGGAAACAGAAGCCAAACTAAAGGAGTACCTGATAGCTTGAGTTGAAAGAATTTGAGCAACAAAACTTTAAATTTATAATGCAATATGAAATAAATATCCATGTGTCCATAGTGATATAAGTAATTGAATATATAAGTAAATTGGGAAGAAGATACAAATATTTGTTACCAAGAAGTGCAAATTATATATGGAGATACATCTCCTGGGAAGTGGACCAAATACCCTTCTTAGAATGTGGGCTGTATTCCAAAGGAATGAATATGGTAGGTGAAAATAGTCAGTTTACAGTGGGGACTTGACCTCAACCAAGTGATCAAGGTTAAAATCATCAGTTACACGTTGGTATCATGAATACCATCAATACAATGTGGTAACAAAGACATTTCATCTCTATGACATTCTTTTCCAAAACCCAGAATAGGGCCTCCCTGGTGGCGCAAGGGGTTAGGCACCTCACTATGAAGCAATCTGCAGCCTCTGCAGCACAAGTTCGATCCCCGGCTAGCCAGAGAGCATCCCACATGGCGCAGCAGACCTCTCCTGACTCATGCGCTGCTACCCTCAGCAATGTACTTCGTTCAATCTGCCTGTTCTGTTCCCCACTCTGCCTCTGATGAATCCTCTCACCTTCTACCCCCCGCATCTCCGGCCTGTACCCCAGCTCTTGTATGCATAAATAAATAAATCTTAAAAAAAAAAAAACAACCAGAATATTGCTCTAATCATGAGGAAAACACCTAAAATACCCAAATTCAGGGTCATTTTACAAAATACCTGGTCAGTACTTTTTAAAACTAAAAAGGGTGTTCAGGACTATACTGCACTTTTACTAGGGTTTTCAGGATGGTGGTTCCTGGAATATAGAATCAAGCAGCACTTCAGCTGAATGACCAAAGAATGCTAAGGGGAACTGCTTATATAGGCAAAAGGAGAGGGGCTAGGTACAGTTAATGCAAATGAGATTTTCAGTCAATATAGTTTTGACTAATGCAAAATTTTTCAAGTTAGTGATTGCTGGAATTTCAATCCTGGATATGGCTTGCCAGTTGGTTACACTTGTGCATGCTCCAACATGTGGGGGTGCCTGGATAGGCCTGGGACCCAATCTTCAACAGACTCTCAGCTTTGTTTCTTACCCAAACCCAAGATGGTTCCATGCTTGTTTTACTTATTTTATTTATCAAACACTTTGTCAATTAGCTGAAAGACTGACTGAAGAAACAACGAATAGGTAAACAAGACAATGAAAATAAACTATGAAACTATGAAAATGTTATGAAACTCATTGCTTAAATGAAGCTAATTGTTCCAATTAGGATATCATTTGTGCCTCTGCCTAATGTTCATTTCCTGCCATATTTTTCAGATAACACTGGCTCAGAACAACACTTTTATACCCAAACAGAATCAAAAGAGCTGCAACTTTGCCTCCCCCACCCATACATGGCATCTGCCAGCCTTTCTCAGATAACCAATCACATTCATTCTGAATAAACCCACTTCAGCATTCTTCTGCCTGCATAGCCCTTACTAATATTTACCATATCTGTAATAGTGACTTTTATGTGTCTACTTGACTAGGCTAGTATGCCTGCTTGTTTGATCTAGATATTGCTGTGAATGTACTTTTTTTGATGAGACGAACATTTACAATAGTCAAGTTTTAGAAAAGCAGATTTACCCTGCATAGTGTGTGTGGGCACCATCTAATTTTATGAAGGCCTTAAGAGCAAAGAATGAAACCCCCCCAAGAGGAAAGAATTAGGCCACCAGACCACAATATAGAAATTCTGTCTGAGCTTCCATCCTTTAGACTCAAGACTGTGACATGAAATTTTCCTAAATTTCCCACCTGCTGACCTCTCCCCCAGATTTCTGACTTGCCAACACCCACTACCACACAAGCCATTTTCTTAAAACTAATATAGTGGGAAGGGAAAGGGAGAGGTAGGAACTATTTAGGAACTATATAGTGCAACTATTTCATCCCTGCTACAGACACTGTTTTTTTTTTTTATTATTCTTAGCAAAGTACGAAATTTAGATAATTTATAAGCAATATACTTAGTCCCTTTTTTTCCATTGCACCAATTAACATAGAATCTCTATTCCATATCTTGAGTAACAGAAGCACTTGTGGCATGTCTTCAGGTACATATGTCAGAGTTCTACCCTTAACCTGATAAACCAGTTCCCTCAACTTATTTTGATTCGTAATCAAGAGTTCAGATCCCTGGGCCTAAGATCATTTAATTACAGTATCTCAGAGAAGATAAGTGCAAGACTGCTTTTTTTTTTTTTTTGGTGGGACCCTCGCCGGTGCCCGGGGATCGAACTGGCGCTGCAGAGGCTGTGGGCAGCCTCCCAACCCAGCGCTCAACCGCTGCGCCACCAGCGGAGGTCCACCAAGACTGCTTTTTAAAATAAGTAACGAGGCTAATGGATGACAAATGATTTACACAAATAACCAAAAAGTTAATAGTGAACAATATTAAGCTAATACAATCTTCACATATCTAGAAGCTTCATTTTATTTGCCTATATAAAGTTCAGGAAAAAAAAATGTATGAGGTTTTTCTGTCTCAGTGTCTGCATTTTATTATCTGATTCAAGGTTCCAGTTCACTAATGTAGACAGATTGAAGTATCTAGCAAATAATCAAGTAGAAGCAGCTTTATAAGATGGTTTATGTCAGAGACATATGCAATTCTCTGGTATACATTAGAATACCATGCAAATGGCTAAAATCCTTGACATTTAGTGTGTTTAAAGTATTGAAATTTTGGGGGGGATATTATGTTCTATGATTTAACCAAAAGAAGACTAACCTCACTTTCCTACAGTAGAAATTTTTCTTAAAGATTTATTTATTTATTTATACAAGCACTGGGTACAGTCAGAAGCACGGGAGGGTGAAAGAATTCACCAGAGCCAGAGCGGGGAGAAGAACAGGCAGACTGACGAAATACACTGCTGAGGGGAGCAGCGGGCGTGGCAGGAGAGGTCAGCGTGCCAGGTGGGACCCTCGCCTGGGGCCAGGGATTGAACCGGCACCACAGAGGCTGCAGGCAGCTTCGCAGCTCAGTGTTCAACCGCTGCACCACTGGGGAGGCCCCCTACAGTATAATTTTTTTTTTTTAATTTGAAGGATATTATCCTTCAATAAGTCTTTTCAGTAGTTTGTTTCTCAAGTTCCAGTTTCCATAGTTTCTTCCCTTTCTAATAAGTTGCCTTTGGCCTCACCTTCCTTCCCAAATCCACCAGTTACTTCATAACACATCTTCAATTTAGATCGCCTAAAGGAATGCTAGGTTTTTTCTTTGCAGTCAATCTCTCATCTCTCTCTCTCTCTATATATATATATATATATATATTTATATATATAGTTCATTATAGTCACACAGACACAGTATCTACACACACACACACACACACACATATATATATATATGTATATATATATATATATATATGCTATATAAATTTGTATTACTCCCAATGGTTTCAAAGAGTTAAAACTTTTCTGGCAAGAGAAAACCAAGGGATGACATTACTAATGGAGAATTGAGCAATACAGTTGACAACATTTGGTAGATTCTGAATGAGCCTTTCCCTCATGGGTTGTTTGTCACATAAGAAATCATAACTTAAGAGCACCATCCACATAAACAAAAGTGACATGTTAATAATCTTTCTACCTAAGGAATATACCTCAGTCCACTGACACACATTGAAATAAATGAGAACTAAAATCATTTTGGCAGAAAGCTACTAAATGTCAGGTATTTCCTATAACTCTGAAATTCCCTAAATAGATTTAACTGATCTTAAATATTCAGAGTTGTTTTTGAAAAATAGCAAAACCCCTCAAGAAAATAAGTCAAAAAGACACTGCTTATTTTTCATGTACAAGAAATAAAGAATGAAAAGCTCAGAGGGATAGAAATAAGCCTAAATACAAGAAACGCTTTACAAAAATTTTGGAAGTTGTGATTTTCATTGAGTTTTAACATTGGCTGGTTGAAGTAATTATGATTTCATGAAAGGTAGTTAACAAGTCAGAGTATGGAAGAAAAGTTCAGAAAATTTAAAAAGGAAAGAAAATTAACTTATGTGCAATTAAAAAAGATAATGATCACATTAAATACAAACTTATTCTACTGACACATTGGCAAGGGCACACATAGTAAGGTATGGAATCATAAGGAAAATAGCATAAGAATTATGCTTTTTTCCCTAATTTATTTGGGAACAACTTATACTTGATTTTAGTGAAACAAAATGCCTAAAGTTTCAACCAAAACTTTCTGGATCTTAGGTTAACTAACAAAATTCCACTAAATATATTTTTCTAAGCAATTACTATGTAAGAAAAGGTATGAGAACTTCTGTAGCAATTTCTGTATCTGTGAAAACAGAAGATCTCAAATAACATATTATTGAATACATATGATTACTTCAAAGCAAATATTAATATATTAATATACATTCTACTGATTATTAATTCATTAGCAACTTATTTTACATTGGTAATATATACATTCTGTTGGTGAACAAAGTTACCTGAAACAGACTTTTGGGCTTAACAGATTAAAGTTAATGTCTGACTGTTGCAGTCGTTCTGCATTTAGCACAAAACTGGGCATAGATTAGGTCCTAAATCGTGATTAGATAGATGGATGTTCATTTCATTCTCAGTGTTCTCTAATTTTGAAGTCTCCATGAAATTGTTCTCATGTTTATATTTAAATGAAGAATTACTGGAAGTATTTTCAAGATTATCTCAATCTCTTTATAATTCATTATAGTCACACAGATATAGTATCCACATTTGCATAGGTATTTTAATTCATACTGAGTATGATTGCTGCTAGATTGGCATACCCTAGTATAAAAAAGATAACAGTCCATGCCCACCCTGATAGTCATACTGATTTATTTTACCAACTGCAACAGCGAAAATTTCCTTTCAAGGTGATGGCTGGCAAATGAAAAACAGTTTAATAGAATAAAACTTTATTATCTTCAGTTACTGAACTTATTGATACTTTTAACAGTGCTTCATAAAACAACAAACTGTATCAGAATAAAGTATCATTTTACTTTTCAACAAGTTAACAGTTAATAATGCAATATTTAAATGATGGTTTCCACTACAAGCAAATTTACTTTGAGTTATCAGGTGATCTGATGTGTGTCAATTGTTTCAGTAAGAAAGTAGTGGAAAACTGGGAAGGTTTATATATATATCAGGACATATAGGCATGAGTCAAAAGAAAACTTGCAGTTCAGCCACTAGAATTATTTTCGATGAGAAGTGATTATGGTTAAGACAAAATGCATAATCTGATGCAAAACTAGAGTTTCTTATTTTAATTTTATTGTATTTTTATTTATGTGTACATATATAAATGGTTAAAGTTATAAAAGCATATCTTTAAGCACACAGATTTTTTATTAAAGTATATTAAAGTAAAATTATAATGATTTATATTAAAGTAAAATTATAACAATTTATAATTTGTTATCTTTCCTTTTTCTTCTATAGGAAATAGAGGTGACATATATATCAACATCCACTCCCACTCATTGTCTTAATTTGGGGAAATAATAAGATGGAAGTTTTAATAACCTTTAATCCATATTTTGGAGTCCTTTTTATGTCACTCTTAATACCAAACAAGTTAAATAGTCTTTGTCCTAAAGGTGTTCATGGTCTAGCCAAATATTCCAAACTACCTAGAGAAAAACCCAGTTCACATTATCTTTCTCTGCTATTTCCTAGATGTATTCTTTAATATGTTACCTACTCTATAATCCACAATTTCTTTATCTGTAAAATATGGGTAATAATAATAAAAATCAACTTAGAGTATATCTGTTAATAATGAGCTAGAGTGAACAGTCCAGTGACAAGTGATATTGATTTTGAATTAATAAATCATATTTTACTTCCTCTCATTAAATGCATGGGCAAACACGAGGAATGTGATAAGCCACCAACTGCTGCTACTTATGGTTCACTTCCTTATGAATATGTCATCAAGCTGTCTGTGCATATTAATTTTTAAAGAAGGGATTATATGACATTAGAATAGCACTCAGATACAGAAAAATGTAAACATGAGAATTTATAGAACATTTGTGTTAGAATCTATAAAAACAGCTGGCATGCAAAAGGTGCTCAATAGAAATATATTGAATGAGTGAATGAACACAAATCAATGACATTAAGAACTTATTTTCTAATATCAGTTGTGGAACTTTCAGCTCTGTAAAAAAAAAATTGTCTTTATTGAGGTAACACTGGTTAGGTAATACCCTATATGGGTTAGGGGCACAGGATCACACCACCCTCACCATTTAAGCACATATAGGCCTTTATCCTAGTCTGATGGGCCTTCTCCCTCCTTCATTCTGATGACCACCTTCCTTCCCCTCCAGTAGGCTCAATTCTGTAGTCAGATATCTAGGGTTTATTTGGGTTTAATTTAGTCAGATCCTTTGTGGTTTTTGTTTTTTCAATCTTCCAAATGAGTAAAATCATCTGATATTTGCCTTTCTCCTTCTGATTTATTTCACTTAGCACAATACCCTCCAATCCCATCCATGTTGCTGCAAATGGCAAGAATTCATGTTATTTTTAATAGCTGAGTAGTATTCCGTTGTGTATATATACCACATCTTCTTAATTTACTTCTCCATCAATGGGCATTTAGGTCTGTAAAATTTTTAAACAATGAAGGGAACTGAAATTCAAAACAGTTTTTACAGATTATAACTAGAATTTTTATTTGTTAACTTTGCATTTATGATGGGTAAATACTGTGATGGTTAATTTTGTATGTCACCTTAACTGAGTCAGAGAGTGCACAGATATTCCATCAGTTATTATTTGGTATGTGCCTGAAGAAGGTGTTTTTCCATGAAATTAGCATTTGAAACAGTAGACTAAGTAAAGCAGATTGCCCTACCTAGGTTAGGTAATAATCATTTGTAGACCTCAATAGAACAAAAAGAGCTAACCCTCCTGTGGATAAAAAGAACTCCTTTTACTGGACTGCCAGAAGGATTTTGGTTTTTTTTTTTTTTTTTTTTACCATTTACTGTGAAATTTTTTTTTTTTTTATAAATTTTATTGTTATATTCCCCATACAATTGCAGCCCCCCATTCTGACCCCAATCCCTCCCCTCCCGCCCCCGCCCCCCTAAAAGTGTCTCTGGTTCATAGTTTTTTGTTGATTTTGATTTTCACTTTCTTATAGTTATTCATTTTCCTGGTCCCTTATTTAAGTTTTCTAGATTCCTGCTATGAGTGAGACCATCCGGTATTTTTCTTTTTCTTTTTGGCTTATTTCGCTGAGCATGATCCAGAAGGATTTTGGTTTTTCTCTGCCTTCAATATGAACTTCCTGGGCCAGAAGGATACTTGCCTTTGGACTGGACTTAGACCCTTAGTTCTCCTGGGCCTCAAGTCTGGCAACTATAGCTTTTATGTGAATGAAACAATTCTGCAATGTATATAAATATATATTCCTTAAAATATATGTACATATTCATATTGCTCTTTCTTTGAAAAACAATAACACCTTAATAATACAAACACAAACCACAAATATTTCAAAGAAATCTTTATCTTACAATCTTATATTCATATTTAAAAAAAAAAAGACATGAATTGCTCTGGTTTTCTTATTCTGTGTTTCTATTTAGTTTTGTATTACTCATTAAAGAAAAAGTGAATAGAATGCTTTTGTTTATACAAATGTATTTTTCCTTCATGGAAATTTAAGCATTTACTCCCCTCTTATTTATTAATTTCCCTCAGAAAAGCTAATCTTTAAATCTTAGGTTTCTCTTAGTTATAAAATATATTGCAGCATTACTTTCTTCTCTAGGAGGTAATGATGAGAAATTAAACAGCTAAGAAATATCATTATCATCCCTTAGCACACATGCAAACATTCAATAATATTATTATTTTAAATGTCTGAAGAGGAAATTTGTAGAGATAAATTATTCAATAATCTTAGGAACACAATGGGAAAATAATCTATAAAATCAAGATCCCTTCTATTTAAATACATTTTACAGTAAATTGTACAGCAGAAGCTTGCAAGGAAATTTTGAAACTCTATAATTATAATAACACTTGGGTTAAGTATATATAACATATAATGTTATCTCATAAATTGATCATGTAGTTCTTTTCCATCTCTAGCATACGACTTTTTCATTAAAGTGAATTATCAAATAGACATTGTTACTGTTCTATTTCTTACAGAATAAACAATTAAAAGCCTCTAAAACTGCTTGTTTACACTGTGATATTTTATATTTAACCCTTTGCTTTCCTCACAAACGTGGATTATAAAATAGCATAAGGAAAAACCACCAACAAAATATTACCAAACCAAATTCAACAATGCATTTAAAAGAATCACATACCATATCAAATGTGATTTATTCCAGGGATTCAAGAATGGCTCAACATACTCATATCAGTAAGTGTGGTATACCACATCAATAAATAATAAGGACAAAAACCATATGATCATCTCTTAAATATGGAAAAAGCATCTTATAATATTCAGCATGCTTTTATGATAAAAAAACCTCAAGATAAAAATCTCAATATAAGAATTGTATGTGACAAACCCACAGTCAACATAATGCTCAATGTTGAAAAGCTCAAGTTTTTTTTCCCTCTGAGATCAGGGATGTCCACTGTCACCATTATCTGTAAGTATAGTGTTGAAAGTACTAACAAGAGAAATTAGACAAGAAAATAAAAGGTGTCCAAATTGCAAAGGAAGAAATAAAATGATCACTGTTTGCAGGTGATAAGATATTTAGAAAATACCAAAAAACACCACTAAAATATATTAGAAATAATAAATGAATACAGCAAGGTGCTAGTCTACAAAACTAATATACAAAAATCTGTTATGTTTCTCTAAGTAAACAAAAAACTAGCAGAAATAGAAATCAGGAAAACAATCCTTTTTGCAATTGCATCATAAAGAATTAAATACTTTGGAATAAATTTAACCAAAGATGAAAGATAAAAGACATTGTTAAAATAAAAGACTCAAGAAATGGAATGATATTTCCATGCTCATGGATTAGAAAAATTAGCATCATTAAATTCACTATATTACCTAAAGAAATACACAGATTCATCAAAATCCCAATTGCTTTCTTCAGAGAAATAGAAAAAACAAATCACAAAATCTATTTGGAACTACAAAAGATGCAAAAACAGTCCTAAGGGGAAAAAAAGCCAAATAAGGATACAGAAACATTAATTCCAAAGAGCACCTGCACCCCTATGTTTATAGAAGCACTAATTACAATAGCTAGGCTTTGGAAACAACCCAAATGCCCAAAAATAGATGACTGGATCAAGAAGATGTGGTACATATATACCATGGAATATTACTCAGCATTCAAAAAAGATAAACACATGCAATTTGCAGCAACATGGATGGAGCTGGAAGGGATCATACTCAGAGAAATAAGCCAGAAAGAAAAAGAAAAATACTGGATCGTCTCACTCATAGCAGGAATCTAGAAAACTTGAATAAGGGACCAGGAAAAAGAATAACTATAAGAAAGAAAATATCAAAATCAACAAACAACTATGAACCAGAGACACTCTGTGGGGGGTGGGGGGCGGGGAAAGGAGGGCTTGCGGTCAAAACAAGGGGGTTGTAATTGTAAGGGGAATATAAAAATAAAATTTAAATAATAAAAAAAGAAAAGGAAATGTCTACCACTTTCTGAATAAAACAAAGGATTTCATCATCAAAAAAAAAACTAATTTTCTAAACATTTTAAATTGAAATTGTATGTTAGGTACTGTAATATAACAAAAATACAATGTGAACACTTTAGAAAATAAGTTTTTTCACTATGTTAACTAATATTTTCTAAAACTATGTGTTTGATTTTTTTAGTATACTAACTTCTGATTGTCTTTGAGTAAAGATATTTACCCAACCAGAAAAAAAAAAGCCAAATAATATAGGTATCATGCTCTCCAAATTCAAACTATAGACTACAAAGCAATAGTAACCAAAACAGAATGGTACTGGAATACAGATCAATGGAACAAAAGTATGAACCCAGAAATAAACCTACACATTATATGGACAATTAATTTATGACAAAGGAGCTATGAAAGACTCTTCAATAAAAGGTGTTGTAAAAACTGGATAATCAGCCACATGCAAAATAATGAAACTAGACCATTATCTATTACCATCACAAAAATTAATTCAACATTGTTTAAAGACTTTCATGTAAGACCTGAAACCATAAATATAGAAATGTCTTAGAGATTCTATTTCACTGGTGAGGCAAAAGCAAAAAATAAACAAATGGAAGTAAAAAGCCCCTATACAACGAAAGAATGTATACATCTGACAGGGGTTAATATTCAAAATATATAAAGAACTCATAAAACTCAACAACAAAAATATATAACGAGAATTAAAAAATGGTGGAGCATCTGAATAGACACTTCTCCAAAGACGATGTACAGATGGTCAATAAGCATTTGAAAAGATGTTCATTATCTCATAATGGAAATGCAAATCAAAACAACATATCTTCTCACACCTGTGAGAATAGTTATTATCCAAAAAGAAGAAACAATAAGTGTAATGCAAATTAGTGCAGACATTATGGAAAGCAGTACGGAGATTCCTCATAAAAGTAAAAGCAAGGCCTCCCTGGTGGTGCAAGGGGTTAAGCACTGCATTATGAAGCAATCCACAGCCTCTGCAACACGAGTTCAATCCCTGGCCAGCCAGAGAGAAATCCACATGGTGAAGCAGACCTCTCCTGCCTCGCCTGCTGCTCCCCTCAGCAGTGTGTTTCAGTCAGTCTGCCTGTTCTGTTCCCCACTCTGTCTCTGGTGGATCCTCTCACCACCCGCATCTCTGGCCTGTACCCCAGCTCCTGTAAGCATAAATAAACAAACCTTTTTTTTAAAAAAAAAAGTAAAAACAGAAATTCCATACAATCCAGTTATCCCACTTCTGAGTGTTTACCCAAAGAAATTTGAAAAAGATCTATGCAAGCCCATGCTCCTTGCAACATTATATACAATAGCAAAGAGATGGAAACAATTTAAGTGCTCATCAGCAGATGAATGGGTAAAGAAGATGTGCATATAGTATATATACACAATGGACTATTCAACTATTAAAAAAAGATAAAAAGATAAAATCCTGATACATGGACAGACCTAGAGGGTAGTATGCTTATTGAAAGAAGTCAGATGGAGAAAGACATAATTTCACTTATATGTGGCATACACAGAAATAAAATAAACAACTGAATTAAATAAAACAAAGTTAAACTCAGACTATAGAACCAAATTTTAGTAGAACAGAAGGGGGGTGGAGAGTAGGTAAATAGGGTACAAGGGGTCAATTGTATGGTGAAGAATAGAACTGGACCTCTAGTCGTAAAATTAATGAAGTATATATACAGATGTTGACTTACGATAATATACTCCTGAAACTTATATAATGCTATTATGCAATGTTACTTAAATAAAATTAATTTAACAAATAAAATAGCATGTGATTCCAAAGAGAAATGCAAATAACAAAAAGGTGCATTAATCAAAATAAATAAAATTTAAAGTGAAAATAGTAATTTTTATCCACAAATATTTTTTTTTTTACATTTTAAAAGGAAAGGTTTCTTAGGAAAAGGAGAAAGAAAAAGAGAGGCACCTACATAGTCACAGGTGGGCAGGAGAGCTGCTGCTGCTGCTGCTTTGCAAAGGGAAAGTGTTTATGAAAAGAAACACCTTCATAGTCACAGGCAGGCAGGAGACTTATTATCCATAACTTTTAAAACCATCTGATAGCCTTAATAACATTCTTCCTCTCTATCTTGGACCTAGAGAACAGAGATCACATTTGGTTTGCTGTCTATCTCTTGAATCAAATACTGTTTCAGACAAATAGCTGGATTATATAAATGATTGTTGCATTAATGCACAAATTAATGTACAAATTAGGTCTAGTTTATGTCTTCCATGATAATATCATTGAATTTTAAGAATATATATTTTTTATTTCCATGTACATGTGTAATATCTCATCTGTATTCACTTACTACAATAGAGGGGGAAAGATGGCAGTTTTATGGTTTTGTTTTCGTCTGCTTCTCCACTAGAATACAAACCCCATTGCATCAGAGACATGATCTGTCTTTGTTACTGATGTATGTACATATGTTCAAATGCTAGACCAAGTAATCAATAAATACTTGTTTAATTACCTAATTAATTAAAGGCAACTTGAAATCAATGTTATTCTCTACCACTGTGGTTCATTCCATAGAACAAAACTGAAGGACATAGAAGGCTTTATGAGTGGCAGTTAAAATACAAATGAGATCAAAGGAGATGAGTACATCCACATGGTTAACAGTGCTTTCTCTATCAGTGCAACCAAACCCTTTGCTTTCTTCCAGAGAAACCATAATCTGTACTTATTTAAAAGAAGGAAATTGGCAAGTCAGGTGAAAGGGGGTGAACAAATCCAGAACATCAGTGAAAACATCATAGAAACTGCCTATACTGGCCCACACAGGGCATAAGGACTGTGTTTGTAGACTAAGCAATGAGAGTGAATAAAAGGGGTTTGGGGCTTCCCTGGTGGCGCCAAGGGGTTGTGATGAAACCTATGAAGCTGTTTGCTGCCACTGCAGCACGAGTTCCATCCCCTGCCAGCCAGGGAGCAACCCACCTGGCACAGGTGACCTCTCCTGTCTCGACAGCTGCTCTCCTCGGCAGTGTGTTTCAAGTCAGTCTGCCTGCTCTGCTCCCCACTCTGTCTCTGGTGAATCTTCTCACCCCCCCCACACTTCTGGCCTGTACCCCAGTTCTTGTATGCATACATAAATTAATCTTTAAAAAAAAGTGAAAGATGGACAGGTGGAAAGACTCACTGAGGTTTGGGAGGTGGCTCTCTACTGCCGGAGATGTGTGAACTTTAATGAACAGAAAGAGAAAATAGAAGGTGATGGCTGAAGGGCCTCCCCTGGTGGCACAGGCAGTTGAGCGCTGGGCTGTGAAGCTGCCCGCTGCCTCTGCAGTGCCCGTTCAATCCCCGGCCACTGGCTAGGGTCCTGCATGGCGCGCAGACCTCTCCTGCCGCCCGCTGCTCCCCTCAGCAGTGTACTTCGCTCCTTCTGCCTGCTCTGCTCCCTGCTCTGTCTCTGGTGAATCCTCTCACCCTCCTGCGCATCTGGCCTGTACCCCGGTTCTTGTAAAATAAATAAATCTTAAAAAAAAAAAAAAGGTGATCACTGAAGTAAATAATGTCTGGGGACTGAGTGAGGAGGCTATCAGCAGTCTCATTAGTAAGGGTGTTGAAGTCATGGAGCATAAATGACACTCAAATAAAGCTTTGTGATATTAAACATAACCAAAGATACCACAAAAGCATTGTATTTAATGAAACGGTCACTTTAGGACAATATCCAAATACGATGCTCATGCTTGTGATTGATTCAAAACAGTTGTACTTATGCTCATGGATTAACAGTTTAAAATATCAGATAGACGGGAAACTCAGTAGTTACCCACTCTCACCCTAGTTCCACAGAAACTTGAACGCACAGCTATTTCTGCCCCTGCGCGGATCCGTCAGTCCCTCCCCTCTGACCTCTAACAAGCCCCGCCCACCACCGGAAGTTGACACAACCCCAGTTCCTTGGTTACAGGCTCTACTTCCGGTCACCCGTTGCCAACAGCCTTCTGCCTGATCAGAGAAGCTTGCTTCTCCCTTAGCCTTTGTTGCTGCCGCCACAGCTGCCTGCCCAGCAACGCCTGCTTTCAACTCACCGTCGCGCCACCGCCGCCAGCCATGACGACCCCGGCGCCATCCCAGGTGTGCCAGAACTACCATCCCCACTGCGAGGCCACCGTCAACATCCACCTCAACCTGGAGATGTACGCCTCCTATGTGTACCAGTCGATGGCTTTTTACTTCGACCGAGAGGATGTGGCCCTGAAGCACTTCGCTCAGTACTTCCTGAAGCTGTCCCGCGACAAGAGGGGGCAAGCCGAGAAGCTGATGGCGCTCCAGAACCTGCGAGGGGCCCGCATGCGCTGCCACGAGGTCCACAAGCCGGAGCACGACTGCTGGCAGAGCGGCCCCAAGGCCCTGGAGTGCGCCCTGCACCTGGAGAAGAGCCTCCACCAGAACCTGCTCGACCTGCACCAGCTGGCCACCGAGATGCAAGATGCCCACCTCCGCGACTTTCTGGAGTGTTACTTCCTCAACGAGCAAACCGAGACCATCAAAGATCTGGGGGACCGTCTGTCCAGCCTGCGCAAGCTGACGGCTGCCGAAGACGGCATGGCAGAGTACCTCTTCAACAAGCTCACCCTGGGAGACGGCGCCAAGGACAACTGAGGCCGCCCTGCCTTGCCCATGGCACCGGGCGCGGGGTGCCTTCCTCTGGTCACCATGCCGGGCGCTCAGATTTCAGTATTGCCTTTGCCAAACGTGCATTTCAGCAGTTTTCTTCCCCTATGGCTAGTTCATGCAATAAAGTTACTGGTTCTTAAATAAAGATCTCTTTATTTGTGTGTGCAAAACCCTCACCTTTTAAGTTTTAACAGGTCTCCAGGAGTGTCTCCACCCACCCATGCCCCAACCTCATGCAGCTCATGGTCTCCAGGGATGGAGGGAGAAGGTATTAAATGGGACCCTGGAAATCACAAATTAATTCCCCCCTTATGAACATGTGGGGATGGGGTTGGGGGTCTGGGGATTGGTGAAAATGGTATCTATGCATAATTTTAAGTATAAATACATGATCTAAAAATCATAATTGCAGTTGCCTCTGGGTATGAGATGAAGGGAATGGGATTGGGCAGGGATTAAAATAAAGGGGAGGGGCTCTTCAGCTTTTTCTAAAATATTTATGTTTGTTAAATAATGCAAATACTAATGGTTAAGTCTGGGCAGCAAGATGGGCCTTGAAGTCAGAATGGCAGAATATCTTCTTGACAAGTTCATCCTGGGTGACAGTGATAAGGGGAAATGAGCCTTAGGCTGGCTTTCCCCTTGAGGGGATGGAGGTGGGGAGTTGCAGTGATTTGTGTTGTGGGTTTGCTAAACTTAAGCACCCTGTTCGGCTGCCATTATGTTTACCTGCAGCTCCGCATTCCTACACAATGTCAGAACTGCCCTTCAGAACCTCTCATTCAGCCAAACTTATAAGGTGCCTTTCATATAAGTCAAGAGCAGAAAGGTTGATCAGTCTGGGAAGGGTATGACCAGGAACGCCTGGGGGGCTGAGGACAGATGCATAAACTTACTCCAGACTCATATATCATGAGGTATGACCAGGAATGCCCAGGGTGGCCAAGGACGGATGTATGACAAGAGACCCCAGAAGATGATCAATGGAATGCCCTGTTGATAAGATTAGGACCATGGACGGGGGTCTGGGGTCCAGTTTTGATTACAACACTTGGTCATCAAGCTGATGACATGATCAGCAGCCTCATGTCCCCCCAAGCCCTAGATATTCCTAAGTTTCACCATCCTTTTCTCCTTATCTTGCTCTCAGCAGCATCCTGCATTATGTAGCCTGCTGCATGACTCCTGTGTCTTTGTCAGTGTGGTACTGCATGATGCAACATTGTGTGGTCACCAGTGTCTGGCATGTATGTCGCAGTTATAAAACATGCATTCTTTCATTTGTATCTTATGCATGTGTGTGTGTTCATTCTAAACAGCAGCAAGTTTCATTACGAATATCCAGACTAAATTCAGAATGTTTTCTTAGGACGCCATCCTTTGTTGGAAAGCAGTTCAGTGCTTGCATTGCTGGAAATGATACAGCAGATTTTAAGAATTTTCCTGAGCTTCTTGTATTTCTGCCCTTGAGTTTCATGTATCCAACTTTGATTTAGCTTTTGTTATTTGCTACAAGAGAACCTAAGTTAACAAGTCTTATTATCGCCACACCTTTATCAGGTTCCAATGTAAGTATTACAGTACACAGCTTCTCTAGGGTAATAAATGACATTTTTCTCTATCTCTAGGCCAAAGTAGAATAAAAGAGGGGGAAAAGGATTAAAGGGTAGAGGGATAAGATCAAATAAAAACAAATGGATGCAAACACAGAGTATCAGGATTTTTGTTAGTTTTTCAGCTTTTGTTCACTCTAGGAATTTTTAGTGTTAAATGTAAAAAAATTGTGAATTTATGACAAGATATTTAGCATTTCCCAAACATTTTGCTCATGAGATCTATTTTCTACAAAATTTCACAGAACAGTATTCCAAAGAAAGTAACTTTGAAAGCAACATTGAAAGATCTCATTGTATGCTGTTCCAGAAACACATAACTGGCAGATAAACATCAATCATTTTTGTTCTCATTTTTTTTTAATTTTTTGGTTACATTTTTATTCCTCCATCTGTGCACATGTTCCACTCACCTCCACAAAACCACCCTATCTGCCTCTCCCCGAACCCTTCCCCTCTGGTAACCATTAAATTCTTTCACTAAGTACAAGATTTAGTCTTCCTGTAGTTTGCCTGTTTATATTTTTTGGTTATTTATATTTCACAGATAAGGAAAACCATCCAATATCTCTCTTTAACTTTCAGACTTAATTAGCACAGTGCCGTCAATGTCCTCCATTTTGTCCAAAAAAATACTGGTTTTAACAACTGTGTAGTCTTCCACTGAATATATATTCCACGGTTTCATTATTCTTTTGCTGAAGGGCATGTAGGTTGGCTCCACACCTTGACAACTGTGGACAGTGCTGCCATGAACATAGGCCTACATAAATGAGTTCACAGTAAGGCTCTCTTATTTTTAGGATAAATACCTAACTGGGGTACTTCTGGATCATACGGAATTTTCAATTTTTTTTCTTAAGAAATCTCCGTTGTTTTTCAATAGAGGGCACACCAACTTTCTTACCCACCAACAGTGGATGAGGGTTCCATTTCCTCCACATCCTTACCAATATTTGTTGTTTTCATTGTTTTTGATATGGGTCATTTTCATAAGGCTGAGGTGATATCTTACTGAGGTTTTGATTTGCAGCCCCTTATATAAGTGATGTTGAACAATTTTTCATACATGTGCAGGCCATCTGAATGTTTCTGTAGAAGTGTCTGTTTTAGGTCTTTTGCCTATTTTTTGACTGCATTGTTTTATTGTCATATAAATTGTATTAGTACTTTGTAAAATTTGGAAATTAGCCTCCTGTCAGATGTATGGTATGCAAATATGTTTTCTCATTCTATAGGATGTCTTTTTGTGTGTATGTGGTTTCTTCTGAAGTTTTTTTTTTTTTTCCTAGTGTAGTCCCACCTATTTGTTTTTGCTTTGATTTCCCTTGTCATTGGAATTGAGTCCCCAAATATCTTTGTAGTAGATGTCCTTTAGTGTGGCTCCACTGTTTTCTTTTTCAAGCATGTTATAGCTTTAGACTTATATCCAGGTCTTTAACCCATTTTGAATTAACTTTTGTGTATGGAATTAAGGAATGATCTGGTTTCTTTTATTTTTTTTTACATGTGTCTATTCATGTTTCCCAACACCGTTTGTTAAAGAGGGGTCTTCTAAAAGACAGGATTAACAATGAGACCCCACTCCATACCTGTGAGAAAGCCCATATTTAAAAAACTGTGGAGAAAAAGGAACCCTCTTACACTGCTGGTTGGAATGTAAACCCATCCAGTCACTATGGAAAGCTGTGTAGATACGCCTCAAAACACTAAAAATGGATCTACCATACGATCCAGCAACTCCACTCCCAGCAGTCTACCCCCAAAAAAACAAAAACACAAATTTGAAAGGAAAACTTTCAGATTTCACTCTATGTTTATTACAGAACTATCTACAATAGCCAAGATATGGAAACAAACTAAATGCCTCAAAATAGGTGCATGGATCAAAAAGCTCTAGTATATACATACTATGGAATACTACTCAGAGAGCAAAAAAGATAAATTCATGTCATTTGTGGCAACATGGATAGAGCAAGAAGGAATTATGCTAAGCAAAATAAGTCAGAAGAAATAAAAATAAGTCAGATGAAAAATAGCCATGGTTCAATTTATATTTGGAACATAGAGAAACAAAAAAAAAAGGTGAAGAAAAAGACAAAATTTGCAAGCTGACCATACATCTGAAGCACACAGCAAGGGACAGGAAGGGAGGGGGTTCAAAACAGGAGAGGGAAGAGCACAAGGGACTATGGTGATAGGTGGTGGGTGATATGGTGGTAGAAGAAATAAGGAGACCACACCTGAGGGGAGAAATCAAATATTATAAAAAAATGAACAACAATGTAAGAAAATGAAATTTAAAAATACAGATTTAAAAATCTTTAAAACTAGAGAGAAATGTCATTTCTGCTGTAGATTTGAAACTGTAAGATATGTATGAGTAAAGGTAATCTTAAAAAAGTTAAAGCAGCCTAACAGTAGCTCTTTATATAAGAAATACAAAGACTTGAAAGCTTTTACAGAATCACTACCTGAATCCACTAATAAAAATATCTCACCACACATCAGGTATCAGGTTAAGACATTTACATGAAATATCTAATTTAGGCCTCACAACAACACACAAGAGGTAGTGTTATAATTTCCATTTTATAGATGATCACAGTGAATTCAGAGATAGACATTAATTTTTTGAAGTCAGAAAGCTAGTAAACAGCTGAACTTGAATTTAAACACACACAGTCTGAAATGAGATCCTGGACACTTAACTATTAGTCTATACGATAATTCATAAATGGATTATTTATAAACCCTACTGAGTTATGCTAATATGACAATCTCTTATGAGAAGGTAGAAGAGAAATCTTAGAAACCTGGTTTTACAGAAATCTCAATCTAATAGGATACACCTATAATAGGTTCAATTAGTTAAGTCAACTGATATGGCCCATGGTGTGAAAAGTAGAAGAAATTCCTGAAAATATTCTAAGGACAGTAAATCGGAACATAAAGCCTTCTGTTTTATATTGATGTAACTGCACAAGCCCAAAAAATGTGAACTCTGACTCTGAATGGGCAGAAGTTAGCAGCTTGGATAATTTGAGAAAAATTCATTCAAGGTATGAAATAAAAATGGAAAGATGAAATGTATATAGGAAGAGATTTTAAATGACTAGTAGAGTGAACATATTCAACCAATCAATACAATGCTTAGTAAGAAATAAAAATTACATGAACAATTATTGATTTTCCAATCTAAGGCAGGATATATAGCTCAGAGGTAGAGTGCTTGTCTTCTAATTATTTTTTTTTTTTATTTTTTTATTTATAGAGGCATGTTTTATTTATTTATTTGTTTGTTTGTTTGTTTTTGTTTATACATGCACTGGGTACAGTCGGAAGCACGGGAGGGTGAGAGAATTCACCAGAGCCAGAGCAGGGAGCAGAGCAGGCAGAAGGACCGAAGTACACTGCTGAGGGGAGCAGCGGGCGGCAGGAGAGGTCTGCGCGCCATGTGGGATTCTCCTCCGGTGGCCGGGGAGCAGCCGGGGATCGAACCGGCGCCGCAGAGGCCGCGGGCAGCTTCGCAACCCAGCGCTCAACCGCTGCGCCACTGGGGAGGCCCCGAGTGCTTGTCTTCTGATTTTCTAATCTGACATTCTGTGATTAGTAACAGAGTATGATTACTCTGTTGCAATCTGAATCTCCTATTTTGAGAAAAGCTTTTCAATCACTTTCCAGTCTCTAGAGGCCTCTAATAAATCAGTAGAACATGGCACCTCTCTGCTATATTCCTCCAAAGTTTGCTCTGCTGGTTCTAAACTTCATAGAAAGTGGGACTGCAGGTTCTAGAAGCCATTGTTATCCAATAAAATAGGAGAGGATGAATTATTGATAGAATGCATAGAAGGAGAAAAATAGAAGGAGATCACTAAAGTAAATAAGGTCTAGGCACTGAGTGAGGAAGTGATCAGAAGTCTTATTAGCATCCGTGTGGACTTTTCTCTCTAAAGCTACATAATCTATTTTGTATTGTGGATTCCATCTCTGCAAGATAACAAGATCAAGTAATAAAAAATAAAATGATCAACAACATTTTCATTGCACTTATAATGTAATCATGGTGGTCAGTTTTTTATATTTTCATTTCAGTTGGAGCCCTTTTGTATTAATAACTGCAAAATTCATTCATTTTCCCTTCTATACCAAAACATGTTAAGAATGTAAAAAGATGAACAGGTTAAGATACTAAATTTTAAAATGCTAAGATTTTTTAAACTAGAAATGTTTGACTATGAGACTGTCTTATAAGTTTAAGCAAAGTGAGTTTGAAGTGTGTATGCTAAAACATACATGATTAAGCGAACTTGGGGCCTGCAGACAATAAGAATATAGGGAGCATAATACATGTTATTTAAGGAAAGCAAGTTCAGAAATCGGGCCTCATTAGCATTCAAGTGGATACCATGAAGTCATTTGGAGAATAAATATACATATTTGTCATATGTGGTTAAGTTCATCAAGCTAAAGAAGAGCAGGTGCCAGCATGGGAAATAACTGAACTGCTAAGCAGGAGCAATTTGGTGGCTCCAAGTGATGAACGGAAAGTGATAAGTATGTGTGCAAATGTGAGTCCAGCACCACATTTTCAATGCCAGTTGTGCCAGTATTTCTTTTCCTATTACACAAAATCCTCTGCTGATTTATTTTTCTTTTTTTAAAGGGACATAAAATTCTGTATTGTTAGAAGTAAAAAAAAAATGCACCTATGCTTATAAAACTAAATGAGTTGGTTTGTGCTTACAGTAACAAAATGTATAAATGTATAGCATTGCACATACTTTATACTATACTTATCTCATTTTTGTTGGAAGAGACTAATACAGTTAGAGTTTGAAGAAAGGAGAGGTATTTGTGAAATTATAGCTATTTATCACTAGACTTCTTGTTCAAAGACATCTTTTCTGATGGTGATTATTGTGTGTGTGTATGATTTAGAAGCAAATATGTGATCAGAATTTAAAGTTATCACTTATTTACTAACATACTACTGTTCTATTAGCAGTTATATATTATTAATATAAAATCACTTAATTATTTTTTAAGATTTATTTATTTATGCATACAAGAATTGGGGTACAGGCAGGAGGTATGGGGTCATGAGAGGATTCACCAGAGACAGAGCAGGGAACAGAACAGGCAGATCTACTGAAATACACTGCTGAGGGGAGAAGCGGGCAAGACAGAAGAGGTCTGCTGTGCCATGTGGGTTAGCTCCCTGGCTGGGGATCGAACTTGTGCTGCAGTGGCTGGTGATAGCTTGATAGTGCTGAGACTTAATCCCTTGTGCCATGAGGGAGGCCCCATTATTAGTTATTTCTAAAAGATCTCATTTATTTATTGGCTAGGAAGGAATGACTGAAAGGCCTGCAGAAGAATTCTCATATCTATTTAATTTATAAATCAGGAGTTAAAGTGAAGTTCCCTTGCCTCAGTCAAATTTCTTAATACAAAGTTTTTATTTTTTAAAGATTTATTGATTTTTATACAAGAGCTGGAGTACAGGCCAGAGGCATGGGAGGGTGAGAGGATTCACCAGAGACAGAGAGGGGAGCAGAACAGGCAGACAACGAAAATACACTGCTGAGGGGAGCAGCAGGCGCAACAGGAGAGGTCTACCATGTCATGTGGGTATCTCCCTGGCTGGCTGGGAATAGAACCCACGCTGCAGAGGCTGCACTCAATCCGCTGCACCACGGAGGGCGGGAGGGGAGTGGGGGGGGCAGGCCTCCTTAATACAAAGTTAACTTAACAAATGTTTTTCTTAAAGCAACAAACTATCAGGCTGATCAAATCACAAATCACCGCTGATTTTATATCTCAGAACCTAATTTTTGAAGGATATTTTAGCGTGATCTTTTCAATCTTCCTGTAATTTTCACCTTTACCATTCCTCTAATTTGGGTTTTGAAGACATCTTGCTATCTATATTTTCCTTCTATCGTGAGTGCACTTCTAATAGTGAAAATGATTGCTTAAACTCAACTAAACCAAAGCGAATTGTATTTTTGTTGCCTTAAATATCAGTCTTCAAGTGAAATTTTACTCTAATGTCTCAGGTTTATTACACCTAGAAAACTTTTTAAAAAATGCCTCACACAATCATCTGCCTACAATGACTGATGCCAACATGTACACATTATCGAAATTTTGAAAAGAATGTAAGCCTTGTTGGAAAGGAAAGTCATGATTACAATCAAAACCCAAGGTAAATTATTTCACTTAGCATGACCCCCTCAAGTTACATTCATGTTGTTGCAAATGGCAAGAATTTAGCTTTTATAATAACCAGGTAGCATTCTATTGTGTATACATACCACATCTTCCTAAACCCAGATGGTGTTACTTCTATGTGGACTATAGAGAAATAAAGCAAAGGGTCAGATAAAACTAACCTTAGAGATCTGACTGTAGAACTGAGAATACTAGAGGGGAAGGAAGAGGACAGAACAAAGTGGAGAGAGGGCACAAAGAACTATGGTGGAGGAATATGCATACTTTGGTGATGGGTGTGGTGTGGTAATAACACCTAAAGGGGGAGATCCTATGACTTTAAAACACAACTTTGTGAACTAATGTTACTTCAATTAAAAAAATAATAATAATCCAAGTCGATCAGGCTGCTCTTCTACTTATGTACCAGTTCTAGTAATTTGATTTCCTCTTGAGATAAAGTCCTCACCATATGACTCAGTTTTCTATCTGGATTCTGATATTAGTCCTAATTTTAATAAGCAAGCCAGCACTTCAGTGACTTCAGGATTATGATTCTGGTTTTCTCATGTCCCTATATGTAACACTTAAGATCTCATTCAAATCCCATGCCTTAGAGCTAGCTTCCTATTTCCTCCTGTCCCTTGACTACTACTAGCCTGCTTGGTTACTGTATCTCAATATACTACTTCCTTATAGATCCCTGGCATATGGGAACTATGTCATCTTCACAGTAGCTCCCTAAACTGACCAAGTTACCTGTCAGTTTCTCTCAAGATAGCTGACTTTTCCTGCCTCATCTCACCAGCAATATTTCCTCCAGTGAGTACATCAAGTTCCAGGTCTAAACTCTCTAGAACTGGATCCCTGTCTCCTAATCAATACTTCTGTGAAGAGCTACTGAACAGAGAAAACTGAAATCCTCCAATGCAAACTAACACCATCTGTTCCAAGATCTCTTAGAAAATAGCCATTATAATATTCAATATTATATGTATATACTTGTTCAGAAAATTTCCACAAATCTTTTATTCTCAATGAAAATTATAGATGACTAGCTCCAAAATCCACTAGACATGAAACTATAAATTTTAGATAAAATATGCATGTTCTTTGAAAATACCATTTCATTTTACCACATATAAAATGTATCTATCAAAAAAGTATAGTAACATGTCTGCTTAATCTATTAAACTATACTACCTACTTAAATGAGTCATTATAAGTTTGACATGTAGAAGATATCACTTTAAACACAAAAAAAGAAAACCAGTATCTCCATTAAAATGACATCTAAATTAGTAGATGCACTATAAAAAGATAAACCATCATAATTACAGAAAGGAAAAATTATGACCTTGTGTCTTTTAACATTAATATATCTCAAAAAATTGTAGTTAGGTTTAATTTAATTAATGTATCCCACTTGTGCTGGAAAATATTTTTATCTAGTAAAATAAAGTTTTCCACACCAACTCCCTTAATCTGTCAGTTCCACTTATAATCTAATTTGATAAAGACATGTTACTTCCTTAAATATACCTCACATTGTCCTCTCAAAATTTACTCACATAATTTGACTTAACACATCAGAAGTAAATGCATAATAACATATTTCAGAAGCACAGCACCATTTCTGAAATGTAATTTTAGAATGACACTAGGAAAATAGTATCAAAATACAGATCTTCCACAAAATCCCCCAGTTTCTAAGAAAATAATCAAAATTAATAGTGACTCTTTCAAGAAGCAGTAGATCAAGGGTTTTTAAAATTTGAGTCAAACAGAAATGGGATAAAAAATCCTAATTCTACATCATATTTGTTATATGACCTGTAACAAAATTTTCCTCCATTTCATCATTTGTCTACATAACCATACTTTAAAAAAAATGAATGAGTACATTTAAATAATCTGCTTTGCAGTGTGCCTAAAATGTGGAAAATATCTAATAAACAGTAGCTAGCATTACTATCAACAATCACTATATTTCTATAGTTCTTGACCTTTCCTTTCATTTCGTTATAATATTCTGAAATGCCCTTGATGACACATAACCTTTTATCACAGACTCTCTGTGTGGAGATATTTAATATTTAATCAGACTATGGTATTTTGCTTTTGCAAAAGGGTGCTGATCTATGTAGAAAAGACAAATGAGAACATTAAAAAGGTACATTTAAGTAGTTTATTTCTTGATAATAAACAGGAAAATCTATTATTTTATATGTACTATTTTGAAATCTCTTGCCCAGAGAGGCTGCTGGATCATTCATAATTTCCTACTGTTTTGACATCCACCACATCTGTTTCCTATGCTTTCTATATGACCTCCTAAGCTTTTCTGATTGTAGTGGCAAGCAGACCTAATGATGAATAAATTCAGATTTGGGACAAAGAAGCAGCAAGGTAGTGAGATATGACCTTAGTTCTGTATAGTCCATGGTTCTAAGGATATTCTTGTGTATCTTCAGAAAAGACTTATTACATCCCAGCTATACACAAGGTCAGGATGGGCGTTAAGGAAAGCAAGTTAAATGGGCATGATCTACCAGTTCTGGCAGGCATCTCTAGGTGTTATCTAGCATTTATCAAATGTCCCTTGTTGTTGTCTCTGTTACAACAAATCAAGGGTTCTGCTTTGAAAAACCTTGTGTCTTAATAAGTCCAAAGCAATATATACAGGAGATACTGGTCATAAATTTATGTATTTTATGGTAAGGGAAGTAAACAAATAGAATATGACCCTCCTTATAGCTCTGTTGTAGCCCCATGGCATTAGGATTGCTCATTTAAAATGTTGACAGTGGAGAGAGATTCAAAAAATTGTGGTGGTGAGAACAACTGCAAGCATACCCCTATCTTTTTTTATTCAGAACCTCCATTTAATTTTTTCATTTTCTCTTTTATCAAAAAACTTGCATTCCCAAAATTCTGCTGTCTTTGGGGAGGGAAGTTCAAAATAGAGTTCAGTCCCTGCCTTCAAAATGCTAAAGGAGACACATATACTTGAAACAACCCCTAAAGGGAGAGGAGACACACATACTTGAAATAACCAGTAGACTCTCCCATTAAAAATATTAAATTCTGGGCCTCCCTGGTGGCACAGGTGGTTGAGTGCAGCACTGTGAAGCTGTCCGCAGCCTCTGCAGTGTGGGTTCAATCCCAGCCAGCTGTGGAGATACCCACATGGCACGGCAGACCTCTCCTGTCTCACCTGCTGCTCCCCTCAGCATTATATTTCAGTCAGTCTGCCTGTTCTGTTCCCTTTCTCTGTCTCTGGTGAATCCTCTCACCCTCCTGCACATCTGGCCTGTACCCCGGTTCTTGTATGCATAAATAAATAAATCTTAAAAAAATTAAATTCTACATGTTATCAAGCAGACAATAGGGACAGTACAAGATTGGAAAAGAAATCAGAGAAGATTAGTTTTAAAAATGTGGATTCAATTAAATTTTAAGTTTTGGTACCACATTTAAAACATTGTTTATGTAGGGGTTTTCTCTATATTTTCCTCATTTTTTTTTTAAATTGAAGAATTGTGAGATAATACTCAATATTTGCAAATGTTAATCAGTATAAAAACACAAGAGGTCAGCTCGCTCACACATTAACAATGAAGAAATGAAAATGAGTTTTGCATAGATTGATGCACCATTTCTGGATGACAAAATTATAAAGCTACTGATTGAAAATCTATGGAAAACTACACAATGCAATGGTACAGAGAAAGAAAACCCAGAAGATAAACCAAAGATAGACTGGTCATACTGGTCAGAGGAGGGTCAGAAGTATGGAGAACCAGAATGCTAATTTTCTAGTATTTTTTTAAAAATCTTTGTTGTTGTTGTAAGAGCACTTAACATAAGATTTACCTTTCCTCTTAGCAACTTTTTTTTAAAGATTTTTTTAAATATATTTATGCATACTAGGACTGGGGTGCAAACCAGAGGCTCGGGGGTGAGGGGATTCACCAGAGACAGATTGGGGAACAGAACAGGCAGAGCTACCGAAATACACTGCTGAGGGGAGCAGCGGGCAAGATAGGAGAGGTCTGCTACACCATGTAGGTCAGGTCCCTGGCTGGGGATGGGGGATAAAACTCAAGGCTTCAGTGGCTGGCAATAGCTTGATAGTGCTGAGATTTTAACACCTGCACCACCATGGGGGCCCCCTCTTAACAATTTTTTAAACATACAAATGCTGCATAGCAAATTACTCAAATCTAGCACTTAAAAGAACACCCATTTATTCGATCACAGTTATGCTAGTCAGAAATGCAGTAAAAGTCTCACAGTCTCAAATCAAAGCATCAGCCAGGTTATTCTACTATCTGGAGACTCTGGGGAAGAATCTGTGTCCAAGCCCATTAAAGCTTTTGGCAAGAGTTGGCAAAATTGTGTTTCCTATATTTGTAGGATGGAGATCCACATTTTCTTGAGGGCTATTGGCCAAGTCTTCTCCAAGCAACTAAGGCTGCCAGAAGGTATTCACACCTGCCCCCCCCATGCACACACTCGACTTCCTCTTTATACCAGTATTGATGAGTCAATTCCTTCTTACATTTTGAATCTCTCTAGCTTTTTTTCTGCAACCAGCTGAAGAAAACACTACCTTTTAAAGGGCCCACATTAGTGGGTGATCCCCACTTGCATGATCTCCACAGTTTAATATCAACTGACTTTAGTTGCAAGATCCCTTCACAACAATCCCAATATTAGTGTTAGATTGAAAAATCAAAGGGGAGGAATGTTAGGGTGGAGGCACGTTTAGAATTTTGCCTACCTCATCCAATAACCAAAGAGTAAAGATTTTTAGAAGAAATGAATAAACCAACTATAAATAATTATAGTAGGCTAAAGGAGGTGGAGCACTAAGTAAAAGACTATTGTTAATCTGGTGGAACATGCAACTCCTGAGTTAACAGATCTGGCACAGTGATGGGGTTGAAAAGAATATTGGAAGAGTGATGAAATTACAAGGCAATGAACAGTCTTAGTAGAATCCAAAAATCTTAGTAGAATCAACAGTCTTAGTAGAATCCAAAAGATTGTAGAATATTATTTTTGAAATGTTGAGAAAAAAAGTATTATCAACCTTATAGTGTGTGCCTAGAAAAGCTGTCTTTCAACAATATAAACAAAAACATTGTGAGATATATGAAAATAGAGAAATTTTACCATAAGTAAGCCTACAATGTAGGACCTTTTAAAGGGGGTTTAGTGGTGAGGAGAAGGTTTAATGGTGAGGGAAAAAATGATTAAAATGTAGGCATATCTAACAAGTATTTTCTGCATAAAATAAAAACAGCAATAATAAGTCTAATGTGGAGTTCAAAAAAGGGCAGATGCTACATACTTACAATGTAACACATGTCAAAACTGGGATGATGCTTCTGCATTAGTAAGTAGGCTTTTGAATCACTAACTCTACAGTGTGTAAAATAAATATTCAGAATAAAATTTTAGGTATAACCACTAACAGAAAATTGCTGTATACCCTCAAAACCAATAGAAGGGAAAATGATATGCTGAACTAAGTAAACACAGCACAATGAACATGCAAGTAAACAAACCAAAAAAAGAAGAAAGGAGAAAAGAGGCAGTTCAGAGAAAATGAAATAAAGGAAAAGCAAATTTATATAAATGAATCTAGCATTATCAGCATTTATTACACCTATTTATATGAATAAATTTTTTATGAGTAGAAGCTAACATGCCAGGCAGGCCTGGAGTAGTGTTTATTTCCAAGGGAAAACCCATAGAAATAGGAGCATTATCAGGTATGCACATCCTCTGTTGCCCACTGAATTCTGGAGCAGGAAGAGTATTTCAGGGTAGGCCTCAGAATCTGGGAGAATGTCCTCAGACAAGTTAAGGAGCTTCTACAGTAGAAATTTGACGATATAGAACCTTGACTTCAGTCCTGCCCTGCAATCTCAGCCTTCATATTAGAAGGGTAGCATTATCTGCATTGTGATTATAGCCATGTGATATGTCAACACAACAACAGACTTGACTTATTGCCTTCATATGAAAAGGGGCTGGGATACAAACCATAATATGTACCAGAAAAGATTTTCTTAATCACCAGATCATAACTCATTTCCAGAGAACTTTAAAGAAGTGTATAAACTCAACTCTTTGTTTTCTGAGCACCAACCTACTGGAGAACTATCTGGAACAAGTTAACCCTTGTCTCTCAATAACATGTAACAAAACTTTAGGCATTTTTTCACATTATATAAAAATACCAAATTTCAGCTATATTCTCTTTATAATAGCTGCACCCAAACCCAAGGTCAAGTAAAAATGAAATTAAAATAATAAACATTTAGCAGGTAAACACTAATGAAATTACATGAATCAGTTGTACTGTCAGAATGAAAGACCAAAGACAGATTCAGTATACATTAAGTATACATATTTATATAGAGAAGTATCACTTTTCCTAGAAGACATTGAAATACTAATTCTGTTATTTCTATCTATTTTCTTGAAGTAACCTTGCATTATAACATTACATAAGATTCAGGTGTGTATCATTAAAAATCATTAAAAATCAACAGGTGTATATATTACATATATATTATATATATTACATATATATATTACATTAAATTTTCCATTAAAACTCCAATTCTATCCTTCACCATGCAACTGTCCCCTTTTATCCAACTGACTTCCTATCCTCCCATTTATCTTCTGGTAACCACTAACTGGCCTTACAGTCTAAAAGTTTGTCTTTGTTTTACTTATTTCATCTGTTTGTTTTCTCTATATATTACT
Organism: Talpa europaea; assembly: GCF_964194135.1. Taxonomy (NCBI): domain Eukaryota; kingdom Metazoa; phylum Chordata; class Mammalia; order Eulipotyphla; family Talpidae; genus Talpa; species Talpa europaea. The sequence continues at coordinate 21,032,289 of NC_140081.1, forward strand.
TATGAGGGAAATTATACAATGTTTGTCTAAAATGCTAATACTCGTAAATGCTAAAATACTCTTATGTGAAGCAAAATTTGGTGGAACCACAAGCTGAAACAGACACATCCAAAAACACAGTAGGAGACATCAACCTAAGTGTTTACAACAAGTCAAACAGACAAAATAATCAATAAGATGTAGAAAATTTGAGCAAAATCTGAACAATCTTTTTTGGCCTTATGCAAAACTCTGCAGCAACAAATGCAGAATTTAAGTGTACACTGAACAGTCAGAAAAATGACTACCTGATCCATAACCAAATCTCAACAAATTTCAAAGAAATATCACACAGACTACTTTTCAGTAACTCCCTGAACAAAATTTTAAATCCTAATAGATTTTAAATATTTAGAACTAAACAACGATGCAATTCTATGTTTCAAAAGATGAGATATGAGAATTTTTAAATTGTTATCATATATTTAAACATTAAAATAAAATTGTGCAAGTATTCAAACAAAATATGGGTGAATTCCTTTATATATAGAAAAGGGTAAAGCATGCCTCCCTATGGTTCAAAATCAAGACACAAAAGGGATATTGTTGATAAATTTGATTACATTCAAATGTGATGATATACATGAAGAAAATGAAAGGAAGAAAGAGGATAGAAGAAAAGAATGACAAAAGTTCAATAAAATAGTTTCATCTTATATCACATATAGAGGTCAAACGTTAGAGCTTCCAAAAAAAAAAAATGAGAAAAAAAGTCCAAATTATATAAACAGCTCACAGAAAAAGAACCAGCAATGATCCTTAAATCATATGAAGTAACCACATATATAAAAAGAGCTACAACTTGAAACTACACTGAGATATCATTTCTAAGCTTGGCAAAACCAAAACACTTTAACATACTCTGTTAAGGCTGTGAGAAAACAGTAGTGTTCATATATTAGTATTGTATTTAATATTAGCAAATTATTAATTAGCAAAATTACATAAACCTTTATCCATGACACAGAAATTCCCATTCTAGGAAACTATCCCTAAGATACACTCACAGAAATCAAAAATGACTTCTGCACATGGCTATTTATTTTTCTATTATTTGCAAAAGTAAAACAGTGTTTAAAAAAAGGAAAAAAGTATTTTGCACCTTTTGGGGTATCTTCTGGGTATCAAAGATGTGGAAATTCAAACGTTCTCATTCACATATGCATGCATATTTACTACATATTTACTAATGTTTTCAAGCATATTTACTACATATCTACTAATGTTTTCAAAAACAAACAGTAGAAGGAGAAACCAAAAATTAATTTTAAAAAAATAGTAAAATTTAGTTGTCAAAAACACAAAAGAGAGGTGATGGAAACTATAAAAGTTAGATATTTTGTAGTATACTTTGTTTTACATTGCTGACATTAGAACCTAGGTCATGTTTTATATATTTGAGAGATAATATTAAATAAAAAAGAATTCCTAAAATAAAAAACGAACTGAAACTCACTAATTTTGCATTATATCAAATTGTTGGCTAATGACAGAGATATTTATCATAATGAATAGTGACTTAGAATTTTGACTTTATACACCTAAGTGGAACCAAAAGTAAAGCTCACCTAAAATTAAATTACAGGTAGTAGCCCTGTTGGTAACATGTTAAAACTACTATGGAGTAGTGGAGTATACATACGTACTCCAGTACACACAAAGTAAATTAAAGCATATAAGTAATTACACTAATCATCAGGAACCAAGATTTTCCGTATAAAAGACAAGATACAGATATGAATGAAGGAGTCAATTAAAATCCTGTAATTCCCCATTTAAATATGGAAAATCTTTACTTACTTTTTGAGAATCAGCATTTTCCAGCCACTGGCTATTTCCAATTTCTGCTTAAGAGCCCGAGGAAGAACAACTTAAGACCACCTGGTGCTTTCCCTACCAATTCAGTGAGGGCTGCAGACCAGACTTCTCTGCCCAGCGCTGCTCCAGCTTCAGAAAGGAAAGGCTGACCTGGCTCAGAGGGTTCTGTGCACCTTCAGGCCGGTCTGCAACCATGACCTTAATCGCAGCACACCCAGGAGCTGGAGAGATGCTTAAGTTTCACCGTAAAATTTCTCCCTTCGCACAGCCACTGGCTCTTCCTTTTCTATCTTGTCTAGATCTCTGTGGAGGCCGAGATGAAGCAGGAGCTCCCACAAATACTTGCAGGAGAAGGTACCGTGCAGGCGCAGAACCTCCCGGCCGGCCTTGCCGCCTCTACCTCAGACCCAGCGAGTGAGCTCGCTTGCTGTTTGTTGTCTGACGTGGTAATGTCCTCAGAGCCCAGAGGAGAATCTGTTACACAGAACAATGGTAGGCAAGTTAACTTAAGATGCTTCTGTGACAGGCTGGGAGTCAGCCCTGGGATCAGGAACCACCAGAAGTTGTTGCTTCTGGAAAGCTGCCTGGATCTGTCTAGTGAAGTTTCCAGAAGTGAAGCAGTTAGCAATAGAAGTGGCCCCAGGGGCAGCTACAATTTGCAGCATGGCAATCAGGCCAGTATTCCTGGAGAATGTGACACTGACATCAGTAGGGCTTTCAGGGGCAAAAACACGGCAAAAGATGCTGGCAGAAGCTTCTCAGGTATGTGGTGTAGATGCGTTCAGTTTTCCTGTTGTACATGACTGTTCCCTTTGAAAGGCAACATTGGTGTCATCCATGTAAGTTCCTGTGGCAAGGAATTTGAGGACCTCCTCCATTACATTCAGGACCTTCAGGACTCTGACCATTGTGAAGGTTTCCCTTTGTAACAGGAACACAGAATAATGTTGAATGGACTCTTCTCTGTGTAGCACGGAAAGGTAGAATTTGTTTTTCTCTCTAAAATAGATAATATACATGTCTCTTAGTTCTTCACTGAAATGCAAAAAAAACAAATATACAAAAAAAAAACACAAAAACCCTGTGACAAACCAACAGAAAAAGCAAACCAGCCACCTAGATAGAATTTCCAATTATCATTTTCCACTTCCACGGACCCTTGGATATATATGTGATTCTAAGCTGTGCCCAGAAATATTCAAGATGAGTCTGGTCATCTTTCATTTATGAAATCCTATACCTAGGCATTGTCACAGACTATAAAAGTATTTAGCCACAATTTGAACTTCAAGAGGAAGAATACTGCGATGTAAACAATCTCTTAAAATTGATCATTATACTTAATATCATAATTTATTTAATCTTTAGTATCTATCTCTTGAAATTTAACTTAGACAGCCAGTTAATTATTCAGAAAATTCATAGTAAAGTAAAATGATAATTGCACAGCACTTCTTTTGAAATATTCTTGCGAAATAAACTGAATCAAATGGACATCCAGGTCTAACAGTTACATGGAATTCTGACAAATAAGAACATCAGAATTTCAAACACAAAATAGACTAGACAGTATGTGAATAATAAACCAAAGAATATAGAAGTTAAGAGATAATGAATATAGGATCCGAAATTTATGAAATTCAAATACAGTGTAGAGAATCAGTAAGTCAAAAGCTGATTACTTAAAAAAAATAAAAACACAAACACTAGCAAAATTAATCAAGAACAGCAGTGCATATAAACAATGTGAGGAGAAAAAAGGTGAAAAGGACATAAGGGGAGCTAAAATTCAAATTACAGAGAAAGAACAGTAATCGTTTTATAAGAATAAACTTCAAGATTTAGACAAAATAATCAATTTCCTAGAGAATAATAACTTATAACAATTGATTCAAAAATTGTCTTTTAAGAAATAAATTGAATCAGTACTTTAAAACGTAAAATGATAACAAACACCAGGGCTAAGTGATTGTCAAGCAAACTCTACCAACTTGGAAAGAAATATTAATTTTATATACCTATTTCCAGGCAATAGAGAGGAAAATAGATTACTCCACAGTTCATTTAAAAAGAATATAACCTCAATAAATAAAACCTGTAAATGTCAAACTGAGAAAGAAAAGTTGGAGGCCCCGTTATTAACACAAATTAACCTACAAATTAATACAGATGCAAAGATCCTAGACAGACTATTAACAAATTAAACCAAGCAGTAACTAAAAAATTAATACATTATGACTAGTTAAGTTTTTGAAACTTCTCAAGATTGAATTTTATTCCCATAACACTACTCTGGCTGTTATGTAGAAGAGAGACTGATATGGGAGAAGATGTGGGAGAGCAATATAGGGGCCATACAAAATTTTCAGTGGCTAAATTTGGCAACCCTATTTATGAGATTATTATGTTTTTTACTTGTACCAGGATATGGCAAGGCAGATGGTGAGCAATGATCAGATTCTAGAAACATTTTGATGTTAAATTCAACAGTTATTTCTTTTTGTTGTTGTTGCCTTGGGTATATCATTCATCACTTGTTCCACGTGGTTTTAAGTCATTGTTCTCCTTTACTGTATTTCTGAAACAGCCTCATAAGTGCTCTGTTGCCTCTAGCTTGTACGTCTGCAGTTTCAAATTCCAGTCTAAGTAATATTTCTACAAATGCAAATCTGATTATTCATGACCTTGCAATAACTTACTTTTGCCATTTTGATAATACCAAACTCCCCAAAACACAGGACATTCACTCTCGGGCGCCATGAATGCCTTGCCATCCACAAGGCACTGACATCCACTTTACAGCCTTCCTCTTATGCTGGCTGAGTCCTATTCACTCTTGAGTTCTCAATCCAAATGTGGCATTCCCAGAAAGACCATAGCTAAAACAAGTTCTGTTCCATTGCCATAGGTTCCCATGAAATCCTAGTTTCTCCTACCATAACAATTATCAAACTACCTTACAATCACTTATTTAATTATGTTTTCTCAACTCTTTTGTAATTGTAATACATTTACTCTGAGGTTAAGAATCAGATATTAAAAATGGTGAGCATATTGACATTTACAGACTTGTGTAAAATTTCTTATATCTTTCTATTATAGGTATTTTACAAATGCAAAATTAAGCTAGATAAGAATGAGCTTCCTTGTTTCTTCATTATTCTTCTCATTCTTCTCACAATAATATTGAGCTATTAATAGATATGGAGCAGACCAAATGAATTTAAATATTCATAGTATCATCTTAATAAGGATAAAGAAGTCTTTGTGATTTTCTAGGACCCACCCACAGGGAAATCTGAAAGAAGCTTCCAGGTATAAAGATATCTTATCTTTTATTAAGTATCTGATCTTGGGAAGACAAAATCACAACAGTTATCAAAGAAATTTTAGGTACTTGATTAAGAGAGGATGATGAATACCTAAGAAATAATACTTGGTTTACAATATTTTTAAGTAAACAAGGAATAAGATTATATGGTTATAAGAAAGTTTAGCTCTTTCAAAATTGAGGATCCTTTGATTTTTTATTTTTTAATTATCATAGAAGCTAGCAAACCATGGTTCATAAACCTCGTCATGAATTCATGGGTATAATTTATAAGCTAAGAATAGTTTTCACATTTTCAAATGTTTGAGAATAATGAAGATAGGAAAAACTATTCGTGACCTGTGAAAATTATGTGAAATTCAGCAATCATGAATAAAGTTTTGTTGAACACAACTATACTTAATTATTCACACATTGTCTATGACTGCTTTCCCACTACAGTGACAGAGTACATCAGGTCCTAGAATAATGTCATTTCATTCAACATCATTTCTTTATAACCTTGATTAGAATATAAAATTGATTCTCAGCCAGGCACTATCTATGTAGAGTTCATACATTCTCCCCTTATCTGTGTGGGTTTTCTCTGGATGTTCTGGTTTCCTTCAGTATCCTGAAGATGTGGATGGTAGATCCATTGGCATGACTCAGTTGTCCCAGATGGAATGTGTGACTGTGCGCTGTGATAGCAAGTTGTCCTGTCCAGGCTTGTTTCCCTGCCTTAGCTGCCAGGATGGGTTCTGGCCACCCAGGACCCTGAACTGGAATAAGTGTGTTAGGAAATGAATGAATATCAAATATTATTTAATATTGGAAGTGTTTTATGTCTTATTTATAGTCCTGACAGTTTTCAAAACCTACAAAAAGAAAAAAAAAATTGCCGACTCCTATTCTACAGCACAATAAAGTTAACACAAAGCACTGAACATTTTCTACTGATACTGAAACTGCTCTCTGAACAGATTATGCAGAGTAATCTTTTCACTACTCCTTGTGAAGACTAAACTTTAAAATCAATTGTCATTTTATTAAAGAGAAAACCAAATAAAAGATTCACAAGCTCCTTCCTTTATAAACTCTCTCACAAATAAGCCCATCAACATTGAACAACATTTGTCAAAATGTTAATGCATTTCAATGCTCCCTTACAGCTCCATTATTTGCAGTTATAAAGCAAGACTAAATTTCCTTCCTACAAAAATTTTGCAACATTCTACATCTATTGAGGTTTTGTCTTTTATTATCCTCTTTCACATTTTGGAACAGACACCTTATTTACAGACTACTCTCATTTTTTTCTAAATAAGCACATCCCATTATCTTGCAAATGGTTGTGATTTTCTATTATTAATTTAGTAGACTCTCAGTTACCCACAGTAACCATATCTTTTAACTAACTTAAGTAACTTCTTTTTCACAAAGAAAATGTTTATTGTGCAAAACATTTAGCATAAGAGTTAAGTGCATGTGTCTGTTTAAGTGCATGTGTCTGTATAAATGCATGTGTCTGTATAATCCAGTTTGATTAGAAAAACACAATTTTAAAATGTCCAGTCCTGAACACCACAGAAATAAATTTACGTGATCAATAAGCCAGTAAAAGTTTATAAAGCTCAGAATTTTGAATCCCCTTGTGAAAAAAATGTAATTTAAAACTTGTAAAAACTAGTTAAGTCATATAACTGTTTTGAAACCAGTGTAATCTAAGCAAAGATTCACCTTGAATATGTGAACTTGGGTTCTTAGAGACTCACAATTTCTGTAAGTTTTTTTTATCTTCTAAGTAACTAAAGCATTTAACATTTTAGTTATATTTTCTGCAAATCCTTGGTACAACTAGATATAGAGAAGCATTTATAAATATCTATAAATCCATTATAGTAAAACACTTAATTTTGAAGACTGGATAATTTAATCTATTAATACTCTCCAGAGAAGAAAATATTGCAGCTCACAGAAGACTTCTCAGTTACATACTCTGGCACAGAAAGAGCTTACAGCTTCACTTTTCTAAGTCAAAAATAAACACAGACACATTAAAAAAAAAGTACCACTGCAGATACCAAAAGACCATCTTTGATTTCATGCTAAGTTGCTACAAGGTGACATTTATAATGGTGGGGCTCAGAATGTAATTGTCAAAACTCAAACTTCCATAGAGTAGGTCAAACAAGTGGTAAAGTGGGTACCACAGGACTTGGGATGAGGAGCCAAGATCCTGGCTGCAGCCCAAGAAAAATCAGATGTAACATCTTTTTGGTACCTAACATTGGACATTAAAGGTTTATACAGAGACCAGTGCCTATCATCTCTTATACTGTTATTCCTGTGATACCCACTGGTTCTCATTTTTATTCTGCTGATGCTCCCCAGACTATTTTGGGAGGTTACTTCTGCCCAACTCTGATATGTTAGCTTTTAAAACCAAAGAGTTCTAGTAACTAATTATTTTTAATACTCCTGTCCTTTAATCTTAATATTAAAGTTTAGAGAGTAAAAATCTGCCACTGAAAAATTAAAGTACTCTGAATTTGACTATATTCTTACCATTGTTTTTGTATATTTTTACATGTTTTCATGTTACTAGTTTTCATCCTTTCATTTCAGCTTCAAGAATTCCTTTTAGCATTTCTTCTAAGGTTGGTTGAGAGGTAATGAATTCCCTCAGATTTCATTTGTTTGGGAGTATCATTATTTTGCCTTCATTCCTGAAGGACAGCTTTGATGGGTAAAGTCCTCTTCTTGTCTGTACTTTTCTTTCAGCACTTTGAATATGTTATCATCCTGTCTAACTTGTAAAATTTCTGTTGAAAAAATGCTGCTGACAGCCTTATGGGGTTCTTGTAATTAAAAGCTTTTTTTTCCATGCTGCTTTTAAATTTCCCTATGGCTTTTATTTATTGACAGCTTTTTTTTAAATTATTGGTCTTAGGATCTCTTTAGGTTGATTTTTTATATTTGACCTCTGAGCCTCTAGAACTTGGCTATCCAAATTTGCCCCCTTTTTTATTTAGTGAATTGTGCTTAATTTCTCCCTATCTTCCTATTATAAACAATTATATAATACCAAGTATATGTTCTGATGTTTTAACTGTGGATATTAACTGGTTGTCTATAAAGTAGATTGTGATGCTTTTCTCTTATATTTTAATTTTGTACATAATGTTTTTGCTTTTAAGTGTTCTAAATTGTTTTATAACCTCAAAAAAAAAGATTTCTGCCCCTTTTCCTCTCTTCTTCTTCTGGAATTCTAGTAATTCATAAATGAACATTTTTGATGGCCTCCCACTGATCTTTATACTTTTGCTCTCTGAGTGGATAATTTCAAAGTTCCTTTCTTCTAACTCATAGATTCTTTCTTCTGCTTTACCTATTCTAATGTTGGGGCTCTCTATAGCATTTGTAATTTCATTCATTGTGTTTTTTGGCTCCAGAAATTTGTGTTTCATTCTTTAGAATGAATGTGATTTTTAATTTCTTTGCTAAATGTCCCATTTTGTTTGTGTATTGTTTTCATGAACTCACTGATTTGTTTTTCTGTTTTCCTGTAGTTTATCATGTTAACTTAGAATAGCTGTTTTGAGTTCCTTATCATGTATAAATTGCATATCTCCATATCTTTGAGTTTGGTACTAGATAATTCTTATGATTCTTTGGTTGTATCATATTAACTTCATTTTTTCGTGATCCTTAAAGTTTTGCATTATACTCTGCATTTAAAGTAGCAGTCACTTCCTCCAATCTTTACTATTTTATGGAGCAATAACTTCCATCAGTCCTGCCATAAATTCTAAAGTTATCACAAACCTTCCACGACACACCTTTTCCATGCTTCTTACTCTCTATTGTGACAGAATTCTTAATCTTTGTCTTCCGTGGCTCCTGCAAGGCACCAGGCCAAGCATTATCAACTTCACTTTGCTTGCTCAAAGGTAGTGCTAAAGCTTATATTTCAGGCGTCTATTTGACCCACATATTTGGGCAAGCTTTTCATCCATCTGCCAAGTTTGCTCTCCCCACCACCATCAGAGGCTTGCACTGATTGCTGGTCACAGGTTGAGTCAGTGGATAGGTAAGGCATGGAGAGCAATGAGGGTGCCCATGGTCCAGTTGAGGGCTCTACAAGTGAGACATTCCTAGCTGCTCATGGGTAGACTCCTGAATGGAGTCCATGACATAGGTAGCTGGATCTGTGCCACTTAAATGCCTTTTAAGAATCCATCTGCTATTCTCCCAGCCTCTTTCCATATTCCAATAATTTCAGCCACAATTCAGTATTCTGGAGTGGTTGAGAGAGAATATGAGCTCCTTGGACAGTATACTGCACTGCTGTGGAAGCCAGTTACTCACTCACAAACCTCCTTTCTCCTGCAGGAGAAATTGGCCAAGAAGATCTACCTCTTGGTCAGAAGCTATATCACCTTAAGGTAGAAACGATGTAGGTAAAGTCAAACCATTTTTTAACCACTAATGTGTCCAAACCTGACTGGAATTTGTCCCATGGAAGTCCAACTTTCACAAAGATTTTTTTCATCCACGATGACTGTCAAAAAGTGTTTTGCAAGGCTCCTGAACTGTGGCTGAGAGTGACTAAGTCAGCTCATGGGCCACTACAACTCCACAGCTGTGACTAAGATCTGTGTGCCTATTATTAAACACACAGGTGAGCCTCTTCCTAGGTTCCTTGTCATATGGTGCTAGTTCCCACAGCTCCCACAAAAGTACTTTGTCTGTGGAGGAATGCTTAAGTTTTACTGTTGGGGCAGATAAATACAAGGAACAGTGTTTGCCATCATGATGCTGATGTCACACTCTCATTTTCTTTGGAGACCTGTTTGAATAGTTATTGCTGGTAGTTTAGCACAAGCTACTTTTAGAACTCTGCCTAGCACATGGAAAACACCAAATAAATATCACTAAAGATCAATCTAAATTTCAAAAAGTAGTAGAAGTTTTAAACTTATAAAATTAAATGCCAATGTGCACATATATATGTTGCAATATTAATATGTAAATTAATTTAAGCATAGCTATAAGTCAAAATTGAATTGTTAATGGCTTTTTATTTGTTCTCCATTTTGTCCCATTTTTTTCCTCATATATCTTTTCAGAATCCAAAAGTGTTGTCCTTTATAAATTGAATATATAGGCATTTTCCCCTTTGATTGGCAAATGTTTTTCCAAATAACAAAAACTTTAAGCTTTTGTAAAACTATTGCTTTAAATAAAATAAAATTATTTAAAACCATTATGTCTATTAAAGTGAAGAAATATGATCTCCCCATTGATTTTATGTAAATAAAAGATTTTAAAATGACATACTGAAATTTGAGGACAAGATTGTGTATTTTTCATTTGTGTATACCCCATGGCTCTTGGCAAAAAACTACTCACATGGAAGATTCACAATCAATTTTATAGAATGAGAAAATAGAAGGAATATAGGTCATACCAAAAATGATGGGGGGAAAGGAGAATGTTTGATTAGCCTAAAGGTACTCAAAATAAGATTCTTCAAAATAAGTTAAACATAATGAAATCTATTTACTTTGTCTTATATAATAAAAAGAAAGATATTATGTGGTAAGCATGCTCTGCATTTAAAAATATCATAAAATATCTCATATTTGAGGGACTTGGGGCCTGATCAAAGAAAAAGGAATCATTGTCAGATGGCAATAGCACACAAAATTTATGGGCAATGCTTTGGCAGGGTCACATTCTTAAAAAGTCCCTCATAGCTGGTGACTGTCCAGAGGCTACAGGTATTATCTCTCAGAAAGAGAGGAACACATGAGAACTTCCAAGAGAGAACTCAAAAGGGGGGCTTAAATGTCTAGGTAATGTCATTCAGCAGTACAGCAGGGAATTTCTGGGCCATAGAGCTCCAACAGGCAGTTGCAGCTTGGGATCTTTTGACTAAAAGACTCACCTACGGCTGGCAGATGTTGGGTATGACTTCTTGGAGCATGCAAAGCAGGCAGGCTCTGAAAGTTTTAAAAACTGCCTGATCAGATTGCAATATATAAAAGTATCAAATGAGCACATTATATATACCTTAAACTTATACGATGTTATTTCAATTGTATCTCAATTTAAAATGTAAAAATAATAATTGGAGTGTGGAGATATTTGTGATCAGCTCCAATGGGCTTCTGAACTAAGGAAGCTCAGCTTTCAGTGAAGAAATAAACAATAACAGAAGGCATCTTTGGCTGATTTATATAACATGACTATTCTGCATTATTTTGGAAAAGCTGTGTCATGGGAGATGCTGGCTACAGTGGATCAGCTAATACCCCAAATCATAAAAGTTTTTTTTTTTCATCTAGCAAAGTTACATTTAGCCAGCCTGAATTTTTTCAAGATGATCATGTTTTTATAAACTATTTAGTATATGAGGTTAAAAAGATTTCAATAGGCCCATGATGGTTAAATGATGAAGTAGCAATTTGGAAGTAACATTCAGTTATATTTGTGTATCTTTTTTTTTTTTTCAAAGAGAGGACAGAAGGAATGTTATCTTTGAAATTTTAGAATATTGCAACTCTCATGATTTTGCTTATAGATAGAACCTGGAGATTTATTGTAAAAGGATGGAACTAAACACTAGATTACATTAGAAATATTTATCAACAAAGGTTTAATTTAGTCAGATAAGGAAGTACTGAGCTAGCATAGATGTGTGAGGGTGGAAGACAAAGATCAAGAGAGGGAGAGAAATGTTCCATCAAATATTTACTGTAATCTGGTACAGTACAGAATTTGCATTGCACTCACTAATAGGAATGTAGAGTAATGGACTCATTCCTCAGTGGGTTGTATATAGAAGCCAATCAGGAATAGACAGTGAAAAAAAAAAAACACAATGTTATGGTAGTAAAACAAAATCAAATTAATCAAAAATACCATGAAGAAATATAATACAATGCATCTGTTTTATAGGATTCTCCAAATCTAGCAAAATGTTAAATTTTACTTTAAAAATAAGCCAGTTTATGAAAGTTTAGGTCATACAGGTTACAACTACTGTTCTTCAGTGAATTCAAAATGGACCCACTAGTAGGCAAGAAAGTTAATATATTTTAAAATGTGTCATTTGTTAACAGGGTAGAGTTTACATGAACTGGGGCTACCTAGCTTTGAAAGTACAGTAGGTTTGAGGAATTGTAGTTTACTCCAAGTTATTATGTGAGGTGAAATCAATACTAACACTTTTTAAGCTGAATTATTTAATGTGATTATTTTTGTAGTATTCAGGTAAGGATTAAAAAGTTCTCCCTTTTGGAATTAAGATCTGGGAGAATCTCTGAGGAAAATAAAGGGTTAAAAGATGCATCTGCTTATTCTATGTGTAGTTGCCTACAGTCCAATCACAAGTGAGCTCACTTCTGAAGTGACTGAATTTTTCATAGGTGATGTCTTTCAGCAACATTTCGTGTGCTTACTATCCTGCTTATAGAATAAACAGCATCAACCATTTGATATCATTGGGATCCAATTTTGTTTTAATTGAAATATATTATGTAAAAAGTTTATAATCCATTGAAGCTGCAATTTACTAAATGGTACCCTGGTGACTGGAAGAGTCAACATAGCTTCCCAAAGTATCTAATATACCTCAAGGGAGTAGTTTATGCCCCTGATGAAACCAACTGAGTATGTGTATGAAATTATAGATATTGTTTGCTTATGTATTCTAATCAGTTTCTTATACAAGTTCCTTCAATATAGAAATGAATCAAAATCCAAGGCTTTTAAGTAGAGATATTCCTACTGAATTTTTAAGTGGGAATAAAATATGTATGAAAAGTACATGTATATTACACATTATAGTAAGAAAAATATCTGGTCTCCATCCCTGTTTCCTGGCACTGAGTTCCTAAAACTCTTGAAATTTCCTGAGTGATAGGGTGATGGGATTATCATTTGTTCTAATGAGATGATTTGTGGTAGGCCCCTTACAGGGTAGAAACTAATTCCAGAAAGCTTTTTTTTTTGCGCCTTGGAACTTTAAGTCCCATCCCCCATCTTCTAGGGAGTAGAGAGGGCCTAGAGATTGATTGAATTACCAGTGGTCACAATCATGCCTCTGTAATAAACCCTCCACGAAAAGCCCTAAATGACAGAATTCAGGGAGCTTCTGAATTGGTGAATATTTCCATGTACCATGAGCTAGGCATACCTCAACTCCACAGAGGTTCTTGTATTCCAACCCTTCCAGGTCTTACCTTACTTGCCTCTTCATCTGGCTATTCATTTGTAGCCTTTATAACTAGCCGTAATAGTGTATTTTTTTCAATTATGTAATCATTCTATCAAATTATCAAACTTGTGGGCCTCCCCTGGTGGTGCAGCGGTTGAGCGCTGGGCTGCGAAGCTGCCCGCAGCTTCTGCAGCGCTGGTTCCATCCCGAGCTGCCGGCAAGGCCACATAGCGCGCAGACCTCTCCTGCCGCACCAGCTGCTCCCCTCAGCAGTGTATTTTGTCGTTCTGCCTGTTCTGCTCCCTGCTCTGGCTCTGGTGAATTCTCTCACCCTCCCGGGCTTCCCACTCTACCCAGTTCTTGTGTAAATAAGCAAATAAATCTTTAAAAAAAAATTATCAAACTTGTGGAGGAGGGATATGGGAAGCTTCTACTTTGTAGCCAAGTGGGAAAGAAAATCTTCAGAACAGGCATTCCAAGACATGCCACCTTGGCATGTGGATTATTTTGAGCTGAGGCCATTTGTGGCCCTGTGGGTTCAAGAAAAAATATTACCATTACCTTACCTACTGAGAAGAATGAAGATTACAGATAACACCCAGATTTAAGATTACCTCCAAAAATAATTTTCCTTTCACAAAAATTGTTCTATACATGGTAGGGTAAACATCTAATTACAGAGCATCTGGCTTCTGTCCTATGAGTACCACCCCCTACCTCCTCACTCCTTGAAGCCCCAGGCCTCTATCATATTCCTTCACTCAAGATACAAAATCTTGTTTTGTCTCATTAGGGAATTTGTTCTTTTTCTCCTATTAATCTGTCTGATGCTAATCTGATTTGCTCAATGAGCCCAAGAAGAATCCAGAGGGGTAGGGGGAAATGATCTCTTTATCCCTACACTGGGAACCAATACTTATGACTGCATCATAATTGAGGACAGTCTTATGGGAAGCTGTACCTGTGAAATGTGATGTTAACACGTGAAGCAAATTAAGGGTGAAAAAATCTAGAATATTCATGAAAGCTAATGTAATAAAAGATACATTTGATGCCACAATTAAAATCTTAAATAAACTCAAAAAGTAAAACTTTTCCCTATATATGATAAACTATCAACATTTGAAATGCCAGAAATATTCAATAACAGATGAAAATTTACAAAGTCTCTTATTGCTCTTTCCCGCATTGAATATAGACAAATAACTTAGAAAGGAGTACAAATCCAAAAACTGTTGGGTGCCAAAAATAGTTAAAAATGGATACAAAGCATGGACTACCTCAGAAAAAGAGTGATTGCTCTCTCAATCCATTCCATTACTTTCAAAAATACATAAACATGAAGAGAATTAGTTGGGAATAATACAACAGAATTCTTTACATTGAGATAGTAATTTCTTTGCAGTGAGGTAGAATGCCATTATCTCATTAAGATGATTTTTGTCATTCAGTGAATCTATGAAGGTGTACTTACTCTTAATGTAATATTTTGTTAAATGAAACTGACATTATTTTCTTTGCCTGTGTTAAACAATACTGGGACTAGCCATACTCTCTTTCTCTGTTAAATTTTACTAATATCCAGGAAAATTACCTTATCTCTTGTACCAAGAAATGCCCACTCCTCAAAGGTAAAACTATAAGCCAACTAAAAGCACTTTAATCAAGACTAACAGCTTACTCATCAAAACTATTTCAAGCCCTTGCTTCACTGTGCCTACCAACTGAAAGCTACTAAGTTATGAACTCAGCCTATTCCCAATCATTTCCCCACATTACAAGATCTTCCTTAAAATCATCCATCCCAGGCTCTCAAATCATATAAACCCTTTCTTAATTTCCCCATTTTGAGATATTGCTATCCCTCTGTCATGATATTCACCCTTACTGTACTAAATCTAATAAACTTAGACTTGTTTGATAAATAGGTATTTCTAGTGGTCTTTTGGGAGTTGATCCTTGACAAAATTCTCAACCGACGTCTTTTAATGTATTATCAGTCACTTAATAAATGTGTGTTTAGTGCTTAGGATATGGTAGGGATGCTAGTAGGATTTGAGGGAGATAATTATAAATATTAACTTTCGTTCTAGCATTGAAGTGTTTTCTAAAATTAATTACTTCCAGTATGGGGATCTTATTATTTAAGTGTTCCCTGACTTTTACTCTTATTCTTGACCTGGCTCTGTCTTAGAGGTATAATTTAGAAGTTGGAAATAATCAACCAGGTATCAGAGGAAGTTTGGGAGATTTGTTCAACCTGACGTTTGTCAGTTTGTATTAAAAGTGCATTTGCTTTTCTTCAAACCAGAACATAATGGTACTAGTTCAAAAGGGTAGGACTTATAATTTTTGACATTTTTATAGTCATGGAGGTGTATTTTTCTGATTCATCCAGTTTAGTCTGGTATGCAATGCTGAGATGACTGGCTAAATTTCATGTGTAGCCAAGGGCATAGAACAGAACATACTCCATTTTTCCATAACAGATAAGTCAGTCACATTACAATTAAGTTTCAATCAACTAGTCAAATCTTGCTAGGATAAGTTCATACTTCAGGCCTGCTAAGTCAATGAATTTTCACTGTAGTTCCAGAAATAATCTAGCCTGCCAGGAATACTGCAAAAAAGAGCTGAGATGATTATAATGATAAGAAAAGACACCCCCATACCAATGCTAATTTCCCCAGCATTAAAGTGAATAACCTGACCTCAGTTTTAGATTTGAAATTTTCAAAGAAACTAATGCTTTTTAAAAAGTATTGAAGCCCCTTGTGACAAATATTTTTACTCCTCTCCTTATCAAAAAAAGAAGAATGTCTGGCTAGGGATTTAAACAAATATTGAGGCATGAAGGGGAGATTACTTGAAAAAAATCTTTGAAAACTTCCACACCCTTCTCTGAAGATTTCAGTGTCAATCTACTGGAATAGTTAGGTATTTGATTAAATTATAATTCTTTCCTTATGTTATTCCTCAAGACTTATAGAGTCTTGTAAATTGTGTTCATATTCATTATTCATGATCTCAATTCATATATTCACAATTGTAAACTATTATTATTTTATAAATCAGAAAGACATAAGGAGGCTAAATAAGTTGGCTTAAATCATTGCAGTACTGGTTTAGGATGGAGCCATTTCTGAAAAAAGTTTATTCAAACTCCAAATCCAATGTTCCTTATTCAAATCTAGAGGTGGGAAAGGATTTCCTGAATTAGGTAAAGAAAAACAATGTGGTGATGCCTAAGTTTCACCATCCCAGGATGAGAAGACCTGTCCGAAACAAAATATAAACATTTATTTATGTTATTAGATTACAGCTTGGGAGACAGAATTCAGTAAGTCTTTAGATTTAATGTTCTGAGTTGCCTGTGTGGAATAGGATTTATGTCCACATAGAAAAGGCTGCATATTTTTCACTCTGGTCAGCTATGCAAATCAGGGTAGAAGTCCATCAAGTTCTGATTGGTGGTATGCTATGCAAATTAGAATAGAAATCATTTGAGTTTTGATTGTTCCAATAACATGCACTAGATGAAAATTTAGCTTGACAATAATGGTGAAGTTTAATCATGGATGGTCTGTGGTGGGTTGTCTCTTTTACTTCCTTCCAAGAGGTATATATGTCGGGGCATGGCTGACCATGCCTCCGCTGGCCTGGAAGTTCCTGGTAACCAATTCTCAACAGCCTCCAAATTCTGCTTTAGTTGTGCAGACTTACATGACTCCATAGTGTTTTTTTCCTCAATTTCTAGAATTGAAATAAGAGATAGTTTGGGGACAAAGTAAAAGAGCTATAATTTACTAAGATGTGTTCTACTACTATACCAATGTAGAACATTACTGCAATGTTCATCTTCTCTAAAAATGAAGATTTTTGGTGAAAATTGTGCTGACCAGGAATCTTCTATGTAGATATATACATGATCATTTTTACCTTGGTTTCAGTCCTAGTTCCTTATGCTCATGCTGCTTTTCTTCCTGGTCCTCTCATGTTTGTAGAAAAACCAAGAGGATCATTGACAGTAGCCCGACTCTTGAAAACGTTAAAGCAGCAGCGGAGTATTCAAATGATGAAAATAATGATGGTACTTGAGCAGAGGTAAAAACAGATTCACCGGGCCTCCCCGGTGGCGCAGAGGTTGAGCGCTGGGTTGTGAAGCTGCCCGCAGCCTCTGCAGCGCCAGTTCGATCCCCGGCCACCTGTGAGGGTCCCACATGGCACGCAGACCTCCCCAGCCGCCCACTGCTCCTCTCAGCAGTGTACTTCGTCAGTCTGCCTTTTCTGTTCCCCGCTCTGGCGCTGGTGAATTCTCTCACCCTCCCGCGCTTCTGACTGTACCAAGTGCTTGTATAAATAAATAAATAAATCTTAAAAAAAAAAACAAATAAAAATAGATTCACCAACAAGTTTAGGATAACAAAGGGGAAGAAATATACTTGATGAACCAAAACTCTCTTCATATTCAAAGAGGCTGTCCTGATTATTTATCAAAGATTTTCAACAGTGTTTTATCAGGTTTGGGATCTCTGGAGCACAAACTTCCACAAATGGGAAGGTTTCACTTAAGGTAAATGCATATAACCACGATATGAATTTATTGGGGAGAATTCACATTGCAATATACAAGCCTTCAATTGGCAACTTCAATTATCAATATCTTTATAAGTGCAAATGATTACTTTTTAATTGATAACTTTAATTCCTCTATCTCAGTTGCCCCTACCTTTTCCATCTATGAGGGTCATTACAATGTGAATACATCTACCATTTTGTCTGCTACAATGGAAATCATCCTGCATCCTTCTGGGTTGTTCTAGGCTGGCATATAATCAAACGAGCATCATGAGTGGTGTTTGGTAAGAGAAAAAAACCTTAGAGAAGGTTAATAACATGTATAATTCCTGTATCCATAGGATAGACCCGGCACAACTGAGTAACTTGCCCAGGTGGCTATAGATGCCATCTTAAATAGCTTAGCTAAGACAGGGGAGGTTGGGTGAAAATAGAGGAAATCAGTAAGTTTACTGAGGAAAGCAAACTTAGTTCTGTTATCTCCAAAGTATAGAGATAAGGGAAATAAGTTTTCCTGAGAAAGACCTTCACAGAGAAGTTTAATTAGAAACATCAAAGCCAACTTCCACCCAGCCTCTACAGCCCTTTCAGTGAAATAATCTTCTTGCAAATACATATCTTGGGGTGAGAGAATTTTGTTCCCTTATACTTCAAACACAGTACCACCCTTTTCCTTCAAATGTAGGGCAATTTTAGACCCCAAACTGTTAGAAAAATCCATGTTCCCCATTCTATATCACCCACACACAACAAAGGAAAGTTATCAGATTCCAGTGTGATCAAAGGCTTTTGAGAGAGAGGAGTAAGGGAGAGAAGGGTTGCAAATAACAAACTCCTAAACTCCAAAATCATCCATCCTCTCTTGGCCAGATAGGCTAGGCCCAGATCTGAGCTGCCAAGAGAATGACCAAGGCACTTACTGGCAGGGAGAAACAATCAATTGGATGCACAGGGCTCAAAGGGCTGGGAGAGGAGAGACTAGAAGTTCAAAATGTCCCACCCATGCTATATAATCCACCATGAGTTAAGATGATAGCTCTGATTATCTCTGAGAGCCTGCATGCCAACACACTCAAGCAACAAAAAGCAAAAACCAGGAGTAGCCTGCCTGTGTGTTTCTATTCCCCACCCTGTCCCACACACCAAGCCCATGCCACTCCTTCCTTCCCAGCAGCCCTAGAAACTGGAAGTCAGCTTCATGGTATGCCAGGAATTCTAATGCAAGGCATCTTCTGAAAATAGAGGTGGAGTCTGGAAAACTCCAGCTTCACTATGATTGTCCCACCTTCTAGTCTACTCTAACAATTTTACATGACCTTTCTGTCCTCAAAGTTTGGATTTATTTTTAAACAGATCTTTAAAAATTTATACTTCTGAATTATTTTTGTGATTCAGATTCCTTGGTATAAGTGTTATATTCTATATGAACTCAATCATTCATTCCACAGACTTAAAATCAATGATAATCTATGAAGACTTATTGAAATCCATTTAGTAATTTAAATAATGCTTTACCAGTTTGCAGAGATTAATAATCACATCCTTTATGATGACATTAAAATATGTTTTACATTGTAATTAGTATCAATAAAATATGGAGTGAAATTTTAATCTATTATAAAGAAAATGTAATGAATTTTAGTATCACTGAAATGCAAATATTAGGATCTTAATTCTGTTTGTGGTGTTTATTAAATGTCCCCAACTATTAATTTATTGTATAAATTCGATTTTGTTGACAATTTCCTGCCAGATTTTAGATATAGCACATTATTCAAATAGTGGTTATCTGTACTTTTCACATTCATTTGACTAATACTAGTATATGCCTTTGGGCTGGGATATCTTCTTGGTGTTGGGTTTAAACTGTTGAATAAGACAAAACAGATAGGATGATGACCATTTTGCACTCAACAATAAGTAAACAGAAAATATGTATCCTTTGGTAGATATCATAAAGAAAAACTGAGCAGTGCATAGGAATATGCATGTTATTCATTGTCTTTAACAAATTGGCAAAACAGATTAACCAAATAAAATCAGACTGTTAGGAGCATTTTAAACTTTTGTATAAATATGTATGTGTTTAAGGCTCTGAATTTCCATCTAACTACTTTTTTTTTTTTTTTTTTTTTTTGTGGGACCCTCGCCAGTGGCCGGGGAACGAACAGGTGTTGCAGAGGCTGCTCAACCGCTGCGCCACCAGCGGAGGCCCCATCTAACTAAATTTGTAACAGCATTCAAAAAGTTGTTTTTTTTTTTAGCATTCAAAAAGTTTTGCTAAATTAACTTCCTGAATAAACTCCACTCCCTTGCACTTTATAATTTATAGAGTCCATCCCCATCTCTATGCTGAAGAGATCTCAGGCACTGAGAATCAAAACTCTCATGCCATGAGTCTGACTTCCTGAATGGGGGTTCCCTGGGAAATAGGGGGGCATTAAATAGCCTTGCTTGAGTATATAAATGAACACATGTACACTCAGGCTCTCTGGGTTTTCCATCTTTCCACTTGCACCCGAGTGTCACAGCTCAGACAGCATTACTGGTAGGACGTGCCAGCCCATTAATTTCCCTCTCTCTGTTCTCCCTCTTCTCACTCCTCTCATAAACTTTTTTTTTCATTTCTCTGTCTGTTTTTTGGTCTTGTCCTGACCTTTTAACCACACCCAGGACATTCCACTTCCCCCAAGAACTGCACTGTAACAGTGTTACAAGCAATCAGTTATGAATGCAATTGCCGTTAAAGGCATTTTTTCCACATAGTTTTGATACATTTGCTTTTATAATTCTGAAGTTTCACTGTGATGTTATTATGTGTGTGATTAAAAATATGATCTGGTTTGAAATTCACTGGATTTCTTGAATTTATAATCTTTCATGAATTCTTAAAATTCTTAGTCATACAAACATGAAATATTGCTTTGATCACTATTTCTCTCCTAATCTTTTGAGACTTCAATTAAAGATTAGAACTTCTTATTGTATCTTCTATAACTTTTACTTATTTTAATCATCTTGTTTTTTTCATGCTAAATTCTTCATATAGTCTGCTGAACTATTTTCTAGTTTACCCATTCCCTCTTCAACTGTTTCTAATATGATTTTGGCATTTGTCAGTGAGTTTTAATCTCGTTTAATCTTCCATATAACCTGTGAGGTTGTTTCTAGGATTATCCTCATTATAAATAAAGGGAAACGGTGACTCTCAATGATTTGTCCAAGTTTACATTGTTAGTAAATGGCAGAACCAGTGTTATCATCAGCTGGCAAGATTCCAGAAATTCACTTGGAAAGAAAACAGTAAAATGTTAATGAAGCAGAAAGAGAGGTTTAGGATATAACTTTACTAACGATTTCTTACTTGATGAAAATATTGCTGATGATATAACAAACAAATACTAATATATGACTCCAAAATATAAAATGTCCATGTTTTGAATTTCTTGACATTTGTATATTATGAACATTTTTATAATTTGCATATTCTATTCTGTCTTTCTGGATAGGTAAAAATACATGATTTCTTTCTAGGACTGATATGGGAAAGTTGCCAAAGTATTGATATATACTAAAATATTGGCTTTCTTTTATCTAAAAGTTTTATTTACTGTTAATTCAAAAGGGACATATTAACCATTAAAATCTGGAGTTCTGAGAAAAAGAGGAGGAGGAAGAGGGAGGGGTTGGAAGGAAGAGAAGAAATTAGAAAATTAAAAAATCTTAATGAACATTTGGTATAAAATCCTCTTTCTCCACCTTAATGATGGACCAGTAACTTAATATTCTTCATGATATAATGGGTGCAAAAAAGATACAGTCACATTGAAAATAAAGAGGGAAAGAATTTATAAGTCCTTACCTATCTGTAGCTCAATGAATTAGCAAATACTGACACTACAGCAGAAACATCCTAAATAATGGATAAGCAATGTGCATTTCAGAATATAACAGTCTCATGTTCTTTACTTTTCTGAAGCTTATTGTAGATATGCATTTTCAGAACTGTCTTCTAAGCATTTTTTCCAACACAGTAAAATCTTGCTATAAAACACATTATTAAAATATCAATTTACCTGTTCAAAGCCTATGTCCCACATTTTTAGTGATGTACTGAAAAATCTTACTATCATAGACAAGCCCATAAGTTGGAGTATTTATCCTTAGTTTCTAATATGTGAATTAGGTCAGAGTTTTATAGAACAGTACTAATTTAGTGAGTGCTGTAATCTTTTGTAATTTAACTCTTGCTCCTGCTAAGATTGCAGACTAAATGTCATTTCAAAGGGAATATTATAATCCATATATTATAACATATCATAAAATCCTGTATTAAGCAATATCATTGTTTGTTTCTCATTCAAAAATGAACATCTTGCTTACAATTGAATGGTATCTAAATAGGAATCAATCATGAATAGATTGCACATATAAAACAACTTGTATTAGTAGAAAAGTTTAAAATCATTAATATTAGTTTATTAAAATTTGGAATACACACGGGACTCCCCGGTGGCGCAGCGGCTGAGCGCTGGGTTGCGAAGCTGCCCGCGGCCTCTGCGGCACCCGTTCGATCCCCGGCTGCTCCCCGGCCACCAGAGGAGGGTCCCACATGGCGCGCAGACCTCTCCTGCCGCCCGCTGCTCCCCTCAGCAGTGTACTTCGGTCCTTCTGCCTGCTCTGCTCCCTGCTCTGGCTCTGGTGAATTCTCTCACCCTCCCGTGCTTCTGACTGTACCCAGTGCATGTATAAACAAAACAAACAAACAAACCAGCAAACAAATAAATAAAGCATGCCTCTATTAAAAAAAAAATGTGGAATACACAAATGCTTGCAATAATAGGTAATTATGTAGTTCAAAGGGCTTATGCACCTTTCAAAAATGATTTTAGAAATTATAAACTGAGGTACTATAAAACATTAAAAATAAAAATTATATCTTAATTGTATATCTCAACATTAGCCACTAAATAACAAATGAGAACAAATAACATTTTTTATGAATAGCTGGAAATGTGACCGCATTGTGCACTTTATAAAATGAAGATTATCAATTTCATGTCAACAGTGTGTGCCAATAATTTTAAACTGATTTTAATAAGATGTATATTTTTCTTGATAGTCTTTTTCCCTCTTCTTCCTCCTACCTATGAAATCAACTTATGGAAACAATCAGTTAAATATCTGTAAAAAAAAAATCAAGAGACTCTTTGTATATGGTCCAAATGAAACTTACAATTCTAATTTTTTTAAGTGCAAAATTTGTTTGAGATGTATAGATTAATTTAAATAAATGGGAATGATTCCTACAACTCCCACTTCAAAGACAATGTCAAAATAAAAATATGCATTAGTATAACTAAAATGAGAGCTTTTCTGTCTCATCATGACTGTATGTGCAGAGAGACTGGAGTAAAACAAATAAAATCTATATTAATGGAACATAGAATATGCCACAGGTCATGAAAATATCCAAGTACCTGAATGTCTTATGGTGTACTGACATTTTCCATCTGGGAACACTGCCTATAAACGTTTCATAGTAACACTTTGACAGTTTTAACTTCAGCTTCATGCTTAGGTATGGCATAAGAAAGCCTTTAGTTTTAAACTTGCAGAATATAACTAACTCAATTTAATCACAAAAATTTGAGGAAACAAATATAGCTGTTCAAATCTTTTAAAGAGAGATGGAGGGAAATAAAAAGAATGAGAGATTCATTTATGAAGGAGTATCTGAACAAAAGTCATTTGGGGATATTGCATTGGTTTTTAAAAAATTCATTTAAAACCTACCCAGTCTGAATGCTAGAGAACCTTTGTTTCCTATATAACATAATCAAAATTTAGGCCAATGTACTTGAGTCATTTTGAATCAATAGTAAAATATAGTCAAGTGATTACTCACAAATTGTTGTAAATCATTGTTTTAAACAATTTAGCTCATTTTCCAACAATTGTGTATGTGTAGGCACAGCCAAAGGAGAAACTAAAAGTGTTGTGTCTGATATCATTTTATTTTGACTGCTTTCTGTTCAATTTTAATATCCTGCAGCTGTGTGACTATAAGGGCTTCCTTCTTCTTTCCCCCAAAACACACGCTACATGTTAGACTTTCCTTTAGTCTCACTTGGAACCAGGAAAGAATACAAAATCATAGCATTTAGCCCCAATTTTCTACCACTCTCAGTTTTACAAGAACAATAATTCACCACAGGCACCACTAAGTAAAAAAATCATGTGATTCTCAAAAGGTGGATTATTGAGGTTACTGTAGCAAATATTTTTTTTTTCCTATAAAGCCTTATAATACAATTTAACCTCAAAGAAGATACTACAGGTACTAAAGCCTGCTGATTGCTTTGGAGCTGCTATACTTTAGCTACCCCTTTTGGGCTATTTCTTATGATTGTGAAGCAACATCTACGAAGAGTGGTGACCCTAACTATACATTTAAGCTAAGGATCCACCAGTTCAAGTGATACATGGTGTAGTGTGTGGGGAAAGACTGGAAAAATAGAATCAACATTTAAAAACTGGTTGAAAATTTGTTATAGACTCTTCCATCCTTGTATACCTTTCCTAATCAAAGAAGAAAGTGTCCTGTCCTAAGCTTTTGCCCTTTTTCTAATTGAGGGACCAATCACTGCCCCCCCCCGCCCCTTTTATGACCTCTAAGAATGTAGTTTGTGAGTCTAATCCAGTTGTAGGTTTATCCCTAAAACATGCAAATTATGATTTTTTTCCTCAATTAAAATGGATAGGGGTATTTTTCTCCCTTTGTTACAAACCCACCCTTTGTTCTTATGAGCAGAAATGGAAAATGTCTATCATGACCACCACTGTTTCAAGACCTTGTGTATTTCCCTCACACTTGTGCCCATCACTACTCACATATATTATGGAGAAGACCCCTCTGTGAATAGCCATGGTTCTCTCTCTATTCAGTTCTTTCTTCTTGGGTAATTTGTACTATGAATTATAGCTGATATGATTTTCCCAGAGCTCATCTCTGCCTCTTCGACTGAGAGAGACTACTGGGCTCTCATAGTAATTTTTTCTTATGTCAAGGGTGTTTTTCTATTTGAAAGATTTCCCATTTTGGGATAATTCCAATAGGTTGGTTATTTCCAATATATTGCCTGGGGTTTTTCTGTTTGCATGTTTGTTGTTGTCAGAAGGATATCTACAATCTGTTACTCCATCTTGGTCTGTCCACTAAGATGTAAGGTCACTCACATGAATTATGGCTAACGATTTACTGTCTAATCAAGGGACACTCTTAGTTATAGAATCATATTTTTTCTAATTTATAAATTGAGTGTCAGGTACAGAAGGACAGTTCCTACTCTATCTTCATCCTTTTTAAGCTAGACCATGGAACAAAATAACGTCAGACAAATTAGTAGGAGAAAAGGTCATAATTTAATAACACAAAGAATTTCCACAGTTGTAAAATCTAAAGAATAATGGAACAGACTGGGGATATTTATCCTATGTTGAGGGTCCTGAAGCAAGGGTTTCTAGAGATTTGGCCATCCTCCACTTTCTAGTACAGAGAGAGGTGCATTAACAAATGAAGATTTTTCTCCAATGTAAATATCTCTTACAAAAAGAGATACTTTTTTCAGAGATTCTCCTATGTCGTCTCTGTTTTTTTTTTTTTTTTCCCAATAACCAGCTTAGGGCCTCCCAGGTGGCCTAGGGCTTAATTCTCAGTGCTATCACCTCTGTGGCCTGAGTTCCATCCCTGGACAGGGAGCTAACCTACATATGGTGCAGCAGACCTCTCCTACCTCACATGCTGCTCCTCTTAACAGTGTATTTCAGCTCTTCCCCATGTTCTGCTCCCCACTCTGTCTCTGGAGAATTCTCTCACCCCTCGCACCTCTGGCCTACACCCCAGTTCTTCTATGCAAAAATGAAATTTAAAAAAATGAAGTAAAATAGCCATTCATAACTGAATCCCTGTTCCATAAATGTATGTTTTGGGTGGTAAATTATCTACCCCTTCAAAGGCAAGATATTATTTCAGTTTTATTAAAGTCAGCAAAGGTAGAAGTGAATCAGTAATTGAAGCCTCAAATTCCTGCATTCCCATCCTACTCACACTTCCTCAGTAATACTTCAAATTATTTAGCTCTTGTGTAAGGATATTTTGTGACCCATCTTCTTCCAAGTTAAGGATTCAAGATGCCTTATAGGGATAAATAAATTTAAAAAAATGTGATTTAGAGGTAGGTAAAGAAAAATAGAGACAAAAACTAGAATTCAAGTATATGACATATTGTTTTATCAGGTTTGGAATCTCTAGAGTGCTAACTGCTTCAAAGCAGAAAGGCTGTGCTTACCAAAGCCAAATGCCTATAACCATAATATGAATTTATTATTGGGGTATGGGGGGAGAAGAGAGGAGGCAGAATCCACATTATAGGAATATAAGCAAACAATTAAGTTGGCAGAAAAAGGACAGGAGGGAAGGTAACAAACTGCTTGATAAAGTTCCAGAGAACGATGATGTGACGTGTGCAGGACTTAGGCTGGTCCAGAGAACTCCTGGAATCCAGCTGTCTGCAAGGAGGAGGGAGTGCTACTTTGCAAAGCAAGAGTCCCAGGAGGGTCTCTGGCCTCTGAATTTATTGGTGGGGATAGTGAAGAGAGTGCCAGTTCATGGTTTTGTGATGCCCTCCCCCTTTTACGGTGATGCCTTTGTACCACTTCAGTCAATAAACAAATAAGGACATCTGTTTAATATCACAAATAGCTGTATAAAAAACATGGAAAAGAAATATTGTATAATTAACTATAACCTAGTTCTTGAATACATTGAAAAGTCTATGAACAATTGCATAGAAATGTCTTTTCGTGTATGTGTTCTGGGGGAGGAAGGGAGAAGGAGGAAGTTATTGGGCATAGGTTGAGTTATATAAATAATATATGAAGTTAATTAACCAAACTTGCTTAATACTACTTCTTGTATCTTTCTTAAACACACTCTAAAGCCATGTCCTATATCTGTTACAGGAAATAAAGGGTCATAGTTGTCCTAGGAGCAAACAGGAAATGATTCATCCAAGTATTGTGGAATGTACTGAACATTACACAAAAATTCCTTTCCCCTTTCTTAGTCCAATACTTTCAACCACTAGGCTCAGGAACAGCTGTGTGTAAGGCTTCCTGAAGTTTCCTGTGATATTATATACCATGTTACACATTCATGAATCCTCCCTTATCATTTGTAACCTAATAAGGTAGAAAAATAGTGTTAAATTATTAGAAATGTCTTGATTTCTGTCAAGTCACATATCAACTTGAGCAGAAGAATCGGCTCAAAAATTGGAAAGCATAATTGAAATAGTCTAGCCTGGAGGATTTATAGAGCTATAAAAAGTATTATCTCTTAGAATAAATGTGAAAATGTATGTGTGTGTGTGTGTGTGTGTGTCAGCACTGAAAACACAATCCTCAAAGCACTACTATCTAGCACCAAGAAAAACTGATGCCAAAGCTGTTCCTCACTATTTTCTCCTCAAAGTTGAAAACGATAAGCTGAAAACTAAGTCATGTAGTTTTAGACAATATTCACAGCAGCCAGGGGTTGGTTTCAGAGGGGAGCAAAATTCACCACCCCAAAATATCTCTTTGGCATACAGATTATTATTTTAAGTTGGTTATTTTTGGGAAATAGCAGACAGGAGGTGGCTCTGAGAACTGGGTGGAGGTTGCCTTTTGTACAAGACTTTTAGTTGTTTAAAGGAAAATCTCTGTTTGTAAGGGTGTATCCTAGTTATAACAGGAGGGAGATGACCAAGTCACTATCATTTCTCTGAAGGTAGAAACTTACATGTGTATTACAACTGTACCCTAATTAGTAAAAAAAAAAATAATAATAATGATGATAAATGGCAGTTATTCATGAATAGGGCATCTGTTAAAAAAAAAAACAAACAAGGAAACTATAGACATTTACTATGCCCATTGATCACAGTAAATATCCAATACATGTTAACAATTATCATTAATTATCATATTCTGTGTTTACATATTCTGCATTATTTCCCAAAGTATTTTTGAAGTTGTAATGATATACAGAATTTAAAAATAATATATGAGTGATTCCTTTAAAATTAAGTCAGATTATATCGACTTATCTGCTGAAACCATTCACTGAGTTTCCAACTTAATCAGACTAAAAGTCAAACCATTATCAGTTCTTATAAGGTCCTCTAATTTCTAACTTCCTGTAAGTTTTGATATCAACTTCTACTACTCTCCCAAGAATAACTCCAATTTAGTCCCACTGTCCTCATCAATATTTTTTAAGGGTGGCAGGGAAAGGGGAGCAAAATTTGCAACCACAAAATAGGCCTGCTTTATTTACGTGATAATATTTATTTTCAACTGATTATTTTAAGAAACAGCCATCACAGGAGAATCTCTGAAAACCTAAAAAATGTTACCATGCTTTGTACATACATTTACATTTATGTAAATGAGAGAAATCTGCATTTGTAAGGTCATCCCTCTGTACCAGGAAGGGGAGGATGAACAAAACTCTACAAACTCTTTGTCTTTTATTAACAGGGGATCTCAGACAAGAGCCCAGAAGGATAAAGGGAAAATTACTTTTCCTTCACCAAAATAAAAACAGATTGATTGAAAGAATACTAACATTGTGCATTTATGCTCCAAAGTTCCTATTATAACTGTAATTAAATAATAATGAGGTTGACTCAGTATACCTTTATTCATGCTCCCACTGGAATATAAAATTCGTGGGACATGAATGGTATCTTTCTTGTCTGTTACACTTGAGTTAGTTTGGATACCATGAAAGTTTTACTTGCATTCTCAAGGAATCTATTCTCTATATGGAATAAATTCTGCACCCCTTTTTTATAGTATACAGAAATGAAATGATTAATAAGAATGTATATAACAGACTTAAAACAACACAAAAATAAGGAATCTGATATGATGAACACTCAAATTCAGTGTTAAGCTATTACAAATTGTATAAGATTACATATCAAACAACGATATTCTTAGAACAAGTACAAAAACAATATAGGGTTGGGCCTCCCCAGTGGTGCAGCGGTTGAGCGCTGGGTTGCAAAGCTGCCCCCAGCCTCTGCAGCGTCTGTTCGATCCCCGGCTGCTCCCCGGCCACCAGAGGAGGGTCCCACATGGCGCGCAGACCTCTCCTGACTCTCCTGCTGCTCCCCTCAGCAGTGTACTTTGATCCTTCTGCCTGCTCTGCTCCCCGCTCTGGCTCTGGTGAATTCTCTCACCCTCCCGCGCTTCTGACTATACCCAGTGCTTGTATAAATAAATAAATAATCTTAAAAAATTTAATTAAAAAAAATATATAGTGTGGAGACACACAAAGGGCTTCATTTAAGAGGCTACATTCAAGTGTTTAAAATGTAATGACTCTTGGGCCTCCCTGATGGCACAAGGGATTAGGACACAACCTATGAAGCTATCCACAGCCTCTGCAGCATGAGTTCAATCCCCAGCTGGCCAGGGAGCAACCAACATGGCACAACAGAACTCTCCTGCCTTGCCCGCTGCTCCCCTCAGCAGTGTACTTTGGTCAGTCTGCCTGTTCTGTTCCCCACTCTCTCTCTTGTGAATCCTCTCACACTCCCACTCCTCTGGTCTGTACCCCAGCTCTTGTATGCATAAATAAATAAATCTTTAAAAAAATAAAAAATATATAAAATGTAATGACTCTTACAAAGAAGTTGGGAATTACAAGAATATTGGAATAAACACTGCTTAATGATACACTGCAGGCACAGTGAGAGGTCGGCTGAAAAGTAGGTTACAAGAGGACTTGAAATATAGTTTTAGAAGTTTGGAGTTTATCTGCTCGCAATGACTGGTCAGAGAGCAAGAAAGACTTCTAAGCAATTAAATCAAATATTTTAGAGAACTAAGGAGGCATATATAATAGTAGAAACCAGAGGACAGAAAATCAGATAGCACACCAGTAATGATGGAAGCAGCAAATGCTTCCACTGAAAACAATGGAAGTGATGAAATAAAATACTTTTCTGGATCTAAAATATTTCCTGACTTGTGACCCAAAGATTGTAGCTGTTCTGTTGTACTCTACATGTTAGAGCAGCCCAATGCAGATGAGGGCTCGAAATCTGTCCCCTGGCATCTGGTACTTGCTCAAGTTGGAGAAGATACCTACTTAGGGTCTGGATTCTGCTCCTAAGGTCCTGAGCAAGGGGGGTACTGGGAAGGGGGTGGAGCTGACTGGCCATTTGGGGGAGCTTTTAATGAGGAGTGATACAGAGGCACATGGGTTTACTCCCTTTATTGTTGGAGTGGCTTTGGACAGTAGCAGTCCCAACCACCTGAGAGGTAGCTGGCCTTCACCACCTACCCCATCCCTGGGCAAGTGAGGGGGGAGCCCCCTACTTCAGCAGCAGTCCCGGTCACACCCTGCTGTCCCAGAGGTGGCAGGGCTTGGTGAGACTTTGTCCTGTGATGCTGCAAGCACCAACTCCAAGTTGGGCCTTGTAGCACCCTGCCGGCTCCTTGTAACAGCAAGTCTACTTCATATCTTGGTAACTGGAGCATCTCCCTCTCACTCTATACTGTTGGTTTGAATATTTTTTTTTCGGTGCCAAAGGCCCTTTTATCTGCATATGTAGCAGCAGGTAGCTGAAACCAGAACCCTTAAGAGAAGTTCTGACCCTGTGATATTTTTAGACCCTTTGCTTGGTAACATAAGCAGAGATCTATCAATTGCTTCTTCTAAGTAGATCACGTGTCTAGATATAGCCAAACTATTATAGCCTATAAATTACCCATGACGATACAAATGCTTCTCTTAAGAAGCAATTGGGGATATAGGGCAACCACATCATTTATTAGAAATAAAGTTTTTTCAAGTGCTTTTGATCAGAAGCCCTTATTTAAAAAAAAAAAAATCATGGTCCATATTGACCATCTGTTTTGCTGTTGGAAATGTTCTTGTTCCTTACTTTTAGGATGGTAAATTCCCTATTTGATACAAGTACGAAATTCCAATTAGAGTTAATTAGAATTGTATGTCGAGAACAAAGTGAAAATTGTTCCCAAGGAATGAATAAACCTGTTTATATTTCGTAGCATGCAACAAAGAGGTACACTGGAACCCCCAGACTTACACACTCTAATGAGTCCAGCCATCCATGCACACAAAGACAAAGCATACTTAGTGTAAAAGAACTAATAGAATTAGTGTGCATAAAGAGAAAAGAAGAAATGATAAGTTTCCAATAAAACACCCAGAGTTACCCATCCCCTCATGGGTAAATATTATATCCCAACAGGGTTGGCTTGAAGTGGGTCCACTGAGGCCTCAAAGGTTGGCACAAGTCCTTCTGGTAGGG
The DNA here is from genome assembly GCF_964194135.1 of Talpa europaea. Classification (NCBI taxonomy): domain Eukaryota; kingdom Metazoa; phylum Chordata; class Mammalia; order Eulipotyphla; family Talpidae; genus Talpa; species Talpa europaea. The sequence continues at coordinate 21,063,655 of NC_140081.1, forward strand.
AACCATAGAAGAGGGGAGAAAGGGACCACCCAAGTCTAGAATGAAAGGAGCAAAATCAAAGTACAAATCAAGGTAAGGGCTGCGTTGTCAGCCTCCACACATGTCTCTCACTCACAAGTCTCTTCCAAGTGACTACTCCAAGTCCCTGGTGCAAGTTCAAAGTCAAGAAGCATGCAAGCCCTTCTCTTAGTGTCTCCCAGAGCCTACCTGCCTTCCATGCTACATAGTTTCACCTGGTTGTCCCGCGCTGGGCGCCACCTGTCCCGACCCGCGGGGTTCAGAGGCACGGGAAGAGAAGGGCTGAGGATTGAAATGAGGGGCTTGACGACTTGACGCTAGCGTTTGCTTCTTTATTTTTCCTTTATCCTTTTATTACTTTTACATATCTTTCTTTTCCCTGACTTTCTTACTTCCCTGCTTTCTCTCTGCTCCTCTCACAATAACCTCTCTCGCAATAATCCTCTCGCAAATGACCTCTCTCTCAATCACCCTGACCTTCTCGTGGTTCTCTTCTTATATCCTGGGAGCTCCTCCCATCGTACCTCCCAGTCTCATTTGATTAATAGGAAACACCTGTGGTTTCTCAGCAGGCAAAACGGTAAAGCGAAAACTAATTAATGGCACGTGTGTTGCGCAACACGGCGCATGCTCCAGGCGGCTCCGGACACCTGGTCACTCAGTTCTGCCCTAGTTTCCAGTAGCTAGTCCAAGGCAGTTGAATGAAAGTAGGGGTGGGGGAACATGGTGCCTCCCTCTTTTATGGAGATGTTTCAGTTACATATTCATGACCATTTGTTACCTGCTTTTTTTTTAAGTTTATGTGTTTTTTTTAAGATTTATTTATTTATTTGTTTATTTATTTATACAAGAACCAGGGTACAGGTCAGATGCGTGGGAGGGTGAGAGGATTCACCAGAGACAGAGCGGGGAACAGAATAGGCAGACTGACAAAATACACTGCTGAGGGGAGCAGTGGGCATGACAGGGGGACCCTTGCCACCCGGCTGGGATCAAGCCAGCACTGCAGAGGCTGCGTACAGCTTGACAGCACTGTGCTCAACCGCCTGCGCCACCAGGGGAGGCACTTGTTATCTGCTTTTAAAGGGGGAAAAAAATCAACTTTAGATAATATATCCTGCAAATACATTACACTATATTCAAAAGAGAATACACATATTTAATCTCTGAACAAGAACAATATATATATATATATATATATATATATAGACACACATATGTCAGAAAAGCCATGATGATTTTTTTTCTTTGAAAAACAGAAAAAAAAAAAGGCGGAGCAACATGGCGGCGAGGAGACGCTGCGAGTAAGATCTCCCATTAAAAAAAGTTAATAGGGAGGAAAAGCGGCAGGTCCCAGTGAGAACTGGGACACGGAAGATAAACGGACGACTCCAGCAAACTGCCCGAAGAAGAAAGTTGCCATAAAAGAGGACCAGAAGGGAGGGAAGCGCAGAACCCTGCTCCCCTCCCCCGCCCACAAAGTCAGCACTCTCCGACCGGCAGAAAGGAGGGAAACAACAAACCAAAACGGCCAACAAGAAAAACGGACGCAGCAAGCGGGACTGTGAGTGGAAAGGAACTATTGCAGCCACCACACCCCGTGAACGGGAGAGGCGAACCCTGCAGGATCCGCCGCGGAGGTGAGCTCCAGGCGCCATTAAAGAGAGCCACGCCCCCCAGGAGGAGACCAGCACCAGCACACAGCCCCGGCCGCCCGGTAAGGTTGCGTGCGGAAAGCGGCGCGGATCCGGACCGGATCGCAGCTGCCCAGGTCCCCGCGCCTGCGACCTAGGCTTGCGGGGAGACGGCGGAGGCCCTCCCTGAGTGAGCAGGAACAAGGCGCCCAGGCAGGGGAGCGGGATTCAAAAGGCGCCATTCCCGCGCCACTGATCTGGGCTACAGCCCGCGTCCTGGAACTGAGGGCTTTGGAACTGAGACCCGGGGCACGAAATTAGGGGGAGACTGCGGAGGCCCTCCCTGAGTGAGCAGGAACAAGGCGCCCAGGCAAGGGAGCTGGATTCAAAAGGCGCCATTCCCGCGCCACTGATCTGGGCTACAGCCTGCGTCCTGGAACTGAGGGCTTTGGAACTGAGACCCGGGGCACGAAATTAGGGGAAGACTGCGGAGGCCCTCCCTGAGTGAGCAGGAACAAGGCGCCCAGGCAAGGGAGCTGGACTCAAAAGGCGCCATTCCCGCGCCACTGATCTGGGCTACAGCCCGCATCCTGGAACTGAGGGCTTTGGAACTGAGACCCGGGCACGAAATTAGGGGGAGACGGCGGAGGCCCATCCTGAGTGAGCAGGAACAAGGCGCCCAGGCAGGGGAGCAGGATTCAAAAGGCGCCATTCCCGCCCCACTGATCTGGGCTACAGCCCGCGTCCTGGAACTGAGGGCTTTGGAACAGAGACCCGGGGCACGAAATTAGGGGCGTGGGTTCCCCACGACGGTGGGGCACAAGGCAGACACAGCACCCCAAAGCCGTTGAGGTGTACCCTACCATCCCCGCTCTGCTCCCTGTCCCACGGGGTGGAAAATCAGCTCCCCAAGGGCTCTAGGAGAGATCTCTGGCACCACCTAGCGACTTGAAGCCAGCAGAGGCTCCTGAAGGAGCTAGTGGCCAGCTGGGGAGTTTGCCCACACCGGGCCCCTTCCGAACAAGTAGTCTGAGCCCACAGGGAGAGCGAGCACCCACAGCCGGGGCAGACCAGGTGCGCAGAAGAGTGTGCCTGAGACCAGACACGCAGGGAGTGTGTCCCACATCACCATTTTAGAACAGGGACATTTCTTTAGTAAAGACTACCTGCAGAAGGCTTCCTCAGGAGCCAGAGGTGAGCGGGGGAAGTTCGCCCACGCCAGACCCCCTCTGGCCTGCAGTCCAAGCCCAGAGGGGAGCAGGAACCCACCGCCGGGGCAGACCAGGCGCACAGGGGAGTGTGTCCCTACATCGGCATTTTAGAACAGGGACCTTTCTCCAGTAAAGACTGCTTGAAACTGACAGATGACTCCTGGAAGAACCAGAGGGGAACAGAGAAGCCCACCCAAGATGCCGGCCAGTCCCAACTACACAGTGTCCCAACGCATACGGCAAATTAGAAAACAGACAGTAGGGAAGAGAAGAACCACACGCAACCTAGCAACTCTCCAGAGAAAAAGCACACCACAAAAAGAAAGCCAGCCCCCAGATTGCAAAGACAATAACTTGGAAGAATTTCTGAGCCTTCCAGAAAGAGAATTTAAAATTGCCGTGATTAAAAAACTAACAGAAGTCATAAAGGAAAACAATGATAAGGGAAAAATAATCAACGATCAGAAGAATGCAATTGAGTCCCTAGAGAGGGAAAACAATGGTCAGAAGAAAGAAATTGAGTCCCTAAAGAGGGAAGTAAAAGAAATGCAGGAGATCAAAGAATTAATGGAAGAACTAAAGAATTCTGGGAAAAGCAATGAAAGCAGAATAGATGAAATGGAAGAACGAATAAGTAATCTTGAAGACACAGAAATAAAAAGAACCAAAACAGAAAAGGAAAGAGAAGTACGAAGGAAAAAGAACGAAGAAAGACTTCGGGAACTATCTGACTCCATGAGGAAAGGAAATATAAGAGTTATAGGAATACCAGAAGGAGAGGAGAGAGATGTAGGAACAGAGAAAATATTCAAAGAGATAATTGAAGAGAACTTCCCAAATGTGAAGAAGGAGCTGAAAATTGATATACAAGAAGCAAGAAGAACACCAAACTTCCACGACGAAAGGAAAAATACAGCAAGACACATAATAGTAAAGCTCCCAAGAATCCAGGACAAGGAAAAAATAATGAAGCTGGCAAGAGGGAAGAAACAGATAACATTCAAAGGAAAACCAATCAGGCTGACATCAGACTTCTCCGAAGAAACACTACGGGCAAGGAGAGAGTGGAGGGACATAGTCAACAGACTCCAAGAAAACAGATGCCAACCAAGAATACTCTATCCCGCAAAGCTCTCCTTCCTCTTTGAAGAAAGAATATGGACCTTTCCAGACAAACAGAAACTCCGGAATTTCATTGCAACTAAACCCCCACTCCAAAAAATACTACAAGGAGTCCTAAAGCCAGAACCTCAGAGCGACGAATAACAATGAAAGAAGGCCAAAAAAAAAAGTTATTAAAAGAATAAATAAATAAAATCAAAGGAAAGACAAACACAATGGCAAATACAGATGTTAACATATCAATATTAACTCTAAATGTAAATGGACTAAACTCTTCAATAAAAAGACACAGAGTTGCAGCCTGGATTAAGAAACAAAACCCAACCTTTTGCTGTCTCCAGGAAACACATTTAGCTACAAAAGATAAAAATAGGCTCAAAGTTAAAGGATGGAAAACAATCCTACAAGCAAATGGACCAAAAAAGAAAGCAGGAACAGCTATACTTATATCACATAAAACAGATTTCAAACTCAAAAAGATAAAAAGAGACCCCAATGGTCACTACATTATGATCAAGGGGACAATACTTCAAGAAGAAATAACACTCATTAACATATACTCACCAAACGAAGGAGCACCAAAATATATCAGACAACTGTTGTCCTCTCTGAAAACAGACATCAGAGAAAACACATACGTAGTGGGAGACTTCAACACACCACTATCAACAATGGATAGATCAACAAGACAAAAAATAAGTAAAGAAACCAAAGCTCTAAATAAGGACCTAGAGCAATTAGGCTTAACAGACATCTATAGAACACTAAACCCCAAAAAAACGGAGTACACATTTTTCTCAAGCGCACACGGATCATTCTCCAGGATCGATCACATACTGGGGCACAAGACAAACATCAACAGATACACCAAGATTGAAATCATATCAACCATCTTTTCTGACCATGAAGGCATCAAACTAGAAATAAACCATAAAAAGAAGGCAAGGAACTTTCCTACCTCATGGAGATTAAAAACCACACTACTGGAAGACCATTGGACTAATGAGGAGATCAAAGAAGAAATTAAAAAATTTTTTGAATTGAACGACAAGGAGGACACCAATATCCTAAATGTATGGGATGCAGCAAAAGCAGTAATAAGAGGAAAATATATAGCAATAGAAGCTCACATCAAGAAACAAGAAAGAACGCAAAGAAACAACCTAATCTCGAAGCTCAAAGATCTAGAAAAAGAACAACAAAAAAAACCCAAAACCAGTAGAAGAAAAGAAATAATAAAAACCAAAGCAGAAATAAATGAAATTGAAACTAAAAAAACAATCCAAAAGATCAATGAAACCAAGAGCTGGTTCTTTGAAAAAATCAATAAAATAGACAAACCCCTAGCCAGGCTCACAAAGGAAAAAAGGGAGAAAGCACAAATAAACAGGATCATCAATGAAAGAGGAGAAATCACAACGGACACAGCAGAAATCAAAAGAATAATCAGTAACTACTATGAACAGTTATATGGAAACAAGTTCAACAATCTAGAGGAGATGGACAAATTCCTACAACTCTACAATCACCCAAAGCTAGATAAAGAAGAAATAGAACACCTAAACAGACCAATTACAATTAGCGAAATTGAAATGGTAATCAAAAACCTCCCCAAAAACAAAAGCCCAGGACCTGATGGATTTACAAATGAATTCTACCAAACATTCAGAGACGAATTAGTGCCTATCCTTCACAAACTCTTCCAAAAAATTGAGAAGGAAGGGACAATACCAAACACGTTTTATGAAGCCAACATTACACTAATACCAAAACCGAACAAGGACAACACAAAAAAGGAAAACTACAGGCCAATCTCCCTAATGAACACTGATGCAAAAATCCTCAATAAAATTTTAGCTATCAGAATCCAACAATGTATCCATAAGATAATTCACCACGACCAAGTTGGATTCATTCCAGGGGCACAAGGATGGTTTAACATCCGAAAATCAATCAACGTTATCCAACACATCAACAAAAAGAAATATAAAAACCATATGATAATATCAATAGATGCTGAGAAAGCTTTCGACAAAGTGCAACACCCATTCATGATAAAAGCCCTTGAAATTCTTGGGATACAAGGAACATACCTCAACATCATAAAGGCCATCTATGACAAGCCAACAGCCAGTATCATTCTCAATGGTGAAAAGCTGAAAGCAATTCCATTAAGATCTGGAACAAGACAAGGATGTCCACTCTCACCATTGCTTTTCAATATAATACTGGAAGTCCTAGCCAGGGCAATAAGACAAGAGAAAGACATCCAAGGAATCCAAATAGGAAAAGAAGAAGTCAAACTATCACTATTTGCGGACGATATGATATTATATATAGAGAACCCCAAAAACTCCACAGAAAAGCTAATTCAACTCATCAATCAGTTCAGTAAAGTGGCAGGATACAAAATCAACACGCAAAAGTCAGTAGCCTTCCTATACACAAACAATAAATCTGAAGAAGAAGAAATCAAAAAGACCATCCCTTTTGTTATTGAAACAAAAAAAATCAAATATTTGGGAATAAATCTAACAAAAGAGGTAAAGGACCTATACAAAGAAAACTATAAAACACTGTTAAAAGAAATAGAAGAAGACACAAAGAAATGGAGAGACATCCCCTGCTCATGGATTGGAAGAATAAACATTATTAAAATGGCCATCCTTCCAAAAGCAATATACAGATTCAATGCTATTCCAATCAAAATTTCAATGTCATTCTTCAAAGAAATAGAACAATTATTGATGAAATTCATATGGAATCACAAAAAACCCCGAATAGCCAAAGCTCTCCTGAAAAAAAAAGAAGGGAATGGAGGCATCAGACTCCCAGACTTCAAACTATACTACAAAGCCATAATCATCAAAACTGCATGGTATTGGAACAAGAACAGACATACAGACCAATGGAATCGAATAGAAAATCCAGAAATAAACCCACAGATTTATGGTCAACTAATCTTTGACAAAGGAGCAAAGAATATGCATTGGAGCAAAGAAAGTTTGTTCAATAAATGGTGCTGGGAAAACTGGGTCGCTACATGCAAAAGAATGAAGCTTGACCACCACCTCACACCATACACAAAAATCAACTCAAAATGGATTAAAGAACTAGACATAAGACCTGAAACCATAAAATATATAGAAGGAAATATAGGCGAAACACTACGTGATTTGCACATCAAAGACATCTTTACAGACACATCACCCAAAGCAGTGATAGTGAAGGCAAAGATAAACAGCTGGGACTACATCAAATTAAAGAGCTTTTGCACAGCAAAAGAGACAATAACAAAAACAAAGAGAAACCCCACCAACTGGGAGAACATTTTTGCACCCAACACTAATGATAAAGGACTGATCACAAAAATCTGCAAAGAGCTGATGAGACTCAACAACAACAAAGAAAATAATCCAGTCAAAAAATGGGCAGAAGAGCTTAAAAGAAACTTCTCTGAAGAGGAAATGCAAATGGCCAACAGGCATATGAAAAAATGTTCAACATCACTTGTCATCAGGGAAATGCAAATCAAAACTACCATGAGATACCATCTTACACCAGTGAGAATGGCACATGTTAAAAAAACTAGCAACAACAAATGTTGGCGAGGGTGTGGAGAAAAAGGAACTCTTCTGCACTTTTGGTGGGAGTGCAAACTGGTCCAACCACTGTGGAAAGCTGTGTGGAGATTTCTGGACCTACTAAACATAGAGCTTCCATATGATCCAGCAATTCCACTCCTAGGTATTTACCCAAAGGACACAGAAACAATTCCAAAGAACACCTGCACCCCTATGTTTATAGCAGCACTGTTTACAATAGCTAAGCTTTGGAAACAACCCAAATGCCCAAAAATAGATGACTGGATCAAGAAGATGTGGTACATATATACCATGGAATATTACTCAGCATTCAAAAAAGATAAACACATGCAATTTGCAGCAACATGGATGGCGCTGGAAGGGATCATGCTCAGCGAAATAAGCCAAAAAGAAAAAGAAAAATACCGGATGGTCTCACTCATAGCAGGAATCTAGAAAACTTAAATAAGGGACCAGGAAAATGAATAACTATAAGATAGTGAAAATCAAAATCAACAAAAAACTATGAACCAGAGACACTTTTAGGGGGGCGGGAGGGGAGGGATTGGGGTCAGAATGGGGGGGCTGCAATTGTATGGGGAATATAACAATAAAATTTATTTAAAAAAAAAAAAAGAAAAACAGAAAAAAATGCATCATGGTGGTTGGACCATTTTGCACTCCAACCAGCAGTGCAGGAGAGTTCCTCGCCAACATTCATAGTTGCTAGTTTGTTTTTTTTTTTTAAAGATTTCTTTATTTATACAAGCACTGGGTTAGGTCAGAAGCGCGGGAGGGTGAGAGAATTCACCACAGCCAGAAGGGAGAGCAGAGCAGGCAGAAGGACCAAAGTACACTGCTGAGGGGAGCAGCGGGCGGCAGGAGAGGTCTGTGCGCCATGTGGGACCTTCACCCAGGGGCCGGGGATCGAACCGGCGCTGCAGAGGCTGCATGCAGCTTCGCAGCCCAGCGCTCAACCGCTGTGCCACCAGGGGAGGCCTGCTAGTTTTTTTTAATATGTGCCATTCTCACTGGTGTAAGATGGTATCTCACTGTAGTTTTGATTTGCATTTCCCTGATTACAAGTGATGTTGAACATTTTTTCATATGCCTGTTGGCCATTTGCATTCCTTCTTTGGAGAAGTTTCTTTTAGCTGTGTGGAGATTTCTTAACCTACTAAAGATAGAGCTTCCATATGATGCAGCAACTCCACTCCTAGGTATTTACCCAAAGGACACAGAAACAGTAATTCCAAAGGGCACCTGCACCCCTGTGTTTATAGCAGCACTATTTACAATAGCTAACCTATGGAAAGAACCCAAATGCCCAAAAATCGATGACTGGATCAAGAAGATATTGTACATATACACAACGGAATATTACTCAGCAATCTAAAAAGATAAATTCATGCAATATGCAGCAACATGGATGGAGCTGGAAGGGATCAATCTCAGCGATATAAGCTAGAAAGAAAAAGAAAAATACTGGAATAGCAGGAATTTAGAAAACCTAAATAAGAGACCAGGAAAAAGACTAATTGCGATAAAGTAAAAATCAAAATCAACAAGCAACTATAGACCAGAAACACACTACAGTCGGGGGTGGGGGAGGAAAAGAGGGATTAGGGTCAGAAAAAGAGGGTGGGAATTTTATGGGGAATAAAAAAAAATGCATTATGAAATTTCCGACAACCCAATTTAATAGAAGTTCAAATGAAGGGGATTGTTATGTTCCATTTAATTATAAGAAATATCTTTAGCCATAATTGATGGTGTAAAATAGTACATTTCATCAAAGAGGGAAAACCTAGGAAGACATTATTTCAACTACTCTTTTAATGTGTTAAATTTGGGCCCATAAATCTAAAAATATTACTTTTAGTTGTAATTTTTTGCAGAGGTTGTTTAGCTCATGCTATGTCAAACCACAGACTAATTCTGCCTTGTTAGGATATGACACTAAATGCCACTGGAACAAAAGGGTGATTCACAGTTTGAGGTAGAGTTTGTGATTCCACAGGAAGGACATTGCAATTTAGCCTGAGGTAATGTACTTCAATGCCTTTTACTGGTATTTGGTAGCATCTCTGCTTGCCATAAATTTTCCTCAAAGGGGGCCTCCCTGGTGGCACAGGGGGTTAAGCACAGTTAAGACTGTGGAGCAGTCTGCAGCCTCTGCAGCACGGGTTTGATCCCCAGCCAGCCAGGGAGCAACCCACATGGTGCGGCGGACCTCTCCTGTCTTGCCCGCTTCTCCCTTCAGCAGTGTGTTTCAGTGGGTCTGCCTGTTCTGTTCCCCACTCTGTCTCTCACCCCCCTGCATCTCTGGCCTGTGCCCCAGCTCTTGTATGCATAAATGAATAAATCTTTAAAAAATTTCCTCAAAGGTAAAATATCCCCATGATTGCAATTATTTGAGTACCTTTGTTAAAATGCTCTTTTGGATGGGAAAGGAAAAGTTTTCACCCTGACAATAAATGTTACTATATTAAAAAATCATTGACTCCTTAATAACTGAAAACTTATTCTATTGCTTTTAATTCTAATCAAAACCATAATAAAATTTTTTTAATTGAAAATTTATTTTTATACAAGAACTGGGGTACAGGTCAGAGGTGTAAGAGGGTGAGAGGATTCACCAGAGACAGAGTGGGAACAGAACAGGCAGACAGACTGAAATACACTGCTGAGGGGAGCAGTGGGGGAGACAGGAGAGGTCTGTTGCACCCTGTGGGTATCTCCCTGGCCAGCCAGAAATCCAACCCACACTGAAGAGGCTGCATACAGCTTCACAGGGCTGCGCTCAAACCACTGTGCCACCGGGGAGGCCCAAAAGGTTTATTTTTGAAACATTAGTTTTTATTTAAAAATAATTCTTATTATTTTATAGATATTAGAAATGTTTCCTGCTTTATCAATTTATTGCAGATTAATGAAACCTCAGTCTCAGGCCTTAGAACTCAAAATATTTTAGGGAAAGGTAAAGTACTACAGGAAATTTAAGTTGTTCTGATTTTCACCTCCTCCTTCCTACCTCACCCCACAATATTCACTAATGGGAAATTAGGGAAGGCAACATCATTTTGTCTCTACCGTCTAAGTTCTTGACTGAGACAACCCCTATAAATAAAAGAGAGATTAATAGGAGAAAACCACAAGTTTAATAACATGGGAGAGAAACTCTATACATGGGAGAGAAAACTGAGCAACTAACTGAAATGACCTAAGTCACCCTCAGATACAATCTTCAGCTAAAGACAAAAGGTACTGGGAGAGAAAAGAAGAAAACCTGTTTTAGAAGGTTATTAGTAAAGGCACTGTATATAATGGTATGGTTGTTATGCAGATTTAAGTTGCTTCCTTCTCCATTGATAAGAAATGAAGACATTTGGTCATCCCCTCTCCTAAGTACAGGTTAAGGAAAGGAGTTACTCTCATAGATGGAGGTTTTCCTTTATGTATGTAAATACCTCTTTAAAAAGCACAATCTCCACCCAACTCTCCAAGAGCCATTCATATGCCTGCTATTTTATAAAAATAATCAGCCTAAAATAGTCCTTATGCCAAAGAGATATATTTTTGGAGGTGGCAAATTTTACTACAGCAGCCTTTAATGATCTTCCCTTTTTATAAATGATTAGAGTAGTACCATATGGACCTATAGTTGACAGTTCTCAAATAGAATTATTTCTATTCCATGTATCTTCCAAAATAAGAATGAAGCTTTAAAGTAAAACATGTATCTTCAATTTACTTTGTACCATATACAACACTTTGATAAATTTTGAGTCTAAGAAATTTCTACTGATAAGAGGAATCAGTGTAAGAAATTACACAGATGAATTATAAAAGCTGATGGCTCATGAAGGGAAGATTCAGTGAGGTCCCTAAGCACATCAGTAATGTCACATAATACTTTCCTAAGAATTCCAATAGTAATATCGGTGATACTTTAATTTTGATAAAAATACTACTTGAATTACAAGTCTTTCTCCAATGTGGAATGAATATTTTAAGAACTTTGAATGTATATTAGAAATTCATGAACTTCTGATGTTCACAATCTAGATTCTGTCATTCTACTTGTAAAAGGAAGTAATTTTCACAATAGCAGGGAAGGCTATTTTTGCTGGAACCAAATAAAAAAATATTGATTTGAAGACCCTTAAAGAAAACTTTTAAAGCAGTGTGTGAACAGTATTGGAAACTTGTCAGAGCCATTTTTCAAGCTTAAAGTACAAACACCATTTCCTAGACCACAGTGAGAAAATGAATAAAAGTTGTATTTATATAATTTTTATTTTAGAATATGCTAAGTTTATAAAAGTAGTATAAAATATCAAAAGTGATTTTAATCAGATTCTTTCAATTATAAATACTGTTATGTAACAAAAATCCAACCAAGTTCATTTTTAAGATCTGGTTGACTTTACTAAATGAGTCATGAATTGGGTTACATCCCACCTAGCAAGCAGAAAGTCTTGGTGGGGCTTGTGATGAATGACTCCATTTGGGGCCTTGTATTTTTAACAATATAAAAGTATGAGTTGAGACAAAATTAAATTCTGAGGTTTAATAACCATTCTTTTGATGCTTTTATTTTGTCTAATGTACATGGGTGTCAAGGAGCATATGATATTTTATACTTGAGACTTTATGCAGACTTTACTTAACCAATGAGAAATGACAGGCATCACTGGACTTGATATTCAAAATTTTAAAATTCCTCTTATCTTCTAATAGTTATTATGTGCAGAAAATTACACAGAAGTGGTTGGCATATCAGTTATTACAAGTAAAATGAAATAAATACCCAGTCCATAGATTTAATACTGAAGTCTTAGGTACATAATTATGAGGCCCAAATTTCCATTTATCAAACTAGATATTTTAATCCTAAAACATTTAAAACACATTGAGGGGATAAGTTATAGTTCAAAAAAGTTACCAAAACTGTTACCGAATGCTGGTCTGGGTTTTCTTGGCCAATTAAAGGAGACAGTTTGAGGAGTAGAGAAGTAGTTTATTTACTGACAAATTAAAGAAGGCAGCAGATTAGTGTCTGAAAGACCACCATCCTGCTTTCTGACAGAGGGCAGGGGTTTTTATCCAGAGTTACAAGGGAGTAAGGAAGGGGGTGGGGCATGGGCAAGAGCCCTCATCTCATCCTTGTGACACAAGTGGCTGGAGATTTTGGGGGAGATTTAGGTTGGCACCTGCTTGCTTTTGTTGTCACCTGGTGGTCAGCAACTCTGGTGCTAGTTTCTTTTTTTGAAATGTAAAAACAAGGCTGTTGAGCCTAGAGGGTAAATAAAAGAAATGGAGGAATGTATCTAGTGGGGCAAAAAGGGAGAGATGGCTGTTTCACTACTCTATCAAAACCATACTAATTTCTTACTTCAACTACAGTAAGGTGAGCAATGACTTCGGGATTAAGTACAGAAATAGATGTGCAAAACCCATGTGCTGTAAACTTGAAATTAAAAACATCTAATCTTTCCTAATTGGCTTACAATGACTAATATTTATCAAGTATGTAACCAAGTATCCTCAAAGACGTTTTTTATTATGTAAAAGGCATTTCTTTTTCCTGGTTTGCTAGGGGAGAAGTTAAAGCACATAATAGTGTCTTTGGTTACACTGAGAATCTACATAGTCGTTCACTAAATGGAAGTCAACAGATTATAAATGAACTTGTCTTGCCAAGATGTAGAGTTAATCATTTGCTTTTGAGATGAATGAGGAAACTAAGCATTCTATAGCTTATTGGTATGTCAAGGTTTCTGTAAATGTATTCTGTAATTATCCATCCTTCTTAATCTTTCAGAACGGAGCACAAAAGTTTGACTGTACAGCAAGAAAGTCGTAGAACCTATGCATATCTAGTGCAGAACAAAATAACAGAAACAACCATAGCTTGTGATAATGAACACTTATCGAGCATTTACCATGTCCCAGGCACTGTGCTTTGAATTTTAATTTAAATAAAAACAAGACATACCACCCCACAATATGCCTCTTTGGCACAAGAATTATTTTGAGTTGATTATTTTTAGGCAATAGTATACATATGAAAAGCTCTGAAAACTAAGCACGAATTACTCTTTTGAAAGAGATGTTTATAAGAGAAATCCCCACTTTCCAGGTTCTCTCTCTCCCTCCTCTCTTTCTCTCTCTATACAAGTAAGGAAAGTATGCCTGTAAATGTCTAGAAACTCTTATCAATGGAGAAGACATTGACTTAAATCTTCAGAGCAATCTTACTCTTATTTTGACTCTTATTTTGCCTCTTATTTAAGCAACCTTACTCCCGTAACTGGCTTTCCACCCCCAACATCTTCTCTTGTTTGTAGCTGGAAATTTTATGTAAGGTGGTGGCTGGATCATATGCGGGAGTTTCTCAGTTTTCTTGGTTCGCTTCCATGTATACAGGAGGTATATGTGTTATTAAGCTTTTATTTGTTTTACTACTAGTAATCTGTCTTATTAAAGGGTGTGTCTTAGTCAAGAAACTAGGATAGGGAGAAACTCACTGTTTATTCTCATGGTGGTAAAAAAGTTGCTCCAAGTCACATAATTAGCAGCTGAGTGTGTATAAAATCCAAAAAATAATATACTAAGTTCCTAATGACTATGATTCACAATTAGAACACTGTAGGGTCCCCAAAACACAGTATGGACTGCAGAGGGAGGAAAACTTTTCCATTCTTCTCTTTGAGGTTTTTTGGCTGTTTTAATAAATGGGTATGATTATCAGGAGAAAAAAATTAATTTCCTATATACAGTAACCTCAAAGATATGAGGCTCCGAAAACTGACCAAAGAGCCACCTCTTATACCTTTTAGACAAAGAAACAATAAATTTGTGAATAATTGATAAGACAAAGAAGTTTGCTCTTGGTGTAGTAAAACTGTCAAGATGTAAGAGATTGTTTATACAACCTCCTTGGCCCTAAATTCCCTATCTCTGGTAATAAAGATGTCTCTCTACCTCCTAGTGAAGAGGGTACCTTTCACATGAAGGATTTATTTCCTGTTTTCAGAGGATAAAGAAGGGTCAGAGTATCCTCTCACCAGCTATTTCTTAAGTAACTTTAATTCAAAATAATCAGTATGCCAGAGTGGCATGCTTTGGGGTGACATATTATTCTCCTTCAGGACTTCACAATGTTAAGTGAGATTAAATGATATTTTTATTAGTTAATACATTAAAAAAGAAAGAGTATCTTAGTCTGTTGAGTATCTTCCTATTATATTGCAGGTAGCCTAGGTAATCTAAATCACTCACGCTATTTTTTTTTTTTATGTTTCCAGTATTCTCTTATAATTACTGCTAAACTTGGGGAAGATGGTAGAAAACAGAGAAGGGGTAGAATACATTCCAGAAATCAGTTTACTTGTCAAAAACTATTTTAAATACCATCTGTTTTAAGTCCTCTGTTAGACACTAATGATATAATCCATACAATTAGAAAAGGTCATTCCCTTCTCAGAGTTCACAGTGGAGCTCTTCTTCCAGAATAAAATGAACTCTACAAAATATCTTTCCAGATAAATGATAAGCAGAGTCTGCTTCCTTTCTCTGAAATGCCCTTCATTTTGCTTCATCCTAGTGGATACCTACTCAATCATTCACCCTTCAAGAATTTGCTTAAATGTTAATTTTTCTGGAGACTATTTATAACTGCTCCTATCTCAGTAGCATTATTTCATAATATACATCAGCTGTGTGATAGCATAAAATATTGTGAAATTTAGTTACCTCTTTGAAAGTTAGTCACTGTTATTGTTTGCGTCATCAGTTAGAATTAGGTTTTCTTCCTTAGCTTTAAAAGCAGACTTTGAGGCAAGGAATCCTGTGCAAAGGATTTATTAAGGTAATACTTCCAATCCAGAGGAAACTGGTATGGGAAGGACTGGGGTAAGCAGGATAGGGAAAGAGAGAAATTCAAGTAAGGATGTGACCTCAGTGAAATTATTATGGAAGGTAAGATTTCAGCCTGATCCCATAGGGTAATTCTGGAGTACAATCTAAATTTCAGGGTTATCTTGACCCAAGAAAAGCAAACAAGGTTTTCATACCCTGTCAGTCAAACAGAGAATGTCAGTCTCTGGGCATTTCCTGCTGTGTGTGTGAACTAAAGAAAAGATGCACTGGTAGCCCAAGACCAATCTTATGAAAAGACCCAGTTGCTGACCTGTTGAAATTAAAAACTTGCCCAAGGGTACTAAGTACACATGTATATGGTAAAAGTGAGTCTAGTGGACCTGAGTACAGCAATGGTATTATTAGTGACAATGTGCAATACCTGTTCCATGAATTAAGAATGAATGATTCATTCCTGACTCAGGCCAAGGCAGGTCATGTGGAAAAGTTGCATGGAGATTTAATGGGCTTGGAATTAGGTTAAGGTATGGATGAAAAACCAGGCAATGCCAGTTAGCCCATTGACATTGATCTCTTTCAGCCTGCTGCTACCTTATTCAATTTCCATGACAGCTCTCCACTATCTCCACTGCCAGTAAGAAAGGGCACTACATAGGAGCAGACACAGAAATAGGAATATTATCTGGCACAAGAAGTTCCTGATCTAGTCTAGAGAATGGAGAGTCACAATCTGGGCTCATGCCAAGCTTTCTTAGATTCTTTTTACACAAAAGAAATGAAAATTGCTCTAAATTTAAGTTGAATTTAGATCCACTTATTCTTTCTCTATTTTCTCATATTTCTGTTAACCATAGAACTAATTCCCTATCTAAGAAGATATATGCCCAAATTGTAACTATCCATTTGAGAATGGGTTTTATTCTCCAAAGGTTTGGCATAACAATGGCAACAGCATGTATAAAATGTTACACTCACAATGTTATACTAACAAAACTTCTCATGTCTCTAAAGTCCTTCTTACCATAAAGCAGACTCCAAAAAGACACGTCTTTCTCCATACTTAGCATACCTGTTGTAGTGGGCTAGCTGGGCACCGGGCAGGCAGGTGAGTCGGGGAGATGGGGAGCCTGGGAACTGGAAGCCCCCTGAAAAATCTTTAAACTCTCTCTGGGCTTGCTCTGGCGTTGTTTCATGTTCTCCCGCCTCTAGCAGCCGTCTCTGAGTGACGCAGTTCTTATCTCCCTGACCTCGTAGGCACAGGCGCGCGCACTTGCACATGCGCACACACACCCATGCGCGGGTGTCCATAATCAGGCCTGCATGCCCCACATCCATGCGCCTACTGCATTAACAAGCTCAAGGCCACAGGTGAGAGCCACAGAGACAAACGGCATCAAAAGCCTGATCAACTTCATTTACCCTGCACTTATATAACCGCAATTTATCAGCTAAGATTTTGACTGAGATTTGTGATAGTTTAGGCTATGGCACATCTAGCCTTAAGTCTTGTCTCTGCCTTTAAAAAAAAAAAAAGATTTATTTATGCATATAAGAACTGGGGTACAGGCCAGAGGTGTGGGGGGTGAAAAGATTCACCAGAGACAGAGTGGGGAACAGAACAGGCAGATCTATTGAAATACACTGCTGAGGGGAGCAGCGGGCGACACAGGAGAGGTCTGCCGTGCCATGTGGGTAGCTCCCTGGCCAGCGGGGATCTAACCTGTGCAGCAGAGGCTGCGGATAGCTTCACAGTACTTTGCATTACCCCTTGAGCCACTGGGGAGACCCATGCCTCTGCCTTTTATTGGAAGGATCATCTTACACAAATCATTTCACCTAAATTTTAGTTTCTTCATGTAAAAACTCAAAATAATCATTCTTGCAACAGTATATGTGCATTAAGAGACAATCTGAGAAAACTCCTGCTGATAGTGCTTACAAAACAGGAAACAGCCCATAGATGGCAGCATATTACCAGTACTCAAGTTTCTAACTATTGCTATGTTAAACAGGAATTTCATTCCTCAAGCCATAATAACCTAGGGATAAAGAGTTATACACACTTTGCCAGAAGGGTGCACTATGTCCCAGTTCACCTAGTGCGTTAGTTAAGGGCCTTCTCTATGAAGTAGGTGCTTAAAGTAAGAAGTGTGAGATTTATGGGAATATGCCAAAGACTTTCCTTTACCAAACTTTAGATTAAGTTTTTCTAGGTCCTCTTTTCAACTAGGACTCATCCTTGGACCTTGCATTTGGCTGCATAACCATTTTAGTAAGAATCCCGTTAAGTCAGTTTGGTGAGAATTCGGTTACCCTCTGTAGCACCAGGATGGGCACAGGGCAGGATCAACATGATCTGAGCAGATGGGGTAAAGGAGAGTCCTGGAGCCTTTGGTGGCTTTTTCAGGCCTTTATTGAGTTTACCAGGAACATGGTAGGTAGGGGTGCTGGGGGGTCAGGAGGCTGGCAGGCCTCCCAGCTCCCGGCTAGACTTCACTCTCTCCAGGCTCTCCAGTGTACTCTCGTGGCCTTGTTCTCTCCTTGTTTCTTTTTCTGGTTCTGCTGCTCTGCTGGTGGTTCTGCTGTTCCTATCTGCTGGCGTCCCCGTAACGCCACCCTTGTAAGCTCAGTCTTTCAACCCAGGTTACCCACTTACATAGGCCCACACCCTACTCCAGGTGACCACCATTAGGCAAGCATTTAGGACCGCAGGGATCCATCATCAGTCCTAATGGCAAGAGGGCAGAAAAGCCTGATACTTTTGTACCTTACCCTGCAATCCACCCCCTCAGGGTTTTCTGCCATACAGTCTATATCAGTCTTATACAAGTTATATACACATTTCTCTTGATGAATATGAACACTGCAGCCATGGCTGATACTTTTTTACCTTACCCTACACTTTCACCGTTTGATCACCCTGGCCTGCCTTCAGCAGGAATTCTTTTAAGTCCATACAGAAAGAAACCCCCTACTCTTGAGGTCTTCACTTAGTAATTTTTCTATCCACTACTCTCATTCTGCTTATTGGCTCTGAATCTGTAGTTGTTTTTGCTGTATTCAGAGATGAGGCTAATCTCTCTTCTCCATTGTGATAATTTTGGCACCTATCACAAAGATCTTCATTCATAAAGTCTTCATTACCATTTTAGCAAGCGTCAGGATTTTTTTTCACAGGTAAAACTTAGGTAAGTTAGTTATGAGGGAGAAGAAATAAGCAAGAAAAGGCTTCACAGTTCTGATACCTGTGAAAGAAGAGGGAGAAGTAAGAAAAGGGGATTAGAAGAACCTGAGACTACAGCTTGGCTCTGAGAAAGTCTCAACATTTCCTTATCCATACAGAAGACATTGCATTGGGCAGAAATGTCTAGAACCAAATGCCCCCACCATTTTCAGTCACTGAGGGGAGGACTTTCAGAAGAGACTGTATCCTCAACTCAAATCTCAAATACCTCAAAGACAATCCCAATTCCTGAAAGTTCTGCTGCTAGGGGCTGAATGTTCACTCACTCCCCACAGCAGATTCCTTCTTCAAGAGAGATGAGCAGCTGCCATATCTAGCCATGTGCTCATACTTTCTATTAAGGTGACAGTATAATATAATTGAAAGGAATGCATTGTGAGCCTATCCCTTTGTAGCTGCCTGACCATGAGGTCAGTGGTCTGAAAGTCTCTGAGCTCAGAGAAAATACATACAGTGTAGTGTCTGTTCCAGGATAATCACTCACTGAAGTCCCAGGACATGGATTCCAACCATGGTTTTATTACCAAGTTTTTCCTTCCTCCTTTCTCCATGTCCAAGACCTCCCTCTCACCTGCTTATAAAAACTTAGTATACCTATTATAAAAGCAGTTGCTTTTATGGAAATTTTCTCCCCAAAAGGGTCAGACAAGCTTTTCTCAGTATACCCAGAGTAGGTCTCCTACAATAAGCATTAGTTTGGTGTGGGAACTAAGGTCAGTTGAAGTCCACGGTCAATTGAAGTCCAGAGAGCTTCGGGAAGTCTATTGCTATTATTTAAAGAATTCAGATTACTTTAAATTAAGAACAGTATAAGTCATAGAGGCCGAAAAGAGCTCCTTGTCTCAGTCCTTTGCCCCTTTTCATATTTTCAAAGAAGCAAACTCTTTCCCCCTGTTCATGACTTAAAAGAATGTGTTTGGGGGTTATCACCCAGATGTAAATTTATCTGTGAACATGTCCTCTATCTCAACATGTCCACCGCCCCCCCCGCCCCCCGCCATGTGAAGTCTCTTCTCTTTCCTTGACTCCTGGGTCTCTTAACAGAGGCTATATGTATCTTGTCACCCCATTTTACTGAAGAATTTATAGCCACACATCATTAAACTTTGGCTTTTTCTTTTGATACGCCTGATGTTCATTTGTTCCTCTGTCTAGCTTCAGAAGAACCCAGATGGGGTGGGATCATTTTTCCTTGTCCTGAAATTTTGTAGCTGTTGTTGTTGTTGTTCTTTCTCTCCCCACATTTCATTTAATACTATGGTTAGTAACTTGCATAAGTGAAAATAGCTTAGGTTATATTGCAGCGACAAATACTTTGCTTATCTCAGTGGCTCAGTCATCCCACATTCCCATCAAGGGTTAGATGCAATTCTGCTCTATATTGCTTGAGCAGCTTCAGTCTGGGCTTGTGTTGGTCTTTGTGGCAGACGGAAGAAGATATGGTGAACCATACATCCAGTCTTAAAATCTGTGCTAACAAGTGACACATACCATTTGGCCAAAGTAAATCATATGAGTAAGCCTTTGCCAGCAAAGCAAAAGGCATAATCCTCTTAGAGGATTATTCAATAAAAATCTGCGACATAGTCCCAGTTTTCACATATTTAATCTAGAATCTCAATGTCATTTTTTCCTTATAGTGTGTATTCTGGTACTAGTATTTCAGTTTGTGCAGTCAACAGAAAGTAAGAAATTAAGTGCTTGTGTCTCTGTTAAGAACTCCTGAAATGCTTTCCTTGAGCTCTATCATTTGTTTGCCTTCTTATCATTGTAGCACCTTAGCAAATATATTCAAAGGATATCGTGGAATTTATATGAAATGCATTAATCATTCATGCCATTTTGATTGGCTTCTCTTTTTTTTCTGTATCTAGCAGTCAAACAAGGTCACAGTAATAAGATTTATTATAGAGTATCTTACTGACAATTGATTTTTTCCCTTCTAAAATCTCACTGTGATACGTTAGGCTATAGGATTTTGCGGTTCTATTTTTTTTTTTATTTTACGAAAGAAAAAGAAAGGCATTCTATCTGTCTTAATTCTATGACAACCAGCAATGGAAGAAAATTTAGAGGGGATTTAGATGTTTTAATATCTTCCTAATCATAAATGTGAGATAAGTTGATATGGTCAGTGGGTTAGTTCATAATATTGATTGGTTCTAACAATTATTGATATTTGTACTATTACCCACTTGGAGTTTCTTTCAAAGGTTCCAGCTCCATGCAAAGGGGGCAGGACAGATTACATACAGTCAAAGCTTCATTAGTAATGGAGACAGCCCTGTAGGAGTGGTTTCAGGCTGGCTCTCCTAAGGGAGCCAGTAGAAGTGTGTTTCTTTTTTTAAGAGTGATTTATGCATACACCTCTAGCTTGTACCCTGCACCTCTGGGGTACAAGCTAGAGGTGCGGGGGGGGGGGGTTGAGAAGATTCATCAGGGACAGAGTGGGGAGCAGCACTGAAATACACTGCTGAGGGGAGCAGCAGGCTAGACAGGGGAGGTCTGCTATGCCACGTGGGTTAGCTCCCTGGCCAGGGATCGAACTCAGGCAGGGGCAATAACGTGGTAGTGTTGAGACTTAACCCCTGCGTCACCAGGGAGGACCCAGAGAAAGGTTTTTAATGGGGGTCCTTTACTGCGTTATAGGCAGAACTCTCTAATCATGGGTAGTCATGAGTGGATGGTAAGGGCTGTGATAGGCGTTGCTTTCTGAATGTGTACTTTTCAGGTATTGGTGGTACATGTGTTTGTGCCACCAATATAGGAAAATGCTTTTGCAGCCCCAGAACGATATATATCTGTCACTTTGGGGCCTACTACATACAGGGGTCATTGGCCACGCCCCATCCATGGCATTGTCAGGTAACAGAAATGGAAGATGTGGTTGATTACTTCTCAGCTATTTAAATAGGATTTTTATTTCACTTCCTCCCACCAGCTCATGACTCTATTCTCTATGCTATCTCAGTACTGGCACTATTTTAGTTAGAAGTGTACCAAAATTTCAAATCTCTAATAATGTAAGTTTGGATCTATAGAGGTTTAAGGGAAGTTATCTCATACCCCTCTGGCTTCTCCTAGGATAACAAATAATCAAATAAGCCTCAGACAGATTGATAAGAGAAAAAACATCAAACTTTAATAACATGTACACATACATGGGAGCGATCAGCATGACTGAGTAATGTTCTTGTGCCCACGTGGCTCTAGATGCCATCTTAGCTTAGCTAAGGCAAGGGATGTGAGGGTAAGTTAGGGAGTTTATGGAGAAAGCAGTGTGCAAATTTAAGTTCTGCCTTTTCCATAGAAAAGAAATAAGATGATTAGATCTTTCTGGGTGGGCACTTACATAGGGAAGTTTACAAAAAATATAAAAAGCAACTTTCACCTGAAATGAAGGAAAGCAGGGAGGGGGGAAGGAGATGATCTACTGGGTGGGTCCTCACCAGCACACTTAAGAATACAGGCCGTGACACAAAAGTGGACACATGGAGAGAAACAAAAAGGATTTATTTACACAAGGAGTGAGGAAAAGTGACAACAGAGAGAGAAATAGAGGAAAGACCAATGGCCAGATGCTGTCTGTCCTACCTTAGATTGCATCTGCTAAGCAGATACCAGTGTCCAAGTAAAAACCATGCTTAGCAAGCTCATGGCTGTCCAAGGCCAGAGTTCAAGCAGGCATGAGGCTGTGAAGAGGGCGGCTGCCAGCTGAGCCAAGACCAGAGGGAAAGCAGAATCGGTAGTGTGCACAGAAAAGACTGACCATTCACCAAGCCCAGAGGGCAAGCCAGACCCGGGAGCCACACATGGGGAGAGAGGGATTTCCCCCTTCCAGTCTGTGCTCCCCCTTTTAAAGTTAATAATGCATCTCTGCTCTGACTCTTGGTCCCAGCAGTTCCACCCCTCCCCATTCAGGAAGATGGGGTGAAGCAGAAAAATCTCCTTTCTCCACCACAGTGGCAAAACCAGTGGGTGCTTGGCAGGGGGGTTTGGTGCAGTTTGATGGCAATGGTGGGGGAGAGAGAGAACAGTTGGGAGGGGGGATCTGGACCAGATAGGGGCACAGCTGTCAGTGAGAGCAGGAAGCCTTAGAGCACAGTGGTGATGGAGGGGCATACACACAGCAATAGCTCTAACACACCTAGTCTTCAGAGCCCCATTTGTGAAATAAACCTCTTGCCAGAAAGATACTTTGGGGTGTCACATTTTAGCTTTCCTACATTTCTCTCCCTTGATTACCCTTTACCTATATTTTGTTAGAGTAAGCTTGCAACTCTATGGTAATCTTGATTATGGAATGCTAGCTTATTGAAATAGAGGGTTTTAAAAGATTAGTTTATAAAATATAATGGGGGATGTATAAGTAAAAATGTGTCATCGATGGAATACTACTCGGTGATCAAAAATATAAACTCATGCCATTCACAGCAACATGGATGGAGCTGGAAGGGATTATGCTCAATTAAATAAATCAGAAGGAAAAACAAAAGTATCAGATGGTTTCACTTATAGGAGGAACATAGGGAAATCATACAAGGGTGGGGGGGGAGACAAAACTAGCAGTTGAAATATAAATTGGAGACATTCATCAGGGAGAGGGAAGGAAAGAGATCAAAATGGGAGAGAAGAGCACAAGAGTCTATGGTGATTGTCACAGGTGTCTTGGTGGTGGTAATTTTATGGGGACAAAAATGAACAATGATATAAAATATATAAATTTTTAAAATGTGTTATGCAAGTAAGATATTTAACTTATTAATAAGATGTTTGAAAGATTTATATATTTTTTTAAAGATTTATTTATTTTTATACAAGAGCCAGGGCACAGGCCAGAGGCGTGGGAGGGTGAGAGGATTCACCGGAGACAGAGCAGGGAGCAGAACAGGCAGACGACTGAAATACACTGCAGCGGGCGAGACAGGAGAGGTCTGCTGCCATGTGGGAATCTCCCTGGCCGGCTGCAGACAGTTTCACAGCGTGGCACTCAGCCGACTGCGCCATGGGAGGCCCTGAAAGATTTATATGATAATTTCTTTTTAATACGTTATCATCTCCCGGTAAACTGGCTTCCCAGTCCTGATTTTTATCCCAACTACTGTTTCAAACACAACCACAGTTCCTAAACTGTGCAACAAGGTACATTTGGGCATTAAGAGATGTGCTAAATTTTCAAAAGACATCAGCACCATTTGTTAGACACACTGCAAATGACCCAAAATAGTTCAGTTTCATCATGAGATCATGTGAAATTCCTTTTGATTGCATCATATCTTTGTGAAGCTGGGTTTTGAAAATTGCTGTGATAAAAAGCAAGTACTGTACCAAAACCAATGTAGGACAAGAAATGAGGGTAATAGTATCCAAACTGATTGCAAGGTCTGAGAAAATCTGTTAAAACCCAACAAATATATCTTGTGGTTATGAAAAATTAAATAAGTTTCATTTTTTCTTTCAAATTATATATATTATTTCTCAAATAGCTGCTAAATAAGCACAAAAGCCTATTAAACTATTTGAACCTGGGCCTCTCTGGTGGTGCAAGGGGTTAAGTCTCAGCACTCGGAAAATATCTGCAGCCACTGCAGCACAATTTCGATCCCAGACCCTGACCAGGGAGACCCACAGAGCACAGCAGACCTCTCCTGTCTCGTCCGCTGCTCCCCTCAGCAGTGTATTTCAGTCAATCTGCCTGTTCTGCTCCCCACTCTGTCTCTGGTGAAACCTTTCCCCACCCCGCACCTCTGGTCTGTACCCCAGTTCTTGTATGCATAAATAAATAAATCTTAAATAAATTTGAATCTATCTACTCAATAAACACCTTTAGAATTTTATGAAAGTTGAGTCAATAAGTGTCTAGGTCAAAGTTTCCTGGTAATTGCAGCCAAAAGCATTTAAATTTTAGATATAGTTGACTTATTCTTTCCATAACTACAAGTAAGAATAAAACTCCAATCATAGGATTTTTGTTGTGGAAAAAACAATTGGTTGTTATTCAAATAGAAAGTGAGATTGACTCTATACTTTCAGTTAAAAAAAAAGACACCTATTTAGTATCATGTAATCATAGGGGGTGTGTGTGTGTTCATATGTATATCTATAAATACATCAATAATAGAAAGGCAAAAATGATACCTTTATTCATTTTATATAATGTGTCAGGTAAGATGATCATATTTTAGCAGAGCATTGCCCTATTAAATATTCTCAAAATACAATTCCTATTTGGGTAGAGAAAAAAAAAATATTTATTTATTTATACAAGCACTGGGTACAGTCAGAAGCATGGGAGGGTGAGAGAATTCACCAGAGCCAGAGCAGGGAGCAGAGCAGGCAGAAGGACCGAAGTACACTGCTGAGGGGAGCAGCGGGCAGCAGGAGAGGTCTGCGCGCCATGTGGGACCCTCCTCTGGTGGCCGGGGAGCAGCCGGGGATTGAACCAGCACTGAAGAGGCTGCGGGCAGCTTCGCAACCCAGCGCTCAACTGCTGCGCCACCAGGGAGGCCAGAGAAAAATATTTTTAAACGGTGAATTGAACAGTTGATTTAAAAGTTCCCTACTTCAAGCATATGTTAGAAAAAAAGTTTGATTTAAATCAACAGTTCTCAACCATGGCTGCACATGCTTATAATTAACTAAAGCTCTATGAATTTGTCTGCATAGATCCAGGCATAACTAACAATTCTCCAGGTGATTCTAAATGTGTAGTTAGGACTCAGTAACTCCATTTTATATGTTATTCAGAGACTCTAGCTTTCTTCCCACTATCTACTTCTGTTTCTTTAATCTTATCTGCTACCTGCTGTTTTGATCCATTGTGTAGAAAACCATACTGCAGCTACAAGCACTCTCATGAACTGATGCTAAATTATCAACCCTATCTATTCTTCTTACATCTTCTTTCAATAATTCACCAACCACCATTTCCTGTGAATGTTCTGGCTTTTAAAAGTCACTGCTGAACAAAATACCAGTTTACTTCTTTAGCTGGGTTGAATGATCTCAGTAAGAAATCTATTGGGAGGAGTAAGAACAGACTAGGGCATAGACCGTAATTTAAGCCATTTTGCTTGCTATGTCCGTGAACTAACAGTGATGGGATGATTGCTTCCTCTTGTGTTTATCCCAGGCTCTTAAAATGCTAAGCATTGCTAATCAAAAGCAGGTAAATTAGTTTTGGTGAAACTGCTGGCGTTTATTCTCAAACACATTGCTACATAAGGTCTGTTGCAAATGTAACATCTGTGTTTTACTGAAAGAGAAGGTAGGAGAACCATGAGTGTTTATAGCTCAGATCATTGCCTGTTGTTTTGTTTTTGTCTTAATAATGCTTTCTCACTAGCTTTCCCAAATTGCAGGAGTCTTCAGAAGCGAAATAAATTTGCGTCATAAGTATTATATCTCAATACAATAAGGAAAAACTTAAAAACTTGAAAATAATTTGATTCCTAATTTTGCGAGAATAAATAGACATTTTCTGGATACTGTGGAAACAGGATATACTCTCATTTTCTTGTGATCTGAAGCATACACAATAGTGCCAGCTGCTTCCGTTTTCTTACACTGAACAATGTCTTCACACACTGCTGATAGAAAACAGCACTCTCGAGCATATTAAAGTCATTTGTAAATTGTTGAAGGCAAAGATCACATTTGAGTGTACATTTCCCAGAATATATTGTCATTAGGAGTTAGGCTTAAGTCACTTCCTGTTAAATCAATGAGATTCCAGAGCCTTAGATATGAGTATTGTGAACACATAAAATGCTGAGCCACATTCTTCCTGATTCCTCCAGTAATTGTCTTAAAAAGTCCATTAGCCAGAATTAAGAAATGTAAATAAAATGTAGAATTTTATAGAATCAATATCAAGAACATTGATTAAATCCTGAAAGATCCAACTCAGATGCTACTTTATGTTACCTAAAGTGCTACTAGATCCAATACAGTTCTTTCCCTGTTATTTTGTAGCATGAATGCAGGCATCTGATGTAAGTGGTGATGGGGAAAAAAAAAAAAAAACAACACAAAAACAGCCTCCCCACATCGTTTTCTACCTTCTGAAAGATGTTATCTTATTGAAAGAGAAAACAACAACAACAACAACAACAACAACACATCTTGGAGAAAGAACTAAAGACAAATAGAAAAATCTGTATTTGAAAGTCTCAAAGTTAAAATTGCATCTGGAGCCAGTCGCTTTTCCCATCTGACACCAGAATTCAGTTCTTTTCACCAGCATTCAGTTTTAATGCATTTTGCAGCAATGCAAACAACAATAAACAAATGGGAAAGGAAAGATCACTTAGAACCTGACTTCTAATTTAATTATCATGCAATCAGAAGAGTCAAAAGCCAATTTCCCTCAATAAAGAAGTGGATGTGTAACTTTTATAGCTTATGAGTCTTTCACTGGAGAAGAAAAGAGGTTTGTTAATGTGATTATACATGTGAAGGTCACTATTATCTATAATGCAAGCTTGCAATATTTTCGGTGTTCAGGGAAAATACTTAAGAAGACTAATATTTTTCTTCAGTAAACAAAGTCAGTAGCACCTTTAAGATAGTAACAAAGTGAAGATTATAAATTACACTATCTGTCAAGGATTTTAGAAGGTGTTCTAAATGGGCCTACAGATATTTATGTTGTTAAAGGGAAAAAAACATAATGTATGCAAAATACAAAGGAATTTTATTAAGCTACCTGTTTTGTAACTATCCAGGCCCGGTAGGTTCACGGTCAGTTCCAGCAGCTGAAAAGAGAATCTTGGAGCCCTTGGCACGCTCCCCACAGGTTTTAATTGTAAGCAGGGGAAATAAGCCAGCAGGGAAAGAGCTACATGCGCCCTTTGTGAATCTTTATACACTCCTTTCTCTGGGCTTTCTCTGGCGTTCTCGCGTGGTCTCTTCCTCTTTAAGCTGTCCCTTGTCTTCTCGTAGCGCAGCCTTCTCTGAGTAATGCTGCCCTTCTCTGCCTGACCTCTAGGCTCAGGTGTGCACACTTGCACATGCGCACACCCCCATGCTCAGGTGTCCATAGTCAGGCACACATGCCCCACACCCACACGTTTTTTACTTAACACAATCAAGGCCACAAGTGATAGCCACAAAGTCCAATGGCATAAGAGCCTGGACGATTCACTTACCCTACAATACCCAATTAAGAAGATTCACACATTCTATTGTTTAAATGGGAATTAAAAGGATCATGAAACTTTTTGCTAAGGTAAATCATTTCCCTCATTTTACAAATAAGGTAACTCAATTCAGAGAGATCAAATGACTTACACAAAATGTATAACAGCCAGCAAAATAATCAGAATGAGAACCCAGGTCTCTTAGTTGAACAATGTTTTCCACTACAGTACAACCTACAGAGAAGAAGCTGAAACTTCTCATGTTTTTGTAATATGCAAAATAAAATACAGTGACTTTAAACATTAACTTATTCGACAATTTGAGATCTTTCTTATTAGATAAAATGTGTTGGGCCTTCCTGGAAGCGCAGGGGCTAAAGGCTTAGCACTATCAAGCTATCACCAGCCACTGAGGCATGAGTTCGATTCCCCAGACAGGGAGCTAAACCATATGGCGCAGCAGACCTCTTTTATCTCCCCTGCTGCTCCCCTTAGCAGCTCCCCTTTGCCTCTGGTGAATCCCCTCACCCCCCTGGACCTCTGGCCTATACCCCAGGTCATATATGCATAAATAAATAAAATAAATCTAAAAAAAAGGGTTACTTACAGGAAAGTATAAAAGTAAAAATAAAAGACTCAGCCATTGGTGTAATATCTTGTTGTATGTCCTTCCAAAGTTTGTTCCTTGAACACACGTCCCTTCATCTTTTTAAATAAACCTTACTAAGATACAATTTAGACACAATAGAATGTATATAAAAAGTCCTATACATTTTGTGCAATGTATGAAACCATTACCCAATCAAGATGTAGAATATTCCCATCACACCAAAACAGTTTCTTTATGCATGCTTGCAATCAATTCCCACCATTATTCCTGCCTAGAACAACACTTTTAGACATCCTATCTCGATAAGCCCATTTCACCCATTCTCAAATTTCATATAATGAAATCATATAGTGTGTACTCTCTTTTAAGTCTGGCTTCTTTCATGAAGCAAATGCTTTTGAGATTCATCCACGTGGCTGAGTATAGTAGTAATTTGTTCCTTTTGACTGCTGAGTAGTATTCCATTTATACATGTACCATACTCTATGCATTCACTGTTGATGAACAATTCAGTGATGTCCAGTTAAGGACAATTTTGAATAAGATGTTATGAAAATTCATACACATGCATCTTTTTGTATAAACTGTTCCTCATTTGTGTTTTTTCTGGTATTTGCTCATAATTAAATTCAATTTGCAACCTTCACAGGGTATCACCACTTGTTCATCTTTTATTGGTAATGTTAAATTGATCACTCTGTCAAATGTTCTCCAGTTTCTCCAATATATATTTGCTATTTTTCCCCTTAAAACTTCATAAACTGGGCCTCCCCGGTGGTGCAGCGGTTGAGCGCTGGGCTGCGAAGCTGTCCGCAGCCTCTTCAGCGCCGGTTTGATCCCTGGCTGCTCCCGGCCACCAGAGGAGGGTCCCACATGGCGCGCAGACCTCTCCTGCTGCCCGCTGCTCCCCTCAGCAGTGTACTTCGGTCCTTCTGCCTCTTCTACTCTCTGCTCTGGCTCTGGTGAATCCTCTCACCCTCCCATGCTTCTGACTGTACCCAGTGCTTGTATAAATAAATAAATAAATCTTAAAAAAAAAAAAACTTCATAAACTGTATGGGGACATGTCAATGCCTGCTCCTTATCAAAACTTCTCCCTAGATTTAGCATCGATTAATGATTCCTGACAGACCCAGTTTTTATCATTATGGTTGCAAAATAAAGATTTTCCAATTCTGATATTCTCTTATCATTTACCATCAGTCCTCAGACTTCCACTGTAAGCAAAGGCTCTCCCCTCCACCCTAAACTCATCCATTTATCTATTTTTTATGATTTTGGACTCATAAATATCTGCTTGATCAATGGCTTATTAGTTATTAATTATTTTGATGCTCATATTTTCCTACATATGGCCAGTGGGAGCCTAGAAAGCCAGTTCCTATGTCCTTATAAACTGACCCATCAATTATTTATTTATTTATTATTTTGCTTTCTTACTTTCAGGCATAACAAGACGCTCACGTCTTATCTTCTATCTACTCTGCTTCATTCCTGAAATTGAGCATTTCTCCAAGCAGCCCTGACTCTTTTGTGACAAATGGTATTTGAGACTGAGATCTGAGTCCTGCGTGTGCTCAATGGCCATGCGGTGACTTTGTTTTTTGGCCCTTCTAATCAGTGAAGCTAGGAAAATATGCCTGTGTATATACACTTATCTAAATATACATACAAATATACATGTATAGACACAGAAACAAATGCATAGACATATATGAATATTTTAGAAATAATGAATTTGCAGTGAATCCTACTCTAATTAGGACCCATTCCTATAGGACTCTTGTTGCCTTCTCCACATTCTGTGTTTTTATGTTCCTTCTTCCACAGTGAGAACAATGATTACAGCAGGGGCAAAAAAAAAAAAATTCCCTCTAGACTTTCAAGTTCTTGACTGAGATACCCCTATAATTAAAGGCAGATTAACAGGAGAAAGACACAATTTTAATATCATTTCTCCTTTAAGCATGTGAGAGACCAAGGAAAACTGAGGAATTCCCTCAAATGGCCAAAGCCTCCATCCTAAATACCACCTCCAGCTAAAGAGAAGGTGTGGGAATGGGAGTGGGAGGATGAAATTATAGAAGGTTGTCAGGCAAAGTGCAGTAAATAAGGGTATGGTTGTACATATTTCAGTCAGTGTTTTCTCCCTTGATAAGATTTCTAGAGATTTGATCATCCCCCTTAGTAAGGAGGAGACACCCTACAAATGGAGAGTACCCTTTTAAATACAAATGATAGTTACAAGAGGGTAATTTCTACCTGGTTTTCAGAGCTTATCCTGTGTCTGCCTCTCAGAAGTAATTAGCTCAAGATAATCTCTATTTCAAAAAGGTACCGTTTTGTACTGATATATTTTGATCCCCTTCATTTTCAATAATATCATCAGTTTTACCATAGGCTCATTTCTATAATACATATTTAAAAAGGTTTCAGAGCTTCTTCCTCCATACTGCTACAATAAAGAAATCTTTTTTTTTAAGATTTATTTTTATTTTAAGAATACAAGAGTTGCGGCACAAGCCAGAGGTGTGGGGGTTGAGAGGATTCACCAGAGAGAGAGAGTGGGGAACAGAACAGGCAGACTGACTGAAATACGCTGCTGAGGGGAGCCATGTGGGCATCTCACTGGCCGGGATCGAACCTGAGCTGTAGAGGACGCGGACAGCTTCACAGCGCTGTGCTCAACCACCTGAGCCAACAGGGGAGGCCCAATAAAGAAATCTTTTTAAAAGAAATCAAAATTTGTTTTCATATCTCATTCCCTCCTCACACCCCTGTCTGAGACTGAAAAAAAAAAAAGTCAGATGCCTTTTTCCTATATTAATTGGCTTAGTTACTTTCTCTCTCTCTTCAGTGTGACTATGCTAGTCATTTGAAATAAAATTAGGTTCAATTATTTCTATTTTCTTTCACTTTTAGATTTTTTTCTCACCTCATTGTTGATTTAATTTTAATTTTCAAGTATTTAAATTATTAACATACATTCAAAAGTCAAAACTCTTCATAAGATCACACCAAAGTGTCATTCCCTCCCGTATCTTTTCTACCAATTCCTCCATGATGTGTAACATAGTCACTGTTGTCTGTGTTTCATTTTGTAGAGATCAAAAGACATAGATATATTTTCTTATTTCTCCATCTTTCATACATAAGTGGTAGCATGTTTATGATCTTTTGCACTTTGCCTTTTTTGCTTAATATCATCCTGCTAGAAATTACCCTATATCATTTCATTGAGATCTTATTCATTCTGTTTGACAGTTACATAGTACAGCTGATCCTCAAATGATAGAGGTTAGGGACACTGTCCCCAGAGCAGTGCAAAATCTGGGTATAACTTCTATTTTTCACTAAGCATCATCATTTTATACATGAAGAATATTAAAGCTTAGCGAGATAGCAAAGAATAATTCTCACATGTTTGAGAAGTTCATACATTCTATGAGATAACGTCAGCAGAAATGTTTTACTAAAACCAAATAATTCACGCAAATCTATGGGCAATAAAGTCTTTGCCAAGTATAGTCATTAACTCAGTGGAGAAGAGAGGAAAACTTTAAAAG
This sequence comes from Talpa europaea, assembly GCF_964194135.1. Classification (NCBI taxonomy): domain Eukaryota; kingdom Metazoa; phylum Chordata; class Mammalia; order Eulipotyphla; family Talpidae; genus Talpa; species Talpa europaea. Next base: position 21,095,671 of record NC_140081.1, read on the forward strand.
TATCAGCTGAGGCAAACCCCCTGCCCTCCACAAATAATTCAGAATGCCTTTCTTTTTTTTTTCATTTGAGAGTGCTGAGTTCAGTGAGCTTTAGGGTTTTAATAAAGAGCTTCAGAATGATTGCCAAGTACTTCAAGTGCTCTCTGAGTGCACTTGGTGTTTGCAAGGATTTTCATTTCATAGATTACTTTGTGCAGTAATTTGAGAAACTAAGTGCTTTCTTTTAAGCACCCAAAGTTACAATACAATCTGCATTGAAAATGTGTGGCCTTCCATTCTTAGCATGGGTCACTCTTCTGGAAGCAAGTTGAATCTTTTATAGAATTTGCCTTTTCTCTAGAAACAGCAGTCTCTGAAAATGGAATGCCTGCTTCCATTAAAACTGTAACATAGCTGTGGGTATTGGAGGTTTTCCCTGTGGACACAATCATTTTATAAGCTATAAAATGCTGGCATTAATGCTGGATAATATTGTATCAGTCCTGTTCAACAACATCACTATCCTTGCATTTGCTGTTGACACATAAGGCCTCCAGTCTTTCTTAGTGTCACACTCAATAAGGCATCCCTCATTTAAAACCTGCTGGTGCTTCTTCCTCAAATCCTGCCTTGTTGGCTGGCTACCACCTTTGCCTTGGATTTTTCTGGTCTTAAGCCCAGATTTGTTTGATAAAGGACCTGCCAAATTCAACACTGTTTGCTTCGCCAATCTCACTCCAAATTGCATATTCCATGGTATACAGCACCATCTGCATCATGTTGCTGACCTGTTTGCATTTGGCCATGTCTGGGCATAGGTCAGGCAATTTCCACCAATCACTCCCTGCCACAGATGGAGGAACTCACATGTCCAACAGCGAACTGCATCCAGCTGCCCAAGAGATTTATATGATCTGGCTTACAACCTCAGAGCAATTACCCTGATCTTTATTATAGGTTCAAACGTTGACCTCAAGAAGTTCTGTGCCCAGTACACAGTTACACAGTTTTTCCTGAATTAAGTAAAAGTGAGTTGACTTCTCCTACATATTTTTTTAACCAAAGAACCAGTCAGTATGCCTTTACCACCAAGAGGAAAAACATCTTTCTGTCTTCCCAAATCTCTTTCTCTCTCTCTCTCTCTCTCTCTCTCTCTTTCTCTCTCATTTCATTACACTTACATAATTTGCTGATATGTCCATATCCCAGGCTCCACTGTGTATTCCTCATGGATAAAAAATTAATCTTCTACATGTTTATGCCATGCCCCCTTGGGTCTAGCACATGACCTGGAATAGTTTGCTGATTACACTTTTTGAATGATTAAAGCCATAAATACTAGGACTGTTATTAATTCTACTCCAATCTTTATTAGAAAGGATAGACAGGTGTTCAAGAATTATTTCCAAACAGTTTTTTTTAAAGACTAAAGCTGGGGAAGACATGTATCCTTTCAGCAGGATTTCAACCTAATGGCAAAAACACACATCCCTTGTGGTGATGTTTATGAACTGAAGAATGGTCCCAATTGGTCAGTTACATATAGGTCTGAATATACACATTTGGGTTGAATTTTCAGAAGAGAAGATAGTTTTGAATGTGTTCTTTCATATTTACCAGTGGATCGATTGATATATTAAGGACTCATGCCCTTTATTGTGCCAGTATTAGAGAGGTAAAAATTGGGAATTATTACTGTGAGAAGTGGATGAGGGTCTCAGTTGGGGATAGTATAATACTATTATGATGAGAAACAATGAGGTATGAAATCATGCATTAGTTTAGAGTTTACTGTCCCTTAACAGTGGAAATCTTGATATATTTGAGATGCAACAATTTGTAAAAACTCATGAGTACTTCCTGTCTTGTTTTCTCTTTGAACACAAGCCTACAAAATTATAACTTAGTTAAGGAATGGTATCATATCTTTGCATCTTTTATAACAAGCACACTCTCAAAATAGTTATCAAAAATACATTATTGATTATATCATATGTGGATTATAGAATTAAATAAAATATTAAGCATGCAGGAATTCTTGAGAGTGCCTGATGGAGTAACTGTATCAGATTTACCCTCTTGTGAAGTACTGTAACACTCAACAAATTATTTGAGGTCACTTTTTCTGGGCATTGAAGCTTTAATACTTCAGAGAAGGGAAATACATGGGTTGAAAAGTTTTTTTAAATATAGATTTCTGTCTAAGGGCACTTTTCATGAAGCAGAACAGGGCGTTAGAGTCCAAGTAGACCTGTAGGGGAGAAGCAATACAAATCATGAATGACCTCTAATCAGAAACAATGGAAACCAGAACATTGTGGAACAACATTCTTTTTTAATGCTTGACAGAAAAAGCCCTGTCAATTCAGAATTGTATATCTACTGAAAATATCCTTCAAAAAAGAGAGTGTTAGAAGAAAATGTAAGAAAAGCACTACAGGGGGAAGTTGGTGTCAGAGGAAGTTCCTTGCCTTGCTCCTGGGAGGATAATCTAATGTGGTCCAGAGAGGCACTGGACTCAGAGATCCCATGATTTGGGGTGAAACAAGAGCACCTTATGGACATCAGAGATCAATTTTGACTGCAGCAGAAGGGATACAGAGAAAAATTACAACTCTATACTGCAAAGACAGGTGGAGAGAGGTACCTAGAGAATGTGGTGGGGTGGGTGCCTGCAATGCAAATCTCAGAGCAATGCTCTTATGTTTGTCCAGCAGCCCAAGGGTGGGGAGAGCTTATAAGTGAGGAGGTGCTCTCTTAACTGGGAAGAGATGTACAGAGGTACCTGTGAGAATGGCCCATATCAAAAAGACCAGAACAGCAAGTGTTGATGAGGACATAGAGAAAAAGGAACTCTCACTTACTGTTGGTGGAAGTGGAGACTGCTGTAGCCCCTATGGAAATAATATAGAGATTTCTCAAGATATTAAAAATAGATTCGTTGGAGAATCCAGCAATTCCACACAGGTATCTACCAAAGGAATTCAAAAACATTAATTTGAAGGGAAACATGCACTCTGATGTTCACTGCAGCTCTATTACAAATAGCAAGCTCTGGAGACAAACTAAGTACCCAAAGTCAGATGAGTGGATAAGGAGATGCGGTATGTATACACAACAGAATACTACTCATTTATTAAAAAAAAAAAAGGAGAGGAAGAGAAAGAGAAGCTCTTGCCATTTGAGACAAAATAGAAGGAAACAGAGGCAGGTGAAGGGGTCATAATAAGCAAAATAAGTCATGAGAAAGACAAATACCAGATGGTTTTGCTTAAACACAGAACATAGAAAAATTAGAAAGTCAGATAAAACCGAACCAATAAAAAAAAATAGAATATGACTGTAGAATTGAAGCTATAAGAAGGGGAGTGGGAAGTTGTGCAAAGTGAGTAAGGGTTCTAATGTCTAAGGTGGAAGATTATGGGTGCGTTACTGGTGGGTATGATGGGGCAACAAATACTTAAAGGGTGTGATCTTATACCTCTAAATCATATACAGGTTTGTATACCAATGTTGCCTCAATTAAAAAAAGAACTACTCTATTTAAATTTTAGGAACTTATCTGTTGATTAAAGCGTCTTAATATTTCTTTTCTCCTTGGACATTGGCTCAGAAGTTTTGGTCAGGGGGTGAGTGTAACCTGCCCATATAGACATGTGAACGGGCACCTTTAAAATTATATAGCAATGTAAACATCTAGCTCTGGGTTAGGCAAAGATTTCTCAGACACTCCCCCCAAAAAAAAGTACAAAAAGAGAAAACTAGTAACTTAAACCTCAGAATTAGGAATGTATGCTCATCATAAGACAACATTAAGACAATGAAATGACAAATCAGGAAAAATATGTGCCAAGCATATGTGAGAAAGAACTTATATCCGGAATATTTTAATTAAAAGTAATAATATGATAAAGTTTCTAACAGACACTTCATTAATGATATACAAATGGAATATTAGTACATGGAAATATGTTCAGTGTCATTAATTATTAGGGAAATCCAAATTAAAATCATAATCAGATACCCCCAATTCCCTATTAGCATGGCAAAAATATTCTGATGAGTATTAGCGATGACATGAACCAACTGGACATGCATTGTTAGTGCAAATGCAAAATAGCATTCCCTCTTTGGGAAACAATTTAGTGGTTTCTTATAAATATACAAGACAAATATTTATATTAGTGCAATAAAAATTTATGTTAACACAAGAGTCTGTTCACTTCTGTTTATAGTGGCTTTATGCATAATCACCAAAATTTGAAACAACAGAAATGTTTCTCAAATGTGGAACAGATCAACAAACTTTGATATATCCACACAACGAAATTCTACTCAGCATTAAAAAAATGAATTATTAATATATGCAATCTCAAATACATTATAGTAAGTGAAAAAGTTAGATTCAAAAGATTATATAGAGCCTGACTTCATTTATAAGCTATTGTGGAAATGGCAAAATTATAGGGACAGAATATAGATCAGTGATTGGTAGTTGCTGAGAGTAGGATGATGGGTTGACTTTATCTTTTTAAGTAAATTTAATATTTTTATTGGAAAGATATTTAACAAATTATATAAAGTTGACTATTTTGCAATCCACTTACACTCATTTGTACATATTAATCAGATTCAATTACAGGATTACATATTATAATGTGTGCTCAGGGCCATGTTTGATCCCCATAGCATACAACACCACTCTAAGAAAGGCCTCAAATTTTAAGTTCAGAAGTCAAAGAAACCCAGAAGATTAGTAGGATATTTACAAATACATTTTTGGAAACATCAAAATATCTCAATAATTCTGTAAAATGCCTGCTTTGGTGCAATGGAAGATACAAAGGTGCAATGGAAGATACAAAGAAAAAAAAAAAAACTGGGAGTCCCAAGATAACAGAAAGGAGAACATGACCAAATAAACCCCATATGCTTTCCAACACTTTCTTGTGACCCCAAAGTGGGACGCCAACAACAAGGTATAGTTCAGAAGTCTTAGATTTTTATTAGCTGAATTTTAGTCATCAGTGTTGGCACCATGCTGCCATTCATAAGTCACTAATGCAAACATTGCTTACTTTGGTGTTCCTGCATTGATTTCCTTTATGATAAAACCTGCAGGAAAAACTCTGCTTCCATCCTTCCATCAGACAGTTTTCAATGGAATAAGCCTCTAAAAATGGGTTGACTTTAAAGGCTCATTTGGGAATATGTTTTGGGTGATGACAGTGTTCTATATCTTGATTAAGAAGATGTCTGACTGTATGAGTATGTCAAAACAAGCAGAACTGTACAGTAAAAAGAGATAAATTTCGCTGTATATAATTTTTAAAGAAAATTATTCAGGACCAATACTAATAGAGGAAAACTCAAATCTACAACAAAAAATAGAAAGCAATAGAAATGGTAAATGTGGGTAAATATACATGTAGTTAAATATAAAGGCTGTCAGGCATTTTTCCTTTTAATTTCTTTATTTCTTTAAAGGAGAAATTATTTTTAAAGCATAAAAATAACATTTGATTATGGGATTTTTAACATGTAGAAGTTGAAGTACATGACAAAAATAGCACATCTGATAGAAGGCAAAATAGAATTATATATCGTTGGTAGTGGGAAATTTCTCCCAATCCCTACCAGTTCTTTTGGCCGGTCTAAAAATTAAACTGACACAAGTCAGATTAACAGATGGAAAAAAATTAAGTTTGTGCATGTGGAAGCCTATAAGTATGGGTACTTTGAAATTAATAAGCAATAAAGTTATATACCTTTAACACACACACACACAAAAAAAAAACAATAAATTTGTAAGGAACTGAAAAGACAAAGAAACTAGATTTGCTGGAGATGTATCAAAGGATTAAAAATTGATCTGCAATAGGACCCAGTAATTCCACTCCTAGTTATCTACCCCCCAAATTAAAAAAAAATACTACAAGTTAATTCTTTGAATAAAGATATTTAGTTTAAATAATGCAAGAGGAAATTTGCCCAGCATGCAAGAAATTGTTTTTCTTTTCTTATCAAGTTGATTTGACCTACAAATATTTTATGATACATGTTTGTGAAACCTCACTGTAAACAGCCTTCTGTTCTATGGCTCTGTTTCTAAAAGTTATTCAGGGTCACCAAAGCACATGTATCGATTCCACTGTCTACATTAACTTTTAACTTAAATGTGTATAAACTACATAACTGCGATTATTCCTGTGAATTTAAGTTTTTTTTTTTTCTTGGTGGGGGGGCAGAGAGATTATTTTACTCACGGATATTGGAGAATAGACCACACAGGTTATTGAATAAATGGTCCCTAAGATGCCTTGTAATATATAGTTTTGGATAAAAATCAGAGAAAATGTATCTTGGCCTTAGCACCATCTAGAATGTACAGGCTGAAGCACAAAATAAAAGAAAAAAAAATCAGGCAAAGTTCCAAATAAACTGATTATACCCGTGGAAGCCACAGGAGTAGAAATATGGAAAACTGGAGGCCAGGGACCCTGATGCAAATTGTGGAACTGCATGCCACTGTCTAGAACTCGTCTTAATGAATTTAGAATATCCATCACCATTTGATTACCATAATCTCCTTTCAGAGACCCTACTTGCTTGTACCAAAACAGTCCCTTTTTGGTCTTTTGCCCTGGATCTGTGATGTTGTAGACTAGGTCTGTTCTCAGTTGTAGCTGAATATAACACATGCACAATAATCAACCCTTCTTCTGTTTTAGCTTAAAAAAAAAAATAACAGAAAATTCGTTGAATTACTTTAGTGGTTTGGGTAAAATGAATTCAAACTTATTTTCAAATTACTTGGAGGATATTATCCCACTCCCCTGCATTTGACATCTCCTAAGGGAGATGTGATAATTTGCAAAGGTGACTGAAGGAAATATTAACTTTCACAACTATTTGTACTACTTATATCCTGCAAACCAGCGGCTTCTTGACACAAATAAGACTAAGCATAACATCGGTAATTCAGCATGGCAGGTGACTGAACATTTAAAAGAGATACCCTTTCTTTGTCTTGATTAGAATGCCATCATTCATCTGTTCTAGCTAATCTCAATAAGGAAAGGTATGGGAAAACTTAGATGTCTGCAGCTTTCAGAAATTGGTTCATCTGCTTCCAAGCTAAGTGAATTATTTATCAGTGACTCAGCACAACTCTGGTGTTTGAAGGCATAGCGCACAAATTAAAAAGTTTCTTTATTTCTGCAGCCAGGAAACAAATCCAATTAAAATAAACAATTTGGAAAGATTTTTGTTTCTGAAAGTTATGAATAATTTCTTCAGCATAAAAATTCAGTTGCCTGCATTTTATGAACCACTTTTACTTAAACTCCAGTGCATTTTCAGTGCTTGAATTTTCACGTTAAATGGCATGAACTGCTATTAAGTGCCCATATGTAAAATCTTGGGAGATATTAGAATAGAAAATAAAATTAGATGGAAAGCATCTGAAACTATGCTTTCTCTTTTCTTTTTTCTTTTCTTTTTTTAAAGAATTATCTATTTATTTATACAAGCACTGGGCACAGTCAGAAGCGCGGGAGGGTGAGAGAACTCACCAGAGTCAGAGTGGAGAGCAGAACAGGCAGACTGACGAAGTACACTGCCGAGGGGAGCAGCGGGCGGCAGGAGAGGTCTGCGCCGCCATGTGGGACCCTCACCGGGCGGCCGGGGTAGCCAGGGATGGAACCGGCGCTGCACCACCGGGGAGGCCCTGCTTTCACTTTTCTAACTGAATCTCAGTTTTGATATCTACTCCACTTCCAGCTCCAGAGCTCTCTTTTGCCAATGAATAAGAGACTAGAATCTGGTTATTCTGGTTATTCTCTACCTTGAGTCTTCCCCATATACAAGGAAATATATTTCTGCATTGTTTAGAAAAATTTAATTTAGCTTTTCCTAATAAAAACATCATTATTCTAAGCAACATGAAACCACTCCTTATCTGTACTCAGGCATTGACTCATAGTAACATAGTTTGATTTTTGGACGAGTTTTAGGTAAAAATAGGATACTCATAGTTCATGGTTCTTGTCTATGTTGTAAACACTGGAAATCTGTGAGTGAAGGGATTTACCAAACTATACCTAGGAAAATCAGAAGATATGTTGTTATTTGACTGATTCCAAATCCTCAAAATTATGGAAAAGCTCAGGACTGAAGAAAAACCTCAAGTTTTACTATCTCATAAGAAGCAAAGAGGTAAATAAGAATTGAACCCAAGATGAATGAATTTATTTATAGCAAATTCAGAAAGTTGAGTTTCAAGAAGTAATTTCTATTATATCTGATCAATATTGAATAGGCAAAGATGGCAGTGGCTTTGTTGAAGTTTCCTGAACTGTTAGGGAACTCTGCTTAAATTTCATTGCAGAGCATAGGATACTGATGAAAAGCAGAATGAAGATTATTTTTCATAAGTGTAAAAGTAGAAAAAGCATGACCTGTGCTTAAATTATCCTCATTACAGAGATAATTTTACAGCGTGCACTTAACCTTGAAAAGTTAGGATAATGAAAATCAATCGTCGTTAAATGGCAAAAGATTTGAACTTCTGTGAGATGATTAGAAGATGGGACAGAGGGCCTCCCTGGTGGCGCAGCGGTTGAGCGCTGGGTTGCGAAGCTGCCCGCGGCCTCTGCGGCGCCGGTTCGATCCCTGGCTGCTCCCCGGCCACCGGAGGAGGGTCCCACATGGCGCGCAGACCTCTCCTGCCGCCCGCTGCTCCCCTCAGCAGTGTACTTCGGTCCTTCTGCCTGCTCTGCTCCCTGCTCTGGCTCTGGTGGATTCTCTCACCCTCCCGCGCTTCTGACTGTGCCCAGTGCATGTATAAACAGAACAAACAAACAAACAAACAAATAAATAAATAAAAACATGCCTTAAAAAAAAAAAAAAAAAAAGAAGATGGGACAGAAACAACATCTTGAAGGAAAAAAAAAAAACACAATATGTGTGACCCATATAGCAGAATGTCAAGATTATTATTATATTATATTCAGTACAAAATTGTGACATAGGAGGAACCTGAACCTCCCTCCTTTCACAGACACAACAAATCTACAACTATACACAGAGCAAATCCCTCTGAAAGAAATTCAGAAACTAGGTGAGCAAACTCTATATAATGGATGAAAGAGAAAATACATCACCCACACTGAAATGGGTAGGAAAGGCTGAGACACTTTCTGGGCATAAACCCTAATTCGATTCAGTGCAATGCAATCTGGAGGAAAATACCAACTCCCAGCAAAGAGATTTGAATACCACATCTAGCAACTTCAACTTTCAAGTCTCCTTCCTACCTGAGGCATGAGCCCCCAAAATACCTGTTACTGAGAAATCTGAAGCTTGTCAAAATCTAAAGCAATGTGCACATATGCCAAAGATATGCCACCTGAGGATTGGAGGACAGACTTTAATTCAAAGTTAGTGCAGTAAGCAGCAGGAGCCCCAAGACTCAGCAGGAGCCTCTTTGAGAATGGCCATCAGTATGAGTTTATATTACATTTGGGGAAGCAGGGCTTGGCAAAACAAAGGAATATATATCCCATTGTCTGGGGAGTGGATTGGGTGCACAGGAATGTGGGTCTGGCAGATCATTGGGCAAATTAGTCAGGGGGACAGAGGAATGCAGAATTGGCTGAATATCAGAGAATTGCTGTGATATCCCCAGAGAAAAGGGAAGTCAGCAGACTCTATCTCTACGTTTTTACTTGAACTTGTCCCAAATTACCAATATCTCTCTGGAAGGAGTTTGTCTGTCACATGGTGCTCCAACTTTTGCAGCTCCTCTCCAAGGAATCATCTAGTTCTGATAGCCATTGGGGCTTGCATTCATGAGTCCCATAGAACTGTAACAAGGAAACAGTTAATGTGCTTAGAAGTATCTCCTTCCCCTGCCTCCAGTACACACACACAGAAACAGTTATACACATGGCCCTAGTATAGAGGGGGGAAGCTACAAAGTCTCTTAGTTTATGGACTTCACAATGGGGACACCTGACAAACACTAGCTCAACTGGAAGAGCAAACTTATTATCAATAGCAATGATTTATATCAATAATATGTATACCCTGAATATGACAAGATGAGAATTGCAATTAACCTCCGTAGTTAACCTCCCCAAAACACATAATCCTATTCTCATCATGAGAGAAACAGAACATGAGCCCCAATTGAGGGAATTTATACAAAATAGCTCATCAGTACTAAACAGAATCATCTAGGTCATTGAAAACAAGAAAAGTATGAAAACTGTCACAGACAAGGGAAGCCTACGCGAACACAATAACTAAATGTGCGCTCCTGGGTGAAATTCTAGAACATAAAGGCGAAATCAGCAAAATTTTGAGTAAATATGAATAATGTAGGGACAATAATAATAATCTATCAATATAAGCTTATTAATACCAAATGTTCAGAGAGAGAGAGAGAGAAGATAATGGGAAAATAAATGAAAAGGAAATAGGCGGGCGGTTGGGGGAGGGAGGGGATATATGTGCATTAACATTCCCAACATCCTCACAAGAATGTCATTTAAGTACACTTAGGTGCTATTTTATACTTTTATTTAAAAAAAATCCAACCATTTTCATATGAATGAATTTAGGCATCAAAAACCACAAGGCACATTTTAAAATTCAACCTCTATAGCATGCATTTCATTCCTCATTTTCTTCACTTTAGTCACATTTATGCCAAATTCCTTTTTTTTGTTATTTATGTATGTATTTTTTTTTTACATTGTTGTTCTTCTCAGGTATAATTCCCATAGAATTCCCACCACCAAGTCACCAGTGAACCATCACCATAGTCTCTTGTTTTGCCAAATTCTTAAAAACCCTGAAAGGTCTGCTTAATGATTCATTTACTCTCTTCTGCCATCCAGTTCTTCTATTTCCACTATTTTACATTCTTTTAATACTCTCCTAGCACAATGATCATTCTCTCACTCTTTCTCCATCTAAGATTATTTGCTTTTACCCATTATCTTCTCTCCAGTCCAGTCTATCTTTAGACTTACTCCACATCATGCTTTAAAATGAATTGAGGGCTTCCCTGGTGGTGCAAAGGGTTAAGCACCACACTATGAAGCAATACACAGCCTCTACAGCACGAGTTCGATCCCTGGTTGGCCAGGGAGAAACCCACATGGCTCAGCAGACCTCTCCTGTCTTGCCCGCTGCTCCCCTCAGCAGTGTATTTCAGTCAGTCTGCCTGTTCTGTTCCCCACTGTCTCTGTTGAATCTTCTTACTCCCCCCACCCCGCACCTCTGCCTGTGCCCCAGCTCTTGTATGCATAAATAATCTTTAAAAAATAAAATAAAATGAATTGACTGTAACTCTATTCGGCAACTCAAAGTAATGAATGATAACCCTTCCCAACATGTTCAGATAAGCTTCTCTAAGAAATGATACTGTGGCATGTGGATTATTTCAGGCTAAGATCAATTGAGGAACTATAGGTGCAGAAGAAACATTTATAACTTCCTTAACTAGCCAGAAAAATGAAAATTGTGAGTATTAACCAGAATTCAAATTTTTACTTGAAATGATAAGTTTCTGTTACAGAAAACTAGCTAATGGCAGAATAAATATGTAATTACAGAGCATCTTGGCTATGTCATATGTTACCCCCTCCTCATTATGTGCATCTCCTCCCCCTGACCACAATTCAATTCCTTAATTCAAGGTAAATATCCCCACTTACTCTAGAATCCACTCTATATAGATTCTCCAGACACACATAATTAAACTTGTTCTTTTCATCTACTAATGTTAATTTGATTGTTTAACCAGCCTAAGATGAGCCTAGAAAGGTAGGGGGTGGATTTCCTCTGCACCCCTGCACAAATTACCAATAAATGTAACATGAATGAGTGTCAAAAACATATAGAAGAATAGGAGCCAAACTCAAATTGACTGTTATTCCATTTATGACCATTTGAGATAGATCTGGGAATAAGGAAACTTTTTTGCGTAATGGAGATATTCTATAACTTTTTAGTTGTAAAAGTTACATGAGTATATATGTTTATCAACATTTATTAAATTATATATTTAAAAGCTTTGTACTTTATTTTACTTAAATTACACCTAAAATAGAATAAATGAAGAGTTCAAGGTAAAAAAAAAAACTAACAAAAGTTATTATAAATTAATATTTAAACAGATTTTTTAAAATGGCCACCAATATTTTCAATTGAGAAATCTGTTTCTGACTTCTTCTACAACAGTGGGGAAACCTGGAATCATTTGTATCATGTTCTCATATAAATAGCAAATAGGCTTAGGATCAAATAAATTCTTACCATCTCAGCAAGACATAAGATCTCCCAATTCTCCAGTGTGTCATGTACCTAACCAGTTTCTTTCATTCATGTTATATCTGCAGGCACAAAAGTATTTGAGTTTATGAATCCATTTAGGGCTTCATATTACTGTTTAGATTTTTGGTTCAATATCTAGTGTTTACTCATGCTGTGACTGTTGTCCTTGTATTTGGATAAGAAGGGAGCATCCTAAGATTACACATACATCTCACGAGCCTATTCACAGTTTCAGTGAAGTGACATACCCAAATTTACCTGAGAAAATAGACAATGGATATAAGCAGAGGCAGTCCATTACCACTGACACAGAGGCTCTGAAACTAGATACCTTTAATAAAATTACAATGCTGTAATAAAATGATAAAAAATTACAGAGTATGCATAATCAAGGCACTATTTTATGAATAGTGCCTGTTCTTTTTTTGTTTGAGATTAAATTTAAAAGCTATAAGATTCTAAAGTATATATCATTAAAATCTCTGAGTTTACCTCATTCTGCAGTGACATTTTTCCAAAGGGCTTGCGATTAGACACAGAGTAGGTAAGTGATTTTTTTAATGAGATTTCCTGCTATTTTTAAGTTATTCCATTTTTTTAAGATTTATTTATTTATGCATATAAGAACTGGGGTACAGGCCAGATTCACAGGAGGGTGAGAGGATGCACCAGAGACAGAGAGGGGAACAGAACAGGCAGACTAAACAAAATACACTGCTGAGGGGAGCTGCGGGTGAGATGGGAGAGGTCTGCCGCACCATGTGGGATTCTTACTGGCCAGCCGGCTGGCCAGGATCAAACCCCACACTGCAGAGGCTGTGGGCAGCTTCACAGTGCTGCACTCAACTGCCTATGCCACCAGGGGAGGCCCAGTTATTCCATTTTTAAGGCTGCCTGAACATTTTATAGGTCACAAAAATATTTTTAAAGGTTCCGTAATGGAAAAGTGATTGAAATAGGTCAGATCAAAATAAACTTTACCTTTCATCAGAGAGTTGACACAAGATATTTCCATTCAGAAGAAGGACATTTTGGTTGAGATTCACCTGATGAGTGAGATATGAAAATGAGATTTCTAGTTTAGCATAGGACTTTTATTTGGGAGATCATATTCCATTCATATCTAGTAGCACATACATTGAAAATAAAAACACTACAATTAAGTAATAATCTAATTTCCTTATAAAAATACATTATTTTCAAATGATATCAAGAGGACATGATAAGTAATCTACAGGACATAGAAACATTACATACTAGCAGGATGTTTTGAAACCCATTAACAACAATATTTGCTAGGCATGGCAAAAGAGAGTGGAGAAGAAAAGAAGTAATGACTGAAAAGGTCTGTTAGCAAACACCTGTAGATTTCTATTTGAAAAAAAAAAAAACGTTCTTACCATTAAAAGAGATGAATTTTAAGGAAGTGTGTCATTTGCTTCACTGTAAACATCACTGATTTATTTATCTGGGTTGCTGACCAACAGAATTGCATTGGGCATTGTAGCATCTACCGTGCAGAATATAACAACTTACTAAATTAGGGAGAAAAAAATTCAATTTTTTTTTCTCACAGTAGTAGTAAACAGAGGGAATTTTGGTTATTTTGGCCAAGTATTTTAAGCCCAAGGAGGAGGATGTTACTAATAATGATACAATTTTCTTAGACACACTTGGAAGGTACAGATAATTTTAAATGTTGACACACATTGGGGAAATGAAGCAAAATGAAGAGGGAAAAGAAAGAACAAGGTGACATTGCAATCAATTGTATATTGGTGTTTACAAATGTTAGCCTGGAATTAGAGCTTTTGGAAACAGTTAAATTTAAATTACACCAGGCCAGTGCCCTGAATGACTTTGTGCATTGAGACACTTGTCAAGGCCCAGAATGATGCTTCCAAAGAATTCATGATCTTTTACACCAAACTAGGTCAATGATGTTTGTTTTTTTCCCCTCAGAGATATTAAACTTTCTCAAATAATGTTCTGATTTCTCACTACATGATATAGGGAGAAAAAAATGAATTCCTTCTACCCTTCTGGGTTCATTGCTGAAGCAGAATTTCAATAACATGTACAATTTGCATATATATGGGAGAGACAAAAAAAAAAAATGAGTAACTCACCAAAATGGCCCAAACCACTCTGTCAAATACCATCTCAAGATAAAAAAAAAAAAAAAGATGTTGGGAAGGGGGAGCCAGTTATAGGAGGTTACCAGAAAAAGCTCAGTAAACAAGAGTATGGTTGTAATGCAGCTCTTACCTGCTCCACTGATAAGTTTCTAGAGATTTGCACATCCTTCATTCCTGGTACAAAAAGGGAGATATCTTTACAAATGGAAATTTACTTTGTAAATATCTTTTGTAAAATGGTAAGAGGAGCAAAAAACATGAAATTATATCTCTTGTATCTCTTGTAAAACGTACTCAGTTTTCAGAACTTTTCCTATGTATGCTGTTTCTTTAAAGTAATCATAAAATAGACCTTATGTCAAAGACTCATATTTTCGGGTGGCAAATTGTGCTTCTCTTCACGCTAATGCGATTAAAAGCAATGATTTGAAAGCCCCAAATAATGAAAATTAAAAAAGAAAAACTAATGAAAAAATCTATTCTTCGTGCTTTATACTAATTATCTGATGTAAGTCCTCACAATGTTTCTATGAAATGAGATTTTTTCCTATTATAATTCCCATTTTACAAATAAGAAAACTGAAACTTAAAATTTTTCACAGAAAGTGAAATGATAGTAAGTGGATGATTTGGAATTTTAATAATGATCTGTCTTACATCAAAGCATCTTAAAACATATGTTAGGATGCTAGGATACTAATACTGCTAGGAGGAATTCCCTGGTGGCACAAGGGGTTAAGCACCGCACTATGAAGCAATCCGCAGCCTCTGCAGCACGAGTTCGATCCGTGGCACTCCAGGGAGCAACCCACATGGCACGGCAGACCTCTCCTGTCTCGACCGCTGCTCCCCTCAGCAGTGTATTTCAGTCAATCTGCCTGTTCTGTTCCCCACTCTGTCTCTGATGAATCCTCTCACCCCCCTGCATCTCTGGCCTGTACCCAGCTCTTGTATGCATAAATAAATCTTTAAGAAACAAAACAAATTAATACTCCTAGGATACTAATCAAACCTTAAAAAAATAAATAGGGGCCTCCCCGGTGGCGCAGCGGTTGAGCGCTGGGTTGCGAAGCTGCCCGCAGCCTCTGCAGCGCCGGTTCGATCCCTGGCTGCTCCCTGGCCACCGGAGGAGGGTCCCACATGGTGCGCAGACCTCTCCTGCCGCCCGCTGCTCCCCTCAGCAGTGTACTTCGGTCCTTCTGCCTGCTCTGCTCCCTGCTCTGGCTCTGGTGAATTCTCTCACACTCCCGTGCTTCTGACTGTACCCAGTGCATGTATAAACAAACAAAAACAAAATAAAATAATAAAATAAAAAAAGGGAAATTAGAAAATATTTTTAATAAATAAATAAACAAATAAATAAATAAATAAATAAATAAATAAATGACAGGGCCTCCCCGGTGGACTGCGAAGCTGCCCACAGCCTCTGCAGTGCCGATTAGATCCCCAGCCGCCAGCGAGGGTCCCACATGACGCGCAGACCTCTCCTGCCGTGCCCACTGCTCCCCTCAGCAGTGTACTACGTCAGTCTGTCTGCTCTGCTCCCCACTCTGGCTCTGGTGAATTTTCTCACCCTCCCACGCTTCTGACTGTACCCAGTGCTTGTATAAATAAATAAATCTTAAATTAAAAAAAGTTAAAAATTTTTGAGATATTAGTAAACTGAATGTAACAGAACTTTGCAAGGATAATGCACCATGATCAAGTGATACTAACTCTTGGAATACAGAATGGTTAAGCATACACATATCAACAAAAGTGATTTGAAAGATAAATTATTGCAGCAATAAAAGATGTTTGAAAAATACTATCACCTAAAGTCTTGAATCAAAACAAATATGTGGAAATATTATATGCAAAAAATATAAACCCTAAAATAATGCACTGTAACTGGAAGATTTGATTGGTAACTTCCTCAGCTTTAGAGGTGGTGTAGGCTATTTTTTTACTTTTTTATTCACTAGATATATAAGCAGATATCTCTTAAATGCCTCTGATGGGTCACAGATATCCAGATCATTGTCTGTATTTGCAGTTCACAGCTTAATCAACAACTGTGTGGTGCTGAAATTTACATAAGATCCCATTTGATGCTAAGTAATACTGTTCGTTTGCGTTTAAACAAATAATGAAAACAAAGATGCTGAATTTAAATAACTTTCCCAAAGTCACAGTAGTTGTACATGACAGCAATAGGAATCAAGTATGAACTCTGTGAAGTCATGTTCCATTCTCTCACTCTACCTTTAGATGACATATGACAGGTGTTTCATATACATACCCTCTTCAGGTTCAGAGAAGAAAACAGCACTAAGAAGTATAAGTGCTTAAGGCATCACTAGTGCTGATAAGATATTATGGACTTTTACATTAGTAACACATGTCCTTAATTTGACAGCACCAACAAAATTAATTAGTGCAATCATTCAGTTTAATAAGAATCAAGTAACAGAGTTCTGCAGCCCCCGATTACCAGTTTTTCAGAGAATAAAGAATCCTTTCATGGTGTAGACCTCAATGGGAGTAGGAAGGGGAGAATGAAATTGGTTTATTGTAAATAAATAAGGTACTAACTGGAAGATAAGGAACATAATTTAGCAGCAATATATGATAATAAGGAATTTCGTGTTTGTTGCTCCTTTTAAATATTCTTTCCTGAGATATATGCAAATTATTTGTAATTGGAAAAATAATTTGAATTGAGTATTCATTTAATTGACTCATCTGCACACACACAGGGAAATCTATTGTGCTATAACTATATGGCTACTTACAAACCCAGTCAATTCATTGAGTAGAGGCCATCTGAAAGATAATACATAGGACATCTCTAAAAGCATTATGATGCACAGTATCGTGCTAAATATATACTAGATACATATATAAAATAGTCCAAGTGTATTTATACATATATATGTATATATACATAAGTAGACACATTATATATATGTATATATAATGTGTGTAGATAAGTAGACACATTATATGTATATATATATATATAATGTGTCTACTTATCTGGCTCAAATATAACTAGATGTACAAACAGGAATAAATGTGTAAAAATGTCATGACTACCATGTTTAGGAAAATACAAGTGAGATAAGCATGAAATAATGTTTTTAGCTGTAACTCACACATTCTCAAGTGTTTTTGAGGTGGTTTTTCTCAGAGTACTAATATAGCATTTAGCTACTCCAGCTCCATTTCTATTTCTGGGAGCTAGTAACCAGGAGATGGAAAGCTACAGGGTTATTGTTGGCAAAAGACCAGGTGTTTCAAATGCCATTACTCACTGGCAGTGCATGAGTTTTACAAGGATGAAGACTTGGGAAATGATGTCTCTGTGTTATATATATAAAGTCATATCACAGAATTATTTATCTATCACCAAGCATCTCAAAATGCTGCTATAATATCAGAGAAGACACCTGAATTTAGAGTCAGAAGACTACACTGAAATAAAATGCTAAAATTTACTAGCTGAGTAACCTTGAAATTTAATTAAAATTTTAAAATAAATTAATTAGTTTCTTCCACTGAAAATTAGGGTAATTCATTTTTATGGAATATTTTCATATTTATTTGAAGTTGAATCACATAACATTGATGATATTCAATCATTTTTTATCTACAAAAATTATTTCATTTGTATCAATCCATAGTAATAGCTACATATTTGTTGAATTCTCTTTCAGGTACTTTGCTTTGTTTCACATGTTATAGTAATCTAGAATGATTGCTCTATTTTTTTTATCACTCCGGGTATTTTTGCCCTTTGCAATATACATTTTTAGTATCCTTCCATCATGAGTGGGCTGACCTTCCCTGCCTCTTGAGTCTAAGCTCAACAATTTGACTTGTCTTTGTCAATGAGATGTTAGCAAGGATATGCAAACAGGAGGCTTGAAATGAACTTTAGCAATGGGGCTTGCCCTCTTGTACCATGAGAATATGTCTGGAATACACTGCTGGAGAATGAGACACATCTAGAACAGAGTGAAGGACACTCGGTCATCCCAACCTAGGCCACCCTACGACATCCTGCCAGCTCCCAGACTTGTTCAGGAAACAGTATGATGAGCATACCCAACCTCCATCCAAACTTCAGCCAACCTCCTGCTGTAAACTTATAGCTGTATACCACCGAAGATTTATGTCAGTACACATACTATTGTGGCAATAACTAACAGATATGAACAGTGGTCTCATTGCATTCATACAACCAATCAGTAGGCACTATTATCACTCTCACTAAACAAAAGAACACACAGTGACCCAGAGGGACGTTCAATAAACTGCCCTGAGTTATATTAATAGACAGTAAGTGACAGAGGAAAGATTTGAAATGAGGGAGTCTGCCTCCACAGGCCATATTCTAACCAGTACACTGAATGGCTTTGTTCTTGTGAAGATGGAATGAGATTTTTTTTTTTTTGAAAGTGCTTTGTCAATGTTAAACTACACTAAAAATATAAGTCATTATTATGAAGCTGCAACTCCTTTTCGAAGATGCTATAAAATTCAAGCTAAGTTTTTTCTTTGTCTCATAAAAAAAGAAACCCCAGGCAAGCACGAGATGATTTAAAATGCACTGTTCTTTGATATGCCAGTTACAAAAGGAAAATTGATAAATGGTGAAATTTAACATGCCACCTTCCTTCCAAATCAGTGATAGACCGTTGCTATTTGCTAGGCAACTACCATGTAAACAGAAAAATAAAGCCACGATCTTCTTGGCAAGTGTCATTAAAAATAGATTAAGTTTACAGTAAATGTAATCTGTGGCATAGATCATACAGACAAAAAACCTGAAGGGGAAATGAAGGCATTAATAAGATATTTCTTAATTTTATGAAGTGTTACACACATCAGACCACTGAACCAAAATAACCTAGGGAAATAGCAATGAAATAGTGTATTTATTCCTCAGCTTCAAGCATTGCAAATATAAATGGTGCAAGACAAGAAGTTGATTATGCCTAGAAATTGGAATAAACATAAAAAAGAAAAGTCCGGAGATGTTAATAAGCATTAAGTTTATGAGGTATGACTTTATTTACATGGAATATTCTCCATGGGCATGAATTTTTAAAATTCCATTCAATTTTTCATATATATATATATATATATATCTCAACCCCCAAGTTATTATTTTCTTGAAAAAAATAAAATAAAACTTGAATGATTCATGGGGTGAAATGAAAAATGGTGTAACTGAAGTGAAACAGGACTTTCTGGAAATACATGCCTAAGCTCAGCAAGGCCTGGTCAGAAAAGGGTCTTTCTGATTTTGAAGGCTTTTTCTGAAGGAATCCTTTTTAAAAATAAAACACAGAAATGATACTTTCTAAAAAGGAGAAAGATAAAAAATGTTCTTAATAGAAGAAACAAATGTAAAAAGGAAAACAAAAAGGCATGGATTGAGAATAGGAAAAGAGAATTCTGCTTTGAAAAGTGTAACTATCAATAAAACTTAGATGATTTATACTGAACCTATTGTTTTCTAAATGTTGCCCCAAATCCTAGGCTTGATATAAATGACTTATTTTAATCATTCCCTTATTCTCTGAAAATTGCCACCTAATTGCCCCTGTCCTTTCTTTTAATAGAAAATAAATTTAGGGGGAAGGAGAGATACCTAGAGGTTTTGCTTTTCAGTGTTTTTGAATACAAACTACATTCATTCATTCACTTATTCATTGACTAACAAACATCTACTGAGTGAAATGATAATTCCTTTTAAGTGGGTGAGCATGCACAAGTACTTCTCAATGTATATTTGGATGACATTGTATTTTTTCAATTTTTTAAAAGATTTATTTTTATATAAGAACCGGGGTACAGGTCAGAGATGCAGGGGGTGAGAGGATCCACCAGAAGACAGAGCAGGGAACAGAACAGGCAGACTGATGAAATACACTGCTGAGGGGAGCAGCGGGCGAGACAGGAGAGGTCTGCTTTGCAATGTGGGAATCTCGCTGGCTGGCCGGGATCAAACCCACGCTACAGAGGCTGAGGACAGCTTCACAGTGTGGTGCTCAACCGCCAGCGCCACCAGGGAGGCCCTATTTTTTCAATTTTTAATGTATTTAAACTTACAGAAAAACTAGAGAGAATAGAAATATGAACACTTCTTATATCTATCATCTATATTTAACACTTTTAACATTTGCCAAATATTTAATTTTTTATTTAAACATATTTTTTTCTTTAAATCATTGCTCATTTTTTGTACAATGCTTGATTTTTCCTCTCAGGTGTATTCTCTGTAGAATTCCCACCACCAAGTCACCCATGAACCGTCACCATAGTCTCTTGTGCTCTTTCCAAACCTGTTTTAATCACTCTCCCTCCCCCTCCCCTGCTGAATGTCTCAGATTTCTATTTTGCCTGATAGTTTTGTCTTTGTTGTTTTTATTCCCGACAACTATACCTTGGTAACATCCCACCATCTTTTTGAGTGTGAAATTCTGTGACACTTAGTGCCCTCATGCCCTATCTGGTCAGATGACATAGCTTTGTGCTGCTGCTCAATTTTATTATTGTCATTGCTTCACTGTCCTAGTCTGTCAAACTTTTCAATCCCAACTATATAATGTCACAATATTGCCTGTAAATATTAATGTGTTTTAAAAGTCAGTGAACATTTTTTCACAGATTTATGACTAAAATATAAAGAATTGAAAAAATGACACTCCATTACATAGCTGCTGGGCACACAAATTGATACTCTTTTAGAAAAGTGCTTGGAAAGACGTATTAAGGTGAACATATGAATTTCTTTTTTTTTATATTTGATTTTATTTATTTTATTTTTTTAGCTTTATTTATTTATACAAGCACTGGGTACAGTCAGAAGTGTGGGAGGGTGAGCAAATTCACCAGAGCCAGAGCGGAGAGCAGAACAGGCAGAGTGACAAAGTACACTGCTGAGGGGAGCAGCGGGCGGCAGGAGAGGTCTGTGCGCCATGTGGGACCCTCACCCTGTGGCTGGGGTTTGAACTGGCACTGCAGAGGCTGCGGGCAGCTTCGCAGCCCAGCACTCAACCGCTGCGCCACCAGGGAGGCACTGAATTTCTTTTTTTTTTTTTTAAGATTTATTTATTTATGCATACAAGAGCTGGAGTACAGGCCAGAGATGGGGTGGGGGATGTGAGAGGATTCACCAGAGACAGAGTGGGGAACAGAACAGGCACACTGACTGAAATACACTGTTGAGGGGAGCTGTGGGCGAGTCAGGTGAGGTCTGCTTCACCATGTGGGTTTCTCTCTGGCCAGCTGGGGATCGAACTCGTGCTACAGAGGCTGTGGATTGCTTCATAGGGTGGTGCTCAACCCTTTGCACCACCAGGGAAGCCCAAACATATGAATTTCTTATAATCCATTAATTGTATTGTAAATTATAGTTACACAACAGAATTATGTGCACAGTGCTAAGGGACCTGTACAGGAATAATACTGTCAATAAATGTAAAAGTCCAAACTGAGAGTAAACTATATGCAAAATAGTATGGATAAATAAATGATGTTTTTTAATATAATGAAATAATAAGCAAGAAGGAGGTGAATAAATTATAGCATATATGCGACAACATGGATAATCTCAATAACATGATGTTGGGAAAAATAGAAATAAAAAAACTGAAACTTATATAATGTTATAATGCAATGTATGTCAATAAGAAAAAAAAAAAAGAAAGAAAAACTTCCTCAAAGCCAAGGGGGAATAAAAGGGAGGAGAGAAGAGGGAAAGATGGAAAAATCTAAGGTCACACATTTCAAAGAAATTCTTGGGCAACCAAGCAGAACAATCTATAGTTGGTAAGATCAATTACAGAGGGTAGAAATTTGAAGAAAAAAGTGCGCTACAGGTATATTATAAAATATATTAAATAAAAGTTCTGGAATGCAAAAATACAAGAAACAAATAAAACATTGCATAAATCAATTTTCCTGAGTTCCAAAAACAGAATAAGTAAAACTGTAATGTATAATATAGTTGAATAGTTACATGGCCAAACTTTAAAAAGAAAATGATATAAAGAAATTATCTCTAGGGTGAAGGGAATGGGAAACACACCGAATGGGAGTAGCTTAAGAGATCTCTGAAATTCTACAATTTGTTTCTTGATCTTTGTTGTGGTTATATAGATGGTTATTCACTGAGTGATAAATTACTGAGCTGTATATATGTATCTGTAATATCTACTGGTTCATCTTCATTCCTTTAGCCTAAGCTGCCATTAAATATTATGTACGTTCTTAAAACAGTTGTTTTTACATAGCGCAAGTCTTAAAAAAAAAAAACCCACTTTAAGTGGTGTCTAATATTTGCCAGCATTATTATTTTTTGAATAGTGACAATTAGCCTAGAATTGTTAGCATGGAAGTGTATTTCCCTTGTTATATAAATAAGCTACCTAGAATTAAAGGCACAGAAAAATAATGACTAAGAGATGTAAGACAATAAGATCTTCTTAAATCTCAGATATTTTCATCATAACCAAGAGCTAATTGTGAAGTAAAAGTCCTTTAATTATTACAAATAACCATATTTCATGAATTCTAAAACATATTTTTTATACTTATATACTCAGGATGTATCTTATAATCAATTTCATCCCCAATCTTTCTCAGCCTAGATCCAAGTTAAGGTCTTCCAGAAAAAAATTGTGTTTGCTTTTGACTGCCACCTTCGGTCACTATCCATCTGAGACCATTTTAAATTAAATTCTCTGCTTGAGGTTTTTTGGGCCACACTGGAAGTGTGAATTCAGATCTCAAACCTGCATGAGTACTGACTAGTGGTTTGATTTCTCCACCCAGTGGCAACATTGAGATGTTAAGGTTCCCTTGCTGTTCCTGTCTGTGGCCACTCTCTTCAATTACTTAGTTTTACACTGAAGCTATAACCTGTGGTGACCTGATTTTATTCAGAGGACTCCTGTTAGAACACCCTCCACATAATTTTGATTGTATTTTTCCTTTCTTGTTGGTATATAAGATCGTACAATAGTGGTGTCTTAGATTATACAAAATATAAGTCATAGGCAGATATTTGCTTTTTTTTCCCCCAAATAAAATATTTTGCCTACAATTGGACAGGAAACCCCAGACTGATTATTACATGCATCATTATATTTAATCATGTTTGACTTTTAGTCAAAATCTTGCTACATGCTCTATATTGTTAGTAAAAGAATCTGGTAGCAATAAAATCAGTGAATTTATTTTGAGAACTTTAAGTTATTTTACCATATAAGGCAGAATTATTACTACTATGTGTCTATTTTGTGTTGCCCACTTAAGTTATAAGACCTGTGAAATATCAGATTGTATCTTTGGCCTGTTGCCTTGTATGGTATTGGACTCACATTAGAGACAAATAAATCTTTTTTTTTTTCATTTTCTTTATTTTAACATTTATATATTTTTTACCTTTTTTTAGATAATATTTGCTTCCCCCACCCCCTCAGATTGAGTCCCCATAGAATCTTCTTCCCCAAGGCACCCGTGCACCATCACCACAGTCCCCTGTGTTCCTCCCTCCATCCCTTTCACCTCTCTCCTTCCTCCTCCCCTGCAGGATGTTTCTGGTTTACAATTGTCTGTTTTTGCTTTGTTGTGTTTTGTACTATTATTTTTTTTTACACTGATGTCTTATTTGGTTCTCCTACATTCCTGCTATAAGTGAAACCATCCGATATTTTTCTTTTTCCTTCTAGCTTATTTCACTAAGCATAATTCCTTCTAGCTCCATCCATGTTGCTGCAAATTACATGAGTTTATCTTTTTTGATTGCTGAGTAATATTCCATTGTGTATATATACCACATCTTCTTGATCCAGTCTTCTATTTTTGGGCATTTGGTGGTTGTTTCCAGGTTTTACCTATTGTAAATAGTGCTGCAATAAACATAGGTGTACAGGTGCTCTTTTAAATCACTGTTTTTGTGTCATTTGGATAGATCCCTAGGAGTGGAATTGCTGGATCATATGGTAGCTCCATTTTTAGTAGACTGAGGAAACTCCAAACAGCTTTCCACAATGGTTGGACCAGTTTGCACTCCCACCAGCAATGTAGGAGAGTTCCTTTTTCGCCGCATCCTCGCCAACATTTGTTGTTGCTTATTTAGAGACACAATCTTAATAAATATTTGAAGGGGTGAAAATAAAAACACATAAAATTCGTAAGAAACAAGCAAAAATTAGGTAAATAGGATGTGTGTGAGAACGTATTTGTGCTTCTCAATGCAACGGAAAGGTCAAGAAGTGAAGGGAGCTTCTTGGTTGGTCTTCATTATGAAAATATTTTGGCCTTGCCAGGATTAGATATTATGGATGAGTGCTTGGGAGGGGATTGGAAATCCTATCTACAATATTTGCTCCAACAGATTCAATTCATAGCCTTAACAGGTAATAAAAGAAGTCTCTGGACCATGTAAGGGATTGCCCAGGCAAAGCTAGGTGCATTGGCCATTTTATGTATTAATGCCAATCTCAAATAAATCACTTTTCTGGTCTGCTGTGGAAGGAAAGAGGATATTTCTGTCAGTAAGTGAATGGACGATTACTGACTTACTGACCTTTCCTGACTGTGCTAAAAGATGACTTCTTTCCTTTCAGCAATACTTCAAAAATGGAAATTGCTCTTTTAAACGTACGATGTGAGAATGAAGTAGAGAGCCCGCTATTATTCCATAAATAGATGGTGGCAGAGGGCACCCCTTGGGAAAGGGAGAAATTCTCATTAGGGCTATTTTTCTGAAAGCTGTCAGTATGCATGGGTTTGCATTTAAAGACAGTGGAGAAAGGAGGAAACACGTTCTGACCGGATGTATTTTTAAGACTCTATTCTTATTCCTGCAGCATTTAAATATAGTGTGCAAAATATAGCACTCCTAATGTCTCATGCTATGTTTGTTATATGGATTCTTATGTCGTTTTCTTTAATGAAGGAGCTAGGAATGCAAGATTATGTTGCCTTGTATTGTTAGATCCAATTAAGAATGGGAAATAAAAATAAATGCATTTTCCACCTGACCCTGGAAATGTGACAGTTGCCTGTTAGTTCAGAAACAAATGGCTTTTGCTGTTCAGGCCATAGGAAGAGAGAATGTGTAAAAGTTGGATTGTTTGTTAAATATGTTCAAGGGTCTCTTGAAGATCTGAGAAATGATGTCTTAGTATTTAGTGATACCAAATACTAAAATTACTAAAATGACCCGGAGTCCTACCATATCCCTGAAGTCTTCTATGAGGTAAGACTCAAGGACACTTCTTTCAGTAGTACTAGTTGTCAGACCACTCTTTTTCCTCATGCTCTGGGTGCAAGTAACTTCTCTAGACAACTTGAAGACATTCACAAAAGCAGGGATCATATATTACACCAGTAGATGCTTGTGGTAATGAATCAGTTCATCTTAAAGGGCTTGAGGCCATCTGCAGTCATAAACACAGAAAAATGTCCATCACAGCTAAAATTCACGCCAATAAATAGAAGTTTGTTTTGAAATTAAATGGGAAAACAAATATCTCAAAGTGAATGACTTTCTTAGCTCCTGGATGATAGTTGTGGAGATGATAGATAATTTGAGTGTCTGTAATGCTTTGGGCTAAGAACTAATAAAAATGTTCTAGCATGTAATTTAAACACCAAAATATTTTTGGTCTCATTACAAAAAAGAAAAAAAAAAGTCTTTATCCTTTTGAAGGTGATAATCTACATCATAGTGTATCTGATATTAAAAGACATTATATGTGGATTTTCATTAATGACTAATATTCTTTTCTTAAAACACACACACATTTGCCATTAGGAGGACACAATACCAGAAAGGGGAGATCTTCACTTCCCATCTCTTGTGTAATTCTAGGCTGAGTTAGGAAAACAATTGTGGAGGAGAGATTAAGTCCTTGACCTTGGGTTCAGTTGTCTATGTTTGTATATAACTACTTTTTCATGTGTGGAATCACTATGTTAATCAAAGAATTATCCAGGAGTAACTGTCAGGTTGACTTGCTTACATCTACATGAAGATAAAGTCTCCAGAGGGGTTGGAAGAATTTACCATATATAATTAACCTGTTTGCTCCAATATTCTTGATTCTACTTAGGGTTGATTTACCTGAGCCTAAGGCAGCTCAAGTGTGAAGGGAAAGGAAACCCTTATTGGTAGTGTTGTGTGAGGCACGGCTCTGAAATCCTCAGGAGAAGTCATATGTGCAAAGAAACAAAGTGTGCAGGACTAGCATTCTTTGAAAAGATGAAGGGTGCTTTCTGGAGTTGTACAGTGTGACAAAGCTTATGTAGACTGCCAAGGTAGCCTACATGTAAGATGGGGGAGAAGGGGCCTCCCTGGTGGCGCCAGGGTTTAAGTGCCAGCACTATGAAGCTATGTGCAGTCACTGCAGCATGAGTTCGATCCCCGGCCAGGGAGAATAAACCACATGGCACAGAAGACCTCTCCTTTCTCACCTGCTGCTCCCCTCAGCAGTGTATCTCAGTAGATCCACCTGTTCTGCTCCCCACTCTGTCTCTGGTGAATCCTCTCACCTATACCCCAGTTCTTGAATGCATAAATAATCTTAAAAAAATGAAAAATAAGATGGGGGAGAAACCACCCCGAGAGACTTCAGTGGTTTCAGAGCAGCTTTCCTATAATCTAATAATTATTGATCTTGCCCCCACAGCAGATCTCTTTGATCTTGGAAAAATATTCACACAAAAGGGAGAGTTAACACTAAAATAATTTTACTTGTTTACATTTAACTATGATGAGACAACTCAGAGCAATTTCTGAGAGGGAAGTAGTGTTGGATACCCCAGGGTTGGATGGAGTGTCAAGAAATCTTCATGTACTTCCCAATTCTGTTTTGGGGAGAGAGAGAGAGAGAGAGAGATAGAGAGAGAGAGAGAGAGAGAGAGAGAGAGAGAGAGAGAGAGATAGAGAGAGAGAGAGAGAGAGAGAGAGAGAGAGAGAGAGTGATGGAAACCCCCATGATGGTGATGTGAGTTACCTGATAGTATAGTTATGCATTTGTCAGTGCCCACAGATATCCTAAACATTGGTGAATGTCTTTATTGTTTTAGATTGATCCTACCTGGTGTCTAATATAAAGATTTTTTACTTTTCAAGCATGAGTGACCCTTAATGAACTGTTTTAATTGGGATATGTTCTGCTTGCAAATGTGACAGATTTCATTTGACAAAGGATCATTATTTTTTCCACAGTTATCAAATTCATTTGTATTAAGAATCAATCACTTACAAGATTTTGAAACCTTCTAAATAATGTCCACAGGCCAAATTTAAAACATTTAATCTGCTGAATAGCTTTTCAAGAAAACTTCTTTGCAGTCACTATTTCTTTTTCCCTTCATTTCCCATACCCCATCTACCTCCCTCCCTCCACCCTTTACCCTTTTTCAGAGATTTAAAACAACTAGGATATTGAGCCCTCTAACAAAGGGGTGCTTTGTCTTACAAAATGTCCTTTTGGTTTTAACTAAAATTGGTTTAATAAAAACATTAAATTACTGTAAGGATGCAGGAGTATTTCATGGAACACAAGACAGTTTGACATTATTAGAAACTGGGGCAACCTGTCTTCCATTCTCTCTGGGTCTTACATGGTCTCTTTTGACTAATTCTCTCTATATCTAGTTCATTCCTTTATTTTATGCAATTTTACTTGCATCTCTGCACATACCCCAAAACCCCATAGTTTATGCATTTTATTACTAAGTACATGCAGAGACTAATTCCAAATTAATGGGCAAGAAAAACAGAGAGGATTAGCTTAAGGCAAGAACCATCTCTGCTGTAATCACCTCTGACCAGATGCGCAAGGTCATGTGGTAAAAATATGGCTGCTAACCTAGACCTCTATTGTTCTCATAAAGATCATTATGCATGAGGCAGACTCAAAAACAATTAAGCTACATCAATCTACCAGATTTATACATCATGCTTGTAGTCTTGTATCACAGTTAAGACTAAACAGTAAAATTTGGAAAACCCAAATGTTTGATCTCCTTTTCCTGTACATATATTTCCCCATTCCTTACTCTTTCTTTCCCTATAATTACAGAAATGCTCCAGTTCTGAAATAGACCACATGCAAACCATTCCAAGTACATAAGTACATGAAATTTGTATATATTTATACTAGTAAATCAAAATCAGTCTAACTTTTGGAAGACAGTATGTTACATGTGTTTTCCCCATCTAAATAACACAATAGTCAAACAAGGCTAACTGAAGCCAAATAGTGTTTTTGGTTTGAATGGAGGTAAGAAGTCTTAATTGTTGGCTCAATATTTAGAGCATTCCTGGTTCAAAGATGCCATAGAATCACTGGCAGCAGGAGACAGTTTCTGTTTTTAGAATCATATTTGAACTTCCTGGAACTTAAATGCCTGGTTCATTATGTACAGTTTATTGCCTTTCTGATACAAAGAAAAAAACACCTTTTCCAGGCCTGAGAAAAATGGGGAAAAATAACTCAATGTATTCCATGTCCTGAAAATTTCCTGGAAAGATGTGTTAATATTGAGGTTTGCCCAAGGTTCTGAAAAGTGGATTTTCCAAAATCCCACTTAAGAAGCATTTAAAAATATCAAGCTATGCAGAAAACAAAACTGGATGTTTTATATGAAGCATTATGTGTTTATAAAATTTTCTGTGTTGTCTAATTTATGCCATATTTGTTCCATCTGTAGCTTTGAGGTCAATGAGAAATATATTTTTCATGATTGTGTTAAATGTTTGATTACAATTTCTCATTTTGCTTTTTTCACACATACCACAACTCAATTAACACAACCACAGTAGTTGATATTTAAATAAAAAATCTTAAAACATGTTCTGGATATCAGGAGTTACCACAACATAACCACCGAGCACTGATATGGCCACAAAAGGGACGGATCCCCCACCCCCCCAAAAAAAAAAATGCCTGGGAGAGGTTGCCAAGCATGGTAGCATTTTTTTTTTTTCAGTTAAGACACAGTATCAAAGATCAACAAATTACTGCTTTTCCTTCATTTAACCCTGAATTGAACTCCCCATTCACAATAATCTTAACTATCTTCTATTCAGGCTTAAAACACTTTCTTTGGATTCATCCTTGTGAACTACATCTTTATAAAAAATTTAAATAGGCTACATAGATGACTGATACTACCTTTACAATGATAAATTCAAAGCAATCAAGGAGTAGTCTTTAGTACCATCATCACATGTATGTAATATTTTAAGTCTAACTCCGTGCCTGACTTCCTCTCTTCTAGCATTTCTAAAGAACTGTTTTCAGGCCTCCTATCCGATAAACACATGCTCACCCATGCTGAAATGAGTAAACACACAATATTTTTTGATACATTTTTCATGAATCCTTGTCACATGTAGAAATTGAAGTACTCAAGATTTTTGGTGGTTTGATGACATGATTTTCCAGTACTTGTTCCAAGCTTCTTTTATAATCATTATTTCTATGAAGTCATTCAACTTGGAAATAATTGCTTGCCAAAACTGAGTTTCTCTGGTGAATCACTCAACACAGCTTTAGTTTTACAAAGAACACCATTCTTTTTGTGCTGTTAATCTTGGCTTAGAAATACCACATATTATCCTTCCCACTTGAACAGTTCAGCTCCTGTTCTCTTAGTTATACTTCGGAATCATTAGACTTACTGCTGGAATATAAATGTGCATCACCTCTTTGACTCTCTGAGATGGTGCTTTGAAAACAGATTTTCCAAGTATAGATATAAAGATGGACCCTCTCTGCTCATGGCAACATTTAGCAGTTGTTAAAGATGTGAGGACTTCCAGTCTACACGTTTGCCTGATATAAGAAAAATTGTTGGGCATTTCATTACAGGGAAATTTAGTCTGATGTTAACTTTGACATTAAGTAGCTATTTACCATGTTTCAGCATTTGACATGAAATTAAATTACTCAAATAAATTAGTGCTTCCTGTAAAAATAACTCCTAAACACTTTATTCTTTATTAACAGGTCATAACATGAAAAGTTGCTAAAATAAAAATCCAGGTATTTAGTATTCTTCAGAATGTAAGATAATTCACTACCAATTCATTATCTAACCAAAATTACATTAAAACTATCAAAATGGAACACTGTGTTGCCACAGCATCGGCCTGACTTAAAACAAACTGCCAACAGCTCTTATGGTCATTATGGCAAAGCAAACTGTAATTGCTTTCCTATTTCATGTTCACAATGAAATCTCTAAAGGCAAAGGATATTCCCTTGTCCAATCCTAGTGAAGTGATGTCTCCATGTATTCCTAATTCAAAGAAACTGGGTCACGGATAATTATCAGGCAGGACATGTTTGTAAAGGTGTTTTGCTCATGAGAATTATGTATAAAAATGAAAGTGCTTTATACTAAAAATATATCGAATGATGCTACTTCATTGAACAAGGACACTGAAAAGGATAATTTCTGATATAAAAATGTGTGCAAATGCTGAAACTTAGAGCTGTGAAACGTGTGCTTTGGAAAGTTTGTTCCTTTAACTCACGTGCAAAAGATAGGATCTTGGGAGGAATTTTTTAAAAATAAAATTTTATTGATTTATAATACTATACAAATTTGGGGGCACAGCTCCACACCTACCTCTTTGTGTATAAGCCTCACCTCACCCACCATCGAAGTTCTAGTGTCATTTCCACTATCAGGTTGACCTTGGGAAAAAATCTGAAATAAAAGTCACAAAATTTTTTCCATTAAATGAACATATTATATTGAGTTGTGTTTTCTAAATAATATATATCTTCTTTTTATAAAGGAGTAAATGAACTGAAAACATGTAATTTAGAAACTGGTTAAGGTTCTACACAGCAGAAAAGACACAAAGTCAAACCACATCAGTGAAACCACTTTTATTTTTATTTTTTCCACATAGATAACTTCATGTCAGCTACAAAAATCATAAAATGAAGAACTGATTGTGAAACTGCAAACTCAAAACCACTGGAGTGATAAACAGATTTCCCCAGAAGACTGTTAAAAAAATCAGAATACCATGAATTCATATTTAAGTAGTAAACATGTCATATATTTTAAAATAAATATAGAACAGCAGTAGAGAAACAAATAGCATAAACAGCATGAAGTATATTTTAATTTTTAAGACAGATGAAATTTCTAGGCACAGTTTTAGGCATTAAAGAGGACACAGAGGCATAGGTTAGTGTGCGCTGATCTGTACAAAAATACAGTCTGAATAAATTACATTGCTAGCCATACAATTAGACGTCACCAGTCAGTTCATTGCATGTTTAATAATGTACAGGTACATGCTAATCCATAGATACCATTTATATTTCAAACACATAGGTCTCTCTATATTTATGTCTTTAAAATTTACATGTTAAACTTACAAAAAGCTAAAGAGTTGTGCAAGAAACCCCATAACTAGCCCTGCTGAGTACTTGATGCAATTTGTGTGTTTGTGTATATATAGCTTTCTAAGATAAATGATGGGTTCAAACAAACCTAAAGCTGCAAAGACATAATGTAAGTGAAAAATTTACTTGTGTTTATTCTGATAGACAAACAGTATTTCAGATGAGCAACAACTTTCAAGTTGTACTGAGCTTATTAATAATGAAACACCTTCAAATATTAGTGATGGTGGAAATATAGCATAGGGCTCTTCAATAAGAAGGGGGGAAAGTTACATAAGAAATCCAATTTTCAGAAAACTCCAAATATGTGTGTCTTAGCCTATAACATTTTCTGTTACTTTCCAGCTTTGTCCTATTGACAGAGAATAAAAACTTTGTAGGACTCAAGATGTGATATCGGTCTAACAGCACACTGTGCCCTCTACTAGAACTAAGAAAAGTGCCTCATAGCACCAAAGTACTGTTCTTCCATTATCCAGGAATAAAGAGATTCACTCACCAGTGAGAATGTTTAGTAGCCGATATCCCTATTTAACAAATACCATATTTCTCATGCTGCCTCTGACGATATGCAAAATTAACTGCAAGACAGTCTGGCCCAGATATTACTATTTATCAAGAAAACTGCTTCAAAAGAGTCTATAATACTACTATCTTTCTGAAAAATGTCCACTCATAGTATCTTATGATTCAATGTAGAATCATATACTTTCATAAAGGTTTCTCTCTAGGATGCATTAAATCACCTTTGTCTGTCATTGAAAAAATAAAAATTAGCCTGATTCTTCAGATTTACTTTGTGATTCCATAGAAAAGTCACAAGCTCTTTTTTTAAAAGCACTTGAATAATAAAATAATTCTTTTTTCCTGTTGTATTTGGCAACAGTTCTTAAGATAAGCTGGAATTAGAACTCTGCTTTGAAAAGTAAAGCGAATTATTAAATACTATTGAGGTGGTCCTTCTTTTAATGGATTCTGCAATACAATGGAACATAGTTTACTCGCTTTAAATGATTTTTCCAATGCTTCTTTCTGCAAGAGGGCCAAAACCAGGACACACTGTTTTAACGCCTTCGTTAACAAAAATAACTATTTATAACTTTTATATTAGAACTGTATATTTGATATAAAAATATGTTTATAATTAAACTATCCAAATTTGTATATTAAACAGGATTAACGTAAATTTGCAGTGAGATTAATTGCAAACTTACTCCCTATTATTGATATTTCCTTCCATTTGAACAGTCAACAAATAATTCCCGTATCATAAATCCATCATAATTGTGAGCACAAATTAGTTAGCCCATTAGTTAACTTCAGAGGACCAGGTGATAACCAGATGAATTCTACTCCTCTACTGAGACATTTAGACATTTATATAAATCTATCACTATATTCCTTTATTTTTTTAATGAAGATATCTAAAATACTTGGGGAAAAAAAAGCAGCTTTCTATTTAATGAATTTTAAACAAAATCATCATCCTAACTGCTACTCTCTTTTGACCTACAGTGCTTACAGAAGAATCATTAATTTTCAGATTAACATCATTTCAATTTTTCTTCTTATGCAATTCTATTAAAACTGTCCAGTGAAACAGTAGAGAACACAGAGCAAAGCTTTAAAGGATATGTACTTTTGTACGGTAAGTGTGAATACCAGTCTAAGTCTCTTAACAACGTGTACAAGATTAGTGTTCAAATCACTTCACTAGCGCAAATATTAGTTTTATGTGAATAGGCAAATGCATGTATAGGGCTAGGAAACAACTTATAACAATTTATACTAATGGTTCACCTTCTATAAAAATATTTAAGCTTGTTACATATGCACAATTGTTTGCTGTAATATTTGCTAAATGATTTAAAGGGTACTTAGGACAAATGCAACTCATGCATATTTCTTTCTAGTTGCCCCAGGGGAAGTAGAAACTCAATTTTTCCTCATTCTAGATATGGCTGAGACAATTTCTAACCACATAATGAAAAGCACATGTCTCCACATCTTGACTCCCTTCCCAGGGAGATGCTGATTGGCAAAGCATAACCTCCCGTTCAAATAAGTATTCTTGAAGGTAAAATATGTACCATTAACCAGTTACATTCAGAACTCCCATTAGATGCTGAAGGGCAGTTCACTTTCCAAGAGATCACACAAGTAAACAACCAACAGCCAATGTAGTTGTTGGTTGGGTTGGGATAAGCAGCAATAAGCCTCTGACAGTGGAATCCTTGTCAGCACAAAGGAACCTCTAAATGTTGCTTATGCCAGCTGCTCCCCTGAAGGCAATAGGAGATTCAGGCATTTCTCATTCCAACTAGTTTCTCACAATGGTTGCTGTCATACAGACCCTTCACTTGTCAAGAAAAATGACACAAACATATTGGAAGTTGGCAGCATTTGCCTATGTCTAATCAGCTCTCTTTATTTGTGCAGGTCCCTAAAATGGATGTAAAAGCTGGTTATGATGTTGACAGCCAAAAGGCAAAAGATATTAAAATCAACTGAGCAAACTGCTTTATGCTCCACAAGTGTTTTAGAAAACAGTGAGTTAGAAAAGATGCAGACGTAATTCTTTTGTTGGATGGTTGTTTCCTTTTCAATATGAGACTACTGGTTCTAGTAGTAGTCTTCATAGTTCTTAGGGTTCAGGCAATAAAGGATGGCACCCCCAAATGAAAATATAGTTGCACCCCAGGCCAGACCATAACCCCAATTGAACTCATGGTAAATTTTCAAGCTCACAGTTTCAATGAACTTGATTGGGTAAAGGACCAGACTGCAAACCTGTAAAACAACTGAAAGAAAAGCAAAGCAAAATTAGAAAAATGTTACAGGAAATAAAATAATATATAAATACACACAAGTGAAAATTACTTTTTAATCAAATAAATATAAAAGTCAAAAAAGTTGAAGCAATGTTTATTCTAGATGACACATTTAAAAATATTAATATTTCTTCTTTAACATTTCACAATAAGAATTACTCTATAGCTAGAAAATCAGTATAATAGTTTGGTAAAATAATTTATACAACATAATAATCTTAGCACACAAAATGATGACTTACTTTATAAACACACATATAATTATCACTATTATAGCAAGTAGAACTTATTAAACTAAAACTGCTCTACTGTGCAAAACCTGTCAATAGTACCCCAAGAATAGTGACTCCAAATACCATCTAAAACTATTGTCATTTACTCATGCTCTTCAGTGATTAAAGCATTCGGATTCATTTGTATTGAAGAAACTGGTCAGCCTGAGATTCAAAACATGCTTTACTTCTCGTTGCTTCCCTACACCATCTAACTCAGACCAGTATTTTAATAAGTCCCACCTGACGTCTTTGCTTATATTACTCTGATAAAAAAAAAAAACAAAAAATCACTATTTCATCCTTTTCCTCATTTGGTCTTTCCCTATCATTAAAAGGGGTATCAAAAGTCATCTTTGTCAAGAAGCCACACCCAATTATGTCCTTTTAGTTAGATATACATGGCATTTATATATTTATTACTTACTTTCAAAAAAGAGTTAAGTCAATGGAGGCACAGGAGATTACAGTACTAAAGAAGAAAGCTAGTGACAGCTACTATAGTACAGCACAAAATGTAGCTCTTAGTTCTAAGTTAGATCTTAGCTCTCAGTCAGGGCTAAAGGGGAAATGTGATCATTCGCATCTAATAAAATAAGACAAACCAATTAATCAGGAAAAGGAAGGGCTTTTTAATATCTAAAATTAAAGTGCTATTTATCATGTGGATATTTTGTATGGGATTACACTGGATTACACAAGAGATGTCTTCCATTCAAAATCATAACTTCCTATTGACTCAACTATGATATAATTTCTATTATATTTAAATTGATTTAAATTTATGAGATGCATCTGCATCATTCTCTACTATATGACAGTTTCTACCCTCAAGAAACAATCTTCCTGAAAAATACGGGGTGCAGTAATGTGACAGGGAGTAGCAGACAAACTACCAAATCTGGTCTTACTGCCTGTTTTGAAAAAAGGTTTCATTAGAGCACAGCCAGGCTCATTCATTTATATTCTGACTGCACTACAATGGTAGGCTTGAGTAACTACAAGAGAAATCCCAATGTGGACCACAAAGTCAGAAGTATTTACTGTCTGGCCCTTTATAAAAAAGTTTGTCAACCCCTGATATAGGAAATTCATCTATTATTTAACTCATCTTAAGGAAAAATCTGTAAATTCCTAAAGTGTCACAAAATGATGTGAACAATTAAGGAACAAAAGACAAGAATAAATTTTAATAAAATTTTATTAATGTTTTAAAAGCAATAGGATGGACAATGTGTTTAATTAAACTAGAATTTTGTGCTGTAAAACCTACTCTCATCTATTTGCAGTATCTATAAAAGATCATTTTTATTAATATGATTAATGTTCCTAGAAAGTCTACATAATAGTGCTCTATCTCTGTCATAAAACTGAAGAACAAAAGAAAATTCAGAAGGCACAATTCCTCTAAACGGTAACTTCTGTAAGGCTCTGTCAAGGGGGGAGATGTCAAATGACCTCTCTGAAATCAGAAAATTCCAGGCATTTTTGCTAATTAGTTCAATTACTATGGGCTTTCACTGGCCTGCTGTATTTGCACATTGCTACTGAGAGCCAATGAACAGACCCATAAGAGGAAAATGTATCAAGATCCAAAGTAGAAATCATAACTTGTTTATAGTTGAAAAATCTCCAAAAAGATTTTAAGTTGTTGCTTTAAGTTGTTGCTAAGTTGCTTTAAGTTGTTGTTATATAGCCCATACTTCATATATTTCCAACTAATAAGTACTAAATATATATTAATTAAAAAAAATCAGCTTATTGAGGAAAGGGGTACTTTCAATGTTTTAAAAGTCTTAAAACTAAGAAATAGTCAGTCAATTACTATTAATCATGAAATAACAGGGAAAAAAATTACAAGTTACTAAATAAGTATTTTTTAAAAAAGGCATTTCTCCTTAGGTCTTTATACTCTTGGTCACTAGTCAAATCATGACTGATCCTGCCAGGATATGTTTGAAATATCAGTCTGCATTAAGAATAGTAATCGACATATTCATTCAGTAAGTTAATTTACCCAGTAACTATCTGAATGTGTCCAAAGTGATACAGTTTAAGGTATTGGTGACAAAACACGCTACCCTCAGGACAGAAAATCCATCAGCAAATGAAACAGCTGATATTGTAAGAGATATGAAAATATAAGAGAACAAGATGAAGAGATGCAGGCTACTCTTTTAGGTTGAGACTGAAAAAGGTGTCTCTGAGAATAAATCATTTGAAAACAAAACTAACAACAGGAGGGGTACAGACAGGTTGATACGGTGGGTTAGGAGCATAGGAGGTAGAAGGCACAGGGAGGGCAAAACTCCTGCGATAGGAACAGACTGGGTATATTGGCACATCAGTAAGCTTGTTGTGATTACAGTACACAGCGTAAGGACAGAAGTGGCATGAGATGAGATGGAAAAGTCAGCCAGGTGCCTATCTATGGATGCCCATGAGATGGGTGTGGATTTTATCCTAAGCATGACGGACAACTGCAAGGAGTATGAACAGACAAGTAGTAGCTGATCTGTATTATATGCTAAATGGATTATACTGTTTTTTATTGTGAACCAGCCAATCTATAAAATGATGCTTATCTAGACTGCTTTACTAGTCATTTCACTCTGTTTTATTCAGCAAATATTTGGCTTCCACGGCATGATACAATATAATTTCCCTCTGACAGAAAAACAACTCCAGTAGACTCCACTGGCATATTCTCCTAAACAGCTTTCTTAGAAATAAACCTTTATTGTGGTGGTAGCCAGATAAAAATTACCCTAAAACACTTCATGCCTCTGAATTAGTTTACTTTCTTTGGAATCATGGAGAAAAATGCATGTAATGGCAAAATTGAAGGAAAAAAAATAATCCCACATTTGTAAATAATTTTTCATTCTAAAAAAATGCATAGATGCAGGCAAAAATGCCTCCTTGCTTTTTTTTTATAGTTTTTTAAAAATATTTATTTATTTATTTATACAAGAACTGGGTACAGTTAGAAGCACGGGAGAGTGAGAGAATCCACCAGAGCCAGAGCGGGGAGCAGAACAGGCAGACAGATGGAGGACACTGCTGAGGGGAGCAGCAGGCGCGGCAGGAGAGGTCTGAGCGCCATGTGGGTCCCTCACTGGCGGCTGGGGATCGAACCGGTGCTGCAGAGGCTGCAGGCAGCTTCGCAGCCCAGCGCTCAATCACTGCACCACTGGGGAGGCCCTCCTTGCTTTTAGTTATGCAGGAAACAAACAAAAAAAGAAACAAGACGACAAATCTATATATTTCTATTTTCCCACCTATCAATGAAACATTATAGATGCTACCTATGGTATTCTCTATGCTCTACCTCCGAGGCAACATAGATAAAGTTGTATAGCATTTCAGGGCCTCCCCGGTGGCACAGCGGTTGAGCTCTGGGTTGCGAAGCTGCCCGTCAGCCTCTGCAGCGCCAGTTCGATCCCCGGCTACCCCCCGGCCACCGGAGGAGGGTCCCACATGGCGCGCAGACCTCTCTTGCCGCCCGCTGCTCCCCTCAGCAGTGTACTTCGGTCCTTCTGCCTGTTCTGCTCCCCGCTCTGACTCTGGTGAATTCTCTCACCCTCCCGCGCTTCTGACTGTGCCCAGTGCTTGTATTAAAAAAAAAAAAAAAAAAAAAAAAAAAGTTGTATAGCATTTCAGAATTTCAAGAGAACCTGAGATTCATTTTATTCTGCTTCCCCACTTTTTGAAAAGAGGCAACAAAACTTTACCAACCATGAAATTGTGTGGATAGAAGCATGAAAAGAACTCAGTGGTACTAATTTCTGTGTTATTTCTAGGTTTCTTTATGTCAATATTTTTTAGGATTGAAATATTCAGTACTTTCTTCTATGGGAATATATCAATATTTCAAATGACATCGGAACTCACTGTGTTCTAAGTGAAAGGATTAAGATAGGGTATGGCTCTTGCCTTTTGATATTTCATACTCTGTGATGGAGAGACACATGTAATTACAAATGGGTATGATCTACTGTAGCAGTAGAGTTAGGCTCACTTACAATTCATTCATCACCTGTTTACTGAGCTCTACGCTATTCCAAGCACAAATCTGGCCTAGAAAAAAGGTGAAGCACCATCTGAACTGGTTCATGACAGATGAATTAGCCTTCTCAGTAGAGAACGATGAAAAGATCTCTAGGCAGTTTGCACAGAATTTAGAGGCGTGCTATAAAAGATTCACATGGGTGGAATGAAGGACACATTCACAGGAAGAAGTTTGGTTGAGACTATAAAAGAGTTACCATTGCCATAAAAATAATAGACCGTGCTTTCTATAGGGAGACATCTCAGAGTTTCTTTTAATTTGTAGATGCCTTTCGTGTCCTAACCATATACTCTTATGCCCAACACTCTAGTACATGTCAGCTTGAGTTCTGCTTGTTGTTATACAAAAGTTTGTTGGCAAACTTTTCTTTACCTGAATTTTTCCCTTCCACTAAAGCTACTTCTGGCTGTGGAGCAGGGCTGATGTTTTGGGAAACACTGCTGTCTCCCCAACAGCCCTTACCAATGACTCTCAGAATTTGGTTTATAAATACCCCAGTTTCCTAATCCTTCCAGTGAGATAACTCTGAGCTGTGTACATTGGCTTTCAATTTTTTTTCCAGGAAGATTAAGCACTAGCTGCTTACAGTGACAACTGGCATGATAATGTATTCTTTATTGGCTGCCTTCCCTGCTCAGTCTCTCTTTTCATACCCCTTCTATTACCTCCCAGATTAAGTACTTGCACTTTGATTCCATGTCTCAAGTTCCGGCTCTGGAGAAACCAAAAGGACAACTGATGAGACAGGCTTGTATTTCAAAACTCCACCTCATGTATTTGTGTCTAAGACTGACTAAATGGTCAGGAGACCAGAACCCTAAGAAGTCAGTCAGTACATGAATACCTGTGCACAATGATGACTGAGGTGATGTCAGTGGGAAAGAGAAGCCAGCGAATGTAAAGACTGAAAAAGAAAAACCAAACAACTGGATTCTAAGGAAGAAGTTACAAAGACATTTAAAGTCAGATGTTAGCACAGAAAAATAAAACAGGGTAGGAGAAGATCAAATTTAGGAACTGTGTTCCACTTGAGGAACAGCTGTATCCTAACCTAAGGTAATTCTGCTGGCATATGAAAAGAAGGTGCTATAGACTTAGAAGATAATTTAAAGACAGAATTGATAGAATTTATCAGTAAAGTCTCTAAATATTGAATTTACTCACATCAGGAAATGATAACTTGGAGAATAGAAATATATGCTGATGAAGGATTAATATGAAGCTATCAACTTTTCTTTTTATAAATTTAAGCTAAAATTCCTAAAAATAGTAGTACACACAAAATTAAGTATCGGCAGTGATACTATAAATTGTCCTAGCCAAAGGAGTCTGATAATGATACATGGACAGTAACTTGGAATTTGAAGATCTGTGAATAGAAGAACTCCTTTTTAGCTTGAGATCTAAGTTGGACATTGATTTTCCTGTCAAAACCATCTCATGGTGACTTTTAAAATAGTGAGGGAGATGGTAAAACACAAACCTCTAATCACAGAAAGCTCAGAGATGGAAAGTAATTGCAGGATGCTGAAAAAAAATGTCACCGTTCTGCATAAACAAACATTTATCGAAGGCATTTTGCAGATACAACTGAAAGGAAACATCTTTAATGATACAATTAGTAAGGAGCCTGTTCTTTAAAAAAAAAATCTGAATTAGAAGAGATTTAAGAATTTTCTGCAATTTGTGTCAAGGACCTTCGAGAAAAAAAGGAAAGAATCTTTCTAAGTCCCAGCGGGAAATAAAGAGACATGTGAATCCAGACAATATAAGAGGATGCACAGAGATGTACCCCTCTAATTTCACTGTCTTTACTGATAATCAGATGCCAGTTGTCAGAATCTCATCCTACATTATCTGTCACTGTGGGTTACTCAAGAAGCAACATGCTGTAGCAAACTGTACTGGACACATAGGCAGCTTTTCATGATGCGCTATGGTTCAGCCATGCTGCACTGATCAGTTTGTAGTATATAGGGCATCTCAAGTTGTTGATTTCCTTTAGCTGTTGCTCCCAAGAGAAGGAGTAGCTGGTGTTACAGGGTGGATTCTAACTGCAGTACAGTAGGCCACTGAATGCAAAATTTAAGGCTGATTCTGCTCTTATTTTTCTGTAAGTTAAACATACCCAAGTAGAGATGACTCATGAATCCTGACTTGTGTTCTCAAGTCAGAGGGATGACCTGAATTTAAACCTAGATTTCAAAACTTACTACCTGCTTAATAACCCTGGGAACTTTTCTGAGTCTATTTTTTCATTGATAATATGAGGAAAATAAATACCTAATTTAATTATTGGCAATGATACTATAAACTGTTATAGGCAAAGAACAGTTATATGGAATCTGAAGTTCTGTGGTTAAGTGTCCAATATTGTTATACAAGTTAAGTGCTCAGTTAATAACTGATTATTATTATTCTATAGATGACTGGACCACTGAGTGAGTGTTGTAGGACATAGGACAATGTTTTGGAAGGGCTACAGTGATGGTTAGCTCTTAGATCTTCTAGCAACTATTCAAGCAGGTAACACACCCACCCAACAAGCTCAGAGAAAAATAGAAGATAAAAAAACCTTTAAATTCTTTAAAAGACTTAATCATCAGCTTTTAGTAAAGACCCTTAGAGTATATGTTGTCTAACATTGACCTAGTATAGTTGCATACTGCAATA
The DNA here is from genome assembly GCF_964194135.1 of Talpa europaea. Classification (NCBI taxonomy): domain Eukaryota; kingdom Metazoa; phylum Chordata; class Mammalia; order Eulipotyphla; family Talpidae; genus Talpa; species Talpa europaea. The sequence goes on from NC_140081.1 coordinate 21,137,428, forward strand.
GCCTAAATTACTTTTTGGGCTGTTTTGGTCTTGGCTTTGGGGTCACATGAAACTCATCTCTTCATAAATTGCAGAGAAGTGATAAAAAAAAAAAAAGACTGAACTGGGCACCCATGGGGAAAAAAAAACTAAAGAACATGAACTACAGTTAGCTAGCTGCTGGCATGCCTGTTATCTCCCATCAGATTATAAGCCACATGCCTTAGTCATTTTCCATCATTCATTCATCATATATTTATTGAATGCCTCAGTGTGCCAGGTAGAGTACATGGTACTGAATTAATTATGCAGTCCTGGGTGGAGACATTTCCATGTGTCAGTGCCATGTCTGTTTTGACAAGTCTCAGTATAACAAAGGATATTTTTTCATTGAGATAGATATATTCTATGTGTGTGAATGTCAGACTTGATGTAATTTGGAGAAAGTATTTTAAGAGAGAGGAAATGCAGATCATTTTCAAGTTTGACCAAGGTGAGTAAAAAGGGGAAATTTTCCCAAATACTCATTTATAAAGAATCACTAAACTGAATTACAAGTGAGACAAGCTAACCACTCAACTGTGTATTTACAAAGTTAGCAAAAGAAACAACCATAACTTTACTTAGTATTGTTTCAAAGTAGACAGATTTTACAACTTTGTTAATGTTATACCCAAATCAATAATAGATTATCATGTGTAATGAGAATCTTTTCCAGAAATCAGCTACAGGTAACTCTTTAATGACTTCTGTAGATACAAGACAGCAATCTTTTTATGAAATGTTTCAAATAAACAGGTTTTATCTTGTTTATATGCAAAATTAACACTATTTTTTTTTGAAAAAGGTTCTGTAAACATCCATGTCCAATGAGAGTGAGTAAAATTAACTCTCAGCACATGTATATTTTTTAAAAGTAGCAGCATAATGTTCATTTTAGGACTCAGCAGGCAGAATAACACCATATGAATATTGCTGTAGGGATTCCTTTCATTATTTTACAACTTACTAATATTTGCAGCAGCTAGAATCAAAGCAAAATCTTTATTTTGACCAAGCCCATTCACCTTTAACTGATGTTCTTTTATGTTTTTTGTTATAGCCACTACTTATTTTCACAAATTTTATTATACTTGCAAAAACACATTTATCTTCTTAAGAAAAACCAAGAAACTTCCAGTTATTTTTCTAAGCATGTTTAAAACAGTTGCTAGAAACAATGGATTTCTTTATAAATTTGCAGATGCTATTATGCAGTAAGTTAAAGGCTACATGGGCTAGTAATTAGGTATACAATAATTCTGGAGACTTGGAAAAAATGTCCAAAATAACTATACCTTCCTAAAATAAGAAATATCGGAGTGTTATAAAATTTATTCAAAACACAATTTCAGTTTAAAAACTTGGTATATAATTTCAGAAAAAAATATTGAAAACATCTAATAATTATTATCTAATCTCTGTTAACGAATCTTAACTGCAAAGACAAACATATTATAGCTATCTAAATTAAATCATTCTAAAAAAAGAAAAAAGAGCCATGGTACATGCATGAACAACAACAAAAAAAACTAGAGAAAAATCATGGCAATCTTCATGTTGTACTGATTCATGACAGAGACCTTTTATGACATGTGAAATCAACAAAATAATGTTATAGTCACTACCTAAGACTTCAAAATATGTTTTATAGTAGTGTTTCCTATTCTATTAGAATGCATCTGTGGTGCTAATTAGTTTTACAGTGTCTTACAATGTTCAGTCTTTAATAGGCACCCAATAAACAATTGGATGAATGAATGAAGGATCTGGTAAATAGTTTAAGTAGCCTCCAAGCCCCAGGTAAGCCAGAAACTACTTGAGCAAATCACTTAAGACATTGCAATTAAATATACTTTCAGATTCTCTCAGCCCTTAGGGTCTTTTTTTTGTTTGTTTGTTTGTTTTACGTTGTGGACATTTGTTAAGACACCTACATTCTGACCTGTCTTCCTGGGTATAAAATGAACACAAACAGCAGGGGGCAGCAGAACACTTCTGATTTTGTATTTTTAGCTCAAACTACAACATTGAGAAGTTTCATCTATTCCCATCTTTAAACAGCTTTAAAAAATCCATCTAACAGTCTAGATGGTTCTGTCAGTATCTTTATTATTGACAGTCACAGGGGCTTCTTTTGCAGTCTTCAAATCAGATATGACTGACAGGGAAAATGGAAGGCACCATAAGAATATTTCAGTTTGTGTCAAAGAGAATATATTCAAGGATAATCTTATAAATGAAAATTAAACACATAAAATAATGCACTGGGCTTTTAGTATTTAAGCCCCTTTTCTAAATAGCTCCATAGCTTTTAGTAAAACTTACATTTTTACCTTTTAAATTGATAAATATACAAATGATATTATACAATTGAATTCTCTAATGGTTCAAGTTATATATCATTTTTCAATATTAACTACGTTTATTGCCAAACAGACTTATTTTATACCTTTCGATGATACAAACATTGAATTTTTTTTCAGTTAATTTCAGGAAAAAATGTTGCTTTCAGATCACCAATGGAGCAGTAAAAGAAGGGGATGGGGCAAACTAGATGTGAACAAATACAGTTGGTAAATACATCTGCTGCAAATCCAAAGTTGACAGCCCTAGAACAATTCTTTACTCATGTTTTAGTTAGAAGTTTAGAAATTGCCACTGTGTTCTGAGAAATGCTTACCACACTGAAAAGTGATATGATAAACCTTTAGCCAATTTACCTTAAAATATAACAAATGGGTCTCAATTTGTATGTAATGCAGTAACCACATACTGCTTCTGCATGAGAAGGGAAAAGAGTAGAAAGGCTCATGAAACTTTAATACCAGTTTGAAAGTAATGAATATATTTACCTGCTGCAAAAAGCATGACAGCAACAGGTCTGTAGAAGCGCCTTCGAGATCCCACGCAGATAGAAATCAACCCCACCAGGAATGCAATGAGAATGATGGCGGCACCGCCCAAGAGTAAAGCCAAAGTAGCAATCTGCCAATCTGGAAAGAAAAAGGGCATTGCTTTTAAGCAGTAAGTCCTCAAAGTATCAACCGAACTATGCTCAGCAGCCTTCACCTTGCTGCAACTAAATACAAGGGATTTTACCACAAGCTAAGCATCCTTTGGGATTTGAAATGTTTTGCAACAAAAATTACTGTAAATGTCATTCAGAAAAGTCTCCAATGCTAAACTTAGCAGAAAGTTTGCCATGCTTTTCTTCCAAGGACACTCTTACCTATTTTCATGACTATTATTTAATTTTCCATTGAGTTATTAAGTTCACAGATCTTAAGTATATAAAGTGTTGTACTTGATGAATTTATATATATATATATATAAATACATTTACCTGTTGCAGGTAAATATATATATAATACACTCATGTAACCACCATCCAGATTAAGAACATAGAGTATTTCCATCAATCTGAAGGTTCCCTTGGGCTCCTTCCCACCCAGGCTACTGAGGAACATCTATCACTATTGATGAGTTTTGTCAGGTCTTAAACTTTATATAAATCAACCCTTGTGTATGTGGCTTTTATGTCTCTGGTATTCATTCATGTTACTGTGTGTGGTAACCATGCATTCTTTTGTTCACTGCTGTCCTAATCCCCTAAGTATTTTTTTAGTATTTATTTATTTATAAATACAAGAACTGGGGTGCAGGCCAGGGGTGCGGTGGAGTGACAGGATTCACCAGAGACAGAGTGGGGAACAGAACAGGTGAATCTACTGAAATACACTACTGAGGGGAGCAGCAGGAGAGACAGGAGAGGTCTGCTGCACTCCTGCTGCAGAGGCTGCATAGAGCTTCACAGTGCTGTGCTTAACCCCTTGTGCTACCAGGGAGGCCCCCTAATCCCCTAAATTTTGACGTGCCTTTCTGCCTTTCCTCATCACTAGAAAAATTCCCCCAGGAAACTGGTATCAGGAGGATTTGGTGCTGTTTTTTTTTTCCCTCCTCGCTTTCATTTCATTCTAGTCTTACTGTTTTATTTACTTCCACAGAGAGCCAGAATGAACTCTAAAAGGCTGTTTGGCCCCTTTTTTTCATTCATACACAGAAACAGCAAGCATATACTGACCACTATGTGCCAGCCTCTGTACATAGACACTTTAAATGGCTCCCACACCCTTAGTGAACCAGAAACCTCTCTGAAATATACTTGTCATTTCTGATAAAATAAAGATGTAAAAAGAATATGACAAAAAAATTACCCAGTTTCCACTCCAGAAGAAGAGTATTAGAATGCTCTCTCAGAAGCAAAGCAAATAACGGAAATACTGTGCAGCTTACAAAGCATCACAGAAAATACCATGGAGATCATTTTTCAGTGATGGTTGACTGGAAGACACAGGCTGCATCTTCTAGCCCCCTCTTTAACATATATGCAAGAAATGAACATAGATTTTAATACTGCAATTATTTCGATCCAAAGTCAGGAACTCATGACATTTTGATGTTACTCTCTGAAATTATCCCTCCAGAAAGCTTCCAAAGTATACTCTTTGCCACTGTAGGATAAGGGACGAGTGAAAAGATCTACAATACCCTAAATTTTTCTTCTTTTATTTATGCTTGTATATCCCTCTTCCACATCCTCTCCGCCCTAATAAATTCTGCATGAATAACTGGCACTGAACTGGAATTTGCACTGCAATCAGGAAACAAACAATGGAAAAAACAGAACAAATCCACACTTCTTAAAAAAAAAAAAAAATCACAAGACATTGAAGAGTGTTTTTTTATGTTGTCTATTTGTAACAAAGCCTTAAAACTTTTCAAACAAAAGTATATCCGGCTTTCAACTAGAGTTTAAAAGGATAGCCACACTATGGCTGCTTTATTTCATAGCAGTATGCTGTTTTGAATTATAAAACCAAAAAAAGAATCCCTACATTTGGAAGTCTCTAAATTTCTTTGAAAAAGTTTGTACATAGCACAATTATATTTAACTTTAACATAACAGAAATCCTTCTGAAAACTTGATAGTTGAAATTTCTGAATAATTAGATTTTCATTGTATCAAAGTGTCTGGAGTACAAAGAACACAATAAAATCTATCCAGCCATCCATCCAGTTCCTGGAGAGTTTAAGAGAGCCTGTACTGAAAACTTTCTAGCTGGAGTCTTCCTTTTACAAAATGATGATTACTTTTAGCAACTTCCTCTAAATTATTTAATAAGAATATATTAAGTATCAATTTTATTGAAATCAGGTGCATACAACTAGTCATACATTTTTTAAAATCTTAAAATCAAAATACAAAAGATTGCTTTTTCCTAATAAGCTCTTTTGCAAATATGCACAAAATTCTACACAACTATTCCCACTTCCAACCCAAAATAAAACAGCAATTAATTTCAGTCACTTTTCTCTAAACATCCTCAAAGAATAGCTAAAATGTGTTTATTTGCATAAAGATAAGCTAAAATAGATAAAAACATAAGCCTGGTAAAATTTCCCTGTAAAGAATAAGATAGTAAATATTTGTCTTTGAGGGTTATGGACTCTTGCAGCTACTCAACTCTGCTATGTATGTGAAAACAGCCATAGACAATATGTAAATGAATGAATATGTCTGTGTCCCAGTAATACTTTATATACAAAAACAAGTGGTGGGCTGGTTTTGACCCTTCACCTGTAGACTGGTGACCACTGGTCTATACTTTATATATAATTTTCAAATGTTAAACATTTATCTAAGTAACGGCCTCTTAATAATTTCACAATGAAGTCCACTTCACAAATGAGTAATACAGGAGTGCAAAGTGATGCTTATTCCAATAGTGCAAAAGCAAACTGCAAGCAATCCTAATCTCACATACTGCCAAGTTTCCTTAACATAATAATACTGTATTTCATATGGAAAACCAATAAATGCAATAGATGCCTCCAGGAGAATAAGTTATCAAAAGGGACTAGAACCTAATTAAGAAGGGAACCTCTTACAGCAAATAGTTCTAAAAAGTAGATTAACACAACTAGTTCTGATTTTCTTCTAAATAGTCAGCCTAGATTTATTTTTAGTACTGAAGTGGCTAATGAAAAGATGCATTACACATAAAGTCAAAAAAGAGTTGCCAGTATCACCACCGTTGTGTTATTCTACTTTCCTTCTCTTTGGTCCACAACCATAGATAGACCTGCTGATATAGAAAAAACATTTTATTATCCAAGAGAAGAGCAGAAATAGGCCATGTCTGCCACTATCCGGGCCAGAAGCTGGGGCTTTGACTGAAGTATTGAGGCTGTTTCTTCTCTCTGGTGGATGGTGTCAAGTTTTGGAATTGCTGTCACAACCATTTGCAGTGATTCACTCAGGTGTGTTGCCCAGGATCAAAGTTTTAACTTGCTGACCAAACTCGATTCAGGAGGCTAATAATAAAGCGGTTAGATGAGGCTGCTATGGTTAAGGAGGCTTGGGGCACTTTTCAAGGGTCAGCACTAGACATTTTATATCTGAGGACAGTGGTTGTGGTGTTGTGACTCTTTCACTAAGCAGCTAAATATTAGGACCTGCCTTAGAGGTGAACTTAGGTCAGGGACTGTGTAAACTGGCCTGTTACTATTTTCTCTTACTTAACAAGACTAGGATATGGGGACTAAAAAAAATGTGAAAAATACTCTTATAGATACCTACCAACAACCAATAAAATAATGGGTTGGGCTCTATGTTTACACAGATAGAAATGTACTTATCTACCAAATGTAGATTTAAAAAGAGAGACATATATCTCTTTATATATATTTTTATATACATATATATATCTTTTTATAGGACTTCGAGAATTCTGCTGTAGTATAATAAATGACTAGAAAAATTGTCTCTACATTGTTTTTCCATTAGAAAATTTGCATGCTGTGAATACTTGCTATCCCATATTCAGTATTTATAAAATAAATTAAAATGTCATAAAATTCTGAATTTTCAATCTTGCTTCTTAAAAAAAATATATATATATTTTGAATTCTCATAATTGGATAATTCTGTATCAATTTTTGTTCCCTAGTTATAGTCCTCACAGTATTTAGTCAGATGGAGTGTTAAGAGTCCTAGATTTATTACTTTGCATTAGATTTGCACATTTCTATAAATGATGCACTGACACTGTAGTAGAAAAGTGAATACAAACCAGCTCTGCAGAACATCAGTGGCCATGGTGCTGCTTTACAAATCGCAGTGCTCTGCACAATTAAAAGTGATCATTGTTCAATATCAAGCCAGCTAACTTGAAATTTGAGTTTGGTTTCTAAGACCAAGAGAACAAGTGATAATCAGTTATGAGAAAATAATATAACTCCTTGGTCCATAAACTGGTGAGGGGTAAGGGCTCAATGAGCATGGTAGAAAGTTCTGGACCTATAAATCAGGATGACATACCAGGAGTCTAGTTCTATTTACAAGGATTTTGGCAAAATTGAGAGTGACACACTGGAGGTGTTGAAACTGTACCTATGGAAGCTGAGGCTCAAGTTAAACTATTTGCTCCTGTACTAGTGCTTCCCCTAAGAAAAAAGGGGGAAAAAAGGGGGTGGGTGGGACTGACAGGAATGCAAATATGTATGTTATAGTTTCCCTGCAGTTCTAGAACAAAAATTGGGCAGTCCTTATGTCATACGCAAGTCCAACATTAACATGCATCTCAGGAACTAAATTCAAGTCCTCTTTCAAGGTATTTTTATTAGCTGGTGTCAGTTTCCAATGTCTATAAATGCTTTAGTATTCTGCAGAATTGTGCTGACTTACTTTAGCAGTCTAATATATGAGACTAGTCTGAAATTGCCACTGCATTATGAAAATTCTGTGGGCCATATTATAACTGCCATATTGAAGAATTCACATCCCCTTAGGGATTTCATGGTCAAAATTTACTTCCGATTTCAGGAAAGGCAAAAATCTGCATAATGATACATTTTCCACAATTTTGAGCCAAGGTCAATGCACCACAAGAATGTCTAATGGTTTTCTTCTACCTATCCAATTTCAAAACCAACTTGTCAAAAACAGGTTAATTTATTTACCTCTGTATGTATGTTTATATGCTGAGATTACTTCTACTGTATGTAAATCCCTGAGCACACAATTGCTTCTTCTTCTACAAAATCAGATATAATTAAAAAGCAATGAAGAAACAAATTTTTAACCTTATAAATTCGACTCCCACTGTTTTGGGTGGGTAGTATTTTCCTAAATGTATTCTAATGCCTTAATGCATGAATCTCACTTTTCTGTAATTCTCATCACAAATTAAAATATTGCTTTTTAATAACTTGTATAATCACATTCAGATTTACCAGAGAGGCACTTATATTTTCAACTTTGATTTCTCCAAAACTATATTAATCAAAATGATATCCATAAACTCAATCAAAATTATTCACAATTCAACCTAGAAGAGTACTCTTACCTATCATTTTACACAGCTACTCCTAAGTGAACCCAAATTTCTCTCTAAATCCACCCATGAACTGGGTCATTCTCATTCATACCCAGCAAGTATTCAGTTCTTCCAAACACATTTATTTACTTGGAGGATGTGTTTATTATCAAACATTTACCTTTATTTTAGTTATATTGATGAGAACTCAAGAACGCTACCTCAGTATTGCCAATTCCTTGTCTCATCAGGAACTGGAAATATTAGAATGGTTTATACTTGTGTAAGCGAAATAAAGCTCAACTATAGGATAACATTTCAAATCTACACTCCCTCCCCACGATGTCCATCTTTTCACTGAAGACCATGTCTTTCCCTGACTAGCTCACTTTGTCAGAAATTATGGCTTTGAATTATTTTATTAAATATTAAGTAAGAATTTGTTTGGGGGGCAGGGGGTAGAGTAGCAACAAAGAGGAAAGGAAGCATAAAGGAGTATGGTGGGTGATTTGGTGGCAGCTACCCTATGACAGTGATACCTGACGGGGAGAATCCTAATGTTAACCCAATTAAAATAAATGATTTTTAAAAATAATTTTCTGAGAGTAAAACTAGGTCTTTCTGAATTTGGATAGAAAGGCTATAATAACCTCATATATGAAAAATGAACCAAAGTGTTACTGTTGTTTTATGTAAAAGGAAGGTAACTATAGACTTAACAGCTGAAATATTTCCTGAAGTATCAAATGATATACTTGACTTTTTAAGGTAGTCAGCATGTGGCAAATGAAGTGGAAAAATGAAACCATTACTGAGAGAGTTTAAACTTTGTTTTCTTGGCTAAGTTGCATCCTGACCTAAATCCGTCAGTGTTGCATTAATTTTCCACCACTCTGTGAGCCATAGACACAAAGACAGCCAAAAGAAGAATTCTAATTTCAGTGATTAAAATGACCACCTCTTTTTTCAAACAACTAATATCAAAAACAACATTCTTCATGTGCAAATACTTAAAGCAAACAACTATGTGTCTGTTTATAAAATAAAAAAAAAAAAAAACAAAGACCCTATTTGCACTGTGCTGCACAAAGTGAAGTGGATGATTAAGAGAAATACCTACTTTGGATACTACCCATGTTAACCAAGCTGGAAACAATTTTACAGACCTACTCTTCTGGCCTACCCATGGATTAAAAAATGTGCTCAAAGTACATCACCAACCTGATTTTAAGCAAGAAAATGACCCCAGGCAATCATCTAAATAAATGATGCAACAGCTCTAACAACCAAAGTGCAGGTCAATTTTGCCAAAACTTTGGAAAATTCCATTTGTCCAAAAGTGCCAGACAGGTTACTAACATTCAATCTATGATGGTTTTGTTCAAGCTTTTGAGTTGTTCTGTGTTGATGTTAGAAAAATATGTATCATTTTTCCTTTAACATACAGGTGAAATTTTAGCTATTTCACAAAATTCTAGAGTGGGAAATTTGGCGGAAATGCAATTCATCATCTAAATACCATAACATGGGATGTTTTTCCCCTAAATAAAACCATTGCATATTGTGTTAAATAAAGAGCCCCACTACTACATAATGTTTCACTGTTAGACAAAAGAAACACATCACTGCTAAGGACTGCTGTTTCCTACCATGTACTATACAGACAGCTTTCATTAGCATTTGATGGTGAGTAACGGATCTAAAAGATATTTCTCAACAGTAATTTCTAATTGTATTTCCATAAAGCTGTAATCAGTTTGTTAACATTGACCATTGCTTTTCCTCCAATTTTTGGGAAAAATCTAAGAAGGTAACAATTAGTAATGTGTGATTATTTGGAAAAGCAAAAGTAAACCTACACCAGGACTAGGAGTAGATGACAGGCCTTTCAGAAACTAAAACATTTGTGTGATGGGTTTAGGGTAGCTAACAATAATCAATGAGTAGACAGCCAAAGCAGTCACCCATGATTAGTATTGACATCCTGGTAGAAAATATGAAGGGTAAAATTGGCAAACTAGTGTCCCTGCAAGTTCCCTGTTAGCAAGTTTCTTTAGATGAGATTCCTTGTTTTACCCTCCTACAGAAATTGAACTTACATTTTTTTCCTTTAGAACATTCTGTATATTTATATTTTTTCATTAATCTGTTTTAAAAGAAACTTATTCACCTTACTCTCAACACCTGGCACAGTGCCTAGTACACAGACTGACTGGTTGACTTTGTACCAGATAATGCTTACTTCCTCCTAGGAAATAAATGACTATGTTTCCCTGGAAGTTAACTCCTTGGGTATATGTGAGAAGGTAGAAAAGAGGGGAGAGGTCATTTCTCTTTAAGTCACCCAGTGGTGCAAGGAACAGTCTGCAGGTTTCATTCACAAAGTGTGAAAGCCACATTTTGATGAACATTGGCTTAGGGGACTTAAAATATTACAACAATAAAAACCCCTTAGATGAAAGTTTTAATTTTTTTGTGCGTATGCCTTTTTAAGTAGGGGCCCCAGCTTCTATTTTTAAACATTGTTTTACCTATAAACATACATTTTGAAAAGATAGTTATCAATATTTGTGACATTATCCAGACATACCAGTCATTAAGCTAACATTTTAAATCTCATAATAAACACAAATTAATAAACACAAATCTAGGTCTCCTAGATGTTTTTCCTGGTTCTTGGGAACCATGGAGGCCTCATTTTGGCTTTGGTGCCAAAGCCAAGACTATAATACAATAGAAAATTGATGATCTACTAGTGTCTCAAAATCCAACACAAATAGAGAGGCAAAAAGGGTAAGGAAAGGTGTCCTTGTCTAATTTTTAATCAAATGATCCAATACCTAGAAAAGACTGGTAAGATTTAACTCTTAGTAACTTTACCTTATTTAATAAAACCATAATGCAGTAAGTTGATCTAATGAAATTCATATTGATTTGATCAAGAAACTTCCAGCAACTGTGCAGGATTACTATAATAATCCTTTCTACTCTGCATTAAATCTAGATTCTGCATTTAATATATGGGTAATTATAAGGAGAAGAATTATGTTTTTAAAATAAAGAAAAAAACAAGCAAAAAAACAATTGCAATTCTATCTTTCTAGCATCATAAAATATGGCTTCTGTCCAGAATTTTAATGTTTCAGTGTTCATGTACAAAGGATATCATCAGAGTCACTCAAAGCTTTCTTTAAAAAAGGCTATTTTTACACATAAATAGAAGATTACAATATCAGCTTGAGCCTTGGGCATTTGAGACTGTAAACCACAACTACCTAAGGTGCTATATAGAGGGAAAAATGTTCTCTGAGGACAGGGCAGGTTTTTGAGTTCACCTGATCCCAATTCCAAGGTAACTGCCCATACAAGTGACCAATCATTAAACCCATGTGCTGGCTGAGCGTAAGTTTTCATCCTAGCCAAACATTATATAATCAATTCAAAGTTGCTTTTTTAATTAGTAACTTGTGAATTTATTATTATTTTTTTAATTTCATTATTTTTTATTGAGGTAATGTTAGTTTACAACACTATATATGACTTAGGGGTATACATTCATACCTATTCTGATTCCAAGTTTTTAATAGAATTTTTTTTAAATAATAAATTTTATTTTTATATAAACTATGCAGCTGTTTTTGTTCTTGGGAGAAAATAAAGACTGTAGATTTGCAGCTAGACTCCGGTGTCAAACTATATGCTGCCGACGTGGCCCAACAGCATCTCTTATCCTACAGGCTCTTACAATCTGACCTTGTTGCAGCACCTAGATATAAAATCCAGTTGTCCCTGGAATCTGAGCTGGACTGAGGGTGCCTTTGTGATTTCCTAGGCTAGTTCCAACTAAGCCTGGCTCCTCCTGCTCTGAGGAAAACGATTCATCCTGTAAGAAGTTCAGTTATCCTGAAACCACAATGCTAGAAAGGCCTGTTCCAGCTGAGCCCTGCCTTCCAGCCATTCCCACCAAGGTGTCAAAACCATGAATGCAATCATTTGGAAGAGGATCCTGCGATGTATGTAATATGTTCCAATCTCTACTTATTTAAGTCCCTATCAGCTATGGCCCCAGACATCCTGGAGCAGAGACAAGTCATCTTCATTAAGTCCTATATGAATTCCTAACCCACAGAAGTCATATGTATAATAAAATGATTGTTATTTCACACCGCGAACTTTTGGGGTTGTTTCCTAGCATGAGTAACTAGAATACTCTTGGTAAAACCCTAGCTCTACCATTGATTAAGAACTTAATAAACTTACCAAAATTCCTGGTCTCTAATAATAATGTGGTTAATATTACCTACTTTGAAGGTTTGCTATGAACTGGGAATAACAGATGTCCGAGTAGTCATCGTGCTAAAAAACAAACAAACAAACAAACAAACAAACAAAAAAAACATAGCTACTAGACAACAGTTTTGTAATCAGTCTACCAGAAGCTAGGTAATGCGTATCAAAATTCAAATTTGGAACTAACAACCTATTTCATTATTCAACACAAAGAAAGTTTACTACTTATGGGGAGCAAAGTCCTCAGCAATTACTGAAAAAATAAATCACTTTGGGATTGTTTTTCTGAATATAAACTAAGGAAGCAGGGCCTCCCTGGTGGCATAGGTGGTTTAGCATTGCACTGTGAAGCTGCCCGTAGCCTCTGCAGCGCAGGTTCGATCCTGGCTGGCCGGCAAGAATCCCACATGGTACAGCGGGCCTCACCTGTCTCACCCGCTGCTCCCCTCAGCAGTGAATTTCCTCAGTCTGCCTGTTCTGTTCCTTGCTCTGTCTCTGGTGACTCCTCTCACCCTCCCACACATCTGGCCAGTACCCGGTTCTTGTATAAATAAATAAATAAATAAATAAATAATAAACTAAGGAAGCACAACCCTAATGGGCAAGTACTTCCATGTATTTACTCTTCAAGACAAATTATTTTAAGACATTAAGTTGCATGAGGTCCTATGACTGGTAAGTGACGGCATTCAGGGCAATTAGAATCCAAAGCCACACATATTCTCCGCAACATCACTCTGCCCTCCTACAGGATTATGTTATACTTGAACACTATTCATTAGAAGTGTGTTGTAGTATTTAGGTACTATATTCCAGGGACTTATACTGAATCATCTACAATCCTTTTCACTAATGTATCTTGTAGCACTGGATAAGGCTATGATCTCTCTTAGCACATTGAACTTGAGGAAATACCTAAAATGTATTCCTGACAGCAGGCAAAATCTATTGCTTGAAATATGCTTTTGTTTTTTTGTTTTGAAATGTTTTATGAAAGGCCAAGCTTTTCACACACCCATCAAATCCCCAGCTGACAAAAACTGATCTAAATGGCTCCCTGGAGAGTATAATCTTTCTATAAATGTGGGCAAAAGAAGAAATAGATTGCCTACAAATTAAAATGCCCTGTGTAAAAGTTAATTTGGAGAACTTGAAAAATCTTAAGAAATACTAAAAAAAAAAAAAATCCATGAAGATCTTGGAATAAGTTATACTTGAGTTTCTCTGACTAATTAAAGAAGTTTCAATGCTAAGTGCTATTTCTTTGTTCACTTTCTACCCATTTACTCTGTGGAGGTTAAATAAAACTGCATTTGTTCTTTTTATGTTCTTTTTCAGAAGAAGCTATAACTAGTGACTTCCAGGCTTGCTGAGTTACTTGTAAACATGCACCAGTATCAACTCATTTTCAAGCAACAAGCTGAACTTTCCCTGGAGCAATGAAATCCTGTTTTCCAATTAAGGTATGGATTCAAAATACTCAGATGATACAGGTCTGATCTCAGAATCACACTGTCTCAAATTTTCTACGATTTGCAGGTGTTTAGGCAGTTCAGTTTATCTTAAGTACCAGCTAAGACAGGCTTCCCTATAATGGCTTTTAAAGGGTATTGTTATACTGAAGTTAAAAAATAAGCAACATATAAAGCACTCTTAAAAGAACCTCTTGTCAACGGAAAATAATAATTTTCACCTGTTATAAGCATATAGTGCACTGCCATTTCAAAATTGCCAGTGCAGCTATTTTTAGGATAGTGCAGCAATGATGTTAACAATACTCCTTGAAATAGGCACTACTAACTGTCTGATCATGTATTTTGTGGATTGAAAAGACAGCCAGATCTGTGGATGAAAAGATGGATAAAAGTACTTGTTAGATCCCCAAATCATTCTCAGTAAAATGTGCTCATTTTGGCCATCTGCAGGTCTTTGCTTTTTGCTTAGTCAGTGAATCATACAGAGATCAAAAAAGCAATCTGCTTTATATATGGAATAGCTCCATATTTATAAATTTTAAAGAAGAAACCTAAGATCACCCTAGAGGTTATATAGCACATTTAGTGTGGACTCTTGGGTATCAGCATTGTGTGTACACTAGAGTAATCTTATTTGCACTAAGGAGTCTCTTGTCATTGCTATGGCTGTGAAATCCTAACAACTATACTCTTTAAAAAAAAAAAAAAAGGTATCGGGACTGAATGTGACTAGGCAAAAGTCTAAAACATTACTATTGTTCTTAAAATAAAATTTAAGACTTATTAAAAGCCTGCCAAAATCAGTAGTAGGGAAAACAATCCTTAGAAAGAAATTCTATGGCCAGCAGCCACATGAGACTACCTATTCTAAAGTTCCTAACAAGCATACTTTAGTGGGGTGTTTTTGTTTAGTTTTATTTTCCTGTATCCACCACAAATGACAGCCAGCCAATTAGCTGATTTCACATGCTGTTTTCACATCTGTCTTTTTGGAAAAGTTATAGATTAAGATGAATGCCTAGACTGCCCCCCCAACACACACACACACACACACACACACACACACGCTCACACACACACACACAACTGAATTGGGACATGGTAGAAAAGCATTATGGTTGAATGACATCCGGAATACTGGTTCTTACTAGAAGTGCTGACGCAACCTTCAATACACCAGGACACAAAAGGCAGGGTTCTGCTTTCACTTAAAACCAAAACAGGTTATAAGCAGCAAAGGACACATACTTGGTTCCAAAATTAAAATGCGGCTTTAAAAATAATGGCCATGAGTAAAGTTTCAAGAGAAACTGGGCCTAAGTAGAACATATTGTCGTCAAAAGAAATATTCCTGAAATCTCCCTTTGTAAATACAAGCTTGCCTCTTCATGGCAGTTTTAATTCTAATTAAGAAAAAGGTTTTTAATTAAGCCCTGAAGATCCTGGTGAAGGGCTTTCAGTAAAACTGTCCTTAGTGGTTCCTCCCGAGGTAATTCATTTCAAGAGACAATGAAGTGGATCTTTTAAAATCTTCAGAAAAGACATTTCCCTCCCTTGCTTTCTGCTACTCCACACAGCTAACAGAATGAGAAAAGCTGTCTGCTCTTTGGAACAAGCAAGAAAAGCATCGCTGGTTTCAATTCAAGTTCCCCCCAACCCTCCCCCCCACTTAGTTGCAAAACGTTGAAGGATAGAAGCTTCAAGTCCCTGGAACACTTTAAGAAAGCACATTTGGTAAAGTGCGGTGATAGAGCAGTTTTCTATATTTTATTTCTGCTCCTCTGGCACCTCCCCCACTACTTTAGAGAGGAAAAACGAACAGCTACTACCTAGAGAAAGTCAAGAACTTGTTCCAGATAGCCTCAAACAAAACCATCTCTATTCCCGCCCTCTGTATCTGCTAACAAACTGTACTTTTTCTAGGATGAAAACGATTATTTTAAGCAAAGAAAGCCAAAGTTTATTTTCAGAAACTCAAACAGAAATACATGCCAGGGTATGTGTTTCAGCAAAAGAATAGTATAACGGGTTTAGAAGGGGGGAAATCAGAAACTGTACCTGCCTCTGATTTTTTACTGTGCTGAGTCGCATTACTACTATATTTGCATAAGCTCGTGTCCCCCTATTACCTAGCCTAGAAGGGGAAAAAAAAGGCTTAGATAAATGGGTATGGAGGCAATTAAGGAAAGATTAGCAAACACTGCATACTGCTCACTCAACAAACTCGAGCTGGCTTCTCCCCATTCCCCACATTCCTGGCCAAAAGAAAGGATAGGGGCCTGAAAAGAAAATGGGAATTGAAGCTGGTTTCTCCAACCTTTCTGACAAGTCTTTATGCAATCAGGGGGCTATTATTTCAGGAGACAGAAAAAAGGGGGCAAAAGATTCATGTTGCTAAGGAGACGCGCTGAAGCTGACATTCCTACATAAATTTCCATTTCTATTGAAGAGTGGAAAGAAAAGATATTTCCTCCAAAGTTTATTTAGATCCCCTGGTTACAGCAGAAAGGCATTTTACCAATTTATTTTATCTTTAGTTGTAAACAACCAACCCTGGAAGAATTAAAAGACGTAAATGTTGACCTCCTGCTGCCAACTAGTACCCTCCGTAGTGAATTAAAGACAACAAAGACAAAAGCTTTCAATGGGAATTTGGAGGTAATATCAAAGAAAAGCCTTTTGTCAACTGAAAATTAAATTTATGGAAGAAACTTAACCAAGTAAATTAATCTCTCATAACCAGAACTAAGGATAAAAGTAAATCAGATTTTTTTTGGGGGGGGGGGGGTTTTAGTGCCATTTTCAACTTTGTTGGAACTTGAGACGTTTCCAGCAAAGGTTTATAAATAGTCCCAGAGAAGACATGAAACTGTCAGGAAGGAATTTAATGAGTTTCTCAGGGGTGCGTGCGTGTGTGTGCGCGCGCGTATGTGTAAAATCACGAGCAGATCCTCCCCCTTTTATTCCTCACCAACACCAGCAGCTGAGCAATGAAGATTAGCAGGGAACATGGTTTGCAGCAAAAAAAAAAAAAATCGGAAGTCGCCAGATTTCTGTTAAGGGCGTTACTGGGGCACAGGGGAAACAAGTGGGGCTCAAGGGGAGAGTAAAGCCCCGGAGTGTGGTAGCGCAGACTACCGACTTCTCCACCTCCCACCCCATCCGTTTGCAGCGTCCATAGCTGGCTGAATAAGCCACAACTTTCCCCGGCATCCGTGAGTGGCTGCACGGTGAAAAAAGAAAGGTCTAGAGGCGAGAGGAGGTGTCTGGAGTGGGGAGAAGGGCAGCGCACAACCAACGAGTGTCACCAAAAAAGGAAAGGAAATTAAGCCTGTCTCTCTCCCAACTCTCCGCATCCCACAAAAATGCAAGGAAATGTAATCCAAAGCAGAACTCTTTGGAGAAACCCGGAGAATTGGACTAGGACAGGCAGAAAGAAACGTGGGCGCTGCGAGGTAAACTCCCGCACATTCCTCTGCGAGAGCGGAGGGAGAACCAGGGAGAGCGAGCAGAGCACACGCAGCGTCCCGGTGGAGTTGGGGCGTTTTGGCTTGATTTTTGACGGGGGTGTGCAAAGCCTTGCATTTCAAACACAGCCACATGGCTCTCGCCTTAAACGATAACAATTCCCGAAAATAGCCGACGTGTTACTCCAGAGCCCGAGTTTTGTCCAGGGGCGGCGGGAGAGGGCGCGGGACGTCGCCGTGGGCTCGGGGGCCGGGCGGGGCGGGGCGGGGACCCGGGAGGCGGCCGGGTCGCGGAGCGCGGGCCGGGGCGCGGGGCGCGGGGGGCGCGGGGCGCGGGCGCGCCGGCGGGGCAGGGGGCGCGCGCGGGGGCCCTCACCGCTGCTGAGCGTGGACTCGCAGTGCCAGATGTCCAGGCTGGCGGGCTTGCGGCAGGACTCCCACAGGGACAGGTAGTACTGGTGGTCGGCCGTGACCCACGCCGGGCTCAGCACGGCCCCCAGGTCCAGGCACAGCGCCAGGAAGATGCACACCAGCCCGACCAGCTTCAGCGGGGTCAGCACCGACACGCGCACCTCCTCCATGCCGCTGCCCGCCGAAGCCATGCCCCGGGCGCCGCAGTCGGCCCGGCCCGCCCCGCCGAGAGCAGGACGCCGGGCGGGTCCGGAGAGCCGGGAACCCGACCTCCTCGGGAGGGAGGCGGCCGATCTGGAGCACGGGAGTCGCTCCCTCGAGGCTCCGCGCGCCGCCGGCCGTTCCACGCAGGTGGGTCAGCGGGGGCGGCCGGCCGGGGTGGGGGTCGTTGGCAGCCGCAGCAAGCCGATCCCGCCGCGGACCTTCGCCGCCGGCCCCGCGCCGCGCTCTGCCAGCGCCGGCGCCCGCGCCCGCTCAGCTCGGGCTCGCTCCGCCCCGGCCCCTCCCCGGGCAGTGGGAGGCGGTGCCGAGTTGGGAGGGGCGGTGGGTCCGCACCCGGGCGGCGTTAGGCTCCGGCTCCCCGCTCCCGGCGGGTGAGCCTCGCGCCCGCCTCGCCCCTGCCGGGAGCTAGCAGAGGGCGCGCTCCCCTCGCAGCCCCGAAGCCGGCGCGCGTGGAGCCCTGGGTTTGCCCTCCGCCCGGGAACGGGTGCGCGGGACCATTGCTCCAAGCTGCCCGCCCCGGCCCCGACCTCGCCCGTCCCAGGGTCGCCTCGTTTCCCGCCCCCAACACTCCCCACCACTAAGTCACGTGGCTTTTCCTTTTCTTAGGTAGCTGGGGTGGGTCGTTTTCTAGGAGGCGTCAGCTTTGGATTGCTAGCCTGGTGGTTTGCGCGTGGAGAGGTTTTCTCTTGGTGATGTAACAATACCCCACCCCCGCCCCGCCAATGTCTGATCCTGAGGGATTTAGTGGAAGGAGGAGAAAAGTGACAAAAGGCATTTCGGCCTCTCGTTTCAACCCAATGGGACTCAGCCTCCTACCCAGGAACCCCCAGTTTTCCTTATTTACTAACTTCCTACCCCCAAAACCGTTTCTACTCTCTAGGCTCCTCTGCCTTCTCGCCCCCTACGAAGGGCGAATACTCCGAGAACGCAGACTAAAATGGGAATAAGAGCTCCTGCAAAATCTGAAGTAAACCTTACTTGCTTGCCCGCTGCTCTGTTCTTTGATTGTCTGTTGGCTAAAACCTTTATTCATTCAGCTTTGCACTGTGCCAAGTTGGATCTGAATCCCTCCGTAAGCTGACCTATCCCCTGCAAAACACAGGCCTAAGCCAAGTGTAGAAAAAGTAATCTAGCTATATGTATTTATTGAGCACCTACTGTGTGCTTAGGACCAGGGATTCAGCCCCATAAGACATTACCCTTGTTCTTAGAAGATGCTCAATTTGAAATTTAGTAATTGACAGGTTAAGTTTGTGATTATTGATTATGTGTCACTTATGTCTTTACATTTTTCAAATAAAAGCAATTTATTGAATAGATCATTGTAGATGAAGGTGTCCCAGATCTCTCATCGTGTGAAAAATTTGGTGAGAAATCCAAAATAGTAGTTAAATCTGAACAATGGAAGTAGTACATTCCCTCTTTTAATGAAATACCAACCTCCTCACTGAAGAATTGTATATTTTTGTTAATAACATTTTCTTTACCTTTTTTGTGGTGTAACTGACATACAACATTGTTTTAGTTTTAGGTGTAGAACATAATGAGTCACTGATTCGATTTAAAGATTAACTCAGTAATTTAACATGTATTGCACTATTATTCACTATATAGTTACCTTGCTGTAATATCCTTAGGACTTATTTATACTGGAAGTTTGTACCTATGAATTTGGTTTCTTGTTTGCTTATATTTAAGATTCCATATCTAAGTAAGATCATTCAATAGCTGTCCTTTTCTGACTGACTTATTTATCATAATCACCTAAAAATTCATCTATATTGTCACAAATGGCAAGATTTCATTCTTTTATTAGTGGCTAATATTCTACTCTGTGTGTGTGTGTATCACATTTCTCTTTATCCAATCAGCTATCAATGGGCACTTAGGTTGCTTCCATATCTTGGCTATTATAAATTATGCTGCAATGAAAATGGGGGTGTATATATTTTTGAGTTAGTGTTTTGTTTTCTTTAGATAAATACCCATACGTGGAATTGCTGGATTATATGGTAGTTTATTTTTAATACTTGCAGAACCTCTCTACTCTTTACCATAGTGGATGCACCAATTTAAATTCCCACAATGGTGCACAAGGGTTTCCTTTTCTCCACATCCTCACCAACATTTGTTATTTCTCATATTTTTTGATAATAGCTATTCTAACAGCTATGAAGTGATAGTTCCTCATGGTTTTCATTTGTGTTCCCTGATGATTAATCATGCCAAGTATATTTTCATGTATCTCTTGACCACCTCTGTGTTTACTTTGGAAAAATGTCTATTCAAGTCTTCTGCCCCCCATTTTTTAAAGATTTATTTATTTTTTATACAAGAACCGGGGTACAGGCCAGATGCACAGGAGGGTGAAAGGATTCACCAGAGACAGAGCAGGGAACAGAACAGGCCGACTGAGGAAATACACTGCTGAGGGGAGCAGTGGGCGAGACAGGAGAGGTCTGCTTCGCCATGTGGGATTCTCGCTGGCTGGCCGGGATTGAACCTGTGCTGCAGAGGCTGTGGACAGCTTCACAGAGCAGTACAAAACCACCTGCGCCACCAGGGAGGTCCTGCCCCCCCATTTTTAATCCGTTGTTTTTGCTATTGAATTATGTGAGTTCTTCATATATTTTGAATATTAATAAATTATTTACAAGTGTTTTATTTTTTCACATTCTGTACATAGTTTGCCTTTTGACTTTGTTGATAATGTCCTTTGTTGTGCAGGAGCTTTTTAGTTTGATGCAGTCCTACCTGTTCATTTTTGCTTTTGTTGACTTTGCTTTGAGAGTCAGATCCAAAAAATTGTCACCAAGATTTACCCCCTATGTTTTCTTCTAGGAGTTTTATGGTTTCAGGATTTACATTCAAATCTTTAATATATTTTGAGTTGGTTTTTGTATATGGTGTCAGATAGTAGTACAGTTTTCATTCTTTTGGAAGCACCATTTCTGAAGAAAGCTCTTTCCCTATTGTATATTTTTGGTTCTTTTGTCATATATTAACTGACCATGTATGTGTGTGTTTATTTCTGGGCTCCCTGTTCTGATCCAAAGACCTGTGAGTCATGCTGTTTTTATTACTGTAACTTGGTAATATGTTTTTCATTCAGGATGTGTGATACCTCAGCTTTGTTCTTCTTTCTTAATAATGTCTTGGCTCTTTGAGATTCTGTATGAATTTTTAGGCAGTTTTTCCCTCTTTCTTCAAAAAGTACTATTGAGGTGTTGGTAAAAGATTGTAAATTTTGTGGATTGCTTTGAGTAGTATGAACATTTTAACAATATTAAATCTCAGCACAGAGCATCTTTGCATTTCTCTGTCTTCAATTTTTTTTTTTAATCACTGTCTTATGGTTTTCAGTGTACAGGTCTTTCACCTCCTAGGTTAAATTTACTCCTAGGGATTTTAGTCTTTTTGATGCAGTAATTTCTTTCCTTCTAACTATATTTCTCCACAGGACTGACTACATTTTGAAGCAACATTTTGAATGTAAGAAACAATGAACTGAAATTAGTGTCAAATGACTTGAGAACAAGAACCAACCCAATGTAAAATAAAAACTCATGTTTTTCTTACATTTGGAAATCAGGGTACTAGCAAATTTCTCCTACCTCTCAATCATTATAATTACTACAGAGCCCTTAGCAAAGAATGCTTTTCTGAGCTCCATAACCTTCAGCTTCCAACAAACTTTTCTACCTCCCAACCACCCAAGGAGAAAGAAGCCTAAATGCTGCTTCCTTAAAACAGCTCATAGTGGAAAACTGAAACCAGAATAACTATTGGGGATGACCAGGCTGGTGATCTTTTGCCTTTACTTGAACTAATTTTCATAGATTTATAATGTATGTTTGAAAATAATATATAAGGAAATTCTTGACTCAAAGATATAAAGAGGATTTTTCTCCAAGTTCTATCATCTTCCCTTTAATAATTTCCATTTCAAAATTTTTTTTCTTTATCTTTCCCCCCCCTCTAATTCAGGTTTTCTTTCTCCTCCCCTCCCACTTAAACCCATCTGTATCCACATTTGATTTCCTTCATTTTTCTGGCTTATTATTAATTGTTTACTTGAGTGACTCCATCCTTTGTATTACTTACAAAAGTACCTATATACTATCTCCAAAATTAGAAAAATAAGTCATTTTTAACAACAAAGAGTCAAGTTCTCCCAAAATACTCCATTTTTCTATTAATTATTTCTAGAATTTATAGAATAACTACAGATCATTTTATAGCAACAATTATTTCTAGAATTTGCAAAACAGATTAACCATCCTTAATCCTTACTTTCAAAATATGAAAAACTCAAAACAAAAGTATTTCTTTCTTTTCATAAATTTATAGCAAACTCACTTGGAGGAAAAACCGATTTCAAACTGATGTGAAGCTATTTATGGTTTTGGTTTCTCCCACTTAGTGTGAATAAATATGCAGCCACAGACTCTGTTGGGCGTTGTCTAATTTACAGTATATGCACCATAATATCCTCAAAAATCTGATACAGTATGAATTCCTCAACACAGCAGATTCCAAGAGTTTCATATATGGAATGGTGGAATTGCATTTACCCTAAAGATGGAAAAGTAGAACAGGGAATTCCAAAATTGCAAATATTGAATGAAATTCTACCTCCAAAATGGTACTTCTCTGGAAGTGGGATGGGAGGTGAGAAGGGGTAGGGGTGTGTGTGTGTGTGTGCATATGTGCATGCACTTGCATGTGCAAAGAGGCATGTAGTAGGTGGGCAGCAACATGGATTGACATAGATATATATCTGAGAAATGACATAGGCCTACATTGAATTGTGAAGAAAGTTGGAGTCCCTAGCTCAGGAGAACTGACTTGAGACCTCCTAGAAGCCATGACTGATCACTGAGAACTATGGCATCACACAAAGGCCAGAGGCTTCCTCTTTCACCCATGGCTAGCATGGATACCATATCACCATGGTCATCCCCGGACCTCAGGGGGCAAAGGCCAGAGGCCCTAACTCTATCCCATAAATCTCCATGAAAACTGTAGTCACGGAACTCCGACATAGGATCCTGTGAGTTGTGATGCTAGGAAAAGGCAGACTCTGAGATAAGGAAAGAAACAAGCCCCAGGCTTGAATCAGTGCAGCCAGAACAACAACAACAAAAAAGGGCAGCAGTGTGAGAGGTGAGGCCAGATGGAAGAAACTGGAAAGTTCATCCAGAAAGGCAGGAGAGTCTCATGGTGGAAGGTGGAGGATGTGGAAAAGATGGGGAGAAGGACCATGTTCCAGACTTTGTGTCTTTAAGAGACTAGTGAGGTGTAAGTGCCATGCTGTGTGCAACTACTAAAATTCAGTTGTTAGGGATAAGCCTGAGGAAGTTAAGCAGTTAGGAAGGGAAAGTAATTTTGGGGGATAGGGAGGGGATCTCATACATTTATCAAATCAATTGATAAGAATCTTGTCACTATCACAGCTATCACTGGTCCCCTTCTTTTCTTTTTTTAAGATTTTATTTATGCAAGAAACGGGGTACAGGCCAGATGTGCGGGAGGGTGAGAGGATTCACCAGAGATGGAGCTGGGAACAGAACAGGCAGACCCACAAAATACACTGCTGAGGGAGCGGAAGAGACAGGAGAGGTCTGCTGTGCCATGTGGGGTTTTTGCCAGCTGGCAGGGAATCGAACCGGCACTGTAGAGGCTGCGGACAGCTTCACAGAGTGGTGCACAACCACCTGCGCTACCAGGGAGTTCCCAACTGGTCCCCTTCTTTAGGTGGGAAGTGGGGAGTTGTTCTGAATTCAGGTCCAGGTCATCACATAGAGTAGATTCCTTTCATTAGGGACAAGGACATTCAGCTGTGCTCTTTCAGGTGCGCTTCTGTGGGAAGGTGGTCCCCAGGAAAAGGGGGGTTCTAAGTTCCCTGCCCCACCCAAGGGAAGGTGGAGCTGAGGAGGGAGGAGAAGCAGCTGGAGAGGAGACTGGGGAAGGAAGAAAGCTGGGGAGCAAGAAGGAGACCTGAGGAGGCACGTAGAGCAGAGAGACGTGAAGAAGCTGCACTTGCTTCTTGGCCTTGGACTGTTTGAAACAGATGTCAGTGAGATACCCATGGGGAGGTTAATGATAGCAAATTTTATCTTGATTTTAATTTTGCTCCTTCTGTCCCAGACATTCTGGGCCCCTTTTACCCCTGTCCTATGGGTCCCCACCAGAACGTACCTTAGACTTGTGGCAGAGGTCCTGATTTGGACCAACCCTGTTTGGCTGGACCTTTACCCACGAGGGGATGGGTAACTTAGGGTGCTTGATTTGGAAACTTTATTCTTAAACTTTTCTGTGTTGCACACTAATTGTTTTAAAGTTCCTTTCCATTAAAGGTATCACACGCTAGAGTATACTTGTCTTGATGCAGCGGATGGCAGAACCTATTTAGAGCAGGCAGGTTTGGGAGTTCTGGGGAGCCCCTCACCCTGCCCTGTAACACTTCTCCATGAAGATCCTAGAAAGTTCTTCCTATATCACAGATTTTTCAGTAATGTGATCATATCTATATGTGCTGGGGTTAGACCTGCTTGCCTTTATTTTTTTTAAAGATTGATTAATTTATTTATTTACACAAGCATTGGATACAGTCATAAGCACAGGAGGGTGAGAGAATTCACCAGAGCCAGAGCAGGGAGCCAAACAGGCAGAACGACGAAATACACTGCTGAGGGGAGCAGCGGGCGGGGCAGGAGAGGTCTGCTCTGCGCACCGTGCGGGACCTTCGCCGGTGGCCAGGGATGAACCAGTGCTGCAGAGGCCTCAGGCAGCTTCGAAGCCCAGTGCTCAACCACTGTGCCACCAGGGGATGCCCCCTGCTTGCCTTTAGAGAGGAAAAAATAGAATGGGGGAAGGGGAGAGTGCTGTATGATGTTGGGTGGGAATGATGAAGCATTTATTCAACAATTACAAATATACCACAACTGTTTTTCCAGTGTAACAGATAATGAATTGGCAAAATAGTTTAGAAATTAGAAACAAAGTATTTCAGAACTTTACTGGTTTGGCTATAATTCCATTCTTGGGGTTTGTAGTGGGAGGATGCTGATGTACATGAACCCATGTTATCATATGAATTGCCTGCTACTTATGACAATAAGGTCCAAGAGAGTTTCAGAGTATGGTGCATTTTGTATAATATTATTGAAATTTATTGTTGAGTTGTGTAGCAAAATTATTGAATTACTGCTATCACAAATAATTTTGACTAATATTTCTGCTTTTTTTTAAACAAAAGCATTCTCAATAATGAAGAATTCTACATCTAAAAACTAAATTCCATCATCTTTTTATGTCTTTTCCCATTTAAAAAATGTACTATATTGTTGAATCAGTTAGACTGGGTCAGTAATAGCACATTTACTATTCACAGTATTTGCTGGTCTTTTGATTTCAAGTTAATTGTTGTTTTGTAATAGTACCTATGACCACAATAATTTACTTTCCCACAAAGAAAGGAAATAAAGCATGGAAGTGAAAACACAAAAGGCATTGGCATTGAAGGATGTTTAGTTTTAAAATAAATAGGCTTATTATAATGAAAGAAGTATGAGTCAGGCGCCCAGGAGATAGGAATACAGGGAAATAGAGCATTCCCAGTGGAACTAATCCTAAATGCCTCTTCCATTTTTTTTCAAGCATCTATTTCCTTAATAAGGTTCACCTATAGGCACAAGTCTTCTTCCATATTTATGTTTCTTTTATATTCACTTTTAGCTTTGTGAAGAAATAATGGCTTCTAGCACCTCATGACTGCATTTGTAATTCTCATGACTGCATTTGTAATAGTTTTGTTTCTTTGTTTTTACAACTATACGTTCAAACTTTTGGTTACCCTGAGCCAAGTGCTTACCTACCAACATAATCTCATCCTGGAAGGCTCAGAAATGGTTGCCTTTAATAGCTGAATACTTTGGTAGGATGAGCAGGTCTAGTTTATGTTTAGAAGAGCTTGAAAGGGATTCGTGTTGAATCATTGCTTAGGTATTGACTTAAACAAAGGCCAAGGGAAGCTAAAGTGGAGCTGGAAAGGAGAAACAGGAAACATCCTGTGAAACGGTGCATGCTTTCCATTGCTTGCTTTAGAATTCATTAGCTAATCTTCCTCTAGGATTTTAGATTTTAGTCTAAAGCCATCTTTGTGCACTTCTGGTGAGATTTTTGTAGAGACCTTTCACCTTGGACTCTTGCATTAAGACACTCTTAACTAGAGGGAAACATTCTAAGAAATACCTAATTAGAACCTCCCCCTCTCCCAAATCAGACTACAACAGTATCAGTTCCTTATCTCAGAAAGAGTTTGGTCCATAATGACTGATACTGTTGTTGTCTCTCCCATGTGTTGGTTTTTCATAATATAGTCTCAAAATTATAGTTGGGTGTGTTCTCCTGATAGGGAGTAAGTCTACAGTGTAAGAACGTTCTCTTTCATTAGAAAGTGTGGCTATTTCTTCTCCTTTTGTGACCTGAAGAATTCATATTTGCAATGGGAAAAGAATGAACCCCAAATTCATACATCTCAAGAATAGTGATGACTCAAAGTTAATTGAAGGAATGACTGAAATTTAAAAAAAGGATTAAATAGAAAGGGTACCTGAGCAATTTATACTCACACTTCCAAGTAGAAGAATGCAGCTAAGCAATTTCTCTGTGGAATTTCCAAAAGGTGGTCTTAAATGTCAGCAATGCTAGGGGATTGAAACTAGTGTGGGAAAAAAAAGCTCTTAGGAATTGTATTTCACTGTAGCTCTCACCTCTAGATTTCACCTTTTAAAATTTGTCTGTAAAGTGGTGAGTAGTACTGTATGACTCGTCAGGAGTCTGTCAAAATTCAAAATGTCAACTCATACAGATCCAAAATATAGGTAGAAATATCAAAACACTATGATCAGTGCTTATTGTCATCCTCTGAATCATTTTTTTTCAACTTTCACTAAGCCTACAGGCTTCTCATTATTTTCTTTCTCTGTTCAAGCTTTCTGGTCTTCAGTTAGCAGGAGTGGGGATTTCTGTGATTCAGCCAGACCAAGGTTAAAATACTGACTCTGGAACCCACCGACTATGTGGATTGGGGCATGTCATTTACCTCAGGTCTTTTCTTTATAAAATGGGATAATACCTAACTCATGAAATTGTTGTGAGGATTAATGAGGTAATTTATATAATGTGTAATGTCTGGCATATGGTAAGCACTAATCATAATTATTATATTATTATAATCCAGATGTCAGCTAGGGCCTTCTCTTCCCTGGGAAGTTCACGTAAACTTTGCTTGAATCTCTGATTTCACAATCCTTTAGAGGGCAAAGTTCTATCCCCAATCTCTGTTTCTTCTGCTCATCATTATATTCAGTTCTGCCTCTACTGAAATGTTCAATTCTACCCCCTAGACAACCTAGAGGCAAATGTGGCCCATATACCAGTTCCTAGGGGAGACAAATCAAATAACAAGATATAGTTGTAAGTTCATCAAACCTTTTTTACTACTTGAAAAGTCATGAGGAGGCAGTTTTGCACTATGAGAACATCCTTCCACATCTTGCTTGCCTCATAAGAATCCCACTCTGTCCTCTCTTCTCTCTCAGTCCGTTTCTTCGCTCCCTCTTGTCATTATGCTTATTAGCAGATTTCATCCTTCATTGCACTAAATCCTTGCTCCTTGAAGAATGGACACCAATCCTAGCAGGACTTGAATCTCCTGGAAATTTGCTAGAAATACAGTTTCTTGGCCTATATCTAGACCTACTGAGTCAAAATTTGTAGTTTACTGGGATCCTTAGGAATTTGTGCATGAATTAATTTTGAGAAGTGCTGATCTACACCCTATTTGCAGGCTTCTTAGGGTTCAAGCGCTGTCACAAGTAGCTGCAAGAGCTAAGAGCATTAAAAAAAAAAATCATCATTTTCTTCCTTGCTATTCAACACATTATGCAGTGACTAGAAGTCAGTGTTTTTCTCATGTCCACTTCTTAGAAACCTATAATAGTCACCTATTTTGATTCTATTGGCAATGGTGAGTCAGTTGTCTACTTTAACTGGCATCAATATATGGTTCACTCACTAGTTCTAAATCACCTTGTTTTGTTTTGCTCCCACTTCAGAGACCTGTGATTCTCAGTGCAGTACCAAGATTCTGACAATGTGTTTTTTTTTAAGATTTATTTATTTTTTTTAAGAATTTTTTTATTTATACAAGCACTGAGTACAGTCAGAAGCGCGGGAGGGTGAGAGAATTCACCAGAGACAGAGCGGAGAGCAGAACAGACAGACTGACAAAGTACACTGCTGAGGGGCACAGCGGGCAGCAGGAGACGTCTGCATGCCATGTGGGACCCTCGCTGGTGGCCGGGGATTGAACCGGTGCTGCAGAAGCTGCGGGCAGCTTCACAGCCCAATGATCAACTGCTGTGCCATTGGCCCTGATAATATGTTAATTGACCGTTGAAGACAAATGAGTTTACCTCTCCAAGTACACCTTAAAAGCCAACTTAAGACCGAGGACCATGATGAGCAACCACTGTTGTCTTATGAATTCACTTTGAGACATTCATGTGATGTCACAATAAATAATTACACTACTAGGGATTTAGAAGTAAGAAGCAGAAGTTCAATTATCCAAGTCATCTGAAAGAGTATCAGGAACAAAGTACAAAGGGCAGCTAATCCTTACTGATAAAGACCATCTAATAGGAGAGCCACAGGCCCGATAGATAATGATATCTCTCAGTAAAATAAGAAGATGAAGCTGCATTGTTGTGGTTTCAACCACTTTGACATTTGCTTTCTGGACTCCTTTTAAATTCCGTATCTTTAGTCAACCCAGTTATTAGATTTTGGAATCTCATGTATAGCCTTTTTAATTGACAAATTGACAAGCAAGCAATAAAAAAAGTATGCCTATAAACAGTGTTGAGAACAGAAATTGCCTTTGGAAGCAAAAGTAATCACAAGATGGCATTTGAAAAGTTGATCCATGGGCATGATATATATAAATAGTGCTTATGGAATTTTTAGTAGGATAGAGAGAAAATTAAAGTGGTAGACAAGTAAAATTTACTTTAAAAATTATAAAAGCTCAATCATATATGAATAGTTGGCAGTTCAGGAGAAAAAATAGAAGACAAATAAAATTATTGATTACTAGAGTTGACAATTAAGATTGAAGGACAGGCTAGTAAGCCTTGCAGGGACCAATTTTTCATAGCTGGCATAGAATCAGGGTGATTGACACCACCATTCCATGTTTTGACACCATCGCCCTCCAGTGAACTAAGTGAAGCTGTGATTTCTGATAACCTTTTATTATTTTTTGACAAGAATATCACCAATTTTGATAAAGCAGGAGTGATAAAGCAGATACCTAAACACATTCAGAGAAGTACATTTTCCAATATATTCTTCTATTCAGTATTGCCGTTTTTTCTTGAAATGTTTTGAATCTTTTAACTAATTCACTGTCACTTGCATTTCAATATCTGGTTACATCGTTAGCTATACATCTTAATAATTTGTGTGTGCCCAGAAAGGAGAGCACATATTTTGTGTGCACTGTGTGTACACTTGGTATTTTTTTTGAAGATTTATTAATTCATTTACACAAGAACTGGGGTACAGGCCAGATGCACGGGAGGGTGAGAGGATTCACCAGAGACAGAGTGGGAACAGAACAGACAGACCGAGGAAATACACTGCTGAGGGGAGCAGCGGGCATGACAGGAGATGTTTGCTGCGCCATGTGGGCAGCTGGCCGGTATCGAACCAGCGCTGCAGAGGCTGCAGACAGCTTCACAGCAAGGTGCTCAACCACCTGAACCACCAGGGAGGCCCCACTTGGTATTTTTTTAACATATTATTTTTCATTGGCTGAAATGATATGTGCTGTTATGCTCATACTTTTTTTTTTTTTTTCTGCAGTACATTTCTCCCTTAGAAACAAACTTCTTTTTAAGAGATAAAATAAATCTGGTTTGCATTCTTTGCTCAAGTTTCGGAGTGTGGGATCAAAAAATATTTTTAAAAATACATTAAAGTTGTGCTTTGGAGTTAGTAAAACTAAAATAGAAATTACTTTTAAGGACGTGATTTTAATTTCTGATAGACCCACTGCAAAATATTTCCAGTTATTTCATGCTTCTTAATTCTACTTTCATTTGTCACCCTTTAAATTCATATTGTTTTCCTGATGATTTCCTTTTTATCAAATTTTATTGTTTTATCATTCATTTACAATAATATATAATTTTAGGAGTACAACTTCACATCTCAACATGTCACCTGCTTCACGCACAGATCACCAAAGCTCCAGTGCTACTACACTAACACATTTATCCCTTCTATCCAATCCACTCTCCCTCTTCACCTCCCCTTAAGTAACCACTATATTTTTACAAAGTTATTTTTGTTGCATTTTTGTCAGTTTGTTTGCTTTGGTTATTTATAGTCCACAAATGAATGAAACCATCCAGTAATTGTCTTTCACTTTCTGACTTACTTCACTTAGCATAATCATCTCAAGATCGATCCATTTTGTCCCAAAAAGTATTTTTTTTTTTGATAGCTGAGTAGCATTCCATTGAGTATATACACTGTAATTTATTTAGTCATCTGTCATGGGCATTTAGGTTGATTCCATGACTTGGCTATTGTGAATAATGCTACTTTGAACACATAGGTACATAAGTGTTTTATATTAGTGTTTTCATAGTCTTTGTATAAATACCTAGGTGTGGTATTGCTGGATCATATTCCTGATGATTTTCAAGGCTTATTCTCATTTCCCAGATCCCGTAAAAGAAATAGACAAAGAAAGGTAAAAACTATAAAAAGACATTTCTAAAGTACTTATACACAATTTACTTTTTCCTCCATTTAAAAAATCTTAGTCCTTTTATTTATTTATTTTTTGCTGTTGTCATAGCTAGTTTTTCACATGATTCACATTCTAACTTTTTTGGAATAAGAAAGCAGTGTGGATATAATTCTCTCTCACATACACACTCATACCGCTCACAGCCCATATGGTATTATTTGAGTGATAACTAATCCTCATGAATATCCTTGTCTCTTCCCAGGAAAAAAAATGTAGAATCCTCTTTCCCTGAAGTGTAGTCAAATTTCACTTAGATGTAAGCAATTTCACCAAACCAAAAACTGCATTTTGAAGGATAATGTTCCCACTGCCATTTTACTGACTATGGGGCTGGTTTTGCTATTACCAAGCCAGATCCATAACAACCAGCATGTCATCAAACCTAGGGGGGCTGCAATTGTATGGGGAATATAACAATAAAATTTATAAAAATAAATAAATAAATAAATAAATAAATTTAGGGCACAAGGTCTGATCAACTAAGTGTTCCAGAGAAACAACTTGGCAAAATATTAAAAATCAGGAGTGTCCTGAAATGGCAAGGAAATAGGCTTAATGAATCTGTAAAGTGTTCACTCTTTTCTTAGATTTCTTTACTACTGAAGCCAACTGTTAAGTGACTTTGTCACCACTTCATTTTTCCTTCACTCTTCCAGTTTCCCAACCATGCCTGTGTTTGTCATCATATCTGCTAAAGCAACAATACTTTGTCTTTTAAGTCGTTTCTTGCCCTCCCATCATCCCTTTTGAGAAGTAGCAGAACAAATCTAAGATAGTGGATTATGTGCATTATAAGATTATATGCATACATTTAATGTTGTTATTGATGTAACATTGGTTTACAACACCGTATATGCTTTAGGGGAACAGGTTCATACCTCCTCAGATATGTCATCACACCACAATTACCATAATTTTGGAGGTAACAATCAATGATGGTGTAAATGGAAAGTGATCAAAAGTAGAAAAGTTAGTCTAGATTAAACTGGAGTTGGCTAGACTATGAATAGCTGATTTGAAAATGACTGCATTAGGATGAAAAGTTTGTAAATATATAGAAAAAAATTCAGAGACTATTTACAAATAAACCAAAATATGTGGATACAAAAGAGTGAAGGGTTTAAAGTGGTTCCACCATTTATGAGTAACTGATTCACAAAACAACTTACAGAAAGTAGAATGGTGATTAACTGGGGCTGGGGGAAAAGGAGGAATCAGAAGTTATTGTTTAATGGGTATAGAGTTTCAGCTTTGCAAGATGAAAAGAATTCTGAAGATGAATAATGGTGATGGAAGCACAACATTATGTGTGCATTTAATTCCACTGAACAGTATACTTAAATATGGTTAATATGGTAAATTTTATGCTATGTGTATTTGACCACACCAAAAAAAAATGGACAGAAAAAGTCAACTTATTTTTTTTTTCCCTCTTTCTCAAGTTCTTTTGAAGCATTTTTAGTGTGGAGTAATCTTCTCTTTGTTGAAATCTCTTATGGAGCTCATGGGTGTCTATACACTTTTAAGTTATGAGTCCCATGGTCACTTTAGGTTGCAAATACAATCTCAAGTCAGTGATTAGAATGCCCAGCTGCAATATATTAATCAAAACTCCAAGTATCATTTATCATTAAAACTTTGTTGTAGCTCAGACTTGATCCAGTTCAGATGTGTAAAAGCTGCTTTTTTCTGTAAGAGGTGCTGTTTCCATTCTAGATCTATTTTTATGTCAATGATTAGGCTGGGAGGCTCAGGAGATATGGAACTAGTCTTTCTGTTTTTTAGCTGTGTAAATACAGTAATAAGAAGAGGGAGACTTTGTCATCCTCACTATGGTATCCCACTATCTGTTCTACTTGGTACCTCACTTAAATGCAAGGCAAGGGGAGTTCTGTTATAACACCCTGTTATATTGTGCTGTCAAGTTTAGCCACAAGGTTGAGTAACAGAATACTTTGGACATTACTCAGACAACTGGTCTAGGACTGTCAAATACTTAAATATTGTCATATCCATCTATTAATTACCTAATGTGTGAGAGATGTAAGGAACTTTGAATCAGATTTCAGTGCACAACTATTTTATTATTACTATTTATAATTTATTGAATGCCTATCAACTGCTCGCATTTTCTGGGTGTTTTACATAGGCTGCTTTGTTCATTAGATGAAAACAACCACACAGAGGTAGGTACCAGCTCATTTTTTCAAATGAGGTAACTGAGTTGCATGAAGTTTGAGTTACTTACCTGAGGGCACACAATTAAGTAGTAAAGCTGAGATTTCTATCTTATGTCATCTGAAATTGATAGAACATCAACATCACTTCATTATTCTCAACTATTTTTTTTTTGTTTCCAGGGGGCCTAAAGCTATGTTTTCCAGAGGGAGCAAGAGTTGACAAGCTCTGCTAATTGCTTTTTGTTTTATTCTTTCTAGTAGACTTCAGCTCAGGAATGACCCCGCCCCCCACCCCTCTTCTTTCCCTTGCATTGCTGTTTGCATTTCTGTCCACTTTGAAACTTATTCTTTCAAATCAAGCAGTATTTAAAAAAATGTATCAAGATAAGTCTGTGTAAAATATGATTTAAATACTAATACAAACAAAAAAATTGTAAGACAGCTATATTAACCAGAGATGACTAAAGGCATCTTAACTCGAAGATAATAAATGTCAGTATACCCATATATTTGTTCAGATTTCTTTTGTACCATTATACTTTATATGTCATTTTAGTATATCATGATTTCATGTAAAAATCCACTCCCACTCAACCAACTAGCAAATTGACTAACACTCTCTACTGTCTCTATATAGCAAGCCAGCTGATGCCCAGGGCATACTCAAGACTCAGGACGGTTGTACACATGGAGTATGAATGTTTGCCAAGAACTATTTGTGTTTGTTATGATACCTGCATATTCTAGTAATTATCAAATAGACTGTAGGAGAAGCTCTGGTAAAAATTCAGAAGTAATTACACAAAAACCGAGAGGCAGTCCAATCCAGAATGGCTCCTAAGTATCTAGCTTCTCTTATACTTAAAATCTGATGCTAGTTCCTTAATATCTTTCATGAATAAATGATTATCCATTTATAATATAAGAAGATAATATAAGAAGATATGCTGCTAATAAAGGTATGTGAGGTTTTAAACAATTTGAAAAATAAAAGGGATGTGATCTAGATTACATTCTAACCTATTGAAAAATTGAAAAAGGTCATGAACATTAAAGCAGATTTTAGGAAGTATTATTTGGCTGAATATAAAATTATTTAGTTATTGTTTCAAGAGGAGAAGTAAATTTATTTAATATCCATTTATTTGCAAATGGAGAAATCTACAAATTTAGAGAAAATATGATGTGTATAAAATAAGCATTATAATATCTGCATTTAAGGTTATTTTCTTGCTTTTGCTTCATCTAATAATTTCACTGATTGATACCTAACCTATAAAAATTTGCTATAGTCTCACATTAACTTGTTTTGATATTGCTATTGGACCAGGTTAGTTGTTTGCATCCCCCAAATCATGTGACTTTGCAGTTAGAAATGCTAAGCTAAAGCAGGTAGATATGCCCTTTTAATGGCCAAATGTAAGAAGCTGAATCTTGGGGAGAAGTCAGGCAGACCCTGTGAACAGAGTATTAGTCTGAGGTGCCGGACTATGAAGTAAAATCCAGGTATATGATAGCCATATGGAACTGAAGGAATGAGAATAATATCTGGGAGGTTCACAATGGGCAGGGGAGAGGTATAATGAAGAAAAATTCTCTGAGAAATTTTAGCTGCCATGGTTGTTTACAAGATATACAAATTCTTGCTCTTGTTTAAGATGTAGCTTTCACAGGCTCTCCAATGGCATCAAAGGCAACGGGTAATTTCTCAACTGAAGATATATTTTTCAGTTTCTACTGGGTGTGTGCACACTATCTAACTTTGTGAAAACACTGCTAGGCATGAACGAGGTGGCAGATGTCTTTTGTAGTGTGTTGTAGCTAGGTCTTTAGAGGGGTCATGTCTAAATCACCAGAAATATTATAAATGATTTCCTCTACTTTAGAGAAGCCAGCCCACATCTGACAGTCCACTTCTGGTACACTGCTAACCCTAGCCAACTTTTCTTCACAATCACATGTTTAATTATGAAATACTGCATATTTACAAAAGTGGTGTACCAGCTCAACCAATAACAGGTAAAAGAGCTCTCCTCTACCCAGCACCAGCTTTAGAATAGAATATTAGTACTTCAGAGTCCCTTCTGAAAAAGAGTCTTCACTGATAAAGCAAAATACTAAATTGTGTGATAAAATTATAAAGTAAAAACAAAAGATAAATTTATTTAAAAATTATGCATGACATTATTTTACCTTTTTAATCACTGCAGAATCTGTGGTTATCTCTCTCTTAATTTTATCTGTTTTCTGTTCTCTATTTTGTTTTATTTGTTTAATATAACCAGAGGTTTGTAAAAGTAATTCATCTTTCCAAATCATTGTTTTGGGGAGACTTTGCTGGCCTCTGATCTTTTGTTGCTATTTTATCATCTTTATTATTTACTTCCTAATATTTAGGGAGGTGCATTATGTCATTATGCTTTTTTAATCCTCAGGTTGGATGCCTGATACATTATTTTGCAATGCTTCTCCTTTTCTAATGTGAACACTGAGTGCTGTAAAAGTTCTTCTAAATACCACATTAGCTATATGCTACAGTTTTGATATGTGTGTTTTTGATCATTTAGTAAGAAATATTCTATGATTCCATGATAATTTTTTCCTCTGACACAAAAGTTATATAAGAAAGTGCTTTTAAATTTCCAAATCTGTTCATTATTTGTTAAACCAGCATTTATTACATGCAGATAAATTACCAGAAACTGCACTAGTAAGAATAAATAAAACAGGATAAAAACTATAGGCTGTAGGTGTTTATATTCTAGTAATGAGGGGAGACAAATAATGAAGTAGATAGTATTTTAGATGGTGTGAAATAACTTGGGAAAATAAAGTAGGGAAGATGATAGAGATTGAATTATGATAGTGTATTGCAGTCCTCAATAACAAAGTAATATTTGCAAAATGACCTAAATGACGAAAGAGAATGTGTGTTCGGATATCGGCTGGAGGGTTCTGGCAGAAGAATTAACAAGTGAAAAGTTCAGAGGCTGAATTGGGCTTAATGTAAATGAAAAAGCAGAGACTAGTGTACTGAAATAGACTGAGTAAGGGAGAGGTTAGGAGATGAACTTGAGGGACAAACCAGCAGTTGGGTAGATGGGTAGGCCTTGTGTGCTACTGTAATGACTATGGATTTGGGCTTGTAGCATGATGGGATCCATGGAAGAAATTGAAGAAAGGCATGACTCAACCAGTTGGGTTTTCTCAGCATCACTTTGGTTATAAAGTGGAGACTAGATAGAATGAGGACCAAGGGGAAGCCAGAAAGCAAAAAAAAAAAAAAAAAAAAAAAAAGGATTTGCATTTACTTTATATATTAGAATATGGCCAATTTTCATAATGTTCCTCAAATTCATGCAGAAATTGTGTATTCTTCAGTATGCTACATTACATATACATTCATTAGATCAAACTTAATTGTTGTGGTGTTCACATTTGTATTTTTGTTAAGTTTTTATTTGTTTGATCCTTCGGTTACTACATATATGTGTTAAAGTCTCTCAGTGTGATAGAGTTTTTGAAATTTCCCATTTAACTTTGTCAATGTATGTTTTATAAAGTTTGAGATTGTATGATTGAGCTCCTATGAGTTAAGAATCACTATCATCTTCTGGGAAATTGAAACTTTTGACCACTAGGTAGGACTCTCTTTATCCTCAATAATGCATTACTCAAATTAATATGTTTGATTTGATCCAAATATATTCATACCACCTTTGTTTTGATGGTGTTTGTCTGGTGGATCTATCATTTGACTTTCAATCTTTCTGTACTTTGATAATTTGGTTAGTTCTCATGTACATAGCCTATGGTTAGATTTTATTTTATTCTGTATATAGTCTAGACAATTGTTCTCTTGCAGGTTAAAAGTTTAGTCTATTAGACTGTTATAACAGTATTACAATTAATTTCTGACATCTTCATACATTCATTTTGTATATTTCCCCTTATGTTAGCATTATTTCTCTTATTTTCCTGTATTTTTGTTATATTTCTAGAATTTGTGTTATATTTCTGCTATATTTCTGTTATATTTCTAGAAAAACACTGTTTTTCTTGGTGTTATCCTAGCTGTTTATACATGCATACTTTATTTAGTCTCTTTCACATTTTCCAAGTTTTGTCTCTGGAGCTGCTCTGAGAGTTTTTATGGATCATCTTTCATTTATTCTCTCTTCATGTCCATGGTTTTCTGTTTAATCTACGTCAAAATTTGTATTTTAATTGTCATAGATATTATCTCTAATTTTTTTAGATTCTGTTTCAAAGCAGCATTCTTACTTTGTTTTGTTTAAATTCTGAAGTGCTACTTCTTGTTTTGAGATATAGAACAATGGTTATTTTATATTCTGGTTCTGATGTTTGCAACAATGCACATCAGATTAGTTATGGCAACTGATTTCTTGTGGCTTTTGTAATTTTATTCTGTGATCTCATGTTCCTTAGATTGTTATCTGTGGAAATTATTTGAGGACTGGGTGGCAATAGTTTTTTCCAAGGATTTGTTTGATTAGTGCTTATCTTAAACACTCCACTTGAAGCTTCTGGTTATGTAAGGATTGCTTGTGTTTAAACAGGGGAGATTTTATCCCCCTTCAATACAGGGTGAATGTCAAAACATGCAATTTTTCTTTTTGTCCCCTTGGTGTGCCAGGTGGGTTTCTCATTACCATTACACGACGTCTACACACCCTGGATCTGGGAGTTGTATTAGACTTCAGCCTTAGGCGAGCCTTAGGCTCTACTCCTGTCCCTGAGTCTTTCATAACCGCAGAGAATGCTCTGTTCAAGGTCACCAAAGTTTAGATACCCTGAGGATAAAGTCTACCTTTATTTCTCTCTTACATATTAGAATTTTTGTTTTTATTTTATTTCATTTTTGTCATTTGTCTATTCTTTATTTCTTGATAGATCAGTGGTAACATTAGAAAAAAGATGCTTGTATTTTATGCAACTTCTTGCTTTTTTCCTTAGAAGGGATTTTCAACATCTCACAACTGCATACTACTTCAAATAAAAGTCATTTCACATGCTCTCTTTCCCTTCATATATTTTTTCCTTATGTTATGGTTTAGGCACATCTAAGTATGAACTATATTGCTTCACTTTGATCCTCTCCTGAACAATTAAATACTGTAAAGTGATAACAAGTGTTAACTTGATAATTGTTGGTAAAATTGAAACCAGCAAAATATAAACCATAGTTGTTAGTATAAAATGTGGCTGACCATTTTCCAAATGGGTAATCTGAAAACTAGAGATAAAACCACTCAATTTAATCTCTATTTTATCGCACTGTTTCTTCTTGCTTTCTTCAGCAATGCTAGCAAATTGGACAGGTGCTATGATAGAGAGAGATAAAACATAATCCCTGAATTTCTTTCTGGTTTCTTCCCAGTCATTGATTTCCATTCTGACATTCAAGGAGTTTGTACTTTAAAACTTAAGGAATTTGAGCACCAAAAATCAGAATCTTTTAAAGAGTACTGATAGTATAAGTTTCTTGACAGGAGATGTTTATTTTCTATGAAGAGCTTGGACTAAAAGAAAACAAGATATTATCTATGTTTTCAGAGCGCTCACTTGGAAGTAGTTCAACCTGACCAACCAGATTGTATGTTATAATGGTATAATGAATAGAGATATATAAAAGGCATTATGAGATTACACAGGAAAGACCTTTGATTCAGAATAATGGGACTGAGGCGTTGACATAATGTATCTTATAGAAAAACAGAACATAACTTAAGGAAGAAACAGTGCTCACTATTTATCCCACCTATGTTTACAAACTGCTTTGCACTTAGATCAGGCCATTCAACGAGTTCTGACCAATGAATAATGAATGAAATCGTAGGTCACCTCTGGCTAAGGCAATTGAGTGGTAGTGCCTTTTCCAACCTGCTTTGCCTGCTGACATGAACTCGGAAACTGTTCTAGATGGTCTAGCTACAATGTGGAGAAGAACTGACTAGTTTTCATTAGACTTCACAGAAGTGGGGGAAAAAAAACACTGATCGTGTTTAGTTATGAGATGTTCTGGCAACAGATGCAGATAATACTAACTACCTAGATTAATACAGTAGCTTCTTACTTTTAGATTCTCCAGATAAAAATCCCAACACTAGAAACAGAGTTTATTT
Organism: Talpa europaea; assembly: GCF_964194135.1. Classification (NCBI taxonomy): domain Eukaryota; kingdom Metazoa; phylum Chordata; class Mammalia; order Eulipotyphla; family Talpidae; genus Talpa; species Talpa europaea. Next base: position 21,176,910 of record NC_140081.1, read on the forward strand.
GGGAAGAGAATTAAAATGGTAAATATATGGTGGTTAATAAAAAGTTTATTTTCAAGCAGTCGTGGTGGGTAAATTGAGCCTGATCTGCTAGGGAATTCTGAGGGACTGTTTAGAATATACACTTCAGAGTTTTTTCAAAGTGACGACAAAGAAGTGAGGGAGCAAGAATTTTTATACACCAATTCATTTTAGTCATTGAGTGAGGGTTTCTTCTGGGAGGTATTGATGGACCAACACTTTTGCCTTATGATGCAAGTGAGAAAATCAATATTAGTGGCCAGAAAATGTTTTCAACCAAAGAAATACAGGTGGGCAGAGTATGGTTTCACTTGTATGAAGGCACAGTACAACAGGACATACCCTGAGGACCATACATAGTTGGTGACCTTTGAAGTGTAATGGAAGACACTGGATGTCATGAGGTAGGGATGAAGTGGTAATAACACATCCAGACATGGAGGCTCTTGTTTGCCATATTAGGACCTTTTGTCTTATCAATGGCAGGAAGCTGTGGTAGGATTATAAGGATAGTAATAATGTAGTCAGATTTGTACTCTAGATTGTTCACTCTAGAAAGTATTTGGAGGTTGGAATTGAAGTGGGCTAATTCAGAGATTGTTACAGCTCTCCAGTAACGAGACCTTAGGACTTTAAACTATGACGATGATGATAGAGACAATTCTGATGGAAATTAATATTATTTAGAAGTCAGTATGTATCAACTAAATTCTAGCTTTTTACATAATGAGTCATTTAATAAAACTACCATAGCTACAGGAATTATTATATTCACTTTTAGGACTCTGTGGTAGAAAAAGTTTAAGTGTATTCCTAAAGATCAGAGTTAAAAGGTAGATGAGCTTTGACCCAAACCCAGGTGATGTTTGTTGTTCCAGAGTCTACCTTCTTAACAAACATAACACCAACTATTGGTCACAAAGAATAGATTCATTAACATTATTTGGTGAAATGAACAGACTGGGGTAATTTCCTTTAAAGGAGAGGAAAGTACAAAGGATGGCTCAAACATTTTGAACATGGGTAAAAAGATGCATGCTTACAAGCATTATTTTTTAAAGACAACATTCTTGGTTGCCTAAAATGCTGAGAGGTGTTTATTTTAGTAATAACAGAATGACTTCTGAAGCTCATTGTATCCCTCTAGTTATAATAAAATTGTGCTAATTTCTTCCAAGAAATTGTTACACTCATTTGTGGCCCAAGAACTAAAATGTGAAGTCCCTCAATGGCAATGAGTAGAGTATTTTGTTTACTGACAATTTGGGAAGTGAACCTAGGACTGAACAGCCCTTCAAGTAGCAGAGGCTTATTGTTGTCATCACATGAAAAGCAAACCTAACCGTGGATAAGAGTAAATAGCCTGATTTATAGTGGTCACTTCACAAAAATTTAAATTTTTAAATAATTTTCTTAGATAAAAAAGATGTGCCATACTTCAAATTTTCCTCCTCCAAGGATGCTGAAATTATATGAAAAATGAACTTGAATGTTACTTTGGTGGCACTGACAGTTAAATAATCATGAGTATTGTGGTGGTTTTACTGTATGAACTGATGGTGAGTCATTCACTCTTCATTTAGAAGTACATTTCCTGAGATCATTGGTCTAAAAATATATTTCACAGGCGAGGTGAGTGTTGTATGTGAAACTTAGTGACTGTAATTAGGAATTCTATTTTCTTGTAAGAGTATGGCATGTGCAGAATTGACTATATGCTTGTTGAGCTACTAGATATAGTAGATTTTATTTTATTGTTGTAAAAGTTTGCCATCTTAACCATTTTTAAAAGTACAGTCCAGGGCCTCACCGGTGGCGCAGCGGTTGAGAGCCAGGTCGCGAAGCTGCCCGCAGCCTCTGCAGCACCGGTTCAATTCCCGGCTGCTCCCCGGCCACTGGAGGAGGGTCCCACATGGCGCGCAGACCTCTCCTGCCACCTGCTGCTCCCCTCAGCAGTGTACTTCGTCAGTCTGCCTGTTCTGTTCCCCACTCTGGCTCTGATGAATTCTCTCACCCTCCTGCGCATCTGACTATACCCAGTGCTTGTATAAATAAATTAATTAATTAATAAATTAAAAAAGTACAGTCCAGTAGTATTAAGCATATTCACATAGCTGTGAAACAGATCTCCAGAAATTTTTTTTCTTGCAAATATGAAACTCTATACCCATTAAACAGCAGTTTCTCTTTTCTTCCTCCCCCACATGAGCAGGTCTCCTCCTCCCTCACATGAATTTGATTATGTCAAATATAAGTGCAATTTTATAGTATTTATCTTTCTGTGACTGGATTAAATCATTTAGTCATATTATAGCATGTGACAGAATTTCCTTCCTTTTTAAGAATAAATAAAATTCCATTGTATGTATAGTCATATGTTGCTTAATGACTGGGATATATTCTGACAAATATACTATTAGGCAATTTTGTCATTGTGTGAGCATCATAGAGTATACTTATAAATGTAGATGGTATAGCCTACCTATATGATAGTCTATCTATATGTTATAGTCTATTGGGATCACTGTCATGTGTAATCCATCATTGACAGAAATGTAGTTTAGCTATGTCTGACTGTATTCTGGATATCAACCCCTTATGAGATATAAGTATTTTCACTCATTCATTGTCTATTAATAATTGATACAAAGAAGTTTTACATTTTAAGCCTCATTTGTTAACTTTATTTTTGTTGCCTGTGCTTTTGTTATAATAGCCAAGAAATCATTGCCAAGTCTAACTTCATGAAATTTCCCCATGTTTCCTTCTGAGGAATTTTATAGTTTCAAGTCTTACATTTAGGTCTTTAATCCATTTTCAGGCAGTTTTATATATGCTGTAAGATAAGGGTCCATGTTCAATTATTTGCATGTGGATATACAGTTTTCCCATCATCATTTTTTGAAAACACTGTCTTTTCCCTCTCAAGTAGTCTTGATACTCTTGTAGAATATCACTTGACCATATATGTAAGGGTTTATTTCTGGGCTCTGTACTCCATGCCATTTATCTATTTGTTTGTCTTTATGCTAGTACAACACTGTTTTTATTACTGTAACTTTGTAATATATTTTGAATCAGGAAGTGTGATGTCTCTGCTTTGTGCTTTCTTAATGTTGTTTTGGCTATTTGTGTTATTTGAGATTTCATATGAATTTTAGGATTTTTTTTTCTATTTCCACACCAAGGGTAGTTAGTTTTTTCTGGGATTTACATTGAATTTGTAAATCACTTTAGATAATATGAACATTCCAACAATACTGCCTGCCTTCCAATAAATAAATACCTTTCTATTTATTTTTTTCCTTTGATTCCTTTCAGCAGAGGTTTGTTTTTCTCTCTCTCTCTCTTCTCTCTCTCTCTCTCTCTCTCTCTCTCTCTCTCTCTCTCTCTCTCTCTCTCAAAGCTTTAGTGTCATCCATGTATAAGATCATGTCACTGTTAACAGTAGACATAATTATCTGGAAACCCAATGACATAATACTAACTGTAAAGGTTTTTCTTGATCAATTGAGAGTAAATTTTATTCTATTGCTGTATCCAGGGAAAGAAGTACATTGAGGTTTAATTTAAGTGAGTCACAAGAACTGACATCAGACTGTATCCAAATAGAAATAATGCATCATTTCTCTTTACTGATTTTAATTGCTGACATTTCTATTTACTGATGTGGTTGCATCAATAAATAGAAGTGGAAGTTGAAATCATGTATCTCCCAAAGATTATTTTTTATAGCACTCTACATAGGTAAGTATTACTTAGAATAAAGGGAAATGTCATCATTGCCTCAGAAAGGTATTTCTTTTAAAGATTTTATAAATGACATTAATGGCTAACCAAAGGAATATCACTTCACATTAAAAGAATTTCTGTTGATAGCATTCCTTTTTCATCCTCACAATACTGCTACAGAAACTGCTATGACCATTTAATTTTACTCAGTCAATTTAATATATATATATATATTAAATACTTAAGTATTCAAGTTATTTTATATTTGTGAGGCTTTTCTACTTATAAAACAATTAAAAACATTCATAGTTTGTGAATCTTTTGAAATTTACACCAGTAGGATTTTCAGTTTTAGGAAACAATCTATCCAGAAAACAATCCACTGACTACAAAAATAAATATGTAAGATTTGCAGATTATGCCTCGAATATGCATTGAATTCCACAAACACTCAACAAAGAAACATCTGCCCTAGAATGATAGAAGGAAAATAGACATCAAGTGCCATATTCTTGGGATTTTCTTGGAGTGAAAAAACCTCCTGGTTCCATCAAGGAAAGAGGGTATTCTTTCCTGTAGCTGTTATTGTTCTGTTCTTTAGAAATTAATAGTTTATAGATGGATTAAAAATATTCACACATTTCTTAACTGACACATTTTGAATACCTATCAGTCTTTCATATTTACTAAACTGTGTATTTGCTTGCTGACTGACTGATTGATTGCTTGTGAAGCTTTTTTTTTTTCTTTCTTTCACTCTTTTAAGTTTCTAAGGAGACATTTGCACGGGAGTTTTGGTGGAGAGTAAGTGAAGCATACTCACATAGAGCACTGTGAAAATGTACCCCCCAAGTGATATAGTTATGTAAACGACTCCCAAATTAATAAAATTTGAGGAAAATATAAAAATAAACTTGTAATTTATTTTGGAAAATAACAAAAACATAAGGGAACATTGATTGAATTATAGAATTTGAATTCAAAATAACCACTCCAAGCTATGACTCTTCCACTAACTACCTCTATAATCCTGGGTTAGAGATACCCTCACAGTTCTGGTTCTTATTCCAAAAGTAAGGTTTCTGTGATTATTAAATGCACATGGCCTAAAATATAATTGCTAAATATATTAGGTGTATTTTATGCTAAAAATACCTTAGAAATACCAAGCTATCATAATTGAATTTGAATTTGAAGGGTTCCTTAAGGATCACCTGTCCCAATTAACTGGTGAGGAAATTGAATTGTTGATGATTACAAAATTGTGGCAGAATTAAGGTTTGGATCTAGATTTCTTAATTAATGCTCTAATTTTCATGAACATTCTTAATTCTAGTTCTTAAAGGAATTTTTCTTAGTAAAGAAAAGGAAAAGAAATAGTTAAAAGCAGCTGCTGACTACTCCTGGCAATTTATAGTTGCAATATCTCTTTCATGAATAAGGAATCCAATAAATAAATATTATAGTAACTCCGGATGTTAGATGTAGAACAGGATAAAGTGGCCAGATGGTTCATTTCAATGTAAAAATATTTTTCTTGCCTATTTCAAGACTTTTCAAAAGCTAAAAGAAAGCAGTTTCTTCTCTGATTTAGGAGGAAAAAACCAGCGCAGCAAAAGTGCAACTATTGAGTGTAGGAAGGGCTGGGTTGGGATAAGGCTGAAATTACAAACTCGCAAGATTTTATCTTATAACAGAAAGGGGATGGACCTGTCCTGATTTTTCCAAAATGAGAACAAGTATTTCAAATTATTTTTAAAATAACGATTTCTGTATTTGCTATAGCAGATACATACTTGCTATATTGATTTAAAATTCAAAGTACTTATAAAAATATGTGCACATACACTTTGTCTCATTTAGATCATAGGCTGTTTGCTCTAGTATTGTCCTTAAACTAGGTGTTGTTAACAATACTGAGTAGATTACATATGCTAAGTTCATTTATCTTTAGTGTTAACCTATGACGTAATCACAATTTCCACTTTCAGTTTAAGAAACTGAGGCTCAGGTTGTTGTTTATTGACATTACAGGATCAAAGTTTTATTCTAATTCTTAAAATACATTGGGTCAGTATTTTTTAATATTATGAGCTCAGTGTGCCTTAGTCACAGGACAGTCCAGCAGAAGCTTCACACTCACCAGTCAGGGCCATGGATTAGAGCTGAACTAGGGCTCATGTTCAACCAACGGGAACAAATTCTGTTAAAATGATTGTTAATATTTGGAGGTACTATTGTACCACTTGGTAATCTGCTGCTGCCATGACATTCCATGCGGACCCCATGCTACCATACACCAGCCTGACTGACGCCGCCTTATCTGGGAATTCCTACATTTCCCCATAACCTAGTAGGGCAGAATTTATAGCTGCATAGCAGAAGGTTCTACACCTTGCCCAGCAGCAAAGAAAGAAGGGGTGGGGAAATAACTACATTCTGCTTTCTCATTCCATTGGCCAACCCCACCTGGAAGCCAGAGAACAAGGGAGTCTAAGATATGTAGCTTGTAGAAGTCAGCCTCCTGGGACATATTAGAACCAAGCAGGTAAGAGTAAGAATGAATCTGATTGGAAAGATGGGGAATAACAAGCATGGAAGTGGAATGAAAGGTCAATACATTCTAATGAGCTCTAAAGCAGTAAATAAATCTGCAATTGTGGCACATCTGAGTTTATGGCCCAATGTTCATGTCTGATAATGGAGCCCTAAATTAAGAGAAGAATAACAGAAGGTTTTGATTTGATTCTTTCAAGGTCTAGTGGGTTTCTATTCTGGTGTTTCCTATCCTGACCTAGGGGTGTCTGTGATAACCCCTTGGAGTCTCTGTAGGCACAGGGCCCTGGATTTTTCTATCATTCCCAACTGTTGGAAAATGTCAGTTCTTACCTCATATCCTCTATGGTCTCATTTTTGAAGAGAAACCTGCTGATGGATTTATGATAATAGTCCTTGGATTTAGACTGTGGAGCAACTGGCTTTCCAAAGGCCCTGGAATGCAGAAGCACGGGTATTTATTTTTAAGGGAGAACTGTTTAGGAAGATCTTACTTTCTCTTGCTAAATAAGTAATGTGAAAATGCCCTTGTTCAGTTTCTTGAAAGAGCCCAACATATCTAGTGTTTATAAACATCTTTCAAACAGAAACATACAGATTTTTATGTTTAGTCTTCTAGGAGGCTGATGTAAAACTGATTATAAAAAATCAGTAATACAAAAATTTGAGTATAAAATAGCAGGAATGTGAATGTTTTTCAACTCTAACAGGAACTTATTTACATGAGAATATCACAGGAAGCTGTGTATTATGGAGGAACTCAGAGTCCAACAAGAAATACCCCTCAATGAACTTTGTTGTCACTGTAATTCCATTAATTTCTACATAGCTGGCCAATTAATATGAAATTACATTATCTCCATGTATCAGATATCTCACTCACTGGGTGAGAAATTAAATAACAGAAATGAATGTTCTTCCAGTTTTGGAGGGCAGAAGTCTAAGATCAAGGTAATTTCCATTGCAGACTTTTTTTCTTGGCTTGCAGATTAATGATTTATTGTGAATTCTGTCTGAGTTGTTTGTGTCCAAATATCCTCTTCTTATAAGGACACCAGTCATATTGCATTATAGCCCACCATAGAGACCACATTTTAACTTAGTTACCATTTTTAAGGCTCTTATCTCCAATTACAGTCATATTCTGAGTTATTGGAGGTTAGGGCTTTAACGTATCAATATAGGGTGACACAATTCAGTCCATAACAGTCCACAAGGTTGCTTTTCACTGATCCGTAACGCTCTTAATGTGCTTTCTCAACATGTACCACATGGTTGTAACATTAGTGTGGCACATTTTAGTTGGATGTCTATTCAGATTTTTTTATTCCCCTTCAAACTATCACGATATTCCCTCAAGGATGCACCTATATATGGGATCATTAGTACCTGGAAGTGAGCCTGTGTTGGCATAGAATAATCAGAGTAGTCTATTCTTTTGACCATAGTCACTGACTCAGTACTGGACAAAGATTCTATGCCAGCCCAGTGATCATAAAATATAGGTTTCTTTATTTTACTGTGACAATTTTCCCTCTTGAATATGGGCAAGAAAGTTTGTAGCCTTTGGAGTTTGGCTAGCCATTTTGAGACCACGGAGGTGAGCCAGATCTAAGATGATGTTGTAGAAGGAGATACAAAGGCTTAGGGTTCTTGTGGACCTCACTGGTCTATTGAATCAAACCATTCTTGATTTTCACCCTATATCTAGACTATGTTGTTTTGTAAACCAGTAAGTTCCCTGTATTGTTTGAGCCACATTTACATTGTCTTTCAGCAGTTGAATGCATTCTGATACAAAGCAGTGATGCTTTGTTGTTTCTGATCTTACAGACAATTTTCCTCAAATCAACAAATATTCATTGTTCCTCTGCTGTGTAAGTGCCAGTTATTGTACTAGGTGCAGGGGAGATAATAGTATACAAATTACATAACCCTTGCTTTCTTAGCTTACAGTTTATGGTGGGAGACAAACTCATTAGTCACAAAAATAAATGTACAATTGCAACCTTTGATGAGCACAATATAACCAATGTTATAAAAGAGTGTGAGAGGAGGAGCCCATCTAATATTTGTTTCAGTCAAGGTTTCTCAATGGAAGAGATATTTACCACGGAATTTGGAAGAAAAGTAGTGATTAACAGGATGGCAGAAATGAACAGCATGGACAAAGTTTCTGAATCAGGAAGGAGAAGAATATAGCACTTAAGGAATTAAATGAATGCTAGTATGGCTCTTATAAATTAAATGAGAAAGGGCATAGCTTCTAAAATAATATATATTGGGCAATCTGACATCTGGGACGTCTCTCATTCTATTTAAAAATAAAATTGCTGCCATTATTTCATTGTGCTCCTTATCCCAATGGTCAGATAACAGAAACGTTTTATTGTAAGTTTTACACTGAAAACACTATGGGCATTTCTTTTTCCAGTTTACATGGAAGATGCAACTTATTCAAGATATATGAGAATTACTACAGGGTTTCTGTATGTGCATGTATGTCTGTGCATATGTTTATGAATATGCATATGTACATATGTTTATGAATATGTGCATGTGTATTTACGCCTTTGTATGTATACCTGTGAATGCATGTGTGTATTGAGTGATTGTATATATTTATGAATACGTACAAAGGTGCTTCTTTATGAATATGTGGCAAAGGTGCTTAGTAGAAGCTTGACTCTATTCAGCTGTAGGATCAGATCTAAGGAAATATATAGGTATCTTAGGATTCATTGTTATAAAGGAATTTTCCTCTAAGATTGCCAAAAGGTTATCTTAGGATAAATGGAACATTTACCAAATTCTTCAAAGTTTATTGCAAACATCAGTTTCATTCCTTTCTGGCTCCTCTTTGGACTCCCAAAGAACATTTTGGGAGTCTATGTTTCTGCCAAGAGTAAAGTTTCAAGGGCAGAAAAAAGTTATGATTTGAACAAAAAATAAACTCTGAACTGACCCTTTGAGTTTCAGACATTTAATTTCTTAATTTCTTCTTTTAAATAAACAAATTTATAAACTAATCCTTCCTTGACAAAAGATCTACAATGGTTGCTTCTGGGTTCATTGTGCATAACACAAGTCTGATGTGTGTAGCAGAAGGGTCATCCGCCTCTGCAGCACAAGTTTGATCCCTGGCCAGCAGTTTGATCCCACATGGCCCAGCAGACCTCTCCTGTCTCGCCTGTTGCTCCCCTCAGCAGGGTATTTCAGTCAGCCTGCCTGTTCTGTTCCCCACTCTATCTCTGGTGAATCCTGTCACCCCCCACACACACCTCTGGCCTGTACCCCAGTTCTTGTATGCATAAACAAATAAATCTTTAAAAAAAAGAACTATTTGAGAGAACAATATTAGACAACACTGTTACAGATATTTCCCACCCCCCCAATTTAATAACACAGTGGACATGTTTTGATAACATTTTTAACTATTATATGCTATGAAGTAGAAGAAAATATTAAAAAAAAATCATGTTTTCTGTTAAGTAAGTTATATATGTGAGTCAGATAATACAACTATGTTACCTTCAGTTACATAGGTAAATAAGAAAATAACTAAGGTACACAAAATAACAGTTCAAAAGCAGACGAGAAGAAATACTGCCTGGTAGGGCAGGATTAATTGAAACATGAATCTCAACAATGAGTCATTATGTCAATTCAGGGAAGAAAAGTCCTTCCCAGCTATAGAAAGCAGTGTCTGATTATTGAGAACAGATAGGACTTGAATTTAACAAACTGATTCTGATTTATTAATCAGAATTACATTTGACTGCTAGCTAAAAAAATCTCTTCAAACAGTAGCTCTCTCACACACAAAACATCTATGAATAGACAATTTATGGTACTGGGAGACTTAATATTTTTATCAAGCACACAAGCTCCTTTGATCTTCCCATCTTACTAATAGGAAGTGTATGATGTATGGTTTTTACCCTTATGGTTTGGATTTGTGTTTTCACCCTTATGGTTTCAAGTGGCTTCTGTACTTTCAGACATCATATTTCTCCATTTTCCAGGTCGGTGACAGGAAAAGTATATATATAAATTGGAGAAGGTTCTTCTCTTAATGATAATTTTTTTAAAGATTTATTTATTTATACAAGAGCCGGGGTACAGGCCAGATGTGCGGGAGGGTGAGAGGATTCACCAGAGACAGAGCAGGGAACAGAACAGGCAGACTGACGAAATACACTTCTGAGGGGAGCAGTGGGAGAGACAGGAGAGTTCTGCTGTGCCATATGGGACCCTCACTGGCTGGCTGGGATCGAACCGGTGCTGCAGAGGCTGCAGTCAACTTCACAGCACGGAGCTCAACCGCCTGCACCACCAGGGGAGGCCCTTTTCATGATAATTTGATAACTTGCATTTTAGTTTTTTGGCTAATCTTTCCCAATAACTTTTGTGTGAAATTTGTCATCCCTATGGCCACCTCTAGCTGTAAGTAGGGCTCAGAATCCAAGTGTTTTCCTATCTAGTTTCACCATTAGAGGAAAATGAGAGTGAGAGAGTTGGTATAATTGTTGAGTGGGCCAATATACAGGATATGTCCCAAATATAAATCAGCCAGCGCATGATCTTTAGTCTGAACTGCAGAGGAAGAAAAGTATAGGGTATATTTTAGGGGACAATAGCTGAACTTTATAGGCTGAAATATAGGAAACGTTAAAGGAATAGTGAGGAAGAAGTACTGCAAAGATGATTGGGGTTTATACTAGGTTAAATAGTGTATCCCCAAAATATATGACCACTTGGAACCTCAGAATGTGACCTTATTTGGAAATAGGGTCTTTTATATGTAATCAGGTTAAGATGGGGGTGGTCATACTAGATTAGGGTGGGCCCTAATCCAATGCTTATGCCCTTTTATGACAAAAATTTTGGATACAGAAATACACATAGAGGAAGTTGATGTAAAGGCATACACAGAGAGAATGGCAATGGATTATGGAGGCAGCAATTAGAGGTATGCATTTGCAAGGAAAGGAACACCATGGAGTGCTGGCAACTTCCAGAAGTCAAAAAAAGGTATGAAAGGAATCCTCCCATTGAGACTTCAGAGACAACAGTACATTCCTAAAACTTCGACATTCAGAGCTGTGAGCAAATACATCTCTGTTGTTTTAAGCCACCCAGTTTATGGTACTTTGTTATGGCAGCCCTAGAATATAAGATTTAGAACTAAGGCATTATACTGTCTATCAGTATCTCCAAAGTGTTCTTAAGTGTTCCTCAAGATGTTAGATGTTCTGCAAAAACAGATTCTGATGGATCAATAAATTTGGGGAGTACTCCCCATTTTAACTAATTTGGGAATTTCCATTGAGGTTTTTTAAATGCCAAGATTATGAGAAGTAGAGAAACTGACTTTACTCTGTGTATCCTATATTTTCCAAATGCATTTGGACACAGATTCCTTTTGTTCATCAGAAACTATGTAACATCTCCAGAGACATAAGTGTTCTGAGGCTCTTGGGTGAGAAATGCTAATGTAAAGAAAGACAAGCCCCTGAAGGAGTTGTATGATCAGTGTTAAGGAGAAGGAATCTTGCAGAAATCCATAGTCCAAAGTGGAGATGAAGAGAGATGGAAGCAGAGAGAGTGAATCAGAACAGGGAGGGGGATAGTGAGGAGAAAAAGAACAATGGTAAAAAGATAACCAGGGAGAATGCAGAGCTGTAAAGACATTGGCTAGACAATGCTTTCCTTTTAACAAAGAGATTATAATAATAAAAAAATCATTTTACATGTGAACTTTTGGTCAAATTTTGGATTAGTATCCTCTATAGTATTGCAAGAGTTTCCTTATTATTTTTATTTTCTTTGGTTTATTTTACCTGAATATATATATAATTTTCCTGTTTTATCTGAATAGGGTATTTCTGACTGTACATGTTTAAGAATTTAGTTAATGGTGTCTTAAAAAAGCAAGTGAGCCACATTTACTAAAAGAAGATCTACAATGAAAAATATATTCTCAAACTCCTCATATCTAATTTCTGACCAGTGGTTAAGGAGTTGTCAATTTCTTAGGAACTCCACCTACCCACCCAACTCCTCCCCCATCCCACCTTGACAAAGTTAGCTAGACCTTATTCTTAACTAAGGCCAATGAGAATTTTTTCCCTCCAGTCTCAGTTTCTGGAAGTGGTTATTATGTATCTGTAATGGCAGAATTTAGATCAGGTTTCCATCAAGAGGCCAAAACAGGAGGAAAATGCTCCTGTGGTTGAAAATTTCCAGTTTTCCAATGATAGGTGGAAGGCAGGTTTAGTATCAGTAAATTAGCTTGAAAGGTTTATTAAAAAGCATCTGCCATAAACTCCTTCTTATTGTACCCCTTACAGAGAATCTGTCTAAAATTCTTTACAGAATCTTGTAGGCTTTGATGACAGGTAGCATTTTGCTACTACTGCACCTAATAACCCCATGCTATATGGTACTTACTCCAGGTTGAGTGCTGTAGATTTGTTCTACTCCAATTTGAGGGCAAACAGAATAAAAAATGACAGTTGCGTTTTAAGTTGAGGTAACATTTAGAGATGATTGAAGAAACTTGATTAATGAGAACACAGATTTTAAGATTCAATAATTAGGAAGCTTGTTTTTACCTTTTTTCACTTTTGAAACTGGTTTTAAATAACATTCTATCAACCTGCTAGAAGGCATTTATAAATGGCATTGCATAGAATTATTTACATGTCTCTTGAATATGATAAAACACTTCATATGATAAATTATAATGGAAAAGGCAGTGCTATTAATCATTCATTAAATGTTAACATTTATCAATGCTTATTTCCTTTAAAGTGGCAAGAAAAATACCTATTTCATATTTAAAAATATCAACTGAAATAGTATTTTATTTTTTCCAAATTCAACTCTAGACTGAAACAGATTTTTAGCTTTGAAAAATTCTAGTTATTGACATTACTGTGGATGAAAAGAAAATGTTTGCATTTTTATAAGACACCCAGTCTCTATAGTAAAGAAGTGGTCTGTAAGAATATAAATAAGTAATGGAAGTTAATATTGAATCATACAGTAGGATTTTAAAGCATTCTTTATATTCCTTAACAAGGAAAGTAGATGTTTATTCATTTTTTTAGTATTTTTCTGCCGTCTTCTGGTGATGATCAGCTAAGTTGTAAATATTCAAATTTATAATTTATTATTTATAATTTGTATTTATAATTTATGATTCCAACTTGCTAAAAAATGACAAATAGAAACCACTACCTTGACTTGATCTTTAATCAGTCAATAGTAAGATAGTCAGAGGTAAGTCTTGTGACTATTAGGGAGCTCCTCAACTCATTTGACTTCCTTCTAACCTCCATTTCTATACTTTGCCAATATGGTTGTCTATAGTAGCTAGCACTAATCACGAAGAGAAAATAAATTTCAGGAAATACTTTGGAGCTTTGATGTACAACCACTATTAACCCTGTGAAATTCTCACTTCATTATTTCTGAATGTTTTATTTTAATGAAAAAGGCATGGCTTCTTCCCTAACCTAATTGTTTTTTCTTTTATTTAAATATTTTGTTTTATATAATTCTTAAATCTTTTTTCATCTTTTCACAATGTATGCATTTTCATTTTGGTTATATTCCCCATACAATTGCACCCCCCCCCCTTATTTTGAATCTAGTCCTTCCTTTACCCGCCCCTCCCCCCCACCCCTGTAGAGTGTCTGGTTTATAGTTGCTTGTTGATTTTGATTTTTACTTTGTATTGATTAGTCTTTTTTCCTGGTCTCTTATTTAGGTTTTCTAAATTCCTGCTCTGAGTGAGACTATCCGGTATTTTCTTTTTCTTTCTGATTTATTTTGCTAACCTAATCGTTTTAATAAGAGTTGGAGACATAACTAGTAAAATAACTTGGGAATATGGAGAGGTGAAGTTTATAGTACACTAATTCTACATTTTATATAACTGTAAATTTAGTTCCTCGAAGTAGAACTCTATGGATTGGAAAAAGTGTCACTGAAATACCTTAAGATGAGCCAATTAAGACAGAAACAATTGATAAAATATGCATGGGATATCAAAGTATCTGTAAGCACAAGGTCTGTGGGTTTACAATGGTGTAATAATTTCCCCAACTCTTGGTCTAACATTATTTAATTTTTCCATAGTTAAAATATGTGCATATATTTGCTGATATGATTTTTATCCAGTACAAACACCCCAAATAATATATTTTTATTATAAAAAATTTAACCATTCTTTGTGTGTGCTTACTAATTTCTAGGCAAAATTATAGGTACTACATGATTGCACTAAATTCTCTTTTTTTTAAGATTTATTTATTTATGCATACAAGAGCTGGGGTACAGGCCAGAGGCGTGGGGGGTGAGAGGAGTCACTAGAGACAGAGTGGGGAACAGAAAAGGTAGACTGACTGAAATACACTGCTGAGGGGAGCAGCAGGCGAGTCAGGAGAGGTCTGCTGCGCCATGTGGGTTGCTCCCTGGCCAGGGATCGAACTCGTGCTGCAGTGGCTACGGCCAGCTTCATAGGCTGCATCTTAACCCCTTGTGCCACCAAGGAGGCCCTATTGCACTTAATTCTTAAAGTACTCCTGTTGCCTTTTATCATAAATGAAAGGCATGGGTTACACTGATTTGTCAAATTAAGGATCTGTCACTTCTATAGCTATCACCACTGATTTTTGATGATAACCAAAATGACTTAACATATATTGAATCACTGTCAGGCAATTCACAAATATCCTGCCCTATTAGTAGGTAGATTTTTAATCAGTAGGCCTAATGGGATATTTTCATATTGTATTATGAATAAATCTTCCAGAAAGTATGAATGTTTTGTATTAGAATAAAAGAACAATAACATAAAATGAGCATTTTAAAATACCAAAGTGGGTCTCCCTGGTGGCACAAGCGGTTAAGCACTGCACTATAAAGCAATCCGCAGCCTCTGCAGCACAAGTTTGATCCCCCGCTGGCCAGAGAGCAACCCACATGGTGAGGCAGACTTCTCCTGTCTCGCCCGTTGCTCCCCTCAGCAGTGTATTTCAGTCAGTCTGCCTGTTCTGTTCCCCACTCTGTCTCTGGTGAATCCTCTCATCCCCAGAATCTCTGGCCTATATCCCAGCTCTTGTGTGCACAAATAAATAAATCTTTAAAAATAAATAAATAAAATGCCAAAGTAATCCCATTTTCATTTAATCAAATAATATTTTGTAATGCCATGGCTCAAATTTTACATTTGGATGTATAAACTTTCAAATATTAATATATAAATAAACATATATTGGTAGCACATAATAAATATGGATTTTAACTAGGATTATATCAATTACATCACATTGAAAAACTTCATATATGTTTAATTTTACATATACTAAGAAACTGCTTAAGGCCTTACTTTCTAATGGTTGTTTGTACTCCACCATATTATTTAAGTTTTAATTTAATAATGAAATTCTCAGTTTTTGAATATTTATTTTCTGATATTTTGATTCATGAAATCTTAATATGTAATGCCTATGTGCACAATAAATCTAAAATTTCCTATCTCCGTGGTGCTATATCTAATACACATGTGTGCCTTTTATTATGTAAAATGTAATTGAATCATAATATCTATAATTATGTAAGATGGTATAATTTTTATTTGAGAGAGAAATATGACAAATAACATTACATGTCTTATTTACTATTATTTATAGCAAAATGATCATTGCTTTCAAATTAAATTCTTAGGGCTTCCGTCTTGAGTTAGAGGAGAAAAGGTGATAGGAAATTACTGCCTATCACATACCAACTCAAACAATAGATAATACCTTCTTAGTCCCTTGAGCCATAGCTAAACATACTTCTGTTCAGAATATACTTTTGGGATTCAGAATACTTTCTGAATGATGACAAACATATTCAAGTACTGATAAGTCTTACTTTTACTGTGAAGCATCTTATTTTCATATTGAGTATTCCTTCAATATATTTTTGAGCAATTTTTTTTTTTTTGGCAGGGTAGATGAGGGACATACTAACCAGAAGTCAGTATCAACCACATGTTACATAGTAGTAATACTTTAATTTTTATGGATTCAGAGATGATTGGATGGTTTTAAAATTTAGTTTCTTGTTTTACAAAGAAAGATCATTACTGAGGGATATGTTATGAGAAAACAATGGGAAAGGTGATATTCTGCTTTGAGAATGTCTTTACATGCACCTGATGTCACAAAGTCTACTACACACCATTAGAGTCAACTTATAAGAGGACTGTTAAGGGCAGGTGAAAACAATAAAATTGAAGTAAGAGCTGATAACCAAAAACATGTTGACTCCAAATCCCCTTTTCTGATTCTCTCAAATGCATTGTAGAGTACCTAACACTCAAAGCCCAGATGTGGTGTACACTGGGTACAGCTTAACAATATATAACTTTCAGAAGATTCCATGGACACTGATTAAAATTTTCAGGCTGATCAATAATTTTACAGGCATTTTATTAGTAGTAGATATAAAGTCCAAAGTAAAATAATCAGGATTGCACAGTATCAAGGAGAAGGAAATTATGTAAATAGTTAAGGCTAAATTATGAAAAATTTCAAAAATTAGATGGAGAAATATAGAAGTGATGCAGCAAATAAAAGGAGGATATTAAACTTGGCAGAATGAAAATGTCATCTTAGGAAAATCAGTCAAAGATAATTGTCCTTTAGTTACTAGAAACTAAATACGATTTTGAAATTATAGTAATGGATTAAGAACATCTTCACTTGTCAAGTAGGTTCTCTTAACAGAGCATAGAAGCAACCTATGTAGCCTGTTCAATGATCAGTGATTGATAGAGTGATGAGTTAAATCAGTCTTCAATCAAGTAGCAGCTTTGAGCACAAGAAAATGAAAAAAAATTATAAATTAATAAATCCTTCCAAAGGGGTAGATCACAAAAATAGGAACTAATAGAGTGTAAGTTGTTTTAAAAATTAGGATTCTTATTAGTTCTTCCACCATTTGGGACTGCTTTTCTTAATTCATTGTGCTCATGTAGCTACTGTGAAAAAATAAGGAATTGGATATTGTTATATCTAAAGTTTTACCTTGCAATATATTACTGTATCTTACCAGTTCTAAAATGCACATTTTTCACATTTTAACTTCCTGAAATTAGGATGTGTCTGTCTCACAACCATCATTATTTTTAAAGATTTTTAAAAATTTATTTTATTTATACAAGAACTGGGGTACAGGCCAGATTCACGGGAGGGTGGGAGGAGTCACCAGAGACAGAGAGGGGAGCAGAACAGGCAGACTGACGAAATACACTGCTGAGGGGAGCAGCGGGCAAGATAAGAGAGGTCTGCTGCACCATGTGGGACCCTCGCCAGCCTGCTAGTATCAAACCAGCGCTGCAGAGGCTGCGGACAGCTTCAAAGCACTGCGCTCAACCACCTGTGCCACTAAGGGAGGCCCACAACCACCATTTTTAGCTACCAGTTATGTCATCCTCATCATCACAAGCTCATGAGCACTCTCAGCCATAGATTTTACTATTATTTTAGTTATGTTGCTAAATATGGTGGGTGTCATTGCTTTACAATATTAGTAGTAATTGCAGTATTATCTGGTTTGAAATAAAGCATTGCTTGACCATGAAAATCAAGCAGTCCAGCACAAGTTTGATGCAGTTAAAACAAATAAATATCTTGTTTCCAAAGCTATAGACACACACACACACACACACATACCCAAATGCCCAAAAATAGATGACTGGATCAAGAAGATGTGGTACATATATACCATGGAATATTACTCAGCATTCAGAAAAGATAAACACATGGAATTTGCAGCAACATGGATGGCGCTAGAAGGGATCATGCTCAGCGAAATAAGCCAGAAAGAAATAGAAAAATACCGGATGATCTCACTCATAGCAGGAATCTAGAAAACTTAAATAAGGGACCAGGAAAATGAATAACTATAAGAAAGTGAAAGTCAAAATCAACAAAAAACTATGAATCAGAGACACTCTATGGGGTGTAGGGGGTGGAGAGGAGAGGGATTAGGGTCAAAATAAGGGGGTTGCAATTGTATGGGGAATATAAAAATAAAATTTATTAAAAAATAAAATAAAATTATTCTCTATTATATATATATATATATATATATATATATATCTTTGTGGGGAGTGAACATGATTTCACGATTTTGTACAAAGGAATACAAAAATGCTTCATAAGACCTTAGAGACATTCCCATCATAGATGTTGCTGTTGTAAGCTTTTTTGCATTCTTTTGAAATTGCCTAATATACTCCAAGCAATGGCACTTCAGGCAGGAGAATTTCCAAATCATTTGGAAATAGAAAGCTTCAAAGTAAAAAGTATGTTGTGATCAGACCATGTGTTATGCAGACTTTTCATTAAAGTAATATATCATAATTTAATTTGCAACATATTTCTTCCGTAATAGTTTTAGTGAGTCTTACAACTCATACTCTCTTAGATTTGAAGAAAAAAGGTATGTGGTTCTATGTAGCCAAAATTCATTTCCCAAATTTAAGGCATTTCCTCACATGTATGATTTTAGGTCTCTTATGTGGTTGACTCAAGTTACACAGACCCCTACAAAAAATGATTTAACAGAACACACAGTTTGAAAAAACAATTCATTTTTTTTTTTTAGACTCTACTTCACAACATCTCCCTAGAAATAGCTATAGAGTCAACATTACATTGGACTCATAATATCACAAAGAATTCTCATTACAGGCAAATTCTAAACAAAGAGCCTGAATATCATCGATCATTTCTTGAGTTGCATTGACAGTTGGGAATCAGAAATAATTATTTTCTGTCATTAATTCAGTTATGATTATCATATACCACAAGTTGTGATCAGAGGCTAAATGTAATCCCTGTGTCAGCAACCTTGACCATTTTTCATAACTTTCAATAAGTTTTCAAATTCCTAATGAGAAATCCCATATTCCTTTCAAATTATGAAGTGTTGTCAAATACTATAATGACACAGTAAAGTAGGCATAGTCCTTAATCACATATTAAAAATAAGGCTTAGGTGTTAAACTGTGAAAAACCATTCCCCAACATCTATATTTATTAAATAGCCAACTCTGCAACATTTTCTGTGCTTTTGCTTTTCTGTGCTTTGTGCATCAGTTATTTTCCTACATGTGTGCAACAGTGTTTTGCAATTATTGGCCATCTTTTACTCCTGATTTCCCTTGTAGAAGATTGATTAGCACAATCAGTCACTGGAAAGCAATTTTCATCACCAAAGGCAGCTTCTTTTCTCTCTTGATTAGCAGCCCTGCTGCAAGTTATTCAGCAAAAATAGATAATCTGTGAGAACACCGCCAGACATTCTGATAAGAAAAAGAGGGTTGAACCTGAATATTGCTGACAGTATCCCAGGTAGACAAATGATCAATGAAGCCACGCTGCCTTGTGTTACTGTGATATTCCTCTTTTATTTGGAGAACTGGACCTTCAGCATTGGTTTTCATTTTTTCTCATTTCAATATGATTTTTTGTCTTTGAGAACACACATTTGCCTGTGATCTGTGTGAAGATAGGGAGAATGCCTGTTATGTATCAGTGTCACAAACTGATGATTTCTTATTTCTGTGTGTTCTGTCTCTTACACTTAAAGCAGTGTCTATGTGAATAAATAAACCAAACAATAGTCAATGAAACCAGTTAATTTTCTGTTTGTTCTTTCATTTCTGTACTATTATGTAATAAATATTAGTTCTTCAGTTTCAACTTAAAATAACTTGAAGCAAAGACATATTTATGTTGACAAAATGATGAAAAGGGAAGTTCAATAGTTACTTCCTCCTAAGGATTGTTTTGCTTTCTCTATTCAGAAGGAGGAATGCACAGGGAAGCAGAAAGATAGAATAGAAAAGCTGATAGATTTGGGGAACATCCATATTAGGTGAACATCTCCAGTAGGCCCCCTTATTAACTCCGTAGCTTTGAACAAGCCAATCAACATTTCTGAACCCTATTCTTTCATGTGTAAAATGAGTAAAATATTAATTACCCTGTTAGGAGTAGAGATATTGTATCCAAAAATGCCCAATTTGTGGTAGGTTCTCAGTAAATGATAGCTATTTTTATCATTCTATCTACCTAAAGTTTAATACATGCAAAGTTTAACATATTTATATATCTATTAATCTGTCCATATCAAGTTTAATATATCGATGGTTCTTTGGATTCCTTATATAGATAAAATTTATAATATCAATAGGGTAATAAAACATAAGACTAGGCTGGAGTCGAACATCCATGCTGTCACCTGGAAGTGAGGGAGGTAGAGAATCCTCATTTAAACACTTAACTCCAACATAATCTTAGCCCATAAAATGGTGAAATACCAAATGGATCCAAACAGTACTGCATTAGATGAAAAATTGACCATCCCAAACCAATAGGAGAACCATTTAATTTTAACAAATCCAGTCTCTTAAACAACTATGGGTGTTTATACCTTTCAACAATCAACACAATTTAAAATCCTCTTTCTTTCTCCTTTTCTGTGTCACAGTGGTCACATGCATGACACCCTAGTCGGCCTTTCCACTCCCTCTACTGAAATGATTTCAAATCCCCAAACCTAGTCTCCTAGAGCCCATATCCTCTCTTTTCCCCAAACACTGTCCAACTCATTCTTTGTCTTCACCACTTACTCTCTACCATTTCCAATTTAGAAAATGTCTATACATCCTCCACCATCTTTCATTTTGCCAGTTCTCCAATGCTGCCCAACCAAAGGACCCAAAATCATCAGGTAAAGAGCTTGACAGGGGAGCAGCTGTGAATAATCTTTTACTTCACACCACCTCTCCCACCCATCATCCCCAGTCCCGGACTCCCTCCTTCCACCACATGCTGAACATGAATCAATTTCAGAGGGGCCAATTCCTTTATTTTATTAAGGACGGTGGAAAAGAACATTCCTTGATCCATCTTAACCCCTTTTATTTATAATATCCATCAATGTGATAGCGGAGAGCAAAACCACAGTTTTATATATAACAGAAAACTAAGGACTAGTTTTAGGTTATAGGAATCCCGTGAAGGCACCCTCTGGGGGGAAAAAAAAATCTGAAAATGGCATGAAGCATTTTTGAAGTTGGAACCTGTTTTATTGATTTACAGGGCAAGTTTCACCAAATGAATGTCTGAATGGACTCAGTATATAGTTAAGAATGGGTAATAATCAAGGCTAAGATTTTTTATTGCATAGAAAGCAAAGTTGGGTATATTTTTTCTGAAGATTAGGAATGGATGTTATGAAAAACTGTTGGGGGTCTGACCAAATGTGCTTTATCTTCATCTCTTTTATGCTTGGGGGCATTGCTAGCTAACATTTTCAACCTCCAGAAATGAAAGGCACAATGTACCAATCAATTTCCTAAAATATAAAGTAAAGCCTACTTCATGTGTCATCATATGTGAATAAGCTATTAAGAGCTGAAACCGGTTGCAGCATAACTTTCTCTGAATTACTGTGATAATTCAAATGTAAAAGGCTTGCTAACAGTTTTGCAGTGAAGGAAATACACTGGGGAAATAGACCAACCAACACCAAATTTAAACTTATACACTCAGGCTGTTAGGAAATTACGAAACTGTACCAAAAGGGAAGCAAGGGTCATAGAAAAATTTCTGAATATTAATGTGGTATATTTTTGCTATAATGTGTCAAACTAATTTTAGTAAATAGTGTCCCTGCCTCTTTATTATCATATGTGTACAACCAATTTAGTTATTTCTTTTTTATATATAAAGTTTTTTTCAAATATTTATTTTATTTATGCATACAAAAACTGGGGTGTGAGACAGAGGTGCGGGGGAGAGTGAGTGTGGAGCAGAACAGGCAGATCTACTGAGATACACTGCTGAGGGGCGCAGCAGGCTACACAGGAGAGGTGTCTGCTGTGCTGTGTGGGTTAGCTCCCTAGCCAGGGATTGAACTCATGCTGCAGTGGCTGGCGATATGTTGATAGCACTGAGACTTAACCCCTGCCCCACCAGGTGGTCCAATTCAGTTATTTCTTAAAATACATAAATTTGATTGAAAAGTGCTTAGAACTTATGTTATAGTCACTCGTATTCACTGAGTCATTGGCACCAACAGCATATTACATGCTGATAATTCTCTGTATATTGTCTCTCAGTCATTGATGTAACACTTGCTCAAGAGATTTATATACTTAATATGACTAGGAAACATATTAATAAATATTCTTGGTGATAGTTCCAATGTGGGAAGCCCTATTCACTGTAGCAATCACATATTCAGCTGTATAAAGATATGCAAATGTAAATGCAATTAAATTAGACCTGAAAGTTTTTACTATGCTCCATGAAATTGCATCTGAATGACTTTACATGGCTTTAACATATTGAACTATTAGATGTTCCATTTGATGATCATATCATTTTAAGTAATTGAGATTTTTACCTGTGTAGGGAAGTTCGTGTATATAGTGTCTACTAGGAATTTTATTTTAGAATTCCAATATTCCTAATAGACAATTTTTCTCTCATGAGACAAATTGAATATGTTTCATAACACCTAACTCTTTCCAAAAATGTCTGTTATTTCATATTTAATTTGTGTAATATATTTGCAATTTCATAAGCTTTTCTAGATTTATGAAAATAAATAACATCCATTGTTGGGTATGAATCCATTCTAAAACTGTAAGTGAGCTCCTTTAATGTCAATTGGGTCATATTCTCCCAAAACTTTTTAAGGATTTCCCTTTATACCTAGAATAACTGCGAATCCTTTGGGAGGTGTCTCTGCTTTTTTCTATGAACTCTGTCCTCCACTGACTCACTACTGCCAACTTTGTAGTGCCCACTCCTGATCTTCTTTCATTGCCTCAAACACCAAAGTGCTCACCTCAAGGCCTTTGTGCATCCACCTTGCCACTTCTATGCCTGCCTTCTCATTCTTGAGAAAATGCTATGCACGACTTCCTCTCAGAGAACGCTTTCTGGAGTTTTTAATTAAAATTAGATTCCCTGTACACTTTAAGCAAAAAAGCTTAGAATTTATATAGGACTCACTACAACTCTTAACTGTGCCTATTTATGTGATCATTTGTCTTCTCTACACAATAAATATGTGCGCACATGGGCCTTATCTGTTTCACTCAACATAGTATCCTTAGAACCACCTGCTCAATGCAAATATTTCTCAGAATAAATATATTGATGTGGTCTCATTATCCCTTTATATTTTTTAAATTTTTATTTATGCATAAAAAACTGAGGTGCAGGCCAGAGATGTGGGGGTTGAGAGGATTCATCAGAGAGAGTGGGGAGCATAACAGGCAAATCTACTGAAATACACTGCTGAGGGGAGCAGGGGGGCAGACAGGAGAGGTCTGCTGTGCCATGTTGGTTGCTCCACTGGACTGGACTGGGTGATTGCGCTCCTGCTGCAGGGGCTGGCGATAGCTGATAGCGCTGAGACTTTAACCCCTGCGCCACCAGGGAGGCCCCTCATTTTCCCTTTATTTATTTATTTGAAGATTTATTTATTCATTTATACAAGCACTGGGTACAGTCAGAAGCGCGGGAGGGTGAGAGAATTCACCAGAGCCAGAGCAGGGAGCAGAGCAGGCAGAAGGACCGAAGTACACTGCTGAGGGGAGCAGTGGGCGGCAGGAGAGGTCTGTGTGCCATGTTGGACCCTCCTCAGGTGGCCGGGGAGCAGCCGGGGATCGAACCGGCACTGCAGAAGCTGCGGGCAGCTTCACAACCCAGCGCTCAACCTCTGCGCCACCAGGGAGACCCTCATTTTCCCTTTAAATGGACTGAGAAAATTCAGTCACTGGATGTATAAAAAGTAATGTAATTGTTTTCCCTTTCTAGGATTCCCTATTCATATGACTTTTGTTTTGATATTTTCTTTTTCACGTGTTTATAAAGAGATGGCTATAGAAATAGATATTAATGAGTTCTAAATTGGTTTTCTACAATATATGTAGAAAATAAAGTCATTGGAGGAATATGGTTCAATCGATAAGTGGGGGGACTCAGGAAATATTAAGAGATCAGAGTATCATTTGGGGTGGTGGATTTGGGAAGAAATCTTCTGTGATCAAGGGATTTAAAGGATAAGCATATCTAACATGCAATTTAAATTTACTTTGACATATGCTCACTCACGTATTTTTCAATGGAAATCTGCTTAAAGTAATATCCTGTTCGCTTTTACCATGAGTCCTTGAAGAATAGGATGTCTCTTATTAGATTCTTCTATTGTGGGATAGAGTGAAAGGAACAATCCTGATATACGAATTAATTGAGACAGACGATCAGAGGTGGAGATACCCATCTTCTCTAACACCTGTGCCAGAAATTTGCAAAAAGACTTAATGGAACATTGAGCTATCTATAGGGAGTTGAGATCAACATTATCTAGATTTTTGAAAAGACCCTAAACCATGTCTGTAAGAAAGAGTTCAGAGTTAGTGAACTTAAGGACATCATATATTTGACCCAGAGTAACAAGTATAACTTCTTAGAAATAAGCTCTGGACATTGATATTAGCAAAATGGTCTAAGAATAATTTGTTGATTATCTAACACTATGAAGTCTCTGCCATAAAATATATTCCATAATCCCATTAAAACCACATGAAAACATGTATAAAATGTCATTTTGCCTCTTCATTACTTTACAGTTTTTCAGGCTCTAGGAAGGCAAGTTTAATTTTCTAAGTTTTGCAAGTATTTCTTAAAAAGTACTACCTACAATGATATAGGCAATAAATGATTTGAACTATACACACAAAAGACAATATGCATGTATATATGTAGACACATCTATGCATACATATATACATGTCATATATACCAAAATATATCTAGATAGAACTGTTATAAATTCTTTTCCCAAATAATATCTAAATGTATAGGCAATGAAAACTATCATGAAATATATCTAACCATTTAAAGTAAAATATAAATCCTTACCTCCTCAATGTTTATTTTTTAAATTTCTTTTAAATATTTATTTATTTATGCATACAAGAGCTGGGGTACAGGCCAGAGATGCAGGGGGTGAGAGGACTCACCAGAGACAGAGTGGGGAGCAGAACAGGCAGGTCTACAGAAATACACTGCTGAGGGGACGCAGTGGGCGAGACAGGAGAGGTCTGCTGCGCCATGTGGGTTGCTCCCTCGCCTGCTGGGGATTGAACTCGTGCTGCAGAGGCTGCAGATTACTTCACAGTGCGGTGCTTAACCCCTTCCACCACCAGGGAGGCCCCTTAATGTTTGTTTTAAATTAACAACTTCATTTTTATATTCTTAACATTACAAGTTGTATGCTTGTGTCACAGAAAATGAGAATTATTGAGCACAGCTCAATACATTCACAGTCTCAACTCTTTCAATGCTAAACATCTAGCTGATTTTATGTCTAATTTTTTCCTCAAGTTTGGTGGTGGTTGCTGTTATTCCTATTCATTTATTTATTGACAAGTGTTTGTTGTCCTTTTTTAAAAAGCATGTTCTCAGTAAGGAAATGAATAATCTGTTTACAACATAACTTTTGAAAAATAAAAGGAGTGTAGATATTATAAAACAAAACAAACTCCAGTCGTGAGATACCATATACATCATGTGAAAGCAACAGCCTAATCTTCAGATTTTGAAAATTGGAATGAAAAAGTCACTGCAGAAAAAAATGTCCATTGTTCCTGCTTATAAAGCTTGGGTACAGTTCCATAAAATGTTTAATAAGCTGACTTTTTTTTTTTTTACCATTGTGTAAATAAAATAACCAGACCAAAACTGTTCCTTGCAATTTCAAGTTAGATTCATAGCCACACAAAATATGAAGGTACTATGCATTTCACCTGTTAGTATAATCATTTTTTCTTGGGTAGTGGGAGGGCAGACAAGATGACTGCAGAGACTGAGAATGTGCGAAGAGAGCCTCCCTGGTGGTGCAAGGGGTAAAGACGAAGTTCAATCCCCGGCCAGCCAGGGAGCAACTCACATGGCACAGCAGACCTCTCCTGACTCGCCCGCTGCTCCCCTCAGCAGTGTTTTTCAGTAGGTCTGCCTGTTCTGTTCCCCACTCTGTCTCTGGTGAATCCTCTCACCCCCTACACACACCTCTGTCCTACACCCCAGTTCTTGTATGCATAAATAATAATTTTTTTAATAATAATTTTTTTTTAAATGTGGGAAGAAACATATACTAGAGAAAAAAAAGTAATGGTGAAAAGAAAGCCTCAATTATGCATCCCATAAAGGTGTTAAGATTATACTCCAACTTTAGGGCCTCCCCGGTGGCGCAGCGGTAGAGCGCTGGGTTGCGATGCTGCCCGCGGCCTCTGCGGTGCCGGTTCGATCCCCGGCTGCTCCCCGGCCACCAGAGGAGGGTCCCACATGGCGCGCAGACCTCTCCTGCCGCCCGCTGCTCCCCTCAGCAGTGTACTTCGGTCCTTCTGCCTGCTCTGCTCCCCGCTCTGGCTCTGGTGAATTCTCTCACCCTCCTGCACTTCTGACTCTACCCAGTGCTTGTATAAACAAAACAAACAAACAAACAAATAAATAATAAAAACATGCCTCTATTAAAAAAAATCTTTAAAAAAAAAAGATTATACTCCAACTTTGGAAAATTAATTTTCATGGAAGAAGAGTTTGAGTAATTGCAATTTAACATGAAAAAATGCACATAAACTAGAATAGAATTCAGTAAAAAAAAATAGTTGGCAAAATCTGTTGATTTCTTTATCTAGATTAAGAAACAGTGGGCCTCCCCTGGTGGCACAGCGGTTGAGCACTGGGCTGCGAAGCTGCCCGCAGCCTCTGCAGCGCCTGTTCGATCCCAGGCCACCAGCGAGGGTCCCACATGGCGCGCAGACCTCTCCTGCCGCCCGCTGCTCCCCTCAGCAGTGTACTTTGGTCCTTCTGCCTGTTCTACTCCTTGCTCTGGCTCTGGTGAATTCTCTCACCCTCCCGCGCTTCTGACTGTACCCAATGCTTGTATATATAAATAAAAATCTTAAAAAAAAAAAGAAACAGTAACTACGGTTATCAGTATCTGACATCCATCAGACAATTGTTAACAAATTAATAACAGTATCTTGATTAAGCACATACTAATCAGGACTTCCTAGGAAACACTGACTAGCCCAGTAAGTGGGCTTACTAGCCCAGTAAGCCCACCAAATTAACCTAAATTCTTTTTTAGTTATGTTTAATCTTGTACATTTTATTCTCCTTTTTTAGCATTTGAAGATAACAAGTTGAATTGCAGATTGTTTATGGACCTCTGAAGCTGTTTGACCAGTTCAATCTCAGTGTTGTTGAATTGTAGTAACAGGAATAGCATTTGCAGGGAGAAGAGAGATACTGGAAAGGTCGGTAATAGGTGTTTTCTAAGAGGCCAACAGAGAAGCCCCTTAGTTTCGAGTTGAATTGTATTTTTCTTTATATAAAGTTTTCCCCTTATTTCTGTTTTCTCATGTCCACTCAAACCAAGGCTATTAACATCTTCACTTGTTTTATTCTCTTCTCTCTTGGTTTTCTTGTGATGCTCATCTTTATGAGGTGAGGATGTCCTCTTGACCCCTACTATAGGATCAGGTAATTTTGCCAACTACAGTCCCAGAGTGTTTAGGTGATTGGCTCACTAAACATGTCAAAAAAAATGACTCTGGAGGCTGTAGGCTTTGGTGGTGAAGAATATTTGAATGTGTGTAGTTTGAGGGATGCTTTATACTCAGTGTACCCCCTGAACTTTTATTGGAATTAAATTTCAGCATAGCAGTTGTAGTGTATATATATATGTACATGTATATATATATATAAACATATCTATACATATGTGTATTGGTCACAGATGTTGCTGTTACAAATGGAGGTAACTGAGTTCCAAGAATTATCATAACAGTTCACTTAGCCACTTTTCAGAGCCCTAGTAGGTTAAGGTACAGGCATGCTGTTATTATTGCTCCTTGAGAGACATTGCTGTCATTCAGAAAATGTCAATCTGACACTTTCCAATGAATGATTTTGGTTTTTCTGAAGCACACAATTAGTTAGTAGTTGAAGTGTTTTTATATGCATTGCAACAATTTTCACATATACTTCAAATACCATACTGCTTATTGCTGGCCTGTAAACTGTATCTGTAAAAGACTGAATATCATAGGGGAGATCAATATTGAGATTACCATAGTTGTGTTTTTTCTAAAATCACTAAGTCAGTTGCCTGTATTTTGCAAAATTCTTCCTTATTCTTTTTCATCTTCCTCCTTTTAACTCTTACTGGGGATAAGTTCTACGCCTGAATGAGGCCCTTGACATGCCCCTAGGTTTTCCAGTCACATTTAAACAATACAAAAAAGCTTTTAATCTCACCAAAGTATTAGCAAATTCAGTTTCAACTCATAATGACTTAACTCCAGTCTAGTCTAGTGTTATTTCAAATGCCAAACTTAATCAGAGTAAATTTTTTTCCTCCTCAAGCTCAGACCTGCTTGAATACCAGAAGCCTTTAGTAGGAAAAGGACAAGAATTAACTTAATTCTTCTTCTCTTAGTTGTTTGCTAATTACTATACACATGATGCCAGGGCACAGGCAGAAAGGGCGTGATTTTAAGTTGTTGATTCATTTGGAATCTGAAGTTAGGGCACTCTGGCAATAGTATTTTTCAATGATGCTTCTTTCTTCCCATGGGTTGCCCTTACTGGGTTGTTAGTGATTTTCCTATTGGGTATCTACCACTTAAACTCCTTGGTGATGAGAATGCCTTTTGTCTGGCTGGTTGTATATAATCTCACCCTCAGTCTCTGGGATTCCAGCTGTTTTTACCTGGGATCCCTATGTATTCCTAATCAGACCTGTGGTTCAGAGTAAATATGGAAAAAATATAGGGCGAATATCTTTTTCAAGGTCCTATTTTTCCTCAGGAAAATATACCTCGTCCTCACATTTGTTAGAAGAGGAGCTGGCCCCCAGTCCTCTATACTCTGTCAGCAGTAAACGGAAGCACTAGCCACAGGTCTTGATTTCAGAATACAAAGACAGAAGCCAGATGCTTGTCCTATTGTTCTTCAAACTCTTAGAAGTACATTTGAAGACTTCTTTCAGATCTCAAAGCTCCTGACACTTGAGTTGAGGGAAGGTAAAGCACAGAACAATATGATATTTTTGGAAATAAATCTGATCACTACAAACCACCAGAGGAGCCAAAATGAAAAAAGGAAACATTAAATGTTAGCAAGGATGTGGAGCAACTGGAACTCTCATATAATACCGGTCGGTATATAAACTGTAAAATAACTTTGGAAAATGCTTTGGCATTATATACTACTGCTGAACATACCTATTCTCTGTGACCTCACAATTTCACATTTAGGCATTTATCTAACAGATCTGCACACATATGTAAAACAAAGGTATATCACAGAAGGCTTTTTTGTAATAACCAAAGATTAAGAATTGCCTTGTTGCCTATCAATAATAGAATGGCAAAATAATGGTGGCATGTTCACACAATTTATTAATTAATGTTCACACATTATTGATGATAATCATTCTACAACTATACATATCAATATATCATAAATGCAATATTAAAACCAGGCATAGAATATGTATTGTATGTCACCATTTATATGGAATCCGTTCTATAGATCAAGTTACTCCATGCTGTGCTACAGGTCAAAAATAGCGGGTTGGCTGGCTGGAAGACCCTTGAAGGTGGAACCTGTGGTACTGTTTTAGCGTTCATAATGTTCTATTTTGATCTGGTGCTAGTATTATTTGTAACTTTATCTCATAACATTTTATTAAGCTGCACACACATAAAACATGCAGTTCTTTTAGCTGTACTACTTCAGTATGAATTATGAAACAAAATAACCAGACATCAAAAATGAAATTAACTGTCTTGACTTTTTAATCTCAACCTCTTATCTGTGTTGGAGGTGGGTGATCTGTTAATGCTGGAAGACCCAGCATTGGACCACCCCCTTTGCAAATCCTATACAGATGAGCCAGTCCCTTGGCTTAGATCAAGTGGTTACCAGGCAACTATTGTTCTCTTCTCAGCCTTTGTGGCCTCTTTTTGAGCCTACGTGAAGAATTGAATTTGTCATCCTGTTACATAAATGACACCTTTGGCACAAAGCTATCAGAAGCTTGGGAAACCAAATGAGGACTCTGCCCATGATCACTGGCAGGTACTGTAGGGCACAAAGTGCTAAATACTTTAAAAAGAATAAAACCTTACCAAATGGAACCTGAAGTGACCATTGTTTCTACATTAGCCTTCTGGGTCACAATTCCAGACTCATTTTGTCCAGATCTTTTGGTATGTCACCATTTATATCGACACAAGAGGACTGTGAAATTGGGTGGACTTTGTGAAAATATGTCGGGATGAGGGAAAGAGATTTAACCTACATAGTCTCATCAATCCTTTTATCATGATGCAGATGGGCTGCTGACATTAGCGAATATTTAAGATTCTTTGAGTCAGATTATTCTTTCTCTTATCTACACATACCTAGACTCCAAAGAGGCTGCAACTATTGAAGCATTATCCAAGTTGCAAGGAATTTGGACAGACTCTCTGAAAATAAATCACTAGTCATGGAGATTTTATGTTTTAATATACACACTGACAAATTGTTTCGATGTGGCAAATTCACCAGCAACATATGGTATCAAATTACCCAGATCTCCATCAACAGTAGGTAATATTTAGTTAAATTTATACACCTATTACATACTTATGTACACATAAATCTGTATGCACATACATGTTATGTAACTTTCATAGGTAGAAGTGACCCTTCAACATTTAAATTTAATAGGGGAAAAAGCATATTGACCTTAATTTTATCTTCTATTTTTTTGAAAATTCTTTTCAGCACAAAATGATTACTTTATTGAGTTGCTGTTCTGATAAAATACAAAACAGAACTTCTGATCAATCTCTAGCAAAGAAATTGCATTAAAAACATAAGGACAATGGTCTCAGATTTCTCAATTAGTTTAAAAATTGACAATCACATTAATTTCATAAGACCTTGGAAGATACTAACTGAAATGGTGTTCACTCTTTTGTTCAATGCATTGTCTAATGCCAAGCTAATGCCAGAGTAAATTATTAGCAATTATCTTTCTCTCTTTCAATAGCTGGATTATGAAGCAATTCCTATGTTTTTCTTGTATGTAGTTTATTATAATGCATGTAGTAATTTCAGAACAGATTCTCCTATAACTATCGGAAATTATTATTATCATTATTTATAAGACCATTTCTGAATGGGAAAATTTCTTGAGATATACCAAGCAAAATAATAGGGCTGTTAGAAAATCTATTTTAGTATATTATGAAGCAATAAGAGAACTGCTTTATAAAACTTACTTAGAAACTCACAATGCTATTTCAAGATTCTTCACACTTTAAGAGAAGTCAGATTATTATAATAGAGTTAATGATTATACTGTGTTAGTGATAGTATTCTTAATAATATTTTCATATGCTAACATATACTAATTTTAATGACTTTATCAAAGTATACTTGCAAATCATACAACTCATCCATTTGAAGTATACAAGTAAATGTTTCTTTTAGTAAATTATAGAGTTGTGCAATTATCACTATAATCTAAAATGATTTCACGTGCTCATTTAAATTCACTCCTCGGTCTTACCCCTAGTCCTTTGCTATCACTAATCTGTTTTCTGCCTCCATAGATGTGTGTTTTCTGGACATTCCATATAAGTGGAATCATACAATATATGATCTTTTGTATTGGTGCTTTCATTTAGCTATTTTTTTTAAAGATTCACTTATGTTGCAACCAGCATATAGCAGCAGTTCCTTCCTGTTTATTGCTGAATATTTTTTTTTTTTTTGCTTTATGGATATACCACATTTCATTTATCCATTCATCAATAGATGGATACTGTTTTTTTTTAGTTTTTGGGTATTATACATAATGTTGCTATGAACATTTGCATACAAGTATCTGTGTGGACATGTGCATTCATTTCTTTTGGGTAGATATTTAGGAGTGACATTGCTGTATCATGCATTTAGATAGCCGTGATGTTGGCCTATACTATTTGCCACCAAGATAGCTATTGTTTTAGACAAAATCCCTGCTCATGGGTTGCCAGATCAGCCTCAACTGACAGTGAAGCTCCTGATGTTTGTGGCTTGCCCAACTTAATAGAACTACCATCTAGAATGAGCTTGGGGAGACAGTGGATGGACTGGAAAAGGAATAGGTAAGCTACAGGAGAAAATTTCCATAGACTGACGTTGTTTACAACTGAAGCTCAAATTTCATCAACTTGTTGCTTAAAGTGTAAACAAACACTTCTTAGATTTTTGTATGTCTTTGGTTTATTTCCAAACAATTTTGAAATGACTGTTTTGTCCAGTTGTAGCATTGTGTGTTAAGTAGAGGATTTGTCAGCCTTCTCACTCCACTATTCTGGAAGGCTTGCCTCCTCCAGATACCAAAGATTTTTGTTTGTTTGTTACTTAAGTTTATTGAGAATTTTAAACACTTTTCATAAAGATCCTGAAGAACAAAGTTGTTACATGAGTATAGATAGGCAAGATTTTTTCATAGAAATATGCTAAGTTAAGAATATAATGAAATACAGTGTGATATCTGACTATCACTTCTGATTTGGGGGTACTGTAAATAATGTAGTTCCTTTTCCTCTCCTTCAACTTAAGAGTCTCCTCAACTTAGGGAGTTTATCAGACTCCCTCTGGATTCCCCTTCCTTTGACCATGGCTTGGAACTCTTTATAAGCAGTGTGCTAAAGCAAATGCAGGGTTCATTTGTTTCCCTTCTTTCAGGAATAGCTTTCCTTCATTGTTCATTTTTTTGAAAAATAGCATTTTATATATTTTTCATTGCTTTTGCTTTTTTCAGGAGGGAGAACAAATCAATTTATTTTACTCCCTCTTATTCAGAAATGCAAGTCACAATGAATTTATGAATCTAGATATTGTATTTTGTAGTTTTAGGATTTTCACTTGTTTTTTTTGTGGTTGTTAATGTTTCTACTTCCTAATTTCACTGGGAATGTGTGGAAGGTCTCTATGCAATATTATTTCATTTTTAAATTAATTTTTACCTCAGAAATTATAGCTAATGATTTTTATTTTTTTTATTTTTTTTTTACTTTTTTTTAATTTTTTTTTATAAATTTTATTGTTATATTCCCCATACAATTGCAGCCCCCCCATTCTGACCCCAATCCCTCCCCTCCCGCCCCCGCCCCCCTAAAAGTGTCTCTGGTTCATAGTTTTCTGTTGATTTTGATTTTCACTTTCGTATAGTTATTCATTTTCCTGGTCCCTTATTTAAGTTTTCTAGATTCCTGCTATGAGTGAGACCATCCGGTATTTTTCTTTTTCTTTTTGGCTTATTTCGCTGAGCATGATCCCTTCCAGCGCCATCCATGTTGCTGCAAATTGCATGTGTTTATCTTTTTTGAATGCTGAGTAATATTCCATGGTATATATGTACCACATCTTCTTGATCCAGTCATCTATTTTTGGGCATTTGGGTTGTTTCCAAAGCTTAGCTATTGTAAACAGTGCTGCTATAAACATAGGGGTGCAGGTGTTCTTTGGAATTGATGTTTCTGTGTCCTTTGGGTAAATACCTAGGAGTGGAATTGCTGGATCATATGGAAGCTCTATGTTTAGTAGGTCCAGAAATCTCCACACAGCTCTCCACAGTGGTTGGACCAGTTTGCACTCCCACCAACAGTGCAGAAGAGTTCCTTTTTCTCCACACCCTCGCCAGCATTTGTTGTTGCTAGTTTTTTTAATATGTGCCATTCTCACTGGTGTAAGATGGTATCTCATGGTAGTTTTGATTTGCATTTCCCTGATGGCAAGTGATGTTGAACATTTTTTCATATGCCTGTTGGCCATTTGCATTTCCTCTTCAGAGAAGTTTCTTTTTAGCTCTTCTGCCCATTTTTTGACTGGATTATTTTCTTTGTTGTTGTTGAGTCTCATCTAGCTAATGATTTTTAATCACAAAGATAAGAAAATTCAAATAGATGTATTCAAAATTTCCTTAATTGAGATATAGGACCATAAAGCCTTTTGTAAGGGAAAGAAAGGAAATGAAGAAGGAGGAGAGAAAGAAGTTAAGGTGAAATATGGATGAAATTACAAAAAACTGCATGATCTATCAAAAGTGTATAAATAATAGGATAGAATCTACTACATGTCTGGCCCTTTGACACATATTTTACATATATTACCCTTGTAACTCTTTTTATCTCTTTATTTCATATTTGAGATTCACGTTTATTCATTTCCAAATATACTTTGAGAAGCTACTTTTCTAAATGTTGAGCATACTAAGAAAAAATATAATAATGAATTTTTATTGTAGGGGACCATTACTTATGTACACTAAGTGCTGGATAAAAAGAATTAAAAGATGTGATGTTCTGAGTGTAAAAAAATAATAACAGTACAAAACACAACAAAGCAAAAGCAGACAATTATAAACCAGAGACATCCTGCGGGTGTGGGGGGAAGGAAGAGGGATGAGAGGGAGGGAGGGAGGAGCACAGGGGACTGAGGTGATGGTGCATGGGTGCACTGGTGAAGGAAACTCTATGGGGACTACACCTGAGGGGGTGGGGGAAAGCAAATATTGTTTAAAAATGAACAATGATATAAAAAATTAAAAAATAATTATAAAAAAAGAATGTAAAAAAAAAATAAGAGATGTGATGTTCCCTCCCCATAAAGGACTTACAATTGAATTGGAATCAAAACTCTCCTTCCCAAGAGCATAATATAACAAAACACACTCACATAGAAACTAAGAGAACCCACTCACAGCAGTTTTTAAGCAGTTTCTATGAAAAGTAATGTAAAATTCTTGTGGTTTTGGTGTGTCCTGGAGCCCAGTTTCCAAAATGGGTATGGAGGATTTCCCCATACCAACAAGCAATTCCTGGGCACCAGCAGGATGTTTGAGAATTCAACTCAACTCTGACACTACCTACCCAGAGATAGGGTCAAGTACCCCAGGCTAAGGACTCAGTCTTTCAAGATCGCCCTCTACTTTAGATGAAAGCCACAAGCCCAGGCTGCCACCTAGGCTTTTGAGCAACCAGCTACAGAAAGAAGATTCCTACAGCCCCCATCTCAGACTCCAGGTTCTTGTCTCCAAATCAGGTTATTCTCTGTGCTTCTGACCAAATGGTTATAAATCAGAAATCCCCAGGACACCTTCTTAAGGTTCAACTGTTTTGCTAGAACAGCACAAAGAACTCAGGAAATCCATTTACTGACCAGATCACTAAGTTATTGCAAAAGATAGGAATCAATAGCCAGATGGAAGAGATACATAGAGCAAGGCCTGGGGAAAAGGCACAGAACCACCATGAGCCCTCCAGGCACACCATTCTCTTCCAAATCTCCATGTGTTCATAAACCTAGAGGCTCCCTGAAGCCCTTTTCTCTTGGACTTAGATGGAGGTTTCATTACATAGGCATGATTAATTAACTCACTGGCCATTGGCAATTGAACTCCATCTCTAGCTTCTCTCCCCCAGAATCAGAGGACAGGACTGGAAGTTCTACACTCCATTCATGTTGGTTTCCCTGGCAGCCAACCTCAAATCTTTAGGTATTTCTCCAAAAGTTATTGACATTAACAGAGTAGAAGACACCTTTATCACTCTCAAATGTTAGGAAAAACCAAGGCTTTGGGGGGTGGTCTTGTGAAAAGGGACCTGTGGATATAGAACAAATATGTATTTTGGCCATCTGAATGGTTTTATGCACACACACACACACACACACACACACACACTGCTATCATTAAAATGGAATTGCCTGAAAGAAGAAAATTATTATAGTTTATATGCATTTAAAGTTAATAACCTATAAGATAGGAAGATAAAGAAACTCAGGCACAGAAAATTGCCCAAGGCCACATAACTGGAATCAATGGAATTCAAAGTTAGGCTTAATGGACTTCAATGCCCAGAACTTTCCACAAGTCATGCCACTTTCTTCTAAAAGAAAAAACCTATATCTTACCTTGTGCAAAGAATGGGGCAAGACTTAATGTTTTTACATAGTTTAGAACTCTTCTTTATCCTACTCCCAAGTTCTTCACCTGCATACACCTACCTGTCCGTCAGTAGTGATGTTAAATTAATTACACATATGCTTTCCAATTGTCGATTAGCTCACTAATGTCTGTGGGGCCTTCACAGTTGCATAATACTAGTCTATTTCCTTTAGGAAGAAAAGGTAAGAGCAAGAAGTGTTTGGACTATACTGCCAAGCTCCCACAAGCCATTAAAAAAAAACTTAATTAATGTATACTTGGAAATCTCTCATTACAAATCTCTCTCTTTCTCTCTCTCTTACTCTCTCTCACACACACGATCAGTTTGTCAGTTAATTGCCTGTGGCAAAAGTTAATGTTCTAATAAACTAGGTATAAACTGATGTAATGAGTAGTATCATGTAGGCTATTGCCATTATAAGCCATACTTAACAGTTTAGAAAATCAATAACATATTAAACAAAGGTTAGTACTTCTGGAAGAGTTCCTTGGCAAACAGTTGTTTTCTGACAGATTATGACTGATTTTTCTGCATCTTGGAAGGTAGAACATGCCCTGCTGCCTTAGTGACGATTGAGAGTTTATGCACATGAAAAAATGTACTCACACACAGACACACACACTCCTGATTTCAACTGCCCTATGTGGAGCTGCTCACCCACAGATCTACAAGCTGGGGAGGAAGCAAGGAATGGGAAGGTCGCTAAAATCCAGGCCTGATGCTGGTTTTTCTTTGCTTTCTCCACACACAAATACGTGTATAGATTTAGTTTAATAAATAAATGAAAATTAAGGACGAGGGTGACATACCTGGCATTTTTCTTTAAATGTGTTTGTGGTCCCTAGCAGTCAGGAGTAGTCTAATCTGGTGACAGTCTTTTCATGCCGTGGCCATTCACTGACCAATTGCTGCTTATAAACGTCATGAAGCCAGCAATGCAGTTTACAAATGCGGGTTCACGGAAGACTTAGGGGCAACAGTTCCCAAGGCATGGTGGGCTGTGTTCTGTCAGAATCTACTCCCCGTGCTGAGCTCCTGGAGATCAAGTTGGAGAATAACTGGGAAATATTTGTGAGGATGATAAACCAAATATAAAATGCTGATTGTAGGGTAAATTAATTAATCAGGCTTTTTACACCACTAGCCTCTGTGGTGATAACCTGTGGCCTTGATCGTGTTAACACAGAAGGTGCACGGGTGCGGCAGGGCACGTGTGCCTGATTGTGGACACCTGGAGCATGGGTGTGAGTTCATGAGGAAGTGTGTACACCTAAGACTAAGAGGGAGGGGATAAAAAAGCGGTGTCACCTTGGGGGACAGGGGGCTCAAGTTGCTATCTCCCTGCTGGCTTGTTTTCCCTGCCTACTATTAAAACCTGTGAAGATGATGCCAAAGGCTCCAAAACTCTCTTTTTTAATTTTTTTTAAAGATTTATTTATTTATTTATACAAGCACTGGGTATAGTCAGAAGCGCGGGAGGGTGAGAGAATTCACCAGAGCCAGAGAGGGTAATAGAACAGGCTGACTGACGAAATATACTGCTGAGGGGAGCAGCGGGCGCGGCAGGAGAGGTCTGTCATGCCATGTGGGACCCTCGCTGGTGGCCGGGGATCGAACTGGCTCTGCAGAGGCTGCGGGCAGCTTTGCAGCCCAGCGCTCAACCACTGTGCCACCAGAGGAGGCCCCAAAACTCTCTTTTAAACAGTTAGAACTGATGGTGAATCTACCCAGCCTGGGATGGTTGTACAACACTGACCAGTCATTCTTGAAAGAATGGGCTCATAGCTTATATAAATGTGTGATATCGACATTGGACTCCCCCAGCCAGCACTCCAAATGCCATCACTAAGCATCTCTATAGGTTATATCCTTTTCTCATAAAGAATTTTTATTTAAGGGGGGAAGTTTATGTGTACTTTCTGCCCTACTATGTGTCCCACAGCAAAAATTAACATGAATGTTTATCTTATTAATATGCCAGAGAGGCAAAGTTACAGAAAATTATTTGTACAAATATAAAAGGGCTATGGTGCAATGTAGAGTGAAGAAGATTTGGCTGGCAAATAGGAAACCACATTCATCTTCTGAGTTTGTGGCTACTGGGTAACTGTGAGGAAGTTATAAGCATCCCTGGACCTAATGTTTCTCATTTACAGAACGAGGGAATTGGCTGAGATCTTATGTACACCCTTCCAGTGTGACATTATATTCCAGTGATTACTGTGCTAGTTGCTATGCTGAGCATTTTCCCTTTTAATTGACTTCACAACACCTTTGTGAGATAGGTGTGGTCACCCCATTTCACTGCTGGAGAGAAAAGGAACATGCCACAGGCGCAACCAGCAAACGGCTTGGCTGGTACTGTGTGTTCCAATGCCATGCTGTACTCCTCGCCTGGACCAACATGCAGCTGTCATCTAAACTGTGCCTCCAGGCTCCTGGATTAAAATCTAGTTCCTGAGAGATGGGAAACTATATCGATACATGGAAGTGTCTGAGTATCAGTTTGTTATTAGTTTCTTGTCTGAGCTCCGGGACCTCCTCCTTGTCATTGCCTTAGCCACTCCCTCTCTACCTCCCCAACCCTACTAACATGATCCATTCAGCAAGGAAGGGAGCACCCAGGCACAGGTTTCTGGGCCCCCTTCATTATTAGAACCTGCCTCCATTCTGCCCAGACTCTACACTGTAATACTGCTTATGAAGTATTTTAAATATTACCCTTGAAATTATTATCATAGACACCCTCCCTTCCTTTTACCTGCAGGTCCAGATAGCATGAGTTGATTATTATACTAAGAAGATATTTTTCAAAGCTCCTGATTGGAAGATGAATGTTGATTTAGAGTTGAGGTTAATTTGGCTGACTTGTTCCACAACTACTTTCAAGCTCTTTGCCTGAGCTCTCTCCTGTTTTTCTAATTCTACCTGGGGTGCTGGTTCCCAATTCCCTCTACCTATCTCTGAGCTCCTGATAGGACACTGCCTTCAGCTTTTCCCTCTTTATCTACTCTTGTCTTTACTACTGCCTGGCATTTCTTCCCATTCAGATGACCAGGTTTCTACGTCTATTTCTTGTGTTTAGTCACTCTATACTGTTATCCAACACTTCTTCTCTTCAGTAGAATTCACTACTTTTCTGGTGGATTTGGCTGGTCTGTCCCTAGCATATATTCCACCTGAGGCTATAAGCCAGTGGGAGTTATTACCAGCATATGGGTTTATCTATGTGAAAGGTTTTCCCTTAAATCTCTCATATTTATTTATTTATTTATTTATTTATTTATTTATTTATTTATTTACATCATTGTTCATTTTTAAACAATATTTGCTTCCACCCACCCCCTCAGGTGTAGTCCCCATAGAGTTTCCTTCACCAGTGCACCCGTGCACCATCACCTCCTGCAGGGAAGGAGGAGGCAGAGTTATGTGAAAGGTTTTCTCATTTTACTTTGGGACTTGAGGATATAGAATTGAGACATCCAAGGAATTTTTTTCAGCTCTACTTATATCTAACCTTCTACCTTAAAAATAACAAAGGTATATCCTTCTTTGCTGCTTTTAAAAAAAATCCAGTTCTTATCAATCTCCATCACTCCATATATTTTACTTATTTTCTTCTTTATTTTCTATCTTTGTAGAAGGTAAACTCTATTAGGGTAGGAATTTTTTTACTTTTTGGTTTGTTTATTGATGTATCCATGGAAATAAATTCTATCACAACTGGGCCCTTGAAAAATATTTGTTAGACAAATGGGTGAATGAATGAATGAAACCAGACTCTAGTGTCTTGCTGTCTTTAACAACTAAGTCATAAAATCTACCTTCTAATAGTTTTAAAATGAAATGAACTAAGAAATAAATTGTACCAAATAAGAAAATAATCTGGAAATAAAGCTGTGCCCTAGAACAGGCAGAGTTGTGCTTGGTCAGAAGAGTGGTGGAGAACTGATTTGTTTGACTGAATGGATAAATTGTGTGAGCTGAGTCAGAGGGGGTGAGAGGCCAGAGTCGCTATTGTCCTAATTACTCAGCCAGCAAACCTCACAGAATTGGCCTGTAAATAACATACTCATCAGCTTCACAGACCTCTCTGCACAGATGGTTTCATTTGAATTTGAGCTCCTATGCTCCTTTCTAGAAGGTTTATATGGATGTTTTTTGGCATGCCTGCTTGTTGTGTGGAGCTAATTTACTTTCAGGAAGATGCTCACCACACAGACAACGGCAGTGAGAGTCGAGGTTCTCTCCACCCACTGCCATGTCAGAAACTGACTGCTAGGAAGACAGCTTCATGGCAATTATTTTATTTTGTCTGTGTAGAACGGCCTTTGAATTAATTATTATCATTGTATGGATGTCTTAATCAAACGACAACAGAAATTCCAAAGTAGGTACACATTAGTAAAATGCAGATATACACTACCAACCAAACTCATGAAAACCAGCAACAAGCATTCACTATGTTCATTTCCCATTTAAAGAGACATTGGCTCAATAGTGTGAAAACCTATATTTATAAGTTATTTCTTTCTAGGATGCTGGTCAGTACCAATCAGCTTTGCCTCTTCTTCAGTAAACTGCTTCTCTCATAGGCTCTATTGCATTGAGATGTAGGTTTACAACTTAAACTCATGTCCAGGCTATGGTGAGATTGTCAGGAGAGGGCATCTGACTAAAGACTCTAATCTATGGGCAGTCCTGCAGCTGTGTGGTTTGATAGAAGAGTTGTGCCAACTTGATTTTCTTTCTCAGGAATTTAAATTCACATAGCAGTACTATTCACAATAGTGAAGACATGAAAAGAACCTAAATGTCCATCAACAGATGACTGGATAATGGTGTGGTGTACATAATCTATGCAGTGATATTCCATTATTCAAAAAGATGGAATCCTGCCTTTTGCCTCAAACATGGATGGAACTTTGGGTGATTATGCTAAGTAAAATAAGTCAGAAAATGGAAGACAATTATTGGGTGATTTCTCTCATGTGTGGGATATATATATAACCAAAACAAAAGAAGTAACAAAGGACAACAAAAATAAATCTTATAATGAAAAATATGGTGGTTACCACAGGGGAAAGAGGTGGGTGATAGTGGTAATGTCCTTAGAACTTTGGTGGTGAGTGAGGTAAGTCTTACACACATATCAAGCAAGATGTGAGCTGCACTTCTGAAAATTACATAGTATTGAAATTAAATGAATAATCGAGTAACTTTTATTTTAAAAAAGAAAAAAATTGAACACAGATCATCAGAAAGCATTTATCAGTCAGAATTGGAGCAAAAGCTGAAGGGTGCAGTGAGAACATAAAAAGCTAACACTGAGAAGGTCCCTACGATGTGACTGACACTATATAGCACACTACATGGGCTATATTTAAGTTTTTTCTTTCTTTTATCTCGTGTTTACATGCTTTATTTATTTTTGAAATTGTATATTTTTCATTGAGGCAATGTTGGTTTACAACACTGTATATGATTTGGAAGTACAGATTCACATCTCTTCAGATATATGTTACTGTACCACACTCACCACCAAAACACCCATAACCTTCTACCATAGTCCACTGAGCCCCCACCCTTACCCTCCCCTACTGGTAGTCTCAGTTCTGCAGTCAGAATCCAAGGGTCTATTTTAGTTTTGTCTGTTCCTTTGTTTCTGTGTGTTTCACATCTGAGTAAAATCATCCAGTATTTGTCATTCTTCCTAATTTATTTCACTTAGCATAACCCTTCCAGTTGTATCCATCTTGTTGCCCATGTCAAGATTTCATCTTCTTTTTTTATTCCTGAATAGTATTCCATTGTGTATATGTACCAGATCTTCTTAATCAAGTCATTAACAGCTTTATGACTCCAGCAATGTTCTTAATTTACAGGCCCAGGGAAGTTAAGTTACTCAACTAGGTAATAATTGGTAGGATTCTGATTTAAGCCAAGATCTATGAGATTCCAGAGCCTCTTCTTTTAATCACTGCATGTGTGAATTTGGTATAGGTCATGTTAAAGTTAAGAGGGAAGATAACTCATGAGTAAATAAAGAAAAGAAAATGGAATGGATTACATCACAGAGAAGGATAGCATGTGGTAAAACATGTTTCCCAGGAGACACAAAGAAGAGAGGGATTATTTTCAAGTACTGCCTTGAGTTAATATGAACATTCTTCTGTAGAGGTCCAATTTCCAATCACCTGTACTCCTACATATTGAGTAATTTTCTATTCTCTGCCAAAAATATGCATCTTTTAAAAAGGTATATGTACTAATTAATACCATAAATGTATTTTAGAGGGAGAACAAACACAATTTTGACCTGTGTGCTAAAAATACCCAGTTCTTTCCTCCTGTTTCTGTGCTCAACTGCGAGTCTGTCTATCTTAGAAAAACTAACTTGGAGGTGGGTTGAGGGAGCCAGGGCCAGGCCTTATTCTCATTTCTGGTTTGTGTTTCTGCTTATCTGTGGACCCTTGAAAATGAGAAAAATGTTAACCCCACAGAAGCATCAAGAACCTAATGCCAGTTTCTCTTTCCTCTTATGCTAGAGGACTTCCTCCAGTGCCTCACTCTGATGACTCAAGCACCTCCTAGAAAAGGCAGTGCATAGTTCTGTTCATAAGGAGGCCTACAATCCCTGATTTAGCAAGGAAAATAAATCAGGAATTCACATATGCCATGCACTTCCGTTGGGAAGTTTTGGTCCATGGTAGAGGGTATCA
Source organism: Talpa europaea (assembly GCF_964194135.1). Taxonomy (NCBI): domain Eukaryota; kingdom Metazoa; phylum Chordata; class Mammalia; order Eulipotyphla; family Talpidae; genus Talpa; species Talpa europaea. The sequence continues at coordinate 21,220,098 of NC_140081.1, forward strand.
GGAAACTGAGGATGTGTCCTTCCTCATGGTATAATACTGTTTTGGTGTACCTGAGAACACTTTCCAATGGGAGTGTGATTAGGTTTCCCCAAACAAACAACTCTTACATGCTAACAAGGGTCCCAGAATTCAACTCAAGTCAGCTCAATTCTGATACTATCTATGGAAATAGCACAGGTATAGGATTTAAGTCTTCCAAGACCATTCTCTACTTCAGATGCTAACTGCAAGCCCAGGCTGCTATCTGACCAACTGTTTAGAAGTCAGAGGTTCCCATATTCAATTAATGTGCTAAAATGACATGCAGGACTCAGGAAGTCCACTTACTTACTAGATCACTGACTTACTATTAAGAGTATTATTCATGAACAACCAGATGAAGAGACACATAGGACAAAGTACGGGGGAAAGGTACAGAGCTTTTATGTCCTCCCTCATCACACTAATCTCCCCCAAATCATCACATGTTCCTCAACCTGGAAGCTCTCTGAGGAAGCCTACTCCTATTGGGGTTTTCCAGAAACTTCATTACATAGGCAAGAATGATTAAGTTCTTAAATGGTGAGGGGGTATATAGGACTAGAAGACCTAATCCTCTAATCACCTGGTTGGTTTCCCTGACAACCAGTCCCCCACCTCAGTGCTTCCCCTAAATCATCTCCTTTACATAACAAGACTCCTTTATCACATTCAGTGCTTAAGAAATTCCAAGGCTTTTGGGAACTGTGATCCAGGAACCCTGACTGAAAACCAAATATAAATGAAAGTTACTGGCCTCCCCGGTGGCACAGCGGGCTGAGCACAGTGCTGTGAAGCTGTCCGCAGCCTCTGCAGCGCAGGTTCAATTCCTGGCTGGCCAGGGAGATACTCACAGGGCGCAGCAGACCTTTCCTGTCTTGCCCGCTGCTCCCCTCAGCAGTGTGTTCGGTCCATCTGCCTGTTCTGATCCCCACTCTGTCTCTGGTGAATCCTCTCACCCTCCTGCGCCTCTGGCCTGTACCCAAGCTCTTGTATAAATAAAATCTTTTTTTTTAAAAGATTTATTTATTTATACAAGCACTGGGTACAGTCAGAAGTGCGGGAGGGTGAGAGAATTCACCAGAGCCAGAGCAGGGAACAGAACAGGCAGACTGAGGAAGCACACTGCTGAGGGGAGCAGCAGGCATGGCAGGAGAGGTCTGTCGCGCCATGTGGGACCCTTGCCGGTGGCCGGGGATCGAACCGGCGCTGCAGAGGTTGCAGGCAGCTCCACAGCCCAGCGCTCAACAGCTGTGCCACCAGGGGAGGCCCATAAATAAAATAAATCTTAAAAAAAAAATAAATGAGAGATACATTTTAGTTATCTCAATGACCAAAATATAAATTTCTTAAAGTTACAATATCAGAATTACCCAGAAAGTTCTCCTTTACAATGAGTGCTTCTGGTCCCCGGGATCTGAGGCATCTAAGAAAGTCTTTTCTTTTTTTAAGATTTATTTTTTATTTATAAAGTGCTGGGGTAGAGGCCAAATGCACAGGAGGGTGAAAGGATTCACCGGTGACAGAGCGGGGAATAGAACAGGCAGACTGACGAAATACACTGCTGAAGGGAGCAGCAAGCGAGACAGGAGAGGTCTGCTCCGCCATGTGGGATTCTCGCTGGCAGGCTGGGATTGAACCGGCGCTGCAGAGGCTGTGGTCAGCTTCACAGTGCAGCGCTCAACTGCCTTCGCCACCAGGGAGGCACATCTAAGAAAGTCTTGAGTGAACTCCTAAGCACCTACAAGCTTACAAGCCTTCTCTACTTAAGGAGTTGTCCCCAGGATTCTTTTTCTTCATCTTTGGATCCAGTCACCGTTCTTGGCCTTCATTTTGTTCTTTTGATAAGCCTGGATCAAGTTTTAAACTCATCACCTGGAGCACCTTACAATCCTGAACATTTGAAAATTGTAAACAGAGAAATGTTCCATAAAGACAAGACCAGAATGACCTAATCAATGATTGGACTGATTCTTTCCATTTTATAAGTAACCTCACATCGATTAAATGGCTATGCATTTAGTTTTCAGAATGTGCTATGATAAATTAGATATCTAAATGTCAGAGGAAACCAGGGTTTTCTGGAATTTCTTGAGATGCTCCTTGCATTTGTGTATCTGGGGAGTGAATGCATGTTGAATTTCCATAAAAAAGAATAAATCTGCAATGTTTTCCTCTATTACTTAGATTGTAAGTGGGATGACAAATACAACTTCATTGTCTAATCCAACAAAAGGTATTATTTTTATTTAAAGTAGTGAATAATTAAGAGACTACCGGATATAATTCAATTTTAAAATATATACTGTGAGAGTAAAACCCATTTTTGTGAGTTTAAAGGGTAGTACATTTATATGCTGAATTCATGATCTAAACGAGTATATTTCCATCTATTTTTAAAATTCAGGTTTTTTAAGATATAAATTAGGTGCAGTAGAATTTACCACATTGGGTGCAGTTTGATGAAATTTGGCAAATGCAAATAGTCATGAACTCATCACTACAATCTTCATATAGAACATTCCCTAAAAGTTCTTTATGCTCCTTTATAGTCAGTCTCTTCCCCCAACCCCCAAGCACTGATTTGAATTCTGTTCCCATAAATTTTTTTAAAATATGTATTTATTTATTTATACAAGAACCAGGGTACAGGCCAGATGCACGGGAGGGTGAGAGGATTCACCAGAGACAGAGTGGGGAAAGAACAGGCAGACTGACGAAATACACTTCTGAGGGGAGCAGCGGGCTGTCAAGGCAGGAGATGTCTGCCACACCCTCCCCCCCCCACCCTGCTGGCCAGGATGGAACCCACCCATGCTGCAGAGGCTGCAGACAGCTTCACAGCGCAGCCTCAACCGCCTGCGCCACCAGGGGAGGCCCTGTTCTTGTAGTTTTGGCTTTTCCAGGATGATGTCTTTTAATGGAATTGTGCAGTATGTTAGCCTTTTTTGCCTGGCTTTCTTCACTTAACATAAGGTACTTGCGATTCTTGCATATTATTGCCTATACCAGTAGCTTGATAGATTTTATTTTTATTTATTTATTTAAAGTATTTTTGTTTGCTTTAATATTGGGTTACATTGTTCCTACACTAAAAGTGTATGATGTCCCCCATTCAGGGAACGTTGTCATAGTTTATGCATCACCAAAGAGCCCACAGTTCGCTTCCACATACCCTTGTGATTCCTCCCCCTCCCTTCTTTGTTCTTTTCCCTCCCTTGCTGTTTGCTCCTTTTCAATGCTGAGTAGTATTCCACTGCCTGATGTATCATAATTAGTTCATTCAGTAGTTGAAAGCCATTTTGGTTATTTCCAGTTTTGCCTGTTACAAACAAAACTTCTGTGAACATTCATGTATGAGTCTTTGTACAAACATGTTTTCATTTTTCTTGGGAAGATACCTAAGAGTAGGTATTCATTTTATTTTCAAAGGAAAATATATACATATAAAATGACATGAAAACTGTAATTATAAGTGTAAAAGAATACATAATATTCACTGTATAAATTTCATTCTTGCAGTTGAGACAAATATATTCATTATCTGGAAAAGTCTAGTTACATGAGACGAGGCCTTTCATTTGAGCAAGATTCACATGTTTAAGGTTTGATACTTTAGTCCTGTCCATAGAAATAATTCAGAAATGTCAATGACATCTAAGCTTCTCGAATTTATTATTTTACTTTTGTTTATTTTAGACAGGGTGTAATGTCTGTTGATTGTACCAATAGCTTGCTCATTTTTAAGGATTTTGAACTGGAATTTTGAATTTCAGGATTTTGAAAACATTTTAAAGCAATACACTTTAAAATATTTTCTATAGAAACATAACTAAAACTTTTTCTTCATTATATGCAAAACTTCGTAAGGCATTTGTCAACAGAGTGACAAACTTATTTGCTTATAATCCTTTAATACAGTGTCAAACAGTAATGTAGACGGTAAAAAGTTTGAACAAGTAGATGATTTTAGTGTCTCTCCCTTAAACCAACCCACCCTTAAATCTACAGGAACACAGACCAGAGTGAGTCCCTGTTAGCCCCTCTAAGTAGTTCAAGACTTTACCCCTCTCCCTGCTGTGTTTAGACAAATAGACCTGTCCACATGAGTCAAATGTTCTTCCACAGAAATCTAGACTGGCACTGAGCTAAGGCTCTTTGTGCCAGTGGGTCTGAGCCATTATTTTCTGGGACTGTCAGACAGTGATTTTTCCACCATTTAACTGAGAGGCTCAAAAGGTTCATCTGCAAGGAGGGAGGAAGCAAATGTACAGAGGAACCAAGAAGTGAAATAGATTTTCCCAGTGACTTTTTCAGCCCTGATTTCAGTCTGTATTTCCCAGTGATTCCTGATGCCCAGAACACAGTTTCTTGTGATCTATGAAAGAAAGAGCAAAATGTTGGTTTCCTTGAATTTAATATTGTTTTTGTCACTTGTCTTCAAAGTGCTTCTAACTGCTAAAACCAGGTATCTTCTATGACTCTTCCACTAGCTGGTTATGGAATTAGGTAAGATGCTCAAATTCCCTAGGCTCTTGTGTTTTCGGAGCTTGAGAACTGGACTTCTGGTACAATGGGCTCATGTAAAGAGTTACGGTGTCTCTTTCCAGTGCATTGTGTATGAGAGGGCACTCATCCACAGACAAGCTGAGCAGAGATGCACCCCAAGTCTGTGCAGCCCTTCCAGAAGTTTGTTGCCAGTGAGAAGCCCAGCAGTGCCATACAAGGGTGTGGGCAAACAGCATTTGATTTGAAAGCCTGCGGGGTGAGCTCTTTAGGAAGTGCTTCCTGAGATCTCTGATGTCAGCTTAGGCCCTGAGATCAGAGATATTCCCCTGGGGTCAAGCTCCTGGGAAGGGTTAGTCCAGGTGGTGAGCTGCTAAGGTGCCTGACCTAGCCCTTGTGAAAATGACAAAAGGTCACCATATGGTCCCTAGGCGAATGGCCAAATGGTTCTCTGCGAGGCTTCCTCTAACAGCCTGGAAAATTCACTTGATTTTTGTTGTCCCAGAAGTAAATGTTTTCTTGACTTATAACCTAAGGGCTGTATTCCAACGAATTCAGGGGTCCGCTGCCCAACTTCTAGGGCTCGTGAGCAGCATTCAAACACACCAGCAACAGAGGTTAAATGAAGACGGACTCCCCTAGGAATCCACCTCTGAAACACACTGTTCCACTGTCTTAAGTCAGAATCAGGGTTGCATATCTGAGGTCTTTTAAATAAAAGTGAATTGCTTTTTTTTGGCTCTTCTAAGCTGGAAGTACCTTCACACACTTATCTGCTTTCTTCGGAACATGCTGACATTGTTGCAGATTCACGCTCATGAAAACAAGCAACTTGTCCACAAGGGTCACAGTGCTGTGTCTGTCCGATCAGTCATCTGTAGCAGCCGCGTCTGTGTGGTGCCACTTTAGGGGGCACTAACTCCTTCACCCTCTGTGAAGTGCCTACCAGAGTCCAGAGTCCTCTTTGCAGAACGGCTTCATTCTTTATTGTTTAGTCTGTTTCTCTAGTTGGTTCTATATCCTCAGCTCAGGCAGAAGCGCATATGTCTGATGCTGCGATGGTCAGGATTTTATGGGTTTCAGAGCCTGGCATCTCTATCAGGCATTGGAAGCCATGTTCTCTTTGCAAAGTGGAGTTTCAGAGTGTTCTCTGGCCGCATTTATGTTAGGCAGAGGTCAGGGAACGATGGCTTGTTTCCTCCTCATTTAGAACTGACACTGACTGTTTTGAGTCAAGTAATACCTCTGAAAAAATATGATTTAGAAAATCCACATTTTTGTAGGAGCTGTTTTATTGGAGGTTAGTGGAAAACCTACTGGGAATCATGTAATCCACGCAACACTGGCCAACTCTGCTATGTTCTGGGAATTCAACACCCAGGAAGATTGTGTCCTGCCCCCTCTACAGACACCCTTGGAGTCTGTTAAAACCAGCTCTTTCTTAGTTTGTTATAGAAAGGAAACCTGGTTACTTCAGTCTATCAAGACATACAAGCTAAGATGAAAACAGGCATTGAGGGCCTCCCTGGAGGTGCAGGGGTTAAAGACAGTGCTATCAAGCTATTGCCAGCCACTGCAGCATGAGTTCGATCCCTGGCCAGCCAGGGAGCAACCCACATGGTGCAGCAGACCTCTCCTGCCTCACCTGCTGCTCCCTTCAGCAGTGTATTTCAATAGATCCTACTGTTCTGCTCCCCACACTCTCTGGTGAATCCTTTCACCCCTTACACCTCTGGCTTACACCCCAGTTCTTATATGCATAAATAAATAAATCTTAAAAAAAAAGAATACAAGCATTGAAGCAAACATTCTGATGACAATCTAAGTCAATTCAAGTTATTTACTTGTTTTTCATCGAGCACCTTTATTTGAGCCGAAGATAGTTCAGAAATATTCATTATAGGTTGACATAGCAGCATCTTTTATACAGCCCCATTTCATGTCCCATGGACCCCATATCTAGGAGCCAGGGTTCTCTTCCTTAACTGATGGTGCTCAATAATAATTCTATAACTCTATCACTTTCTACATTCCAATATGCACAATCTCATTTGATCTTCACAACAACCTTACAAGCAATAAATTCTATGAGAATTTAATTTTGTTAGGTGGTTTCAGTTCCAGGAAGGCTTGAAAAAGAAGGTGAGATTTGAGTTGACGCTTGCGGGAGGAGGCAGGAAATCTGCATGAGCACATTTCTCAATTTGAAAATCTTCTGCATCTCTGACATCTAAGGGGTGTGGCCCCCGGCACATTCTGTCGACACCAACACAGGTGCACAGACCACGCCTCTCTCCCCATGCCCTTCCACCCCTCTCCTTGTCCACGTGCCACGGCCTTACCTTCCACTACCACCACCCCTGCCCGCGGTCCTTTCATATGGGTGGGTGGCAGAGGGCTGTGTGGGTAATGCCTAGGCTGGGAGTCTGGGGAATTAACTTCTAACCCTAATTTTGTAATAGTTATAGGACACTTGATTAATGTCATCTGTCAGAAAGTTGGGAGACTTACTGACAAGATGATCCTTTAGGTGATTTTTTTAGTATGCAATGATTTACAGAGGTGTGGCTGGGTTAAAGAAGACTAGGGGGGTTGCTGAGGTTCCCTGGGTCCGGAACAACAGAAACTTTCCACAGCTGAAGGGGAAAGGTATTTTGGCAGCTGTCTGAAGGGGGGAGCCTTGCAGGAAGGGTCCCTGACAGGAACAGTCTCCATGGAGAGGTACAGTCACCACCATAACTGCCCAAGTCAGACAGAGGTGAGAGATATTCCACAAACTGGCTCTCCTCCTGCCCCCCAAGCTTCTGCTGACACCTTCCAGTGGCCAAACCCAAGAGCAGCCAGAGTGCAGAGGAGCCTGGATCACACATACAGCAGGGCTCAGCCTCCCGGGACTCAGACAGGAGCAGAGAATGGCTTTCACTGGGTCTGGGGGCAGATGAAACATATTTTCTGGAGATTCCAAATCATAATTTGGTTGTTATTTTTGCAAAATGACAGATTCTAGCTTGTATTTATTTGTTTATTCATTTAAACAGTCTTTATTTCCACCTCTATTTGCAAATGCTCTCTGATAATCCATTTAGTGTCCATTTGGCAAATCAGCCAGTTTTGCTAACAGTCGAAAAACATTGCTTTTATTTGGTGATTGACATTTATAGTCTGATTTAGATGCTAGTGCATGTATCATATTTTCTCGCAGAGTAGAACTGACTTTATGTGAAGGAGGGAAGTGGACAGAGGCAGGATTGCTGCAGTTGGAGTGGAGAGGCAGGATCTTTTAGTTCAGCCTCAGTGTACTGGTAGACTAAGACCCCAGATTCTAAAGGGAGGACGGGATGTAGCGAGATGAGGATAATCAGGATCTGTGACAGGATTGGTCTTCCTAAACCTCCACTGCACCCAGCTCTTCCATGTGATATAGCTCACAGGAGACAGTCCAACAGTGGGGTCTCTGAACCAGCCAGGGAAAGGCAAGTGCCATGTTCAATCTCATCTCTGAGTCAATCACCTGTTGTGGGTTCTCAGCCCTGTGCTCTTCATTGTAGCTTGAAGTCTGCATATTACAACTATGATTTATAAATACTACCTTCACCTATTTTAAATGCAATTTCTCTTTCTGTTTATTTATATATGGAATTCCAAGGTTATGCATTTATTAATCAAAAGCTACAAATTTCTAATTGGTGTCTGGATTTATAGACACCTGACTCTTCATTAACTTCTTGATTTATAAACAATGGACCAAAAGTCTCCGTTGATAGATGCAAAATCTTCTGCTGGATTTATGCACTCTAACCAAGAGCCCTGCTGTAAATCATTGTCATGTTTGCAAATGTTCCCATTAGTTAGTGCTTTGGCTGTCTGATTTGAAAACACCTTCTCTCTTTACTATTTAATTCTGATTTATCTTTTTAATATATATCACGTTCTGATAATTTGTTACTACCAGTGCTGATTTATAAGGACACCATTATAAATTTTATAACATAAATTTTAAAGGCTTTAAATTAGGTACACTGAATTTTTGAAAGCTTTATGGCTGAAAAACAATTCTCAGAAGCAGAAGTAAGTTTTACATCCAACATCCTTCAAAACAAAACATGGAGTGCTGTAACAATGTTTGTCTTTTCTTTCTATACTATCTCACCACCCCATGTATTAAGACCTTTCTTTTCAACAAGTGGGTAGGTACTTGGCTGGGTCGAAGTAGTCTTCCAGGAACAAAAAATATTAGTGTTTGATCCGAACAGATTGATATGATTACTGTGTACTAAGCCTCTTATTGAATTTGGGGTCCCTTCATGGTTTTATTTTGGTTTTTACTTCTGTCTGTGCTTTTCATCTGCTCGGAACACACTGGTGTATATTTCATCTTAAATCCCTGATAGGAGAGCCCAGGACACTTGCTGGGCAGCCTGTTAATTTTACATATCCATTGATATCCATTGAAGTTATTTATTGTTTCCCTAGCTAAGGGCTGAGGGATTTATGTTTATCCATTTTATGCCCTTGCATACCGGTGACTGAACTACTACCATCCACTGTCAGAGAGAATTGTTCCTATAAAGGATTAGGGCAGGGCCTGAGGGCATTGAGTAAGGATTAGCATTTTAAGATGATAATATTCTAGAAGATATTATGTACAATGAAGGAAATGGATGGTTTTCCTCTTGATTATATCACATCTAACAGATCTGAGTGGCTCTTGTGCTTTGCTGTTTGTACTTTCTGGGGAGAGGGTAATGATATATATTGTTACATGTTCTCTTTACTGCAAAGTCTTCATGTTACCAAATTTCTGAGAACTGAAAACTTTCTAATGTAGGTAATTAAAGGCATAGATACTCTTGGGTGAACTACCAAGCAGTAGACAGAAAGTGTTACTGTGGGCACATATGCAATATGTACCTAAGTTTTGTAGGAATCTGGGAATGTTTTGTCAAGGAAAAATAGCGGATGGACAGTTTATGATATAGCCATTGGCATTGTCTATAAGGCATTTTTTTCATAGAACATTTTTAACAATCCAGTTTTTAGAACGAAGTACTCCACATGTTTTTCTTTTTTTTTTTCTTTTTTAAGATTTATTTATTTATTTATACAAGCACTTACAGTCAGAAGCGTGGGAGGGTGAGAGAATCCACCAGAGCCAGAGCGGGAAACAAAACAGGCAGACTGATGAAGTACACTGCTGAGGGGAGCAGCGGGCGCGGCAGAAGAGGTCTGCGCACCAAGTGGGACCCTCGCCGGCAGCCAGGGATCGAACCAGTGCTGCAGCTTCGCAGCCCAGTGCTCAACTGCTGTGCCACCGGGGAGGCCTTCCACATGTTTTTCTTGAAGACCTTATTTGGAGCTATCTCTAAGCCAAACATTTGGACTGAAATTAGGCACATGGAGGAACAAAAACAATGTTCTAGAAATTGAACAACTAGTCTGGATCCCCAAGAGTATATCAAGGAAGCAAAGTATGAATCAAAACTTAATAGATAATAAACAACACAAGCTTTTAATTGGGATATCTAAGAGTTCACCTAGGTTTCCCTATTAAGCAGCTGTGTAAGGTGTTGTAAGTCAAATCAATCTTTTGAGGTTTCTCTACCTTATATAAAGAAGACTTGATTAACAAATATTAACTTTTATTTCCCAGGCACTATCTAAATCATTGGGGAAGGGTGAGCAGTTAAACTACAACCAACTTCATGGCATTATAATCTAGAAGATATGTAGAAAACCAACAAATTGTTAATAAAGTAATAAAGTCCAGAAGGAAGAAATTTCTACAACTAGTAAGATCACATGTTAGAAAAGTTTGAAAAAATAATAAAGAAAACAATATCTAAAATCCCTTTCAGCCCTGTAGTAATAAAATAGTAACTTAGTGATAAATGTTTATAAATCCATAAGTAATGAGCATTATGCACATTATGTTACTTGTTTCATATATTCCACACACATAAAATGACCTTTAGGGCATAGTTATCTTCCAACTATTGTCACAATATTTTTGAAGTCATTTATTAAAGTAGGTTGTTAGAGCATAGAATCAGTGGTTTTAAAGAGGAAAGAAAAGGAAAAATAAATTTAAGTTGAAGAAAGTGAAATTAAAAGAGAAAACTATCTAAGGGGGATTATATTTGTTGTTTTTTCTTTGGGCAAGACAAAAGTACCTCATGGCTGTTTTACTGCCAGACGTAATCATGATTGACAAAAAGACTGGTCACAGTGAAGTCACAACTTGAAATATGAATACATTTGGTGGAATAACCAAGGGTTGAGTTTTCCATTTTTAATACGATTTAAGAGACAGTAGAACCATGTAGCGATGTTTCATAAGAGCAGTAACCAGTTAAGAAGTATTGCCTTCTGCAGCAGGTCATAGAGTTGAAGATTAGCATATACTGTCTTCCCTGAGCCCTGCAGACCTCTCTTGTAGAGGGCCTTCCTCCCCTTTATTGGAAGTTTGGGATTGCCTTGTCTTTCTGATATTGCCTAGTACAATAGTCCTCAGTGCCTGGGAGTTGCAGTTGTAATGGAGTTATTCCCTAGTGTATGGGTGTGTTCTAAACTTGATAACTACTTTGCTACGAACATCAGGGGGTAACTTAATTTTAATATTTAAAAACCTTCTCTGGTCCTCTCTAGACTGTCACTAGAGAACATTTTCCATTTTAATTGAGGAAAACAGTAAGTCCCTTCTTCACCTTGAAAATAGGAAACGTCTATGTAAAAATGAAAGAAAATGATTTTATACCCTAAGTTCTTCTGGGCCGGGCTTTAATTAAGGACACAATAACATATGGGTATTCAAAGTACTCACTTCCTTCCTTCATATCCAGTATTATTATTCTGCCTTTTTTTTGCATTCAGTGCATTTATTAGACATATTAGACATGAGAGCTTTGAATATAATCATGCAAATACAAGCATCAAAACATAATTACCAAAATAATAAAAAAAATTCAGCAAGTGAGTGACCTCTTTGAAAAAAAAGGAACAATAGTAGCTAATAAAGCTGCCAAGTGGATATGAGGAATTCACTGCTTTCTGCAAATCTAAGAGAAAGGGCATTTTTAATTATTCATTACACTGATGCTTAGGAAAAAATAAATTAAGGACATCTCATTTTATGAGAATTTAATTCAATTTATATGCTGTCCTTCTCTACTCCCTTTCCCGTGAGGACAGTTTAACTATAGATCTGTGTGAAAAATAGCAGCTTTCTCCCTTCCATTAGCATTTCTTCCTGCCACAATCATCTCACATACCCTATGCCTTGGCTAGTGACATCAGATTCACTTCAAGTCTGGGCCATGGCTCCTATAAAAGGCAAGACAAGGTTATAAATGGAATGATGTCTGCCTTCAGACAAGATGCTGGTGGCAAGAACATGTGGTTGGCTTTGGATCTGTCCTGTTCAACGTTTTAGTGAGTTGAATGAACTCATTGAAAATATGTATACTAAGTGCACGAATGATGCAAGAAATTGAAGAGCCAGCTAATGTGATAGATGACAGAATCAAGTGTCAAGAGGATCTTGACAAGCTCAAAATATGAGCTAAAATTAGCAACATGGTGTATTTGTATTTTGCAAGGATACATATGAAGTTGTTCACTCAGGATAAAAAATCAAGTTGAAGAAAACTTGATATGTGGTACATTATGTTAAAACAACAACAACACAAAACAAACCTGAAATTTCAGTTGACTTCAAGTTCCACTGCTATGAAACTCTATTTTGGAAAAAGTGATGAAGCTATATAGTGAAGTTGCCTTTGGGGAATGTGATACATTCTAGAAATGCTTCAGTAGGAAGTTCTTGCATTTCTTTTGATATATGACCCCATGGATTACACATACTTATTTGTGTCAGGGAAAGCCCAGCAGCATTGTAAACAAAGCTTTCGCATTTATTGACATGTCTCACTTTGCTCATCTAAAATTGTAACTAATAATAGTCCAGGGAATGTGCCTATATAGGAATAAATTTGATAGGGAGGATAAAATTGCATTAAAACCCAAAGCACTATCCAATAATCATTTTATATCATGTCTTTCCTTAGGTTTATCCTTAATCAGGATAGGACATACAAGTATGTTAGGAAACATAGGAAAACAGGATATAGACATTCTCATATATAACTGGAGGAACATAAAGTGGCACTGATAACTTGTCCTATCCTTCATATTTTTCAATACATACATTTTTTATAAAGTAATTTCAAGTCTATATATTTTCCTATAGAAATAATCAGAAATATTCATAAAGATATATGTATAAAGACTGTATTCTTTCAATATTTTTTGTAATAATAACATTAGGGAACATATAAAAGTTCATTGATAGTGAAATAGTGCAGAACTTTTAATAAAACATGGTATATAAATATTATGGACTACCATGTGGTTGTTAAGAAGAGTGAGGTATTCTGACAAGGAAAGATATCCAATGAAAAGCATGTCATAAAGTACATTAAAACTGATCCAGTTTATGCAAAAATCAACTTTTTTGAATGTGAAGACTTTATGCATGTGTGAATGTATATGTATGTATATTTGGATGCATCCTCTTCAGAGTTTAATTAAAACTTTGAGTTATAATGCAATTTTATCCTCTGTGAAATCTATCCCTACATATAACTTAGTAGCTTATTATTACTATTCCCAGTTTTAGGTGAGCAAATTGAGGCATATCATACTTATATATGGACATGCATGGGACAAACACACATATGTGGGTGATTGTTGTCCATGAACCTTTCACATTCTGCACATCTTGTTTTATACATTCTCAGGACTGTATGGAAAACAGCTTTCAAAAATAGAAGTAGTGTCTCTCTCTGGGGTAGGAGGCAGAGGGCAAATTTTCTTTTGCTATCCAGAAAAAACAGAAAATATCTCCCTCAAGAACGTGGTTTCCTAAAGCATGTGTTTCTCACGCATTCACATGTCACCTTTTGCTGCCTCTGTGTGCATGTGTGTGAGGAGGAGGTAGTGATAAAATGTTCTATTTGAAGTGTTGATAGGAGTAAATCCTACAATATGCCAGCCACTTTCATGAATAACTATTGCATTGGATTTACCTCTTTGTATCCAGAGGGCAGAGTTAGGAGAAATCATTGAGCGGAAATTACAAAGAAAAGAGAGGTATAGTTGGATCGTTAAAAGGTCAAGTTTCTAAATGTTAAATAGGCAACTTCCCCATTCCTAAATTATTACTGTTTACATCTCTCATGTTTCTTTTCCTCATTCTTTCTTTGCTAAAATGTCATGATCTTCATTTGCTTAGTCAGTGCTTGATTGAAGTTAGTGTTCTACGTGTTTGAAGGATTGTTCCAGTGAGCTAGACCTTGCCCTTCCTCACTCTTTCCTCCACTCCCCATATAGTTTACCTCATGTGAGAAAAAAGCTCTATTTTATTTTCTCCATTCATGTGTCATTTGTATTCCTAGATATGGGGTCTGAGGGACAGAGTTTAACCTAAAAACACAGGTTCAGGGCCTCCCCTGGTGGCGCAGCAGTTGAGCACTGGGCTGCGAAGCTGCCTGCAGCCTCTGCAGGGCCGGTTCGATTCCCAGCCATCAGCGAGGGTCCCACATGGCGCACAGACCTCTCCTGCCGCCCGCTGCTCCCTTCAGCAGTGTATTTCATCAGTCTGTCTGTTCTGCTCCCCTCTCTGTCTCTGGTGAATTCTCTCACCCTCCCACGCTTCTGAGTGTACCCAGTGCTTGTATGAATAAATAAATTAATCTTAAAACAACAACAACAACAACACAGGTTCAGCCATTTGACTAACTGAAATAGTAAGCAAAAATTTTTTATTGTGGTACTAGGAAAGCCAGAAGGTCACTCTAGCTATATTCTGAGCTCCAAATATCTGTTCTCTGGACTAAAGGATCATGGAGCCTGACGAGTGGTCTAGATCGTCTCATAGTGATGCTCTCACTTTGACGTTCAGATCCAAATATCCATTGAATAATGAAGGTTCTCTTTTGTTTCTGCGCCTCTTATGTGTTGCCTTGTGGGGCATCAGCATTGAAAGTGGCGAGGGATGAGAGAAAGAATACTCAAAATCCAAGTGAGAGAGACCTAGAGGGTCTTACACCCAAAGTGCAGCCCCGATCTATGGGCAGTCTCATATTTATCTAGAACCAGGTTCACAGAAGATGGGCAAGTACGTGAAGGAATGTACATGTGTGGCATTGCATTATCAGGGATGTGCCATCATCTGGTGCAAGCCAGGATGGCGTGGCCAGGGGCTATTATTTGGGGGCTCCATAGTTTCTGCTAATCAAAGCATACTATCTCAAATCCTTATTCTTTTTTTATTATTATTTAAATTTTATTTTTATATTCCCCATACAATTACAACCCCTTTATTTTGACCCCAAGCCCTACTTTCCCCGCCCCACAACCCCCATAGAGTGTCTCTGGTTCATAGTTGTTTGTTGATTTTGATATTTTCTTTCTTATAGTTATTCTTTTTCCTCGTCCCTTATTCAAGTTTTCTAGATTCCTGCTATGAGTGAGACCATCCGGTATTTTTCTCTTTCTTTCTGGCTTATTTCACTGAGCATGATCCCTTCCAGCGCCATCCATGTTGCTGCAAACTGCATGTGTTTATCTTTTTTGAATGCTGAGTAATATTCCATGGTGTATATATACTACATCTTCTTGATCCAGTCTATTTTGGGGCATTTGGGTTGTTTCCAAAGCTTAGCTATTGTAAACAGTGCTGCTATAAACATAGGGGTGCAGGTGCTCTTTGGCATTGATGTTTCTGTGTCCTTTGGGTAAATACCTAGGAGTGGAATTGCTGGATCATATGGAAGCTCTATGTTTAGTAGGTCAAGAAATCTCCACACATAGGTGAAACACTGCATGATATGCACATCAAAGACATCTTTACGGACACATCGCCCAAAGCAGTGATAGTGAAGGCAAAGATAAACAGCTGGGACTACATCAAATTAAAGAGCTTCTGCACAGCAAAAGAGACAATAACAAAAACAAAGAGAAACCCCACTGACTGGGAGAACACAACACTAATGATAAAGGACTGATCACAAAAATCTACAAAGAGCTGATGAGACTCAACAAAAACAAAGAAAATAATCCAGTCATAAAATGGGCAGAAGAGCTAAAAAGAAACTTCTCTGAAGAGGAAATGCAAATGACCAACAGGCATATGAAAAAATGTTCAACATCACTTGTAATCAGGGAAATGCAAATCAAAACTACAATGAGATACCATCTGACACCAGTGAGAATGGCACATATTAAAAAAAAAACAAACTAGCAACAACAAATGTTGGCAAGGTTGTGGAGAAAAAGGAACTCTCCTGCGCTGTTGGTGGGAGTGCAAACTGGTTGAATCCTTATTCTTACCTAACTTTTTGCTAATCTTTACAAGTAAGGTATTCTAGTTAATCTGGCCATAATGTCTGGGGCCCACTCTTTTCAGCAGATACTGGTTTCCCATAACTTTTTGCTAATCTTTACAAGTAAGGTATTCTAGTTAATCTGGCCATAATGTCTGGGGCCCACTCTTTTCAGCAGATACTGGTTTCCCAGTATGTTCCTCATACCACGACTTTTGCCCTAGGGAGAGGCCCTCTGCCTGACTCTACATTTTAGCTTGACCAGCAGGAGTCCTGGGCACCAAATAGCCTGATACCAAAGAGGGCTGTGGATTCCATACTTACCTTTCATGGGATGGTGACAGGGAAGATTAGATAGGGATCTTGTTGGGCAAGAAAATACTGAGGTGGGCCTCCCTGATGGTGCAAGGGGTTAAGATGCAATCTATGAAGCTGACCACAGCCACTGCAGCATGAGTTCTATCCCCTGCCAGGGAGCTACCCACGTGGCACAGCAGACCTCTCCTGACTCGCCCGCTGCTCCTCCCAGCAGTGTATTTCAGTCAGTTTGCCTGTTGTGTTCCCTACTCTGTCTTTGATGAATTCTCGTACCCCCCCACACCTCTGGCCTGTACACCAGTTCTTGTGTGCATGAATAAATATATCTTTTTTTTTTTTAAAGAAAATACTGAGATAATTCTGGGTCTCTGGCCCAGCACCACTGTAATGCCATTACCTAACAGGATGCCATTCATTTCTGTTACCCAACAAATATTCCTAGGGATATCGGAGAGTAATATTGTCTGTTAGGCCAGAGAGGTAGAGTAGATGCCTTGCATGAAGATTCCATAAAGTATTCCATTTATATAAGAATTGATTTTGTATTATCTTCATACAAGATATAAGTAAAATTTAGGTTGTAAAATCGAGTATATATTTTTTTTAAGATTTATTTATTTATTTATACCAGCACTGGGTACAGTCGGAAGCGCGGGAGGGTGAAAGAATTCACCAGAGCCAGAGCGGGGAGCAGAACAGGCAGACTGACGAAGTACACTGCTGAGTGGAACAGTGGGCAGCAGGAGAGGTCTGTGCGCCATGTGGGACCCTCGCTGGCTGGCCGGGATCGAACCCGTGCTGCAGAGGCTGCGGGCAGCTTCACAGCCCAGCGCTCAACCGCTGCGCCACCGGGGAGGCCCAGGAGTATAAAAATTTAAATGTGTATCAAAATCCATCTGAAAATGTATTTTATGACTCAATGTTTTACAAATCAAATTACAAATAAATTCTGTGTATCAGGGTGGTGTGAGAATATAAATGTCAGACAAATCTCAAGTATGTTTCAAAATCACTTTGTCAAAAGTGTAGCATCCTAACTAATGTCCACAACGATAAGTAATACATTATTACCCTCCTGTGATTTTTCCACTCTTCTTTTTTCACATGTAAAAAGCAACCATAATGCCTGCATGTTTCTTAGAGTGATTTTACTGCAGTTGTCTAACCTTTACCATTGGCATCTATATCTTCCTTTTGGGCCTGTTTCCATTTTATAGAGACATCATGCTATCAAAATCTCCAGACAGGGAAGAACGGGGGATGGCCTGTTCTCCTCAAGCAACGCTAATAGAATTTCCATCCCTTTTGTTAACCCTTTGGAAATGCCAAGCAATGATTTACAACTCCTCACCCCTGCAGGACCTTTGTAAAGAAATTATACAGATGGTGTGGAACACTCCTGAACAGTGCAATGCAAGATGCAGGGCTACAGACCATAGGAATGTCTTGCAGGCTTTGTGCACTCAGGACAAAGCATAAAACTTCCATAAGAAAAGGGGATAAAGGAAAATACAATGGCCCTCCAAACTTGAAAACTGTATTATAAAATCCTAGAGAATAAAATTGTGTAAAAGAATAATATCCTGTATTTATGGAATGTGATGTTTCATTGGAACTGAATAAACAGTATATATAATAGGTATATGAAAGAAAAAATAGGATCTTAGATACACATGTGTGAACACATACATTACATATATTAAATATAATATATGCAAGCATTCTTTTTAGAGTTGGTTTTCAAAAAGGATGTTTTAGAGAAAGGTTTAGAAAACTTATTCTAAAAAGGTATAGATTTTAATTTTTGCAAGCTACATCCAGTCTCTGTCTCAACTATTCATCTCTTGTAGCATGAAAGCAGCCTTAGACAATATGTAAATGAATGTGTATGACCGTTTCAATAACTGTTTATCTGCACTGACATTTGAATCTCATAATCTTCATGTTATTAAATATGTCTCTTTTTAGTTTGTTCAATCATTTAAAAATATAAAAGCCATTTTTAGCTTGAGGAATTCACTAAAACAAATGGTAAACTGAATTTGGCTCACAGGTCAAAGTTTGCTGATCCCTGCCTAAAGGGTGAAGATCCATGAAATTAAACAAATTTTTGTTTGTTACACAGCATATTTCCCACCCTCTACCAAGTTACCAGCATTTTTTACTGTTTTTAAAAAAAAAAACTATTCTGAACAAGAGAGACATTACCTCCAGTTGAAATTTAGTAATAGGGAATGAAAATAATTATAATAAATGGCTATAAAATCTGAATCAGCAAATAAAGCTAAAATCACATCCTCATAAATATATTACACTCCATCTTCCATTTGCTGAAGTATTCTGTTTAATTATAGACCTTTAGCCAAAATTATCTTCTCTGTAACTATTTGCTAAGGTTTTAAAATAAAAACAAACATTGCGGAACCCTAAAGTATATATACTAGATTAGTACATATATTAATTTAACCTCCCAAATAAATAGAAGAAAAGGTTTTGAATTAAATCAATGGTTAGAAGAGAAAACAAAAAAATACAAAATTAAACTTCTAAATGGTCATATCATTTTAACTCAAGGGATTTATGTTCACTCTTCCTGTATTTCTTTCCTCTGTTCTTCTATTATTAATTCTCTATTGTTACAGAGTAAACGGTCATAAATGTAATGACTTAAGACAATACATTTATTATCTTATAGTTTTCATGGATCAGGATTCAGGCACAATTTACCTGGTTTCTCTGCTCAGAGTCTCAATAAGCTGAAAGACATATGTCAGCTGACCCCTCAAGGGTCACCTTATGTGTGTCCACTACAATACTACTACTACTGATCGAAAATAAATTATTTCTGTGTCTCAAATATCTAGTCATATAAGAATAATACTGGGTATGGTTTTAAAGAAAGTAGATATTTCTTAAGAACCTTCCAATTAGATTGCAAGCCTATAGGTCAGGTTTTTTAGTGTGACTGAGGTATCAAATATCTACACTTTTGCTTCAAAGGGATCTCAAAAGAGATGTGTGACTCCCTTTGCTCAACTTTTGTCCTGAGATTTACGGGGACCCCATAAAGGGAGTTTTGTTTAAGGTTTGCTTAAGGCCACAATTGTAAAGAGCAGAGTGAGAACCGAAGATTAACTTCAAAAGAACACCATTGATTTCCTATTCATTATTCCTTTTTCTCAGCCATATGTCCATGTATATAGCTTTGTTAAGTATCTGCATTTTAGTAGACTATATAGTTGCCAGTTAGGAATGTTTTATTTGGTTCTTTATAAAGAAATAATATGTATCTCTAGAAACATCAGTCTCAGCTTAAAAAAAAAAACTGTCATTTATTTGATTAAATTATATAATCTAATTATCTTGAGAGTATATCTAAAGATCTAAAACAAAGTATTAAGTGTTTTTCTCCTTCCACTACATTTCAGTTCCACCGCTATAATGAAGCCATTATTTGGAATATAATGTGTTTTCTTTCATCCTTTTTCCTTCTTTATGCACAAGTGTAAAACAAATATACCCTTACATGGGATTAAAAACCAGATTTTATGAAAGTTGCATGAAAAATACATTATTTGTGAGGTTTTTTTTTTTAATTTTACTCTTTTTTTTTTTTTTTTAAAGATTTATTTATTTATTTATACAAGCACTGGGTACAGTCAGAAGCACGGGAGGGTGAGAGAATTCACCAGAGTCAGAGCAGGGAGCAGAACTGGCCGAATGACGAAACACACTGCTGAGGGGAGCAGTGGGCGTGGCAGGAGAGGTCTGAGAGCCATGTGGGACCCTCGCAGGTGGCCCGGGATAGAACCGGCGCTGCAGAGGCTGCAGGCAGCTCCGCAGCCCTGCGCTCAACCGCTGAGGGGACCAGGGGAGGCCCAAATTTTACTCTATGTTAAGGACATCCCTTCAATCATCTATCTGGCTCTACCACATTCAATATAATAGTGGTGTGGTCTTTCAGAGTATTAATGTGAAGTAATTTAGTCACTTGTTCACTGATGCATATTAGTTTTCAATTTGTTATAAATAATGATTTAATAATGAACATTTATATTTTAGATGGTCATATTCAAGTAACAGTGTTTTTTTTAATATATAAAATACTGTTAAATTATGGAGGGGGGCTCTCCTACTTTCTCTTACCTAGTTTTACTTTCTCCCTTCACTTTTCTGGGACCTCCACTACTTTTTAATTGGCTTAAGGGTAGATTTTAAGATCTCTTAGATCAGTTATCTACCAATCACAGTAGGCTTTAAAGGTTGAGTTTTAGTTTTGGATATTTTGGGGGTTATATGTTGCTAAGTCTTTTCAATCTTTCAGCATCTTCTCAATGTTTTTGTATTTCTGGACTTGCCAGATGCTTACAGTGCTGCTACCTTGGATTCCAAGCAACCAGAATTTTTTTATATCTACAGAAGCTAAAAATGGGATGTCGTTGGTATCTCTAGTGTTAATGACAAACCTGGATATGGACAGAGTTTAAATGAAACAACATTAAGCTACAAAAGTCTACTTTCATTCACTTGACCTTAACTACTATGAGTTATGTCACTCATTATGGAATACTTTGGAAAATACAAGGATTTGGTTAATGATTTTACTCTGCTACAATTTTCTTCAGCTGCTCTTTGCCTTTTAAAAAATAATTCTTGTGTGTGTGTGGGGAGGGGTGGGGAGAGGAAGGAATAGGGTCAAAATAAGGGGGGGTGCAATTGTATGGGGAATATAACCAAAATGATAATGCATACATTGTGCAAAGATGAAAAAAGATGTAAGAATTATATAAAATAAAATATTAATTACAAAATTAAAAATTATAAAATTCCTTAGGACTTGAAAAAAATTTCTTATTCTCCATCAAAATTTTCCATTACTCCATTTTAGAAAGTTGATTGGCCTAGGATTTTATGAGATTAGAATACTAGAAAAATAAGCACCCAGGAAATTTCTTGAAGAAAACCTACTCAGAACAAAATGTTTCCTGTGTCCTCTGACTCTACTTTCAATTTATTGAATTTGTTGACGTAGTTAAGTATTCAAAATGAGAAAATCTATAGGAATTTTCAGTGAGACAAATGCCACCAATTTCCATTCATTCTATTTCAGCCACATCATTGCTAAGAATAATTGATTCCTAAAGTATAATTTAAACATCAGATTTTGTGTGGAATATAGGAAGAACTGAATTACACATTATTTTTCTCTTCAATAATTGTGTTACATAAAAAAGATCAAAGGACTCAGAATTAGATTCTAGTCAGAGCTATTTCCTAACCCTGTGATCTCAGTCAAATCATTTAACCTCTTTAAGGCCTTGGTTTCTTAATATATAAGTTGAGGGGGAAGGGAATAGATTCTCTATACAGTTTTCTAACTTCAAAATTGTATGACCCTTGAATTCTATTGAGAATAGAATCACATTAAACTTGGACCCATGGTGCCCCTTAAAATGAAAATGTCTTGGCATGATTGCCATTGTAATGTGAAAATGTTCTGAAATTAAATCAATATAGTGAAATTCTTGCTGCTCTTTCATATGCATGGTTATATTGTGTAATGTTAAACAGCTGCTGCATTCTATCACGGCTGTAACCCTTCAGTTCTGGTTGAAATGACTCCTGTGTGTATACTGAGAAATAAGGCTAATGCATGATTCAGCACCTTTATAAATCAAAGATTCTATTACAGGCAGAAAATAGCCCAACAATAGCTATTCTATTACACTTCAGTAGCATTAGAAAAGAAGAGAATATATCAAGTGGAGAACATAGGTCCTCCCTTTTTATTCTGCAATACAATAAAATGTCTATGTGGGTTTCAGTATTTTCTTCTGTCCACAGGTTGTGCATTAACACCTTTGTTGAATGACACTGTCAAGATATACCTCTGTTTTTTCAGAATATCAGTTTTTTCTGTGCTTTGGTAAAGAAACTGACCCTACTATAGAGAGTACAGGGGATCATTTTTTAAGTCTAGCTCAATTGTAGTTTTACTTTCTGGTAGCTAATAGGGAGCAACTTCACAAAATCTGAATTAGGAGAACTATATATATATATATATATATATAATGACATATATATAATGACATATATATATATGTATTTATATATACATATAAATTTTGTATTTTGTATTTATATGTAAATACAAATTTATATTTGTATTTATATGTAAATGAGTTGATTTGATAAAAAACAAATTCTATTTAATGTAAAATTTTAGGGACCATGGACAAGGATAATTACCAGCGGTTGGGACTGGCCCACAGACAGTTGGACAAGATGATCAAGAGGGCCTACCTCAGCCAGGTGCTGCACTACCACCCTGAGAAGAACAAGGCTGAGAAGTTTAAGGAGAACACCAAGGCCTGTGATGTGCTCAGCTACTGGCAAAAAGCAGGAGATCTTTGACTACTACGGGGAGGTAGATTTAAAGGGCGGTGACCTCAGTAGCCAAAGCAGTGGTGGTGCTAAGGACACCTCTTTCAACTACACATTCCATGGAGACTCTCATGTCATCTTTGCTGAGTACTTTGGTACTCTGACACCATTTTCAGGGAAGTGGAAATGGTAGGAAGGTGTGGATATTGATGTTGTGTTCTCTGGTTTTCCCCCATGGGCCTGGATGGTGCCACCAAATTGTATGTTAGCCACTCCTGCCCTGCTAAGAGAAGTAAGTCCGTCTAAGAGAGGCAAGATCCCCCACCACCCACAACTTTAGATTCTCACATGAAGAAATCTATAGCGATTGTACCAAGAAGATGAAAATCTCCCATAAGCAACCAGGCCTTTATGGAAAGAGCATTCACAGTTAAGACAAATCTTGACCATCAAACTGAAGCAGGGGGGTGGGAGGAGGAGAAGGGACCAAATCACCTTCCCCAAGGAAGGGGACCAGATCTCCAACATTACAGTGGACTTTGTCTTTGTTTTAAAGGACAAGCCACATGATAGGATCAAGAAGATGTGGTACATATATACCATGGAATATTACTCAGCATTCAAAAAAGATGAACACATGCAATTTGCAGCAACATGGATGGCGCTGGAAGGGCTCATGCTCAACGAAATAAGCCAGAAAGAAAAAGAAAAATACTGGATGGTCTCAATCATAGCAGGAATCTAGAAAACTTAAATAAGGGACCAGGAAAATGAACAACTATAAGAAAGTGAAAATCAAAATCAACAAAAAACTATGAACCAGAGACACTTTTTGGGGGGTGGGGGGCGGGAGGGGAAGGATTGGGGTCAGAATGGGGCGTTTGCAATTATATGGGGGAATATAAAAATAAAATTTATTATTAAAAAAATAAAGAGAGATGGTGCTGTCATTTACCCAGCTGGGATCAGCCTTAAGGTAGTGGCTGATCTTTGTGGCTGTGGGGTCGTACAATAAACGTCCCCACTCTGCACAACAGGGCTGTACCCATGTTCAAAGATGTCATCAGGCCTGTCATGCAGCAAAATGTTGCTGGAAGGGCCTCTTCCTACCCCAAATACCCAAGGCACGGGGACCTTGTTATTGAAGCATTCTTTCCAGAAGGTCAACCTAGATGTCGAGAATTGATTTTGAGCAGTTTTTTTCTGATGCAGCCACCTGTGTTCCCCAAGCACTGACCAGGGACCTTTCCAGACCAAAAGGATTTCTGGTATGTTCTACCAATTGTGGGCTTCTGAGAAGATGGGAGGGTCCACGATAAAACAAATTCTATTTGCTATAAACTGCTGAATGTTTTCTAGAGAATATGTTACTATTTTTCAAAGTTGTGCACTAGACTTCAGAGGTTTCACCACCAGTGATGAGACAGCTGGTGGTAGGGACAGCAGGCATAGGGATCTCAGTCTACCTATTGGCTCCTGTGCCTTCCTGAGATGGGTCAAACCCTCTTCCTCCAGGCACTGGGCAGGGACAAAAGGGCAGCTCCACAGCTGGTCTTGACCCTTTTGCTCACAGCTGTTGTCTGTTTTGTGGTATCCCCCTGCCACCTTTGTTTCCAAACCCGACTGCACTCAATTTCAGTTGTGTGAGCAGTTGGTGCCGCAATCTGTATTTTTTTCCCATGCTTCTCTCTTCTGAGAAATCGTGTCTTTTCTCTGGCACTCTCAAATTGAGAGCCTAGACTATTTTTGCAGAACTGCCTGGCAGGCACCCACAAGCAATACCTCTAGTCCAGCAAGGCCAAGGGAACAGAACTTTAGTAAGTGACTTGCATGGCTTCCTTTCCCACCAGGGGCCTTGGTAAGAACCGGGAACCCACCCAACTCCTAGCTCTCAGTTTGAGTGCACTGATTTATGGGTGACTCCCTTTCTGCAAGGCAATATTTTGGCACACCTAAGATTGCCCAGTTGCCCAGGTAATTTTTTTGTTTATTTGTTTCATGGACTCTGGACTCTTTCAAGGGGATATGATCGTTCTGAATCTTGCACAGTCCTAGACATAATCCCTTCTGATAAAGGGGTTTTTTGCTTCTCATTACAGGAGGGCTATGGAATGTCTGCAAATATGTTTTTGCAATTTTGTGTAAACTTGGTGTGCACTCAAATGAAATCTGTCCACGCAGCTGCTGCTCTCTGTACAGGGAATTCAGAAGGTACCTTGGGGTGGGGGGAATTAGAACAAGTGCTTGTTCACTGCAGGCCAGTCTGGTGCTTACTTAGATATATTGTAAGTCACCACTGCCAACAGTGACAGCATTAAAGACTGATGCTAAACCTAAAAAAAAATAATCTTTTGAGGTGCAAAATGATCCTAAAGTCAGTATTGCTGCATTGTATCCCATTCTTCCTACAGTCCCTGGACTATGTTTATCTATGGAGAAGAGTTAGGGATTTATCCTTAATGTTTACTCTAGCATTTTAAGAGGACAAGCGTGGACTTTACAACCAGAGTAAATTAAAGCTCAATGTTTAAAATCAACAACTGTAGGCCCCATATATAGTAACTTGAATAACTCACTTCACCCCAGTATGTCATGACTTTTCCGAAAACCCAGTATCTACTTTCTAAATATATAAATGTTTGTGCACTGTTTTTTTTCTCCTTTGTAGCTAATATTCATGAATATAGGAACTATCTTTCCTGTACATGATCAACTTATGTTTTTATTATGAGAAGGCTAAATAATGCCTTAAAGTCAACTTAGAAAGTGGAACTTATCCACATACTGTGTCATTATAAGGGATATTCTTAGATAACAATAGATTAAAATAATGCACTTGGCGAACAGAAGCTATACTACTAGGAGCTACATAAAATTAACCCAACACATTAAAGTGGTCCCAAGTATCTAACTCTAAACAATATTTCATAAAATAGATAGCCATGAAATAATTTAATAATTTAAAACTAGAATTGACTTCACTGTTTTATTTTTGTAGTGAAATAAATCTGTTACTTATGAAACTGGAAGAAATGACACATTAATACACCCTCAGCGAAGTAAAATCAATCCTATGGGTCATAGCTTGACTTTGTGGGTTAAAATTGCTTTCAGAGTCTTATTATTAGCACTGTGGCAGTGGAGGCTTCTAACTTCATTACCATAGAGGTAAGATTTCATTTTTTATAATGACTTGCCACTTTTCAAAATGCAAAGTTGTAAATACAGATCACTTTGACTTTCCTGAATTGAAAGAGATTGAACTTATTGTTACTAACTTGTCTCAAAGGCAAACTTTCAAGATTTACAAGTTATGGAAACACGCTTGATGAATGGATTGATAAATGAATCACTGGCACATTTAAAAATGAAATACTTTTGAAATGGGTTGCTGTGTTTATGACTGGCTCATATTACCTTGCTTACTATCTTCTTAATTTAGATCTCCCTTGAGCTGAAGAAGAATAGATGAGGGAATCCACTTCTGTCATTTCATTTTACTGCCAAATCCATACTGCAATTTCTTTTCCACATGCTGTTTTCCAAATGTCATGAGATTAGAAGGCTGTTTGTTTTTACTCAATTTTAAGTGTTTTCTGCATATGAGAAAATGAACTGGATTATTTGTGTGCAAACCTGGTGTATCTCCAAGGGAAACAATAGCAAAAATAGCTCACCAATCAACAGGTTTAAAATCTAATAGCAATGTTTTCAACAATGTTAAATCTTTTACTACGGGATTGAGCAAAGTATTCTTACCTATCTCTATTTCTTCATTCCTTTTTATTTCCATATGAAAAATGGATTTTGCTTTGATATGTTTTTTTTTTTATTTATGTGTGCACTAAATCAAGAAACTATATAGGGGCCTCCCCGGTGGCGCAGCGATTGAGCGCTGGGTTGCAAAGCTGCCCGCGGCCTCTGTGGCGCCGGTTTGATCCCCGGCTGCTCCCCGGCCAGCTGGCGAGGGTCCCACATGGCGCGCAGACCTCTCCTGCCCCCCGCTGCTACCCTCAGCAGTGTACTTCGGTCCTTCTGCCTGCTCTGCTCCCCGCTCTGGCTCTACCCGAATTCTCTCACCCTCCCACGCTTCTGACTGCACCCAGTGCATGTATAAACAACAAAACAAACAAACAAACAAACAAATAAATAAAACATGCCTCTATAAAAAAAAAGAAAAAAAAGAAAAATATTAAAAAAAAAAGAAACTATATAATATAATTTATACATTCTGGGACTGATAGAATACTTTTATCAGCTCAAAACAGTACTTACATACTGCCATAACTATCAATAGAGAAATAAAGATTAGATATTACATTTAAAGTAGTATTTTTAACAAAGCCGAGTTTTCCATTCAAAAATAATTTTATCACTCCCTGTCATTCTTTAACTAAATATGTTCCTTTGAAAAGGAAAACTAAAGACATTATTTTGCTTAAATAGGATCTTTATTTCATTAAGGAAATTCATTTCTGCTCCTCATAAAATTTCAGCTGAACCTTGGAAAATAGCATATACACAATCTAAAATGGGGGGGGGGAAGAATGATGTGTTTACTTTACATTTAATTTTCTTACTATAATTGTGTTTTTCCAGTTTAGGAAATCCACACTTAAACTGCATCTGCACAGCATCAAGTTGAAAAATTAATTGAAATTATCTAATCAGTTTTAGTTTGCATAGACAATCTAAGAAAAAAGTCAGTTCTTAATGTTTCATTTCAGGAAGAGATCTAACAAATTGTGATTCCCCCACACAGAAATCT
Organism: Talpa europaea; assembly: GCF_964194135.1. NCBI lineage: Eukaryota > Metazoa > Chordata > Mammalia > Eulipotyphla > Talpidae > Talpa > Talpa europaea. Next base: position 21,247,473 of record NC_140081.1, read on the forward strand.
GGGCTGTTGAAGAACTGAGGTAAAGGAAGAGGATGTAGCTAGCAGACACATTGAGAAAATATTGCATTAGACGTTTTGGTTCCCCCTGATCAGGAAGAAAATTGTATAATACCTGAAATTCATAACAAGTGTCAATTACAGATTTTGAAATCTATCATTTCCCCCACATTTTCTGTATGAATTTATTTGTTATTCAAATTCAACCTTGCTTCTTTGAATTATAAACTTTTTCACCAGCACTTTTTTCTGCCTTATCTTCTATAACCATGGTGTCTTTTTAGGACTACTGGACATGAATGTCAAGATTACTTACTGTAGTCAGCCAATCCATACACCTTGCTGTCAGGCTGCATTTCCCAGGATGCACATACAGGTGTTGTGCGGACTAGCAGCTTCCCACCTCTATCTCAAGGATAATTGCTTTTTCTTAACTTGCCATCTTTAGTGGTCAGTGACCATTGTCCAGGCTTCCTGCCTCATGGTCAGTCCCCATTTGTACCTGTTACTTCTGTGTAATTATTCAGAATGCTCTCTTTTACTCTATGTGAATAACACCCCCCACTCCAAAGATATTCATGGCCTAATCCCTGGAACCTGCCAATGCTACCTTATATGACAAAAAAAAAAAAAAGTCTTTGCAGATGTGGTTAAGGTAAGGCTTTTGAGATGGGGAGATGATCCTGATCATGTGGGTGTGCCCTAAAGGCAACCAGATGTACCCTTCTGTGAGGTAAAGGAACATTTGATAGTAGCAAAGAAGAGAGGGTGATATGGAGGAGGCACCTATTAGAGTTATGTTGCCATATGACAGGAATATTAGCCACTACCAGAAGCTGGAAGGGACAAGAAACAGATTTTTCTATTAGAGACTCTGGAGGGAATGTGGCTCTGCCAACACCTTGATTTCAGATCAGTAAAATTGATACAGGACTTCTGATGTCCCAGAAATGTAAGAGAACAAATAACTTTTTTGGGAAGTGGTAGGTGGAATGACATTTATTTATATTATTTTATTTTGTATTGAGATATCATTGCATATGATTTAGGATCACATCACACCCACCACCAAGTCAAATTTATGGTCATTTGTTACTACAGCCACAGCAAACGAAAACATTATCCAGTTTCCCATTGTATCTTTCTGTCAGCTACTGTACAATTTCTTGACAGTTCTTATAACCTAGTCTACCCATTTCATTTTACTCTCAACTGATGAACATAACATCTATTTGATCAGTAAATGGACATGTTTAGATAAGAAATCTCTTAAGATATGGCCTCCAGTTTACCCATAATCTGCTTGAGTATTAATATTCACCACCCATTTGTTGCTCTTAGAGGAAGAACAGATAGCCTCAAACTTGTGCCCTTGAGTCAAGGCCCCCTATACTTTCTTGCTTTTTGATAATCTATGATCTTTAAGAATTATTTTCCATCTCTCAAGCTGCCTATTTCCTGTTTTAAGTCTGTAAACATACCCAGATACTCACACAAATATACTCAAATAACCTTTGATCCTCAAATACTTCTTATATATTGGCACCAAAATGTTTTCACTTTTTGTTATAAGAACTATTTTTAATTATATTAAATTATATATAATATACATATATAGTTCAAACATTCAAATAGCACATTATGGCTTATTAAAAAAAAAACCTCCTATTCTTGCTTTCAGCAGTGATCACTTCCAATTCTCTTAGTGTGCAATAATATGTGTATATAGGTCTCTGTGGCCAGTTCCTGGCATCGAACTCCTAAATTCCTTGGAATTTCCTGGGTGATGGAAGCGTTCTTTTGTTTGCATGAGGTAATACTTGGTGGGCTCCTAGATAGCTTCAGGACTGGGACTAGTCACTAGAAAAACCAAGCCATGACTTGATGCCTGGAACTTTCAGCTTTACCTGCTATCCTCTCGGAAGGGGAGACAGGTTGGCGGTTGAGTTAATTAAAAATCATGCATACTTACATGCTGAAGTCTCCATAAAAATCCCCATAGTAAGGAGTGTGGGAGTTCTGCATTGTTGATCACCTCTACATGTTGAGGAAGTGGTGCACCACAACTCCACAGGGATAGAGTTCCTATGCTTGGAATCCTCCAGACTTCATCCTGTGTATCTCTTTTCTGCCTGTTCATTCGTAGCTTTTAAAATATCTTTTGTAATAAATCAGCAGTAGTAAGTAAACCATTTTCCTAGCTTCTATGAGCCATTCTAGCAAATTACTGAACCAGAAGAAAAGGGGTCATGGAAGCTCTGATTGGTAGCCAAGTCTGATAGAAGTTGCGAGTATCCTGGGGGCCTACGATTTGCCATTGACATCTGGAGTGGAAGACAGTCTTGTGAGCCCTTAACCTGTGGTGTCTGGGCTAACTTGTTAGCTTCAGAATTGAATTGAATTGCATGACCTTCAGCTAGTGTTGGAGAACTGGTTAGCGTTGGAAAAAACCCACAAATCTGGTGTCAGAAGTATGTGTGAATAAAGAAAAACAGTGCATTTTCCCCTGGCACATACTTTACAACTCTTCTTGATTTATCAGTTTAGCAAGTACTCACAACTTGTAATTCCAAAGTTGGGTATGCTGATCAATCTCTATTTTTTTTAAAGATTTATTTTATTTATACAGGAGCTGGGGTACAGGCCAGAGACACAGAGGAGGGTGAGAGGATTCACCAGAGACAGAGTGGGGAACACAGAACAGGCAGACTGACTGAAATTCACTGCTGAGTGGAGCAGCAGGTGAGACAGGGGTAGGTCTTCCATGCCATGTGGGTATCTCCCTGGCCGGCTGGGAATCGAACCCATGCTGCAAAGGCTGCAGACAGCTTCAGAGTGCTGTGCTCAACCCGCTGCGCCACCAGGGAGCCCCTCTATTTACTTCTCTACTTACAAATTCTGTCTTTCTCTGCTCTGCTCTGTGCCCTGGGAGGATGAACTCTATGGACTGGATCACCAGGGTCCCCTTGACTTTGACTTACTGCATTTTTGTCAATGACAAGTATTGACAGCAGATCTAAGAGCAGGAATAGAGTGAGGTCAGGTGTTTATTCCTCCTCCCTGATGGTCTTTCCCTGACATTAGAATTTAATAGTTGCCATGTTCCCCTCACTAAGGCTACAATTTGTTGTGGGGGTGGTTTTCCACACCTATGTTTTGCCAGTTCCAGTAACCTGACTCTCACCTTTGTCACCTTTTGTAAGGCTGGGAGTAGCTTCCTATTATTAGTTTCTGGGGGTACATTATCATCTCTGGGGCTCCATAACCTTTCCCTCATCTCTATTTCTTACACACTTAACTCTCCTTCCACTTTTTCACATAACTAAATAAATTACTTATTTATTAATTAGGATATAAACAGAAAAATAAAACCTTAAAGAAGTATTTAAAGAGGAGTTCATTCAGGTAATTGATTCCTCAGTTGATGGATTAGTTGGGAATCCAAAACTGGGGGGAGGTGGGACAACACAGTGATTAGTATCTGTGAAAGCAATTACCCCCACGGCTAGAAGGACAAACAGTAGTGTTACTAGGGTCCAGGGCCTAAAATCATTTGTATCTGCTGGAAACATGGCAGGACTTTCTGGAAGTGTTGGGGGGAACAGAACGTCTTAAATGAACTCCACCCACTAATGATTTATTGACCCACCCACCTCCATGCCAAAGAGCTCGCAGGTGCAAAGAAAGGACTACAACTCCCATCATGCCTTGAGTCTGTCATGACTTGACTTCTTGAAGGGGGGATTGCTGGGAACTAGGGTGGAATTAAGCAGCCATGCTTGATATAAGACTGAACACATGGGGGCCTGCAGGAGTCTTGTTTTTTTTTTTTTATTTAATTTGTTTTATTTATTTATTTATATAAGCACTGGGTACAGTCAGAAGCGCGGGAGGGTGAGAGAATTCACCAGAGCCAGAGTGGGGAGCAGAGCAGGCAGAAGGCCAGAAGTATACTGCTGAGGGGAGCAGCAGGCGGCAGGAGAGGTCTGCGCGCCATGGGGACCCTCCTCTGGTGGCCGGGGAGCAGTCGGGGATCGAACTGGTGCTGCAGAGGCTGTGGGCAGCTTTGCTACCCAGCGCTCAACCTCTGCGCCACCGGGGAGGCCCTTGGTTTTGACTACCATCCACTTGCACCCAGGGTCCCAGCTCAGACAGCATTACCTGTAGGACATATTGAACGATTAATCTTTTTCTCTTTCTCACTCTCTGCACTTCCCCTATTCTCTTCTCCCTAGTAAATAAACCTTTTATTAACCTTTCTCTGTGTGCCTGCCCTTGGGTCTTGTTCTGAGTTTTTTTGTTTTTTTTTTTAAGCTGCGGGTGAGGACTCACACCCAGGCCATACCATTTCCCTTTGGGGTTGCCCTATAACAGAAGGGCTACTGAGAAAAGAAGAAGATGCCAGAGAAATGTGATCAAGCACAGAGGGATGAGAAGAAACTTGTATTCTCTCTACTTCTTACCTTCACCTTCCTTTAGTGCCTCCTACTGACAGAAACTACTTGCAAGCCAGAGGACAATAAAACTTGGAAATGTAATCTGTAGGAGTCATATCTCTGAGACACAGGAATATCCCAGGGAAATTCTGGGGCATTTGAACTCTTTTATGTAGGCCACCATTCAGTTCAGGCTTTAGTACGCTGTTAAGTCCACATCCAGTTGCTTCACTTTGATCATTAAATGCCAAATCTAGATAAGATATCCCATCCTGATAAATTTTACCTGATTTATCCTTGTGTTCTTTTTGCCTCTATCCAGAAAATTTAAAAACCCATTCTCCCAATACTTCCTAAATTCCTGGTTACACAAACTAGCAAGAATTAGCAATTATATTGCTTGCAAGTGGGATCCCTTCCCTAGATCTTAAAGTTCTTCCTTGGTCCATGCTAGTACCTCAAGGGCAATAGAGAGGCAATTTGAATCACACTGAGTTTGTTTTTTGAGGAACTTTCTTTTGTAAGACAAGAGCTTTTGTGAAGTCATTAAAGATTCTTGTTTTTTCCTTTCAAACAGCTTTATTTTGAATAATCAGAAATTGCAAAAAAACCTGAATGTTCATCAACAGCTGGTAAACAATTGTAGTATGTCCATACACAATGAAATAGTATTCCACAACCACAAGGAATAACCTATCGATATTCTCAACAACAAAGATTAATCTTAAAACAATAATGCTTACTGAAAGAAGGTACACCAAAAATAAGGCCAGGGTGGGAGCAAGGTTGGAAGGGGTATAATGGATGGTGGTGGATGTTTTGTTTTTATTATTGTGGGGTTTTGGGTCTTAAAAAATGAAAACTAAAAAATAAATAAAACATCAAATACATTAAAATCCATGAGGTTATAATTATAGTAAAAATCTTAAAACCTTAAGGGTCACTTCGGAGGATGGTAGTGACATCCCATCCTGTTTTGAAAACTAGAAAATAAAGGGAAAAATCAGCATTTAGGCTGCCTTTCCTGTACTGTGGACTAAATAAATAGTAGATGAGGGAAAGTTTCTCTGTATTACCTCAGCTAATAAGTAAAATAAGAATAATAAACTTAGAATATCATCACTTGCAGCCATAAAAAATTAATGAACACAGGCAATGACATCAATGGCTGCTAATGACACAAAAAGAGAGACACACATATGAAAAAAAAATTATACTCTACTACACTTATATAGCAAACTAGAAAATGCAAAGTAATGTACTGTGAAATAAAACAAATTAATGGTTGCATGGGGATAAAGGATCAGGAAGGGAAGAGAAGAAGAGATTATTAAGGAACATGAACAAACTTTAAGGGGAAACCATTCATTACCTTAACTATAGTAATATTACAGGTGTATACATATGTCAAAATTTATCAAGTTTATCAATTTAAAAAGGGTATTTTATTTTTGAAAGCTCTGTTTTCTGTAATATATAATTAAACCTATTTTAGGATTTTTAAGTGAAACAGTATTTACCAGAGTTAACTTTACTGAGCGCTAAGAGGATTTTTCTCCTGTTTTTTCTTAGATGATAAATGCTAACCTTATTTATTATGGTAAAAATATTGCAATATATATAAGTCAAATAATTATGCTAAACACCTTAAACCTATATGTCAATTATATCACAATAAAACTGGAAAAAAAAAGGTTTAAAACTTTGGAAAGTCGAAACATAAAATTTGTATCTTTACCCTTAATGCACATGAATGTCAGGAAGGATGAAGACATTCTATACATTAAATCAAGAAATACATCACTTGTATTTCCCACTTAGCCTCTGTAGGCCTACGCCTGCCTGCCTACCAGATTTTAAGATTTATTTTTTAATGCATTTACAAGAACTGGGGTGTAGGCCAGAGGTGCAGGGGGTGAGAGGATTCACCAGAGACAGAGTGGGGTACAGAACAGGCGGATCTACAAAAAACACACTGCTTAGGGGAGCAGCCGGTGATACAGGAGAGGTCGGCTGCACTACGAGGGTCACTCCCTGGCCAGGGATAGAACTCGTGCTGCAGGGGCTGGAAATAGCTGAGGGCTGAGACTTCAACCCCTGCACTACCAGGTAGGCCCTCCCTGCCTACCTTATTTTAAACTTCACAGGGGCAATAACTTCTGGGTAGGTCTCAGCAGGTGTTGGGCAGTGTGAGACAACCTCTGGGGGGGAAAATGACTTAAATGAAACAATGGAGATTCTCATGCAAATTAACCCTTTAACAAGGTGAGCTTAGGGCTCATAAGAGACCTTCATTCACAGTTCATAAAATCAGTCCCACAAGGCTAACGACTGTCAGAAAAGGCCATAGCCAGCATTGCCAATTAGGCCAGATTATACTGAGAATACAAATTATACCATACTTCTGTTTTCTCTGAGGCACATAAAGCTTGGGCGCCCCATAAAAGGTGTTCCTCCCTTCAATGCTGGCAAAGCCCACATATTTTTTTCCCTCTCAATCAGTCCCACACAGTGAATAAAACAGAGTAAAGACTTTAACAATATGGCTTTTTTCAGTGCACAAACCAGATCAGGATAGGGAAAGCAGTTCCAAGTTCCAAGATGGGGTGATGTAGAGAAATCTATGTCAGCTATCTCATATACAGTCAATGCTGTCCATAGAAAATGGAAACCTCTGGAAAACTGTTCAACTCTTTTTAGCAGAAAGTAAGTCATATCTACAATGATACCACCAGGGGGAAGGGAATGAGGATCCCCTTTGGGTTCAGATCACTCATAATTCCAGGAAATAGGAGAGTGGAGGTTTGCCTTCCCAAGTGCATTGGGATGACTGACACACAGTCGGGGTCCTGATGGCTGGTAGAAGTGAGATGATTTCTGCAACAGATACTGAAAAGTTAAAGCCCAGGCAAAGGCCCTGGGAAGGTTATACAATGTAAAGTTGCTCCTGAAAATTTACCACCAACTTGGTTCTTATAGTTATCTGCCCCCTGAAAACATGAAGTTCAATTTCTGGTGGTTGTTTCTGTTACAAAAGCTACTTGTAGACCTTTTCTCTTTTGTGTGTTGTGCTATGCTGAGCAAGAAGGAAATTAGTGCGAATGTTCTGGTGCTAAACAAACTGAAAAGATGCAGCTCAAGGATCATCAAAGGCCTTTTTTTGGTATGAGCTTTTATGTGCCAGGCTTTGTGGGAGTATCTTCCCCAGGTGTTCCGATATCCATTGGGCACTCAAGATCTTGCTCCAGTGTTATGTCTCTGGTGGATGAGGCTGGAGTTGCCTCCAAAGAGTTTTCTGTCATCACTTCACCCATAGACTCTGTTGTGGTGTGAATTTTCTTGTGTTGAATAAGGTGGGGATGAGGAATGTAAGTTTTCCCACATACATCGCAAGCCCAAGGCCTTACATATTCCACTGTGAATTCTCTTGTGTATTTTAACATAGGAATTGTGGCTAAACATCTTCCCATAGTCATCACACACACAAGACTTTTCCGCAGTGTGGCTTCTGTCTTGCTCAACAAGTGCATCTTTATGGACAAAAGCTTTTCCACACCTGCTGCATATATGAGGCTTTTCTGCACTGTGAATTTTCTGGTGCCGAATAAGTGAGTCTTTGCAACAGAAGGATCTCCCACATTCACTGCACTCAAAAGGTTTAGCTCCAGTGTGTGTTCTATCATGTTGAATATGGTGGGATTTTCTGATAAAAGATTTCCCACATTCAGCACAATCATAAGGCCTTAATACTGCATGAGAGCTTTCAACCCCCATAAAGTGAGGATCAACTAATTTTCCACCATTACCCAACACAGAAGGTGATTCTTTGCTGTGTAGTAATATAGAGGAGCTGTGGTGAGAGGCTGCCCCACATTCGCTGCTGTACTCATAGGGTTTCTCTTCCCTGTGAATTTTCTGGTGTTGCTCAAGTCTGTCTTTGTGGCTAAAAGCCTCTCCACATTCACTGCACCTGTAATCCCTATGGCCAGTATGAAAAGTCTCCTTACTCTCAGCACTCTTGGATGACTTCTCTGCATTTTGAATTGCCTGGTCCTGGTCAAGTACAGAGTTGGCCAATAAGTTCTCTACACCCTCCCTGCAAGGGAGGTACATGTGGCTCTCTGCTGTGGCCTGGCCCTTTTCCTTTCTAGAGAATGTCTCTACATTCTTCTGCTTCAGGATGTGGTCACTTTGCGTGGTGACCCAGAATGTTCTCTCACATGAGTCACATGGGTATGGTTGCTGCCAAGGGGATGTCCCCTGCTGACCACTCAGATGCAAAATCTCTCTCAAGATTGAGTCACACCTATTACATGGGTGGCCCTTTTGGGTGCAAGGACCCACCTTGAGGGTTCTCAGTTCTGACACAATTATAGAAGAACCCTGCTCAGAGGGCTCTTCATCCTTCAGTCTATGTCTATGTGAAAATCAGAGCCAGCCCTCCCTTCAGTCACTTCTACCTTGGCTGGAGCTGTTTACTGTTTGATGAACCCTGGGCTTTCTCGATGGTTCCATGGGCTCACTGTTTGGCTCCCTGGGTGCTCTCTCTGACTCTGGCTGGGGAATTATATGGTGTCTGGAAAATGAAAGCCTCAGTGACAGCACCAATACGAAGTTGTGTAGCATAACACTACAGTACAAGGCTCTCTGTGAGTCATCAAGTAGCTCCCATTCTTCTCTAGTGAAGAACAGGACCACATCTTCCAAGGTTACAAGACTCTGGGAGGGATCCATCTCTTCCCCTGCCACAGCCTCTGCCTCCTCAGCCACTGCTGCCACCACTTCTTCCTCAGCCACCTCCCCGACTCCTGCTGTTGCCCCAGCAGCATCTTCCATGATACCAATAACCAGTGACGGCAACCCGCGAGGGCCAAGCCTCGAGGGCCTGCCCAAGCAGGGTGGAAGTGGAATGGTCTGCACAGTCAGGGACAAGAAATCTCACTTACACAGAGTTGAAATCAGTATCACAAGGCTCCCACATCGCACAGAGAAAGGATTCAATCTTGAAACTAAACTCTGTCAGGTACGAAAAAGCCACGAGAAAAACTGCCAGAGACGGCACCTCTGCCCAGCTTTCCTCACAGCTTCTCTCCCCTCCCCCACGCCATGCACCAACTTATGCACAACCGGAAATCCAGACGCAGTCCCTGCCTGTGTGGGCCGGAAGTCCCGCCCCATGTTGCCTGCGTGATTTTTTTCTCTTTAGCCTTAGCGTGGCGGGCTCCCTTATATTGGAGAGAGGGGCAGGGAGGCTTTGGTTGGCAAAGACGACAACGTAATTTTAAATTTCCGACTTCTTAGCTTCAATCAAGTCTGTCCAAATCCACTTCAAATTTCATAATACTGTTCATTCCACCTACACTTGATAATGTGTTGATATTATGAATTAGCTTTTTTAATGTATTTCATTGCTGCTATTAATATATTTTTCTGTGTTGATCTTGTATTTAGGCACTGTTGAGTTTGCCTTAGTTCTAACTGTGCATCGATTATCTTGGTTTACAGATGCTTATGTCCTTTGCAAATAATATTTTATATGTTTACACCCATTTTCCGCTTATTTTTTCTCTTGTCTTATCGCAATGTTGAGTACCGTTGGGACCATGTTGATTAGTAGTGGTGATAAAAGGTGACTTTAATATTTTTTTATTTATATACATTTTTCTAGATTTTTCACTTTATTCTGTACACACACTTGCTTTTGGTATCTGGCAGATGGATTAACAAAAGTTGCCAAGATTTTTTTAAAATCATGAATGATTTTTTTTTTAAATAATAAATTTTATTTTTATATTCCCCCATACAATTGCAAACGCCCCATTCTGACCCCAATCCTTCCCCTCCCGCCCCCCACCCCCCAAAAAGTGTCTCTGGTTCATAGTTTTTTGTTGATTTTGATTTTCACTTTCTTATATTCATTTTCCTGGTCCCTTATTTAAGTTTTCTAGATTCCTGCTATGAGTGAGACCATCCATGTTAGCTATTACTCAATGGTATACTAACATATATTGATTACATATAATTATTGATTTTTATATACTTTACTCATTCAGATAATTTTGGTGAATTGATTTTGCTGGTAAATTTCTTAAATTTTGCTATTCTTGCAAACTTAAGATGAAACCCTTGGTGATGTTATCACTATTATAATGTGTTGGTGGTGACTTGTTGATATTCTATTTAGGATGTTTGCTTCTATAAGTGTGATTAATATACCCTTTCAGTTTCTTGTGTTTTTCTGTTTTGGGAGTCACTATAGTCATTGCTAAGACTCAGAAAACAAAGAGTTATCTAAATTATCTACTTTTTGTTCTATCTGTTAAAACAATTTTCTCACAATCGAACTTAGCTTTTTATTTTTTTAAAGATTTATTTATGCACACAAGAGCTGGGGTGCAGGCCAGAGATGTGGGAGGTGAGAAGATTCACCAGAGACAGAGTGGAGAGCAGAACAGGCAGAGCCACTGAAGTACACTGCTGAGGGGAGCAGTGGGCAAGACAGGAGAGGTCTGCTGCGCCATGTGGGTCACCTCCCTGGCTGGGGATCAATGCTTCAGTGGTTGTGGATTGCTTCATAGTTCCGTGTCTTAACCCCTTGCACAACCAGGGATGCCCCAAAATTAGCTTTTTTAAAAAGTTTTGTATGTTTGATATCTTTGTGGTTGAAGAAATTTAACTACTCTGTTCGATTTTATGATTTCCTTCTCTATGGAGCATTTTGCTGTTTTATATTTCCTCAGAATTGTTTCTTGTCTAGATTTTCATATTCCTAGAATGTTAATCACTATATTATTTTACCTTTAATCTTTTCCTCCAACTTTATTGAGATATAATTGACAGATAGATTTGTATATATTTAAACTATACTATGTGATGATTTGATATGTGCATATATTGTAAATTGATTACCACAATAATGTTAATTAGCACATCTATCACTTTTCATAGTTACCATTTTTTGTGTGCAAGGAGAGAATGCTTAAGATCTACTTTTGGAAAATTTCAAGTATACAGTATGGTATTAAGTGTAGTTACTATTCTGTACATTAGATCACATTATCTTATTTTATAACCAAACATTTGATTCTTTTACCAACTCCCTATTTTCCCTAACATCTAGCCCTTGACAACCACTGTTCTATTACCTGTTTCTATGAATTTGAGTTTTTCAAGACTCCACATGGAAGTGAGATCATTTAGTATTTATCTTTCAGTGTTTGTTGTCTTTCATTTAGCATAAGCTCCTCCAGTTTCATTCATATCATCACAAATAGCAGGATTTCCTTCTTTTTTTGACTGAATATTTCTCTCTCTTTTCTTCTCTCTCTCTCTCATCCTCCTGCCCTCCTTCTCTTGTCTGTTCCTTCCTCCCTCCTTGTGTGTATATATTCATCCATCATGAATATTTTGTCTCCACATCTTGGTTATTGTAAATTGTCTTGCAAAGAACATGGGAAGACAGAAATCTTTTTGAGATACTGATTTTATTTTCTTTGGACATATGCCCAGAAGTAGGATTGCTATATCATATGGTATTTAATCTTAAATGAAAAGTTACTTCATAATTATTCATTATGAATTATTCATAATTCAAAATTATTCATTTTTCAATGCTGATATTGCTTATTCACACCTTCCTGATCTTCAAAAATAAAATCACACTAAACAAAGTTTTTTTTTTTTTATTTTATTTTTTTTTTATAGAGGCATGTTTTATTTATTTGTTTGTTTGTTTGTTTGTTTTGTTTATACATGCACTGGGTACAGTCAGAAGCGCGGGAGGGTGAGAGAATTCACCAGAGCCAGAGCGGGGAGCAGAGCAGGCAGAAAGACCGAAGTACACTGCTGAGGGGAGCAGCGGGCGGCAGGAGAGGTCTGCGCGCCATGTGGGACCCTTCTCCGGTGGCCGGGGAGCAACCGGGGATCAAACCGGCGCCACAGAGGCCGCGGGCAGCTTCGCAACCCAGCGCTCAACCGCTGCGCCACCGGGGAGGCCCTAAACAAAGTTTTATGTTTTTATTTGTTCTTGTAAACATTTCGTTTGTAAAATGGTTTTATTTTTTGATTCTTTTTTTTAAAAAGCTGTAATTTTCTTCACTTAGAGCCTTTTATTTTCTTGTTTTTCATGTACTTTTTTGCAATGAAATGTTAATTCATTTGTTTTCAGACCCTGTTGTGTTCTAGTAAATGCAATTTAGACTACATATTTCCCTTTTATTACTGCTTTAACAGAAAAAATCAGGTTTGAATTATAGTGTGGTTCATTTTTTTTTAATAAAAAAAATTATAATTTCCATTTTGAGTTCCACTTTGACCTACAAATTATTCAAACTTGTATACTCATTTTTTTAGAAATTTGAGTCTGCTGTGTGTATTATATTTTTCATCATTGATTCACTATTTTTTTTTCAGTGTATTCTACTTGTGACTCAGTAATTTGGGGGAAGCTTGAAACTATTTTTTTTAATAGAGGATTATTTATTTATTTATTTGTTTGTTTGTTTGTTTTGTTTATACATGCACTGGGTACAGTCTGAAGCACGGGAGGGTGAGAGAATTCACCAGAGCCAGAGCGGGGAGCAGAGCAGGCAGAAGGACCGAAATACACTGCTGAGGGGAGCAGCGGGCGGCAGGAGAGGTCTGCGTGCCATGTGGGACCCTCCCCTGGTGGCCGGGGAGCAGCCTGGGATAGAACCGGCGCCACAGAGGCCACAGGCAGCCTCACAACCCAGTGCTCAACCGCTGTGCCACCGGGGAGGCCCTTGAAACTATTTTTTAAAGGTTTATTTATTTATACATACAAGAACTGGGGTACAGGCCAGAGGTGCGGGGGCTGAGAGGTTTTACCAGAGAGAGTGGGGAACAGAACAGGCAAACTGACTGAAATACACTGCTGAGGGAAGCAGCAGGCGAGGCAGGAGAGGTCTGCTGCGCCATGTGGGTCACCTCCCTGGCAGGGGATCAAACTTGTGCCTTAGTGGATGGCAATAGCTTGACAGCGCTGTGTTTAACCTCTGTGCCACCAGGGAGGCCCCTGAAACCATTTTTACTTTAGATCATGTTTGTGTATATTTCTGCAAATGTTTGAAAATAAATTGTTTTTCTCTCATCTGGGTGCACTTATAATAAATGTATTAGGTTAAGGCTGGTGTTGCGTTATTTGCATCCTTTACCCAAATATTGGAATTGATGGTTTTTGAGATATAGTACTTTTTCCACTTTTAGTTACTCTTTATAGTTCTACCAAATTTTGTCTGATTAAACATAGAATATAAGACTTTCCTTAGAACTGACTCATTCAGCAGGGAATACAGGCAGGTCCTATTCCTAAATCTAGCAACCTGCTCAGCAGTGTTTCTGCATCAAACTCTCTACAACCATAGTATAGCTACAGTCTCTATTTTTTCTTTCTATAGGATGCTAAGTAAATTGTCACTTCCTCTATCTCTCTACTGATCCATGATTTTGTTCAACTTTTTTTTTTAAGATTTTTTTTTTTATTTATACAAGAGCTGGGGTGCAGACCAGAGGAATGGGAGGGTGAGAGGATTCACCAGAGACAGAGCAGGGAGCAGAACAGGCAGATTTACTGAAATACACTGCTGAGGGGAGCAGCGGGAGTGGCAGGAGAGGTCTGCCGTGCCATGTGGGTAGCTCCCTGGCCAGCCAGGAATAGAACCTGTGCTGCAGAGGCTGCGGACAGCTTCACAGTGCTGTGCTCAACCCTCTGCACCACTGGGGAGGCCCTCAGTTTTTTTTTTTTTTTCAAATATTTTATTTATTTTTATACAAGAACCGGGGTACAGGGCAGATGCGCAGGACGGTGAAAGGATTCAGCAGAGACAGAGCTGGGACCAGAACAGGCAGACCGACAAAACGCACTGCTGAGGGGAGCAGCGGGCGAGACAGGAGAGGTCTGCCCCGCCATGTGGGATTCTTGCCTGCCGGCCGGGATCAAAACCACACTATAGACAGCACCACAGTGTGGCACTCAACCGCCTGTGCCACCAGGGAGGCCTGATTTTGTTCAAGTTAACTCAGATATAATGCCAGGGTTATCAACAATTGCTTTGCCCTAAGAGTACCAAGAAGCATAACTGCTTAGTCTTTGAGATATTTCATCAGTATAAGGTACTTCTCTGACCACCTATCAGTATCTCTATCCTCTGCACTGACCATGTTCAATTTCTAAAAAATAGTTCATCTTTCAATTATTGTTTCACTTAGAAATAGGAATATTTTTTCAAGCTTATATATGGATAGCTGACTTATCAGCTACTGAGAGAGAATTTCCTATTCCACCTAGGGCCACCTTTGCTGAATGTGGGAAGGGGACAGACTATATCAAATATATCTCATGTATCACTTCATAGCTGCTTGGCTTTTTATGTCTCAGGCTTTTGGGCCTTTCCACTGACTGGCCCAGCTGCTGCTGTTGGAACCATATCTGCATGGACTCTGACTAACTTTATGAAAGTGCAATCCAACAGCAACTTGCTCCATGCCACATTTCTCTAGGGCATCTTTGTTTGGCTACAAGACCTGAGGTGTTCCAGAATCTAATTAGTTCCAATGCAAATGCCATCAAGAAGAACAATGGGACAGACTTTTGGGCCATGAGAATAGTGGATAGATAGGAGCTTAGATCCAGCGGGTTAAGTTCCCTACCTTCCCCCTGGATGGTCTGTTATGAAATGCAACATCTGAGATGTTGCTCCCATCAGATGACTTGGACTGTAGTGCTTGATACTATGTATTTGGTCAGTCAGAAGGGTGGTGTTATATTGATTCATATTAATTTTCTTCATTTTTTTCCTCCCTGTACCCTCTGCTCCTATTTCTTCTTTTAAGGATTGCATTCCCTAATAACCTAAACTCTTGGAATATGCATTGCTTTCTGAAGAAAGTAATGAAAAATGCATTATAAGGCTATATTTTGCTCCCTATTTACAGCTTTTAGAGTCATGACATATTTTACACAAAATTGATGTTGTATAAGCTAATCTGCTTGTAATAAATCCAGCCCTGAACTGCACATGTCCACAAGACAGTTCAGATCACAAGATTGCTTGAGCTGATTTTGTTTAGCATCTTCTATGACCTGTTCACTGTCTTAGAATTGTGCTAAAAAGGAGAGAAATATGCCCCAAATAGGAGTGTTCTGCAATGTAGTGCAAGTACTCAGCTTCAGAGAATGGGAGTGGCATTTCACAGGAATGTATCTGCCCAGGGAATGTCATTAAGTTGATTCTGTTCAGTTCCACCCAAGTACATAAATATTTTACACAACCCTCAAAGTAGATGATGTCTCATCTTATATCTCAGGATTCTTAGAAGTATTTAGTTAGAAAAAAAGGTCTGTCCTGAAAGGCTAAATTAAATGCAAATTGAGTTCAGCCTGAAATCACACCTTCTGGATAATAAACAGGAAATGAACTGTCTGCTATCAAAGAGAAGTTTTTTGTTTTAAATCTTCACCACCTCTCAACAGTAAGATAAGGAAATCACTCCTTAGGTCGGCAATCTGATCTCTACTGCTCTCTCTTTCTGTCCAATGTTCATTCTAGGTTGCAATCTTGTGTTCTAATTTCCAGACTCTCAGACCTTTTTCACACTCCACACTTCCTCTATCACTAGTTTCCCCCCAGATCACATAATTTTTTTTCACATCACAGAAGTAGAAAGGTAGGAGGGGAACAATTAACAATTTTCTACTGATGACAACTTCTCCAAACACATTGACTGTTAATGAAAATAAATCCTACTACTCTGTACCTAGATGTTTGACATTATAAATTAAAATTTGACTGTTTTCATGTCCCTCTCTTTCCATTTTTGCTCAGTCTCTTACAATAGCCATCTATCTGAATAAGTTATAGACAGAGGATAGGAAAAAAAATATCCAGCATGAGGGTAAATTTGTTTAGTTCTTCCTAAATATCATCACTTTCTTGGAGCTGATTGCTCTGTTTCTTTTTTATGACCTGTTCTCCCCATAATTCCTTCTTCCAGAAACAACTCACAAAGTCAGGGACTTTGAAGAATTAAAAAAACTTTATGACCTTTATCAAGATGAAGGAGATTCACCACACTGATCACTGAGCAGAAGAAATTGTAAAATGGAACTTTTAATATTTTAAAGCCATTTGGAATACAGTTCGCATGAATGATTCTGTACCATATACAAACTGGTGGAGAGATGATGACCCCGGAGAATTTGCACTGACAGCCTTGGGAGAAAGACACGCGGGAGTAACTTTTAATTGCATATTTAATTGACCTTGCAGAAAAATGAAACTCTTATTTGGCACTGGGTACAATTACATAAAGATTTGAAAATATTATTATCCAAAAAAGATACTCAGGCTATTTTATGGTATTATTAGAATCATAAAATAATCTGCACTTTGCATTCTTTTGATGGTGCTAAGAAAATCACCATTCTGCTTTATAGGAAATGGGTGGAAAAGTAGTTCTTCTGACAGAAATTTTAGTAATTTATGACAAATAAATTTATAAAAGACTAAAAAGTATTCAAACATCATTTTGAAGCTTTCAGATTTATAGCTAACACAGCTAAGATGTATTTTATACTTAATGCAGTTATGCATTTATAGCTAACACAGTTATATTTAAGGTAGCTTATTGCTCTTTTTTGGCCAGTTGGATACTAATGTAATTTACAGCCAGATAAAATAAGTAACTTTTCCACATATGTTTTCACTTTGAATGGAGCTAGAGGAATTATTGGTTTTAAGGAACGATTATATCTATTTCTTTCAAGGGGATTTATCCTAAGAACCTTTAAAAAAACAAGACTAAAAGATAACATATTTAGGCAAAACCATTGGTTCCTATAAAGTAGAACCTAGTGAAGGTCCTATGTATAAGGGGAAACATAAAGATAACTTTAGAAGTCATAAAGTAAGAAACGATCACAGTTTAATTTGAAAGAAAGCAATGGTATCTTCTCAGACCCAGGATATAGACCAGGAAGTCAGTTGCCATGACTGGCAATGATTTTGAGTGAAAATGGCTCTGAGGACAAAAGGAACTGTGACCTATTAAAACTGCAGCTTGGCTATTTATGAGTACACTTCCATTTAGAATTGCGTGAGTTGCAGTGATGTCTCGCAAAATATAAGCCACGAAACATCTGATGATGCTTAATGCCACAGCCATTTGTTCCCATCTTAGGCTACATTAAAAAAAGTAATATCCAGTTCACAGGAGGGGAGCATCCTGCTGAAACTACCTTTCTGAACCATCCTAGTTTAGCCCAAGGGAAGTAACTCAAAGCAATGATGTAAGGAATAGAAACAGTATTCTTTGATTTTTTTTTTAGCTTAAAGATTTCAGGGGATATCAGTTGTAGTCATTCAAAAATTGTGGAGCTCTTATGGAGAAAACAATTTGATTTAGTTTGTTTTAAATAATAAAGATACTCATTTACTAGATTTATGGTCCAGTGCCACAATAAATCTTCATACCTATATTACAAACTCTGGGGTATCATGGTATATGATCAAGGCCCAAATTGCCTTTGAAATTTATGGGCAATCATTAAAGTCCCCAGTCGCTGGACATGCAGTGTTGCATAGAGCAGGATGTATAACACCTGTCCTCTAGATACTGGCAAGAACACTGCTCCATCCATGTAGAGAAGAATAAAGACACAGTCCCTCTCAACACAGAGTCAGAGCAGAGAGAGGACAAGTAGCTGTTCAGGCCACAGTAGCACAATATTGAAGAGTTTGCCAGCCAGTCTCCTGAGAGGTTTATTCATTTAGATTCAGCAAGTAGAAAGATACCACATGTCAAGCAAGGAGATACTGAACTAGAAACTATGGGTATGAAGTTAAGGAAGAAATAGTTACTGCTCTTAAACTATCCTACTGAGATGTGAAATGGGAGACTGTGTTTGCACATGTGTGCATATTTGTGCATGAGTTCTCAAGGCGGTCTTTATATACTCTGAAAAGAACATGTATTGGGTTAATTGTTTGATGCTGATGTTTAATTTATTGAAGTCAGAAACTGGAATACTTGATTTTTCCATAAACTTTAGGTTCTACTTTAAAAATCTTATTATTTTACTGTTTGGAATCTAGAAAATTTAATAATCACTTTTAAAAGACCTTTGGAAAATATTTGGTCGCATTTAAAGACATCTTGCACTTTGATGGGGAGAGGGAAGGAACTAAGGTGACCACACCTGAGAGGAGACATCATACACTGTCAGAAAGGTAACAAGGATGCAAAATATGGTCCTTCATTAAAAAATAAATAAAAAATAAAAATACCCTGTAACAATTTTAATCTGCATATATAAATTAATAATTTCCATTTTACATATATCAATTATCTAAAACTCAAAGTCTTCCCCAATAATAATGGGAGAAGGGGATGAGGGTAGGCAAAGGGTAAAGAGGATAAAGAGGATCAACTGTATGATGGTGGACAGAAACTAGACTTTTGGTGGTGAATAAAATGTAGTTATACAGATGTGGATTTATAATAATGCTGTATACCAGAAACCTATATGGAATTATAAGTCAATATTACATCAATAAATATTATTAAAAAATGAAGAATACTACCCTTCAAGGTTGCTTTGGGGGCTTCCTAATTGATTTTGAGGTTGTACTAGAGAAAAAGAAAGTGCTTCCCAACATATACTAGTGATTCTTTAATATAATGAAAAAAAAAGATTTAATAAAAGCAGAAAAAAATAAAGATCTTTCTGAGGCAGTGATTTATATTGTCATTTTTCACAGCATCCTGATATTTCCTTTTTATGTAAAGGTTTACCAGAAAAAAGGGAGCTTAAAAGTAACATCTCTATTTGCTTTTTTTTATCAAAGATTTATTTTAATTTATTTATGTATACAAGAACTGGGGTATAAGCCAGAGGTGCGGGGGGTATGGGGGGGCAAGAAGATTCACCAGAGACAGAGTGGGGAGCAGAACAGGCAGATCTACTGAAATATACTGCTGAGGGGAGCAGCGGGTGAGACAGAAGAGGTCTGCTGCACCATGGGGGTTAGCTCCCTGGCTGGGGATCAAACTCATGCTATAGTGGCTGGCAATAGCTTAATAGCACTGAGACTAACCCCTGTGCCACCAGGAAGGCTCACATGTGTATTTGCTTTGTGGGGATTTTCTGTTGTTATGAATAGCTACAGCCTTTATAATAGATATGCGTCTAAGTGTTGAAAATTATTTCTAATTAGGAGTAATTTCCTTATTTATTTCTCACTATTCATAGTAAATGCTCTATTGCACAATATATAATTTTATCTACACTCTGAGAAATACCAGAAGGCAAATTTGTGACTCAGAAAATATAGTCCTTAATCATTAAATTAATTCAACATATTCTTCCAAATAAATATATGCTGAAATAACTAGCATGAATTTGTCTTGCTTTAGAGAAAAAAGTTCAAACATCGTTCCCAGTTTTAATTAGCAGTTACTATTTTTCGTGGAGCTTTTTCATAAAAAAATATATTCTATATTTTTATTCCAAACCAAAAAAAGAAAGAAGATTCTTTTTCTGCCTCAGTTTCAGTGTATCTCTTTTTTTTTTCCAAGTAAAATTTAGGTATTTATTAATTTTTCTTTTTCTTTTTTCTTTTATCTATTTTTACAACATTTTTCATTTTTGTACAATGTGTGCATTTTCATCTTGGTTATAGTCCCCGTAAAATTCCCCCCTCCTCGTTTTAATCCTACTCCCTTTTCTCCCCCTGTTGTGTGTTTCTGGGTAATAGTTGCTTGTTGATTTTGATTTTTACTTTATTATAATTAGTCTTTTGCCTGATCCCTTATTTGGGTTTTCTAAATTCCTGCTATGAGTTTTGCTCCACACATCAATTTGTTGGAAGATTGTTGATTTGGTGGATGTGAAAGTTCAAAGATGACAGCTAAGACAATTATATAGAGGTCTACAGTGCCTGTGGGGTTCATGAGAGGCAATCAAGCACTATAAGACTTTTAAAAATCAAAATCTAACAAAGGCCTTTCACCATGTATTGCTCATATATTTGAGAAACATTAAATTTACAAAGTGTTTAAATAGAAAAGCATTGGGTAGAATGAATGAGAATAAAGAGCCACAGAAAGAAAAATTTATGTGAATACTAAGCTCTTCAAGGACATTCAAGGACATTGAAAAATCTCATACCACCATGTCTTCATCACTTTATCTATTAATGATCAGAATTCCTCCAGGTTGTTATTTTTCACTGACTTAGGCAGGCTTTACAAAAATTTTCTGTGTTGTTGTTAAATTTATATCATTAAGACAAACAAATAAAAATTATCACCATGCAGTTCTTTAATTACAATTTCAGCATTTTCTGGGCAATTAACTTGTCTTAGGCAGAGCTGGTGTTTCACGTGAGGTCTGGCAGCTATATATACGATGAAGATGTTCATCCCACTTGTGGCAACATGGGTGGAGCTGGAAGGGGTCATGCTCAGTGAAATAAGCCAGAAAGAAAAAGAGAAATATCAGAGGGTTTCACTTACATGTGGATTATAGAGAAACCAAACAAAGGGTCAGGAAAAAGACAAAACATGCAAGCTGCCCACATATCTGAGGCTTCCAGCAGGTGGGGCGGTAGGGGAACGGGTCAACATGTGGGAGGGAAGCGTGCAAGGGACTGTAGTGATGGATCACGAGTGCTGTGGTGGTGGGAGAACTACGGGGACTACACCTGAGAGGAGAGATCAAATACTGTCCAAAAGTTAATGATGTAAGAAAAAAGAAGTACTAAAAATAAAAAAAATGGAAAGGATGCATGGTTTGTTGTCATTTATGCACGGGTCAGTGGGTTGTCACATAACTGCCATTTAGTGCCTCATAGTGCTCAGTAACAAAGATAGCATTAGAGATAATTAAGGAAGCTGTTTTTTCAGCTCTTTGATTACATCTGCCTCCTTTATCTCCCCAGCCTTCACATTTACTTGAAACAGCTGAGTGAATTTCAACATCTTCCCTTTTTGGTATGTGACATTAGAACTCTGCTCACTTAGTACTTCAGTAACACTCATTGCTTTTTCAGCATATTTCAAAGCTTTTTTCTTTCCTAAACTTTGAGCTAACAACTACTGAGAACCTATTTCTCCTTTACTGTGGGGCATACAAAGATTAACTAAATGTGATCCTTCTCCACAAAGAGCATAAATAACTAGCGTTCAAGTTGGTATCTCAAAGGAAAGGGCAAGCGGAAATTGAACAATAGAGAACTTGCCTCAGATTAGAGGCTTCTGGGTCTTTTAACTGGACCTTGAAAATGGGCAAAGTACCGACAATGGATATGGCAGAGTTCTACTCTCTTGAACGCGTGATATCAGTTTTTGGCCCCTATCTATTGTCGAAACCCACTTGGTACAACTACCTTCACATTAGCGGATGCTTTAAGTGAACTCCCAGTGGCATTTTTGTCTGTTCTTGAAATGCTTTCTTTTCTTGGCTTATTCAGACGCTACTACTCTTCTGATTATCCCCCTATGTTGGTGACCACTTGTTTCTAGCTTCCTCTTGTTGTAACCTGCTTTTACAGATCTCCACATTTCAGCATGGTGCAGAGTTGAGTACTCAGACCTCTGTTCATACCATTTAGATAGGTGAGTGGTTCTTTAAACCTAGTTGTACATTAGAGGAGATTTAAAAATTCACCAACACCTTGACTCCCCTGCATAGATTTGGCGTCAACTGGTATGGGGGTTAAGGAGTAGATCACAATTTTATTTTAAAGCTTTCCCCATGAATTGAGTTTCTGAAAGGGTTGAGAATCACTGAATAGAATATGATCTTATCCAGTTCAGTAACCCACAAATGACACAAAAAAATCGGGTGATTCTTATAGACTTCTCTAGCCTTGAGCTCTCCCTTGAACTCTGACTCATGACTTAGAGACTATTAGACATTTCCATTTTGCTGTCTAATGCCCATTTTAAAGTTAGTGTGTCCAAAAATCAACCTTTGATTTCCACTATCCTTCCTTTCCTCCAGTGTTTCTTATCTCTGAAGATGGTCATAATTCTTGCCAGAGTCCAAACCAAGGATTTTTTTTTTTTAAGATTTATTTATTTATGCATACAAGAGCTGGGGTACAGGCCAGATGCGCGGGAGTGTAAGAGGATTCACCAGAGACAGAGTGGGGAGCAGAACAGGCAGACTGACTGAAATACACTGCTGAGGGGAGCAGCAGGCGACTCAGGAGTGGCCTGCTGCGCCATGTGGGTTGCCCCATTGCTGGCCGGGGATCGAACTCGTGCTGCAGAGGCTGTGCATTGCTTCATAGTGTGGTGCTTAACCCCTTGTGCCACCAGGGAGGCCCCAAACCAAGGAGTTATCCAGGATTCCTCCCATACTTTCATTTCCCATATTCAAATATCAGCAATTCTTTGTCCCTATTTTCCAAATTAATCTTTAGCTTGCTAATTTTATAACACCTCTACCTCAATTTTCCTAACCTAAACCAAAATCATTTCTTAGACTGGTCCCATAACCTAACTCATCTGCTATGTTAACTTTTTCAACCACCCCCATAGTCTCTGTACACTTGCAAAGCCATCCTTTTGAAAAATCTGACCAGTTCTCTGTTTTCAGTCCTTCAAATACTTTCCCTACACTAAGAATAAAACCCATGCTTTTACCATAGTCTGTCGCCTCGGGGTATTTTCTAGTTACTCTGAACGCATTTCCTGCCTTCTTTCTTGAAACTCTTCACTCACTGCATAAACTACACTGGCTTCTTTGCTCAAGTACCTCACACATGCTTCCATCAAGTACCTTCAGACCTATTATTACATAGGTCCCAACATAGTGTGACTAGCTCTCATATTCAGAATAATGTTGCTTTGTCACTGCCCTCGGGGAAGATGTCCCCCGACTGCTCCATTGCAGGGAGTAACCTCTACCCCTCTTATTTTTTTATACATGACATTATTATATGTTCATTTATATAATTTAATTTTTTTATTGAAGTAACATTGATTAACAATGCTGTTTGTGTTTTAGAAGTATGGGACACCCCCCACCACCACCACCAGGTGCTGTTAGCACACCGCACACACCAACTCAACATCAACACCCTCGTGGTCCACTACAGTAGCCCATTGTGCTCCTTCCCTACTTTGTTCTTGTCCTACCCCCACCCTCACCGTAGCCTCACTTCTTTTTTTTTTTTTTAAAGATTTATTTATTTATTTATTTATACAAGCACTGGGTACAGTCAGAAGCACGGGAGGGTGAGAGAATTCACCAGAGCCAGAGCGGGGAGCAAAGCAGGCAGAAGGACCGAAGCACACTGCTGAGGGGAGCAGCGGGTGGCAGGAGAGGTCTGCGCGCCATGTGGGACCCTTCTCTGGTGGCCGGGGAGCAGCCGGGGATGGAACCGGTGCTGCAGAGGCCGCGGGCAGCTTCGCAACCCAGCGCTCAACCGCTGTGCCACGGGGAGGCCCGTAGCCTCACTTCTATAGTCAGCTTTCTAGGGTTTTTTAATTAGTTTGGCTTTATCTTACCGTTTGGTTTCACTATATTCCACATATAAGTGACACAATCCAGTATTTGTCTTTCTCCTTCTGACTTATTTTGCTTAGCATAACCCCTTCTAGCTCCATCTATGTTGTCAGAAATGGCAAGAGTTTAACTTTTTTGATAGCTGATTAGTATTCCATCATGCATATATACCACATCTTCTTGATCCACTCATCTGTATTTGAGCACTTAGGTCATTTCCATGGCATAGCTATTGTTAACTAGTGCTGCAGTGAACATGGGAGTGCATGTTCCCTCTGAATTAGTGTTTTTGCATTCTTTGGGTAGATGCCTAGGAGTGGAATTGCTGGGTATGGCAGATCCATTTTTAATGTTTTGAAAAACATCATAATATTTTCCATAGGGGCTGAATCAGTCTGCAGTCACACCGATATTACAAGTTGGTTCTTTTTCCTCCATATCTTTGTCTGCACTTGTTATTTCTGGTCTTTTTGATACAGGTCATTCTCACAAATGTGAGGTAGTATCTCATTGTGTTTTTTTAATTTTTTTTAAGTTTTTATTTATTTATACAAGAACTGGGGTGCAGGTCAGAGGCACAGGAGGATGAGAGAATTCACCAGAGACAGAGCAGGGAGCAGAACAGGCAGATGGACCGAAGACACTGCTGAGGGGAGCAGCGGGCAAGGCAGGAGAGGTCTGCCACGCCATGTGGGTTTCTCCCTGGCTGGCCGGGAATCGAACCTGCGCTGCAGAGGCTGTGGACAGCTTCACCGCATGGTGCTCAACGCACTGCGCCACCGGGGAGGCCCTCTCATTGTGTTTTGATTTTCATTTCTTTGACAGTAAGTGATGATGAACATTGTTTTATGTGCCTGTTGGCCACTGTTTATCTTTGAGAAGTGCCTGTTTAGTTCTTCTGTTAATTTTTTGATTGGGTTCTTTGTCTTCTTTTTGTGGGGTGGTATTATTTTTGGTAGATCTTGGATATCAGTCTTTTTTCAGGGATATGATGTGCAAATATTTTTTTCTCATTCAATAGGGTGTCTTTTTGTTTTAGTGATGGTTTCTTTTACTGTAAAAAAAAATTTAGTTTGATACAGTCCCAATTGTTTATATTCTCTTTTGTTTTCCATGCTGTTGAAGAAGAATCCACAAAGACATCACTAAAGCCTATATTGTAGAGTGATTTATTGTTTCAATTAGCTTTTCAGTGGAGTCTTTAGGGTTCCCTGTATATTATCATGTTTTCTGTAATTAATGATAGCTTTACCTTTTCTATCCCAATTTGTATGCCTTTTATATCCTCCTCTTGCCTAATTGCTCTCACTTGGACTTCCAGCACTTTGATGAACAGTAACGGTGAAAGTGGACATCCTTGTCTTGTACCAGAGCTAGTGGTGCAATAACCTAGTGTGGGGGCATGTGTTGACACTGTGCCTGGGAGAAAAGATGTCTTTTTGGCCTAGACTGCTTGGTCCACAGCATCTATAACTGTCTGAACCATGTCAAACACTATGGGGAGAGTTCAGAGTGTCTGTAAATGCTGTTGAGATCTTATCATCTCCCCGTGTGTGGCCTTTCTACCACTCGGGGCCTCTGCACCTGTGTGTGTATGGCCTCTCTATGCACCCGTGTGTGTGTTTGTGTGTGAAGGATTTGGATAAGGCATTCCTGCATGACTGCCTTAAGACAATAGCCCACATCACAAGGCAGCCAGGGACACCTAGGTAGCTGTTGACTGATTGTGTGGCCCTTGTCTGAGGTAGTCTGGGAGTAGCTCAGAAATTACATCAAGTGCCTGCACAGGAAGTCCTCCCTGTATACATGGCTGGCATGCCACTTCCTGTTCCCCTAAGGTTGATTACCCTATGTCTCCCCTGGACACTGCCCCTCCTGGTATTGTCACATAATCAGTCATGCTTGTTTATTACTGCTAATAAATAGCAAGAGGGCTGCTCACTGAGCAGCAGAGTCTTGCCTTACAAACCTACTCCATGACTCATCCCTCAGAGTGTCCCCTGGGCACGGGCTAACGAGTTCCTGACCCAACACCCCTGGATCAGCAGTTATATACCAGGACAGGCATTGGTGGTAGCCTGAATTGTTGTTTTTGACACACTCATCTGTGGTGACCAGCTCTTGGTGTCTATGTAGTAGTAATGGCCAGACACACATGTAGTGGTGGGGGTCAGAACCAGCAGAAAAGCCAGGACCTACTAATTGCTCACTGGCAGCTACAAGGACCTTGGTTGACAATGATCGCACACTCTTACCCACCCTTCCCCATGCACTCACAGTGCAGTGGAGGTTGGTGACAGGGGTCTGTGTGGAGGTGTGCAAGTGCCATATCTACAGGTGAACATGGTGGTGCAGGCTGGTGAACATGCAGCTGCAGGGGCCCCGATTGTTAACTTGCTTTCCTATTACGATACACTGATCCTCATGCTGTGCACAGTGCAGTGGAGGATGGTGATGGGGGTTGGGTTGGGGGCATGTAAGTGCACAGCTGGAGGGGCTAGCCCTGAGCACTCACACACAGTGGAAGTCAGCTGCAGGGGTTTTGGCTGCTGTCTTATTCTCTCAGGCCGCAGAGGCCTGAGTTGGCTGCCAATGCCATTTCAGATTCCAGTGGGAGCTAGGGGGAGGGGGAGGCAGCACTGATGGACTTAGGTGACTAGCATCAGTGAAGCTTTTCACCTGTCAGGTGATATTTGTAGGTGATCTGTTGTAACTATGGTGGTCATTATTGTCATCAGTGACAACATCTGTTGGCTTTGTCTGCAGAGCTGGTCACTGAACTGAAATTGCTCACCTTAATGTGTGGCTGCTACTAGTAGCCCTTGCTTTTCTGCTTTATTCCTAGTTATCTCTATATACCTCAGCTTTCTGGTCTTCATGGAAGTAAACCGAAGGGGGGACCATCATGTGGTGCCAAAATGCTGGAGAAGCTGGTTGTTCACTATGCTTTTCCTTTCCTGGTGAGGGGAACTCTTTCTAGCTGACATACCATATTCTGATGTGGAGATGGGATGAAACAGACAAAACTAAGTTATCTTCCTTCTTGTGTGATTATTAGGTTTTTTGTCCTGCAGTGTTGCTAAAATTTTTTAAGAGGGATCGAGAGCTCTCCCAGTGCTATTTTCATTTGTGGATTGATGTCTAATTGTTAATTTTTTGTGGCAGGACAAGGAGGCTATGGTCTCCTACACTGCCATCTTGGTGATGTTACTCCTGAAGGTGAGAACTGAATGTGACCCAAATATGAAGAGAAAAAAAAATAACAGAATCTATTTCAAAAGTAAATCAAAAATATATTCTAAAATGTTCACTTATATGAATCTGATCTTTGGCAGTGTGGTACTTAGCTTTTGCATAAAATGGGAAGGATCATCCTCTATTATATTGCTAGTAAATGATGCTGGCATTTCAATATGTAAATTCTGAATCTTATAGGAAATGTAGGAAATGTGAATCTGATCAGTAAGCTTCAAAGCAGAATAGCTAATGTACAAGATTTAACAGTGCTTACTATAAAATTAAAAAACATAATAAGGCAGAAACATTTATTCCACCCCACTAAATGTCTTACCATACTAAATCATAATAAATGAATACCCTGATAATGCAATTTTGTTGTTTTTACTCATATTAATTTTAAAGCCTGCATACCTTTCCTTCTGGTCCATTACTGAAAATTATTCTAAACACAGTGCTGGACTAAACATGAATATGAGATGTGAAAATGCAATATGTCATTGCAGTGAGAGGGATGGAGAAGTGTGATCTTACTTGAACATCTAGTAGCTTCTGTTAGAGGGAATAGAATACTTTTTAATGTGTGAGGGGGAGAATTAAGTGTATTCCCTTGTTCTCTCTCTCTCTCTCTGTCTCTCTCTCTCCCTCCCTCCCCCACTCTCCCTCCATCCTTCTTTTTAGCAGTTTCAAAGTCTACATCAGGATATCAAAAGAACTGGCATAATTTAAATAAATAAATATCCAAACACAAGTAAACTTTTTGAATGTTAAATTAATAGTTCATTTATCTTCACAATCTGATTTATATTAGGTTATCCCAGAGTAAGGACTCATGCCTTGATAAAATCTTAAACTCTAATTTTTAACATTTTCTTTTATGATGATAGATATCAATTACATGATTTTCAAAAACTGCACACACTATCTGGATGATAGAATTATCACATTCCACCAGGTAGAGTTGTAGGTGAATAGACTATACAATAATTATTTCCACTAACTGGCACCTTTGTTACTCTTAAAACAATGAAGCTGAGGTTTGAATTCTGTGATTGGTTGTAAATCATTGGCCATTTTCTGCAATTTCAGAGCTACAAAGTACCAAACCAAATGTGGAAAATAATAAACTGATAGGAATCTTCACTCCTGGAGGGGAAATGTTCTGTGATATGTTTCATTGTGATTTAAAACTAGTGTGATTTTTTTATATAGTCAGAAGACATTTTTAGTAAAAAAAAAGATTTATTCATCCATGAACCAAATCTCCTATACCTCATAATTGCAAATGAATAAGGACATACCAAACAGAAATCCTAGAACCCTAGTTTATGAATTTAAAAGCAAGTTGCATCATTTTGATAATTTTATAATCCTCCTATGCTTAAGGACGCATAAGCTCTTTCCTACAATAAAGCTAAAGTTTTCTGATAAACATAGTCATACAACCTCGGACCTAAGAAATGAATAGAAAGAGCATAACAAAATTATATTTGGAAAAGTGCTTGCTGTGCCCCTTGATTTCTAGGCTATAGAAGGCTCTTATTCTCATGTAACTACACAAGATTCCTGCACATTTTGTCCACAGAAGAAAAAAATCAAATAAAAATTATATAATTAAAATGTAATTAATCAGCTGAACATGATGTATGTTTTAACAATCCAGACTTTTACTTTCCTCTCTCCCCAGAATTCCATATAAAGCTAGCTTTTTATAAAAGAGATACCTTTCTAGATTATTATTATTAGACTTGTATGGTACTTAGAGTTTTTATTTTAATCTTAAAGCTTTATTTTCTTCACTTTGACACCAAAAAAAAAACTGGAATAATAAAAAATACAAACAACGTCTCTGAGTCCTAAATAGGAGCTTTCTAAATAGTTGTCTACAATGAAGTTATTTTAAGATTTACCCTGGTAAAAGGAGCGAATAATAGATTTTTACGTCTTGCCTCCCTTCCTTTTGATTTATTCTGAGTATGCCATTATACTTAGTTGCATCTAGTCCTCCAGCTAGTGTTCTCTTTTGTGTCACAAAAAAAAAAAAAATCAATGAAAAAATGCCTCCAGTTAGAGTTAGAGAAAGGAAGGATGCATTTAAAGAACTAATTTTTCACTTCCCTTATTGTAGATTTCTCCAGTTTACCATCAGTTACTTCTCTTGATGTGGTGTTTTAGAAACTGTCTACTCTACTTCTTTCGAAATATATCATGGAAGTAAAGATTTAAATTTGTGGATTTTTCTTTCCAAGTTCTGATTTTGATTGTTCCCAGAGCAATAAAATGCACTCTCTGGGAGGTTATAATACAACACAGAGAACAAAGTTTAAACTCTGGAGGAGCTATATTTTATCAGGCCACAGAGTAGTCCTAAGGGAAGAATGCCATCAGGACATGTTTTCAAAACTGAAATGGAAAAGGGCTATCATTATTATTTGCAAGCATCTATTATAATATGCGGTGTACTGTAGTATGACCAGCGAGGCATACAGAATTGAGAAATGTGTCTCCTGCGCTTGGAGAGTTTATAGTATCTTGGAGAAGATGTGCAAACGTACAAGTAACTCTGATCACAGGGGTTAATGAGGTGCAGAGAGTGAATGGATGAATGTGCATTCTCAATAGAGAAAAAAAAAAGAGTTTCAAGGTTCCAAATTGAAGCATTGCTGTTGTGATACGAGATATTAAACACTGTGTGTTTATTAAACAATGTGTGTTTAATGATAGACATTTCTATCAGTTTTCTGGAAGCTGCTGTACAACATGGTAGTAACTAGCCACATGTGGCTAATTACATTTAAATTAATTTAAATTTAAAAATTAGTTCCTCGGTTGCACTGGTCACATTTCAAGTGCTCTTTATGACTAGTGGCTACTACATTGGATAGAGGAGATATAGAACATTTGTGTCATTGCAGAAAATTCTTTTGAACAACACTGTTCTAGAGCCTGCCTCTTTTATATATTAAAGACTGACTGAGTTTATTGCCATTAAAATTAGTATGGACACATGATTGCTTGAAATACTGAGAGGTCATCCATTTCATAAATTGCAAAATTCACATCCTTGAAAATAAGTGGAAATACTTTCAGAATTTAAGGAGAGATGATTTGAAGGAATAAAAAATATATATTGTAAAAAAATCTATTTATTTTAAAGTATAAACTATGCCCCTGTAATTTAGAAAAATGCAAACATATAGTATGATATTATAAATATTGGCAGTATTAATTGAAGGCGTTCTAATTTAATGGGAGTTAAGGCAGATTAGCCTCAGCCAAATATAATTGACTTTGAGACTAGACATAGAACTAATGTACTTGAAGCAATATTGAACTTGATTGTTTCCATGGGAACATTCCTGGAGTGGCTGCTGCTTAAAAGGGGTGTTGAGGGCAGTTACACAGATTTGGTGGTATCTGTGCAGTCAATTCAGATTCCAGCCAAGGAATGATTTTATTTTTTTTTATTTATGACTTTTTTTTAACTAAAAGAAAAGTAAAATGTACTTATACACATTGCACCAAGCTAGAATATACAGCATTAGAATGCATGGTTGCTCAAGGAAGGATCAAGACCAAGATTTACAGCCAAAATCTGCCCTTGACTGGACAGATTACAGGAAGCAATCTGCATTTTGCATAATGACTGGATAGAATATATTGCATAGAAAACAAAGAATGGGGACAGTTCTTATAGGCCATGTCATGGACATTTTACAGGGGAAAGGGAAAAGAGTATTATACAATAAAGAGAGTCCTTAACCAGAAGAGTAGCATTTCAGCAAAAACTTTTGTGATTCAAGAGTGAAATGGGATACACAGAAAAAGGTCAACATGATCTGGAAGAGGGAAATCTAGCCAGTAGTCCAGAGACTGGTGCTCACCATGTTGCCATAGGGCTCTTACCAAGTCTTCACAGAGAGAAAAGTGAATGTTGATATTGAAACTACACTTAGGTGCCTTTTGTAGTTGTATATAATTTTATGACTAGTTTGATATTTATGTAGCATTCAATCCATGTTGTGAATTGAATTGAATTGTTGTGAGTCAATCGTCATTACAAATCCTCTTAACATCTTCAGGTCTTTATTTTAAACAGAGCACCAGACACTGTTGCTGATCCGTGCTCAGTTATATTGACCTTTCCTGAGTGAGAAAAGAGCTACAGAACCTGGCAAGCAGTGCCACATACACAATGGTGGCTGAGTGAACCTGATTTCATTCAGTCAGCTCAATACCTCATTGGGGAATACACTATTATTATTCAGAACTTGCTGATGTAAAAACTGAAGCCTGGATGTATTAACATACTGCCTGAAGTCACATAGTGTGTGACAAAGCCAGATATGAAACCATCTTCTACTCATTCTAAAAAAGGCTTGCATCCTGCTCACGACCATCTACTCTCTTCCTTCTGTAGAGCCTTGTAGAAAAAAAAAAATTCTGGAAAAAAAATACAAAATCTCATAGACATATTGTTGGTGTTCTGATTCTCCCCTAAAATTTGCTGCTACCTACAAATACCTGAGAGGCTGAAAGATATTAAAACAATTTTTATTCCCATTGCCATTTTGACAGGGATTTGATTCTTTATGAAACTATGAATGTCTGTGTAAAAACATTGATATTATGGCTAAATAACTTATTTTACAAATATATACACTACATGTATAAAATTACACTTTAATGTATAGTAAATCACATAGAAATATTTAAATTGCAAAATGCTTTTTACACACTATAAGCTCATTTACATAAGGGGAACGTGTGTAAGAAAGAGCAAAATATCACTAACAAGAAATATACCAAAATATTCAGAGCAGCAGTATTAGAAGTAATGTTTAATTTATTGATTGTGATGATCTTTTATTGTGCTAAAATTTTATTATAAAAATTTTAAAGCACACTTTGAACTTGAAAGAACTTTATAGCTCATTTTGCTTTAGTTTGCATCAGTATTTTCTAGAATGTATTTTTAAAATAGATATAAAACATTAGTAAAAAAAATGTACTGGGTTATTCTGTATTTTTCTTCTGTTCACCCAGTATTTCTTTTTCTCAAATATTTTTTACTCCATTTTATTTTTTCCCCAAAAGAAGGCATGGAGTCCTAGAAACCAACAATATTTATGCGGAAACCTCAAGCTCATTCTTTTAGTCTATTGGGAGCAGCCTTTGAGTGCTCTCCTCACAAGGGATTTCCCTAGTAGCCGTAGGCGGAAAGGTAAGGCACTGATGTAATTGTCAGACTGTGATACTCAAGATATTATTGGCCTCCCATGCCTGATTCACTGTTGGTAAGCTGGCATAACTGTGTACTTACTCTTTTGGGTACAAACACTTAGAAAAACCATAGCTATAGTCTACTACCACCTAAGCTGAAGAAGGGCAGGACCAGACAGCAATACCTCTTTAACTTGTGAACTTAAAGAAAATATATAGTGGTACTTTTGCTTGAGGAGCAGGAGCTATATGACAAAAACCATTTCTGAGTCAGCAGAAACAGGTGTTCTCATTCTCCTTTACCTGACACTTTATGTCAAGAAAGTGAAGGACTGTTTCCTTCTTTCCTTCACTAATCATCTCTGACATGCACCTGGCTACCCACTCCAGGATACTGTGTCTTCAGCATTCTGCAGCAAGCACACTGTCTGAGAGTCTGAAATCTGCTTTGTCCCCTGCTTATTCTTCTTTTGATGTGAAGTTAGGTAAGGCCTCTGTTATCTGTGCTTAACCTGCCACTCACTGTGGTAATTTCCTTTACTTAAAAAGAATCAGATAAATGAGCCTGGGTAATTTAGACTTAAAATATTTTCACAGGAATTAAATTATCCTACTGCTAAAATAGTGTGCTTTTCATTTTCTTAACCTGTATAAATCAGCATTCTGTGAAATGTGCACTGTGATCATTAGGATGATTAACCGCTTTTACTCAGATAGGTAATAAGGTACTGTGGTCCTATATGATTGCAGAAAGCTGGGTATGCAAAGTTCAAGTTTGCTTTACCCAGAGTTTTTAATATCTCTCAGAACATCGGGCTCACGAAGCAGGCGGCCACATATTCATTTTCCAAACCGATTTCATTAGAGAAAACTTTACTTTTCTAACCACCATTAAGCAAGAATACTCTTTGGAGACATATCAGTTTGTAAAGCAATCTTTGCCACACAAAGTGTGGTCTTAGGAACCTCATTAGCTCAGCTTTACCTGGGAAATTGTTCAAAATGTAGAATCTCAGACACTGCCCCACACTTGCTGAATCAGAATATCTGCATTAACTAGATTCCCAAGTGATTCATATAGATGCTTTAGTGATTTCAATGCACATCTGTTGAACACCTACTGTAGTCAGATATTGCTAAGAACTGTCAAATATATATCATTTAATCTTAAATGTCAGACACAGACTTCAATGTTCTTACATATCCTAGGGTTAATTTACACTAGGAAAAATATGAAAATGCAAGGTGTAGCCTGTTAGGAAATAGACTCTTTTTCCAGAGATATCACTGCTGACATCAATTTTTTAAAGACATTTTTCTTTAAGATTAGATTTAGATTCATTGCAAAAATGAGGTGAAAATACAGTTTCCATATGCCTGTTGTCCCTCTCCTCCACACGCACATTCTCTCCAACCATCACATTACATACCTACATTTGACACATCCTCATCATCCAAAGTCCATAGTGTACATTGGGGCTCACTCTTAGTGCTGTACAGTCTATGGGTTTGCACGAATATATGTATCCACCATCACAGTATCATACAGAAGAGTTTTACTGCCCTAAAAATCATGTGTTCTGACTATGCATCCCTCCCCCATCCTCTGGAGACCACTGATCTTTTTTTTTTTTTTTTAATATTTTATACTGTCAATCTTTTTTTTTTTTTAAGATTTATTTATTTATTTATACAAGCACTGGGTACAGTCAGAAGTGCGGGAGGGTGAGCGAATTCACCAGAGACAGAGTGGGGAGCAGAGCAGGCAGAAGGACCGAAGTACACTGCTGAGGGGAGCAGCGGGCGGCAGGAGAGGTCTGCGCGCCATGTGGGACCCTCCTCCGGTGGCCGGGGAGCAGCCAGGGATCGAACCGGCGCTGCAGAGGCTGCGGGCAGCTTTGCAACCCAGCGCTCAACCACTGTGCCACCGGGGAGGCCCAGACCAATGATCTTTTTACTGTCTCCTTTGCTGGAATGTCATGTTGGTGTTACATTGTATGGAACCTTTTCATAGTGGTTTCTTTCACTTAGTGATAGCTTTTAACGTTCCGCCATGCCTCTCCATGGCTTGATAGCTCAGTTGTCTGGATGTACACCAGTTTATCCATCATCTACTGATGGTTGATTTCATGTTTTGGCGATTACAGATAAAGCTGCTATAAGAGTCCTTGTGAAGGTTTGTGTAGACACAGTTTTCAATTCATTTGCATAAATGCCAAGGGATGCAAGTGCTGGATTGTATGGTAATGGTATGGTTAGTCTCTTTTTTTTATTTTTTATTCTTATTTATTTTATTTTTTAAAGATTTATTTTTATTTACTTATATAAGCACTGGGTACAGTCAGAAGCATGGGAGGGTGAGAGAATTCACCAGAGCCAGAGCGGGGAGCAGAGCAGGCAGAAGGACCGAAGTACACTGCTGAGGGGAGCAGCGGGCAGCAAGAGAGGTCTGCGTGCCACGTGGGACCCTCCTCTGGTGGCCGGGGAGCAGCCAGGGATCGAACTGGTGCTGCAGAGGCTGCGGGCAGCTTCGCAACCCAGCGCTCAACCACTGCGCCACCAGGGAGGCCCTAGTCTCTTAAAGTTGTACTCCCACTAGTAAAGGATAAGTATTCTTGAAACAGAATTTTAATAGGGATATTATTCATCATTGCTTTAAAAAACCTTGGAGGATTTACTTTAGATTCTAATTGTGATTCTTTAAATGCTATTCAAGAAAGAATTCTAATTTGTTGAAAAACAAATGTTTGAATGACACTCCATGCTTATGTGTACCTGTTATCATAAGGATGTAGATAATGAAAGTTTATACCAGAGGAAAAAATATCAAAATATTAAAGCATATATTTATATTTGATAATACATGCACAGTGTATAAGCTGGAAGTTCATTTCTAGTGCTGATATTGTTATAATTATAACAAGATAATCTATGAGCTCTCAGTAGTTAGTTCAATAGTTACAGTTTTATACTTTTCAAATTGTCTCATATATCTCAAATTAGGTATGTAAAAGATTAGAAATTGCAAGTAATTTTTTGCTTAAGAATATGTCTACATTTTAGAAGATTGGCAGAAGACTGTTATGAAAGTAAATAAAAACAACAATAGTGATTTCGTTTCTAACTAAAAATATTAATATGCCCATTTCTTATATTGAACAATGGCATGAGGAAAGGAAAGAGAAAAATAAACATTTATTTTGCTCCTACTTTCTGAACTTCATTTCATTTGATGAGGTAAATCTCTCCCTTACAGAAGAATTCCAGTTAATAATTACACAGTAAATGATAAAACTAAAACTAAAAACTCACCACGTTGCAATATCTAATACTATAAATGGCTTAGGAAATGAACATTAATAAATTAAACCACAGAACAATATATTAGGAATGAACTTTTAGCACAAAAAGATCAGGCTGTCCTCACCTTAACCATCAGTATTGTCTTACCAATTTCATCACTAACGGTCATTCAAACAGCATTCTATAAACACAGTATGATAAATAAGATACTCACCATCACCTTTGAAGTGTTCTTACAAAATAATGTGAATCCTGAATTTAATCAAGTCTTTAGGTCTCACTTCCATTTTGGAGAACTACAATAGAAGAACAAGACAGATGACACTATAGGGAAATAGACAAAGCCAGATTTGGGGACATCATATAGGGTAACTTCCCAGGTTCTGAATCGACGTCAATGTCATAAGAGCAATGCTCTGGATTGAAAATGCTTAAACAACATAGTAGCAACACGTGAAGTGGAGATACTGTTTGGATCTTGATTCAAACACAATACCTCTTGGGAAAAAGGTAACATTGGGAAATTTGATGATGGGAAGGGCATTAGATAATACAAGGAATTGTTTCACTTTTAAAAAAAATATATTTATTTATTTATGCATACAAGAGCTGGGGTATAGGCTAGAGATGCAGGGGGGTGAGAGGATTCATCAGAGACAGAGTGGGGAACAGAACAGGCAGACTGACTGACATATACTGCTGATGGGAGCAGTGGGCAAGAGAGAAGAGATCTGCTGCACCATGTGGGTAGCTCCCTGGCTGGCTGGGGATCGAACTCTTGCTGCAGAGGCTTCATAGTGCGGTGCTTAACCCCTTGCACCACCAGGGAGGCCCATGTTTCACTTTTTATAGTTATGATACTTTCATGTGTTCACATAAAAATACCTATATATTTTTAGAGATCCATGCTGAAATAAGTAAGGGCTTAGTATATTCACCTTGTAAATACTGACACCACTGACTTCCCACCAGTTTATTCTGATTTTTCCTACTCTCCCAGCACCCCCATCAGTTACATTCCTGCTTTCATTATGACTGTGCTTCCTTAATGGTCTGGGGTTTCCAATCCCCATATAAAACTTACTGTCTTCACCATGTGTGTATTTAAGACTCACATAGTCATCTGAATCATCTCAACCTACCTTTCCTATATAATCACATATGACAGTCTTTGTCCATCATGTTATCTTGTTCTCAGTGCTTTATTATACATTTTCTATTTTACTAATTTGATGTTTATCTCGCTCCTATTTTACTGTTAGTCAATGTTTATTCATTCACTTAAATATTTATGGAATGTCTACTGTGTGTCAGGTACTATTCTAGGAAATGACTATACAATAACAAACAAAACAGATTCCTGCCCTCTTGGATCTGATATTCAAATCATGGGGGAGAGGAAAATAAATGAGCAAACTGTGTAATGGCAAATGATGGTGCGTGATGCAGCAATAATATAAGAGAATAAATGAAATGGGGCTTGGGGCATAATAGCACAATTTGGTATTTTAAACAATGGTCAGGGTAGAGCTCCCTGAGAAAAACATCACTAGAATGCTGTTTGTGAGCAAAAAGGTGAAGGATATGAAAGGCTTAGCAATGTGTTTATATGAGGGCAGAGAATTTCAGGCAATGAGGTTTGCCACTGCAAAGATGCTGAGGTGGGAGCTTTTGTGCAAGTTTTCTAAAAATAGCCAGGAAACTTTTGAGGATGCTCATCCAGTATGGGATGATAAGCTCTGATAAGGACTTGATATCTTACTCTAAGGGAAATTTGAAACCAATTGAAAGATCTTGATCAGAGGAGAGATATAGTCTAATTTATATTTTAAGAGATATTATATATATATATATATATATATATATATATATATATATGCATACATGTCATTTGTTCCTAGACAGTGAAATCATTGAGAAGTGAATCTGTGTATTTTTTGCATGGTCCTCATCACTTAGCTCTCTACATTTCATAATACAGTAGCTGAATAAATAGTTGTCAGTTGATTACTGATATTAAAACATAAAGAGAAGCTTCCTCTCTAATAAATAATGTATTTTGCTCTTTTCCATCTTGCAAGATGGTGGGTGAAAAAGCTGAGAGTCTTTTTTTGGGAAATCTTGAGGCCCAGAAGATGGATTCAGTGGCAAGAAGGATAACCCCAAGGCCAAAACACCTAAGAAAGGGTCTTCCTGGTGGTGAAAGAGGTTAAGACACAACCAATGAAGCTATTACCAGCCACTGAAGCACGAGTTTGATCCCCGATCAAGGAGCAACCCTCGTGGGGCAGCAGACCTCTCCTGACTAGCCCGCTTTTCCCCTCAGCAGTATATTTCAGTCAGTCCGCCTGTTCTGTTCCCCACTGTGTCTCTGGTGAATCCTCTCACCTCCACACCTCTGGCCTGTACCGCAGTTCTTCTATGCAAAAATAAATCTTTAAAAAAAGCAAACACCTAAGAAGGGCCTCCCCGGTGGCGCAGCGGTTGAGTGCTGGGTTGTGAAGCTGCCCGCAGCCTCTGCAGCACCAGTTTGATCCCCAGCCGCTGGGCGAGGGTCCCACATGGCGCGCAGACCTCTCCTGCCGCCCACTGCTCCCCTCAGCAGTGTACTTCAGTCCTTCTGCCTGCTCTGCTCCCCGCTCTGGCTCTGGTGAATTCTCTCACCCTCCTGCACGTCTGACTGTACCCAGTGCTTGTATGAATAAATAAAATCTTAAAAAAAAAAAAAAACACCTAAGAAGGGAAAACATCACTGTAGCCAAACCCCATCCTAGTCAGAGGAATTGGCAGATATTCCAGATCTGCTTTGTATTCCAGAAAGACCATGTAAAATAGCAAGTAGCCAGTAGCTAACCCGGGATTGAAAGGAAAAAGGTTCTTGCTACTGTCACAAAACCCTTTGTTGGTGACAAGAATGGTGGTACCTGAGTGATTAAACTTTGTAAAATACCTAGATAGTATCCTACTAAGATGTGCCCCCAAAGCTGTTGATCCATGGCAAAGCACCCTGCAGTCAGCATGTGAGAAAACTAGCATCACTCCAGAGGCCATTCCTCCCATCTCCATTGGGCACCAAAGAGGCAAGAGGGTGATTTTCCTGAGGCAGCTGACCAGTGGCTTACTTTTGACCGGGCCTGTTCCTCAATTGAGTTTCTCTGCATAGAACTCACCAGAAATGTGTCATCATCACCTCCACTAAAATTGCTATCAGTGGTATGAAAATCCCCAAAGATAGCACTAACTCTTACTTTAAGAAGAAACTACATGAGCCTCAACAATAGCAAGGGGTCTCCGGGCTTCAACATGCATATCTCCAAAATATTATCTTCTTGTTGTTATGTTTATCTTTAACTCAATATTTTTGTAAAATTTTGGAGAAAAGATTAGAAAGGCTTACTTTAATTTCAATATCTATTGCTGCACTGTAAGCCATATTTATCTTTTCATATTAAAATTAGAGGTCAAATTTCTATTTTCAAGTCTGAATGAAAAAAATATGTGAAGCTCTTAGGGAAGCATTCTCCATGCAGTTTATAAATCAGGATCTTTATATTTGGGCCACATTAAGCCATGATAGGAAGCACTACAGGAAATGTACATAAACAATTTTAATCTTGAAGGTTAAATCTGTAGGAAAAATGGCAAGTTATTTTCATGGGATCAGAATTTGGGCTCTGGATATAGAACAAATCCCAGTTCTTCCACTTTTTCTCCTTGTGGCAAGTTCAACAAATTAAGCTTCTTGGACCTCAGTTACTCCATCTGAAAATGGAAAACTGCCAGTCTGGCATTAGTCCCACCAAGAGTGAGATAGACTTTCCTCAGTAGGCCCAGAGTAGGCTTCTTGTCACCTTGATATGAGAACTAGAGGCCAGTCAAGGCCCTGTGAGCTTCAGGAGGCTTATTACCAAGCTAGAAAGAAAGGTCATTCCTTAAAGAATGCACATTGTTCTGGGTTGAGAGCAGCAAGGATCCTGAAGGCTAGGAGAAGCTTCTGTTCTTGCCCAAGTCCTTCACCTCTCCCTACCTGATGAAGAGAGTATCATGTCTTGAGCTTCTGCCCTTTTCCTAATGTAAGAATCAATCACTGCTCTTCTTTTTATTACCTAGAAGAATGTGGTTTGGAGAACTCACCCAGTTTTAGGTTTATCAGCATACAGATTCTCTCTAACAATCTCATCTTTGCACTCAAGAGTTATGATGAGGTCTCTGACTCCTGTCATGTTAAGTCTCCCCGTCTCTGTCTGTGATGCCCAGGTCCTAAAACACAGGATAGGGCCTCCCTGGTGGTGCAAGGGGTTGAGCACCGCACTATGAATCAATCCGCAGCCTCTGCAGCACAAGTTTGATCCCTGGTCGGCCAGGGAGCAACCCACACAGTGTAGCAGACTCTCCTGACTCGCCCACTGCTCCCCTCAGCAGTATACTTTGGTCAGCCTGCCTGTTCTGTTCTCCACTCTGTCTCTGGTGAATCCTCTCACCCCCTGCATCTCTGGCCTGTTTCCCAGGTCTTGTATGCATAGATGAATAAATCTTTAAAAAAGAAATAAAAAACACAGGATAAATATTCCTACCCCACAAAATTATTCTTTAGATTTTACAACCATGTGAATTCTACTTATATATGCTATTGAATTCATTGCTTTTCCTTTACTAACCCTTCTGATGCTGTTTTGATTACTTGTCCAGTCAGATTAGAACCAGGAAGTGTAAAGGATGATTTATTTTGTGTCCCAACAGCAACAATTAGCCTTCGGGTTTGTTCTGTTGAGTAATTATATCCACAATACATGGCACTGAGCCTGGTCCTTAGCAACCCTTAACAAACAGTACCTATTTATAACTATCTAGGAAAGTTTAAAAATCAAACTTCATAACCAAACAGCTTATAATCAAGCGCTTTATAATCAATCAACTATTTCTGGAATACCTTCTTTCTCCTGGAAATCTTGGGGAGAAAAAAAAGGAGAAATTAAAAAAAAAACACTTCAAACTATATTTTCTGTGAAACTAAGAGATAGAAAACTCACATTCTCCAAGTTGAATGAAAATATGAGGCCACACAGGAAGCAATTAATTGTGTGAGGGCTGAGGGGAAGGACAGGTGGGAGGAAGAGAATCTTAGGCATCTCTTACAAACAGTTGCTCCCCAAAAAAGAGCATCTTGTCAGAGAGGGGGTAACTGTACCATGAAATAGAACCCTTCAAGAGTAGTGAGGAAGGAAGGTACAAGGTTCAGAAAGCATT
Organism: Talpa europaea; assembly: GCF_964194135.1. Taxonomy (NCBI): domain Eukaryota; kingdom Metazoa; phylum Chordata; class Mammalia; order Eulipotyphla; family Talpidae; genus Talpa; species Talpa europaea. The sequence goes on from NC_140081.1 coordinate 21,288,450, forward strand.
TAGGACCCCAGAGGTGGCAGAAGAAAATGCCAGGAAGAAACGGTTTGTAAGAGTGCATCATGGTTGAACAGAGGCCCGTGGAGGGAACTAGGAAATCTGGGTCTGGCAGGAGAAGTTTACCTGAACCAGATTGGGCTTTCCAAGTCAGAGCAGAACTGCCCACAGAGATGATCACAGTTTAAGACATTCACTATAGTGACAGAGGAGAAAGGTGTGAGCTTTGAAGTTTGAAATGATATCCTAGCTTATCACTGTATCCCCCACACCGTTTCCTAAGTTTAGGGAAATCCACCCTATGTAAATATAAGCAGCATGAAAGGAGAGAGTTCTCTCAAAATACAAGGATACAATAGAATAAAATACGAATGAGAACATCAATTCCTATAGATAACAGAAACACTCATCTGCAAGTGGTCTCCACAAGCAGAAGAAAATTGTTAACTTAGCATTACAAAAAGATCTGAAAAACAACAACGGAAAGCTAGCAGAACCAAATACTTTAGAGAGCAATTATAGTTATGCAGGAATACCACTGAACATAAACGGAAGAACCGAAAGGTGACCGGAAAACAGGAAGGATATGAAATGTGAATCAACCTAGCCCACTTAATAAACAAAATTATAAATTAAGATTAAATTGCCAAACATATTGAAAAATAGCTACCATAGAAAACAAGAGATAGAGAAGTAAATGAAAAGCAGAGTCAACAGAAACTGAAACAAAATAAAGAGACTAAAAAAATTAAAGTCAAAAGGCTTCTTGTAAAATAACTGATGACATATCTAGGGCTGGGACTGTAGAACGTGAGCTTAAAACATTTGGTCATACTAGAAAGAGCGGACATTATCAATACTAGAACCACAGTTGCAACGTAGTAGCCAGCTAAAATACTTGCTCCTTCAGGCTCCCATGCAACAAGAGATGCCCATTTAAAACAGTGCTGGTCAATGAGATATGAGTTGTGGGTTTCTGGGAAAGCTTTGCTTGTCTAATATAGCTGTTATCCTTTTCTACTTCCATCCTCCTTCATCCTGTCTATCAAATGGATATAAGTCTAGAATGAAACAGCTATCTCTTACTCTAAAGGCAAGCTGTATGGGTAATGAAGCCAACATGTTAAGGGAGAGGGCAGCAAAACAATTAGAAAGGCTTAAAAAATAGACCTAAATTTTCTGTAATTTTTCTTCTTTTTTAAAATGCTTTATGCATTTTTTGCATAGAAAACTGGGGTACAGGCCAGAGGTGTGGGGGATAAGAGGATTCCCCAGAGACAGAATGGGGAGCAGAACAGGCAGATCTTTTGAAATATACAGCTAAGGGGAGCAGCGGGCGAGGCAGGAGAGGTCTGCTGCACCATGTGTGGGTTAGCTCCCTGGCTGGAGATCAAACTAAGGCATAGTAGTGATAGCACTGAAAGTTAATCACTAGGTCACCAGGGAGGCCCAATTTTCTGTCATTTTCAGTTGATTTACAGGATGTTTTATTGACAGTAATCAAGAGTAGTCAGAATTAGAAAATGCAGCACATGTTAAACACCTCAGGAAATCTCTGGCACTTACTAAATTATGTCACTGATGTTAGTTCATTTTTATTCTCACATGTATAACTTTCCTTTTTGTGTTTTATCCTTTCTAAATGAGGATTTATTTGAAACTGAAGATGGTCACAAGTAGTGTCTTCTAGTGGGAACTGTGAAATAAGGCAATGTGGTGTAGTGAAAAAGGGTTTAGAATTCTACATTGGAAAACATGGGAGTTTGGTATATCTATTCAATGGAATATCATTAGCAATGAAAAAGATGAAATATTGCCTTTTGCAACAGCATGGATGGAACTTAAGGTGATTATGCTAAGTGAAAGAAATCAGAAAAGTAAAAGTCAGTTTTCAAATGGTTTCTCTCATATGTAGAATATAAAAAACCAAAAACAAACAAGCTAACAAGTAACAACAAAAATAATTCAGAGTCTATGAAATATATTGTGGTTGCCAGAGAGAGAGTTGAAGGCAGGGTGGGATCAAAGGGTAAAGCACATCAACCTCACAGTGGGAATGACACTTGAACTTTGGGTGGTGAGTGAAGTGAGGCTTATAAATTCATAGAGGTGAAGCTATAACCCTGAAGTTTACATAGTTTTGTAAACCAATAAAAATATATTTAAAAAAGAAGTCCATTGAACTCCAGTTTAGAAACTGAAGTCTTTGTGTTCGTTCATAATTTATTTAACTTAATACTATTTAGTATTAGTTTCTTCAAGATGATTCATGTAAAGCCCTTCACTAACTGGTCTGGCAAGGAGTGATGTTCAATTAATTATATCAATGATGGACAGTTTGATGTACTCTAGTAGTCTTAAGATTTACTGCCTTAATAACACAGGTCCTCTGCGGGAAAAGTACTTAAAATTTCTGTGCCTCAGTTTCATTATCAGTGAAAGGGAAGGTTAATAATAATAATGTGTGGACTGTATCGGGGATTAAATAAAATAGTCCATATACAACACATACATGTAATATAGAAACATAAAGCAAAGGTTCAGTGAATGCTAGTTCTTAGGATTATTAGTAGTAATTCTCCAAATAACTGACCTGCTCTGGCTACTGATTACTTTGAGTCACTTAAGAGCCCACAGCATCTAATCTCTAAAGAAAGGAGACTATGCACCTTGAAACTTTCCTGACAAATGTGTGCATCAGTTAGAGTAGAGCTTCCCAGTCCTGATTTTGCATTAGCTTCACTGCTGACAGTTCAGAGGCCCCATGTTGGGATCCTGTGGTGTGGCTTATACAGGGCATGCAATGCACCACACAAAGAAACAATGAGACTACCCTCTTCTTTTCTATCCAGAGATAGCCATCAGTCATCAGGTTGGAGTCATTTTCTGCCTCGCAGGGCATCATAAATGTCCAGATGCCCAAAACATTGCAATGCTAGGGCCATGTTTTGAGCAGAAACATGTTGTGTTAATATTAAAGGCATATACATGCACAAATCACAAAATTTAGGAAATCATGAGGAAATACCCAGCTTTTGGGCTTTCTGGACCAGTGGGAAGATTAAGGATTCCAACTTTGTATGGCCAAATTCAACATTACTCTTTTTTTCAGCACTTCTTTATATGTTTGTATTTTTCTCTATCTGCTAGTATAAAATGGATAGGAAATCTTAAACAGAAACAAGTACCCAATAGATGAAGGCACAGGGTTTCAAATCATGATTTTAAACTGGATTTTTTTGTTCATTAGCACTGTATTTCCTGAGGACTTACTGGGCTGGTAATGGCACGATCAAGGAGACGGCAGCAATGAAATCTCCATTTGTCATAGGGACACATTCTCCTTCCTGGTTTCCTTTCAAATGAGAGCAGAGATTGTCCCTTAGAGCAACACTCCATCTGTCTATAGTCTCTGGAGCTTGATCCCAAATTCTGGCTAATTCTGAGAAATACAAGTGTGGATAGCATAGAGCCAAAATTATGTTTTTTCTTCTTAAGGAGGCAGTGAGTTTTCAAACTGAAGTTAATATAATTTCTAAAGTTCTTGTTGAAAAGTCAGTAGTGTATGAAGACACTCAAGGATTTATAGCTTCTTTGGGAACAAACCCAGTCTCTCAAGTTCATCCATGAACTCATCTTCCTCTGGGAGGATGTGCACTTTTATTTTTGTTGGGTGAGGCATGGCAAGGACGTTCATGCATTTGGGCCATCTCCAGACCAAAAAAATCCTTGCTAGAATAGTGAATCAGGGATGGTTTAACCATCCTGTAGACACAATTAATAGATGTTCTTCTAAAGGAGTTTGCAATCACAACATCTGTTAGAAAAGTTTCATGCTAATAACCCAGGAGGGGAGAGATTCTTTGAAAAAAATGGGCTACATAGCTAGGTAATCTTTATTTTGAGATTTATTGAATATGTACGAGCCAAAGGAAAACCATCTTTCAATATGAACAGCATTAACTTTGGAAATGCACATTCAGACAAAGCCCATTCTGCAGCAGGTGCTACAGCAGTTTTGGAAAATAGTTTGGAAACCTTAGTGAGCACTCTCCCAAGTCAATATAGCTCCAGCCAAAGCATGGAGAAATACGACAAGTGAGTGTGTTAAAATAACTTTATCTTTTTCTTTGGTAAGAAAATAAGGTAATGTAAGAGGAAATTGTCTTGTAATAAGACAGAATCTCTGTTGTCCCTTATTCATCGTATGGGGGAATCGTTCGACTGACAGTTTGATACTTCCATAAGAAGCCAAACATTTCCATGGCTCATTTCAGGGAGAAGCAGCAGAGACTGCCTTATCCATCTGTACCACTGTGCTGATATCCTCCATTCATTCATTTATCTCCATTGTCTTTCCGTCTCCATATTCTGTGCTCCCAGAGGCTAACTTCAATGAATGTTGTTTGGGCCCCATGGCTCTCTGGCAAACAGATACTCCAGCAGGAAATCAGAGTATTTATTCTCTCTCTCAGCCCTCCTCCATCCTGGGCCAAGAACTGGCAATGGATGCTTCCTCTCTCATATACTTTCATTCCTGTTGGGTGTACCTTACCTATACCTATGGACTTTCTTGGGGTTTTAATGGCTGAATCCCTCTGTCAGGCCTTGCTTTCTCCTGTTACCAGCACTGGGCTGCTTTATCAAGCCCTTATTGGTTTCTCTTAACTCTCCCTTAAATTCCCTTCATTAAATATCTTCAAATGCCCTTTTCTAGGTGTGACATCTTCTTCCTGACAGGAAATTGACTGATCCCCTTCCCTATGTAGCACTGCATGTAATCCATAATTAGTACTTAATAAATGCTTCTATTGTTTTTATATGCATAGCATGGTTACTGCATTTAAATCAGATTTTGTCCCATTTTAAACAAGCAGCATTTTCGTCTTAAAGTATTTCCAGCACTGGATAATTTTCAGTTGTTTGCCTTTACAAAACCTCAGTTTAAAGAGTATGATTGTCTGTGGAGATTTGAGGGACTAATATATTGCTGCATTTCTGAAAGTTCAAAGATTACATCTGAAAATTCATAAAATCTTTCAAATTAACTAGTAAGTGTCAACATTTTCTTCATTTAGCAGAATTTATCAAAATAATTTTTATTGAGTATATATGCCCAGTTACCCAAGGTCTGAAATCCTATGCACTTTCATTTTATTTATTTCAGTGACATAATCACTATTATAATACCTGGTTTTGAGCTTCAAAGGCCAGAAAAAAGGGGCTCAGCCTTAGCTATGGACCAAAACTGTCTTTTATTTTATGATGTTAAGAAAAACACTGATGAAAGAAATCTTGTCCTCAAATATGAACTTCAGCAACTAGGAAAATTAAATATATTTAGGAAAGGAAAACTACTATTTCAAGAATTGCTATATGTAATTAGATCTGTGTTTCTCAAAATGTTCTCCAGAGACAGCTAACATTTCATCATCTGAAGATGTTTTAAAAAAATATAGATTATCTGGCTCTAACTAGGACCTACTGAATCCACATTCTTTGGGGGTATGTTCTTCATAAATTGAATATTAATTTTATTACCTTCCCTAGGCTATATTGCTGAATACCATATTTGAAAACCATTGCAACAATCAGCCATGCATAAAAGACTCTCTATGGGGCTGTTTTAAAAATAGATTTATCTAAATAGAAGGGATATATAAAATGAAATTTAAAAAAAAACACAACATATTTTAGAATGACAATTTTGATATAGTTATAAATTTAGAAGTTGTGAAATTTAAAATTAGCAATTATACAAAGTTGGGGCTGCCTGTAGCAAATAAAATAGCAAGATCACTATGGGATGATTTTAAGATATTTAAGGAATAACCAATGCCTCTCCACTTACCCATCATGGCAAAGCGTTTTCTACTTTCTGTTTGTTATTTTTCTGTGTGTACCTAATTTACTGATAGTTTGTGATTTCCTTTAAAGTAAGGGTTATACCTTTTACAATTCATATTCTATACACATGTACATTTTATATGATTTTTGGCTCTTAGCATGGTATCTGATGCATCACAGGATGGAAATATTATTGAAATAACGAATGAGTGAAGAATCTCATGTTCTGGGGAAAAGATAAACTATAAGAGAGAGAGTTATTTAGGCAATAACAAAGGATTCAGTAAATTCAGTAACAGTGTGGTATAGAGTTCTTAAAAGGAATGCTTCACGGTGACTAGAATAGTCATATAGACATTAAACTGTCTAAAGAAATAAAAATCAACCTTGGTGAACCTAAAACTCAGTCTGTTAACAAAAAATCCAGCCTTGAGCTGCACATTGATGTTTGAAGACCTAGTTAAGAGCAGAAAGTAGCACAGGGAAGGATATGCAAACAAGTAATGACGAATAAAAAGCAGAATACTGGACAGGATGTCAGACTGAGGGCGGGGAGAGAGAGAGAGTGAGAGAGAGAAAGAAGAACAAGTGAAGCTTGTTGGGGTTTGCAGAGTTCAGAGAGTCTGGGAAGTGGGGGGGGCATGAGTGATTGGCAGCCACTCTAAGTGGGGGGCAGGGCAGGGGAGACCTTGGCTGTGGTTGACTTCCCTCTTGATGGGACAGTTCTAGAGCTGGGAGGCCAGAGGGGACACAATGAATTTTAAATAATACAGTTTTCATGGCATTTTTTTAAAAAAGATTTATTTATGCATACAAGAACTGAGGTACAGGCCAGAGGTGAGGGTGTGTGTGTGTATGTGTGAGTGTGCGTGTGTATGTGTGAGTGTGTGTGTGCACACATGCACACATGGATTCACCAGAGATAGTGGGGAACAAAATAGACAGAATGATTGAAATACACTGCTGAGGGGAGCAGAGGGTGAGGCAGGAGAGGTCTGCTGCGCCATGTGGGTAGCTCCCTGGCCTGGGATAGAACTCATGCTTCTGTGACCTGGCTGCCAATAGCTTGATAGCACTGTGTCTTCAACCCCTGTGCCACCGGGGAGGCCCCTTCACTGCATCTTTTAATCCAAATCTCATGGGCCCTAGGGCATAAGTGGACTGTGGGCCAGGTTTGGAGTCTGGAAATTATGTGGGTAAACAGAAGCAATGCAAACTAGCCCTTTAGCTCTAGTTCTTTGAGAAATCCCTGGCTTCCTCTTCTAAATCCCCACCATCTACTACTCTCTGTGGACAGAGACTTCTACAGAGAATGAGTTTATAACAAAAATGAAAACCTATATTATTTTGAAAGAGACACAGAGAGGTTCTCTTTTTTCCCAATAAACATCTTTCATCTTACGCTAATGAGTGAAATGTGGTAAGACAGCTGCATAAAGTCGCAGTGCTAAAATCATATTTTCCTTTCCATAAATCCAACTCAGAGCAATGTGAGCCTGACGAAATGGCAAACACTTTCTCTTGCAGGAGCAGACCAAGAGCATCACACATGCTGAACAGAAGCACAAGTGGTAGAGCAAGATATGCCACTGAGAGGGTGGGTGACATTACGAAAATAGAAAATAGCAGTTATTCCAGCGGGCTTGCCACCCCAGCAAGATGGGATTGCCCTTCTTTCTGCCATGCCTACTCCCAGATTTTCGCTGGGCTTTCCACTGCACTGCCTAGCTGGCTCCGAAGTCAGACCCAAGATGTTCTATCACTTGACTGTCTTCAGCACACACAGCACGACCTGCCTGCAGCTACGACGCTGCACAGGCGCCTGGCTGGTGAGAGCCAAGAACACACAGCGCACCTGTTTCTCACTGCGGCGAGGGAGGAAGGAGCACGTCACTATTTCCTAAGAGAGGGGAACAAAGGAAAGCTTGTCACCAAGTTGAACTCTGAGCAACTTAAGTCCAGGAAGGAGCCTCCTAGGGCCGTGTGGAGACGAAGTATCTCTAAGATCACAGAAGTCTTCTCATTCCAATTCATGGTGATATCTGGTGACAGAAGTTTCTCAGCATTGGGGCAATTTAGGGAACAATCAGCCAGATGATATGGGGGTGCTCACAACTAGATGCCTGCTGCTGAGATAACACCCAGCTGTGATTTTATTTCCCTCTGTTTGGATAATACAATTCGTTCTTGCTACACTAACTGAAATAGACTGCCAAAGAAACGGCCGATTTGAAAGAATGCACACTGAAAAAAAATCAACATTCCCAACTCATCTTGACATCACTGCAGCAACAGGAACATATTTCCAAATAGCTGGAATAAAATGGCAGTAAATCCAAGAGACAAGGTTTGGCCTGGCCACACTGTGGCATCAGCATGAACACACAACCGTGAGGATGAGGACAGGAATGAGATCCCACTGCAAAATGACGGATTTCTTGGAAATATCAAATCAGGCACAATATACTCTCTACTGTAGTCACCAAACTTTCAAAAACTTCCAATTATTGTTTTTCCCAACTGCTTATATTCTGCTTGCACAAATAAAAAGAAGTTAGATTGGTTTCATTTTTAAATCCTAATATTAGTCAATGTATTTGCCCCTCAGGAAGTGGGTTTGGCTCATAAATGAAGAGGTTTTCTCATTTTTCCTCTTAATATGGATGCGATTACTCAAAATGCAGGACATTCTTATTGTCAAATTTATGGCAAAGCTGTTAGTGATTACATAGTGGATCCCTGCAGCATAGTTTGCTTCTTTTTTTAGCATGTCATTTCTGGCATGCCAAAGTTTTTTGTAGGCTGGATGATGTGCAGAATTTAGGCAGAGATAGAGATTAAAAAAAAAAAATCAGGGCTTGCAATGACATTTTACCACATGAATTTCATCTATTTCTAAAGCACATCAAATAGCATTAATACAGGAGATTCCGACACCAAAGTTTGGCTGCTTTCATCCTGTTTAATATAAGCAAAACCCTGCATCTCCTCTCCAACTCATTATTCATATTTCAGGCATGTTTTTGCAGATGAGCATAACTTTTAAGTGCTCCACATATGGCAACAATGTCATGGTTTTCCACCATGGAAAGGATTTTTCCTCTGGAAAAAAACAAACAAACAAACAAAAAACATGGACAAGAAAACATAAAATAAGCAGAATAATAAGCAGAAACATTTATGGTCTCTATTCTGCTACTCAAATATTTTTCTCACACATCTTCAGTTAACGGTATTTTATGTTATCTGTCAGGAAGTTATAAATTTCCCATGTAAACAGATAGAAAACTGGCTTAGCATTTCACTGAAGTGAAAATGAAAATCTAGAACTTACATGTATGAATTGATATAATCTTCCTACAAAGGAACTGGTTAATGGGATCATCAAAAGCAAATGAATAATATGAAAAGGGAAGTAGAGTGTGATTTACATTTTACTCTTTTGAAATATGACTAAAATATGACTCATAGCCTCCTACCCTATGTTCCACAGAGCTGTTAACTCCTGGAGTTAATATTCAGCAGGGATCTGAGGGAGAAGGGAACAGGGCAAAGATATGAAAGATACAGGACTATTCCTTGTCTTACAGCATCACTGGGCCGTACTGGGCACACCTGCTTCATTTGTACTCTTGTCATTTAGTCACATGGCGGGGACAGACCAACAGCAGAAGGCTCCTGTTGAAGGTTCTCTGACAATCTTCACTTTGTTTGATTCTAAACCTAGTGTCTTTCTTCTCTATTAGTAACATCTAGAAAACTCTGCATACTGACATTTTAAAATCAGCAAAATGCTTTTTTAAAGCAACATTGATATGCATTTGGTCATTGAACTTCCTGCAATTAAAATATTAATTTCCAACTTCCTGCATTAAAAAAAAAATATCCTGCCTCTCTTGTTTTTTTCTATTTTTGATGCTTGAGTTGGTGCTTTCAATCTCTGCCTACTGCTTCACTGAGGGGGCATGGGAGTGAAGACTCTGGTTTGTAATCCAAGACTTCATGCTCCAGCTGCTGAGGTTACCAAAAGGGGGGGTGGGAGGGGATCAAAGAAGCCTCCTCATGCCTATTAGACGGGAGGGAACAGCTGATTCCCAGTGCAATGTCAGGGCCACCTCAAGCTGGACTAATTCATCGAAAGAAAGAATCGGTGTGTCAGCTAAGATAAGGGTGATTGTTAAGATAAAAGGAATCCTCCTGGTCAAGCAGAACAGCAGTGTGGATATTTACTCGGAACTGGGGGGAATCCAAAGGATAGATTGGAAACAGAAAAGGCTACAGCTCTGCAATGAACAGGTGGGTCATTGCCTACAGGGTATCACTGAAATAACAATGGAGTAAGAGAGTCCCCACAATGAAAACAGGCTGAAACAGGACATTAAGAGAATTCTAGTCATTAGTTCTGCCGCCATTTTTTTTTTTTTTTTTTGGAAACTATCATGAAGCTATGATCAGTCTCTGCTTTTTTTCTGTCTTGGGGGGAGGGGGTCTGATGGCTTCAGTTTTCCCAGTAACAAAGTAAAAATGAGTGAAAAGGAATTTGAAGGCTCTTTATCCAGATACCTTTAGAATATTTTTGCCACCCTCATATAATTTTCCATTTCACTAACTTTTAAAATTTAAAGATAGTAGAAATCATACTTGTTAGGCATTTCTAGGAATTTGACAAATGCATACAGCTGAATAACAATCACCAGAAATAAAATACAAGTTACATCAAGCCCATAACTTCCCTTGTGCTGCAGATTTAAAATCGATTGTCCTTCAGCCCCCTGGAAAACTCTGAATTTTTATGTTTCTATATATTTACCTTTTCCAGAATGTCATATAAATGGAATTATGCAGTATGTAGGTTTTTGGTTTTTATTTTCAGTCTGACATCTTTCTCTTAGTGTAATAGATTTACAATTTATCATTTTATATATGTCAGATATTCAGTCTTTTTCTAGCTGAGTAATAATCTGTGTTATTGATTTATCACAGTTTATCCAACTAGTTGACAGACATTTGGGCTGTTTCCATTAATGGGGATTATGAATAAAGTCATTTTTTTATTCCATTACAGTATTTTCTAGATTTCTTTGTGTCTTCTTTTCTGAATAATTTACTTTTTAATTTTAAATATTTAGTTTTTTTTCCATTTATTTTTCTCTTACTCAATTTTAGTTAATTCCATTATGGTCAGAGGACATACATGAATGATGACAATTCTTGGAAAATTAAGGTTTGTTTTATGACTTAACACATGATCAATTTTTGTGTTTATTCTACCTCACTATGGAAAGAATGTGTATTCTGCTGATGCTGGGTGGTTTATTCTATAAATGGAAATCAGGTCAAGTTGGTCAGTAATGTTTTTCAGGTTTTGCCTATCTTTGCCCTTTCTCTATTCTATACTTACTATTAATTATTTGATTGAATAGAGCAGAAAGTAAAAGTCCTGAACTTTAATTGTGGTTCATTTATCTCTTTTCAGTTCTATTAATATTTTCTTAATGTATTTTGAAGTTCATTTTTTTAGATTCATTCACATTTAGGATTGTTGCATCTTTTTGGCACCTCGGTCTCCATCTCTACTGATAAAAGACATATTCTCTTAAATCACTTACATTTTATGGAGTAGATGTAAATACCATTACCGATGACTTCATGACATGTTTTTCAAAAAACACCTCATATGTGACATCATGCGAGTATAGAGGAGGAACCTAAAAAAGGGGAACCTGGGCCTAAATCACAGAGGTAATAGCAGTTAGGCTGGACCCTAAATGGATAGGATTGTGATATCTTCAGAAAGTTAGAAAGGCACTCAAAGAAGTTTCTTTTAAGCTCTTCTGCCCATTTTTTGACTGGATTATTTTCTTTGTTGTTGTTGAGACTCATCAGCTCTTTGCAGATTTTTGTGATCAGTCCTTTATCATTAGTGTTGGGTGCAAAAATGTTCTCCCAGTTGGTGCGGTTTCTCTTTGTTTTTGTTATTGTCTCTTTTGCTGTGCAAAAGCTCTTTAATTTGATATAGTCCCAATAACTATAAGAAAGTGAAAATCAAAATCAACAAAAAACTATGAACCAGAGACACTTTTAGGGGGGCGGGGGCGGGAGGGGAGGGATTGGGGTCAGAATGGGGGGCTGCAATTGTATGGGGAATATAACAATAAAATTTATAAAAAAAATAAAAAAAAAAAAATAAAATATAAACATAAAAAATAACTAGTCATTTAAAAAAAAAAAAAAAAAAAAAAAAAAAAGAAAGGCACTCAAAGCTGAAAACAAACAAAACCAAAACCCAAACAAAAAGCACCACAAGATCAAGGGAAACGGGAACTTCCAGCATGCAGATAGCTTTGTTTTTTAATCAAAGATTTATTTACTCCTTATACAAGAACCGGTGTACAGGCCAGATGTGCAGGAGGATGAGAGGATTCACTAGAGACAGAGCGGGGAACAGAACAGGCTGACTGACTGAAACACACTGCTGAGGGGAGCAGCGTGCGAGACAGGAGAGGTCTGCTGCGCCATGTGGGATTCTTGCTGGCTGGCCGGGATCGAACCGGCGCTGCAGAGGCTGTGGACAGCTTCACAGCGCTTTGCTCAATGGCCTGCACCACCAGGGGAGGCCCTGTGCAGATGGCTTTGTATAAAACTATACTGTACATGTACAGTCAATAATGTAGGTCCAGCAAACTAGTTTTACAATATGAGTAACAAAAAGGGTGATTTTCCTGCATAGTTGGTGTCCTGTAGACACACATTCATTAGAAGGGGTCAGAGTCAGTGTGGGCGCAGTTCCAGATTGAGAGGAAGGGGCAGGGTGCTAGGGCACCATTGCCAGACTGAGCACAGTAACATGAGACCCGGAGGAACGCAGCCAGTAGACTGTCGAGTCAGAGGGCAAGTGAGCCAGCAGCTATTCACTCTGCTAGTGCTAGCAATTAGGGCATGATGGGAGCTTTGGAAGCAATGGATGGTGTAGGTGCTGGTTCCAGTTGCAGCTGAGGGGGCAGGACCTGAGGAAATCCTTGCCCCTGGAATCGTCGCTAAGATACACACTTGGGAAGCATGGTGATGCCACTCTGCATTTGGGAAATGGCACTTTGATAAGAAAGGCCAAGGATAAGGGTGGTGACATTAGATGCTGCAGTGAGAGCCACAGAGCAAACGCTGATTTGAGCATATCTTGCTACAAAGCCTAGGGGGCACACTGACAAAAACTCCTCAAGTTTTAATTGTGTGTGCATTGATCCAGTATTTCACTTCTAGATATCTACCTTAAAAATCATTAACAATGTGTTTGGTAACACATAGGTTGTTTTAATGATGTTCACCACAGGATTGTTACAGTAAACATTTTGACTGAAATGCTAAGTTGTTACTGCAAAGGCAAGGTGATTTTGTATTTTTAGCCCATCTTCATCTGTTCTGTTTGAACTTTTAAAAAGCCTTTCAAAACAACTTGACATCTCAAAATACATCTGAAAGCCTCTTATTGTCTTGAGAATTTGTTCAAGCTGGATAAGTGGAATACAGTAGATTTCATTGATTTTATTGCTTTTGTGTAATTTGTTGCTGAGACTAGGGAAATAAAAGTAGGTGAAAATATTACCTAGAGTGCTAGATATTGACATTTATTAAAAGGATTATTTAAATGATGCTATTTATGGAGGAGTCTTGCAATTTTTGGAAATGCCTTCTGTGCCAGTGAGAGCCTCCTCCTTTGTCAAGTTTGAGATCTTTTGCTTCTGTTAATGTCAGAAGCTGCACAACTAGAATTCCTGCTATGGTATCACACACAGAGAATGACTTTTAGGATGGAAATTAGAACAGAACAGAAAATGGGAAATGGTATCTTTGACAAGTGAATATTTCCAATTTATGTACTGCATTCCAGAGCTAAAAGAAAAGTAATGGAAATTTCTTTCAAATTCAGATTGGTTTTTCAACCAGGCTTATAAAATTACTACCATCATATCAGCATTGAGAGGCAGAATAATTTTGTAGATAGAAAGCAGGTCTAAGCACTTACTTTGTTTTAGGATCTAATTACATTCTATTCTGACTTGTACATTATTATTATAAATTATATGTTTCTACAACATCTAATGGTATTTTATGCTTTGCCACATTATAAATATGAGATGATCATAAATAAATATCAGGTGATTCAATTTTAAAAGAGAAGTCTAAACAAATCTACTACTCATACTTACAAGTATAAAATTACTAAAGAAAAGAGACCTCATCTAGAGAAAGCTGAAAGTGCAAGTAAGACCAGAATACTACCTGATATTATCTGGAGTAACAAACAAAAGAGGAAATTTATTTATAGACCTTTCAGATTAAATATATTTATCTCAGAATTATGAAATGTGTATGCAAAAATGAAAAACAATGTAAACAATTTATAAAATAAAATTTAAAAAAACTCATATTTAATTGATGGCTCAAAAGGGAGAAGATTTTCCCTTTATTTGGATGATAGATTTTATAGAAACAACCACAGTCCCATCAATAGTGTATGATATGGAAGTTTTTGTTATTGCTTTTTCCTGCCAACACTTGATAATATCAGATATTTTAAATAGATGTGGATCAAATGGATATACATCCTCAAAATATACTTTTACTGTAAATGAGAAATAATTGTAACTTTTTGGTCATTAAGCATTCAGGATTTTTCTTTTCTTAAACACATACACACATAAGGAGGTTCCTTAGAACACTAAAAATGGATCTAGCATAAGTTCTAGCAATTCCACTCCTTGGAATCTACACAAAGGATACAAAAACACTAATTCAAAAGGAAACCTGCACTATTATGATTACTGAGGCATTATCTAAAATAATAGCCAAGATGTGGAAATGCAAATTTCCCCAAATAGACGAATGGATCAAAAAGTTGTGTTATATTTATACAATGGAATATTACTCTGGGATCAAAAAGACAAATTCATGCCATTTGTGGCAACATGGATGGAGCTGGCAGGGATTATGCTAGTGAAATAAGTCAGAAGGATAAAGACAAACACTGAATGGTCTCACTTATTTGTGGAATATAGCAAAATAAAACAAAAAGTCAAGAAAAAGTCAAAACTACCAAGCTGACCATAGAACTGAGGCATACAACAAAGGAGGAAGTAGAGGGGGCAAAACAGGGAAGGGATGAACACAAGAATAAAGGTGATGGTTCACAGGTGATATGGTGGTGGGACAACTATGGGGACTACAATGATATAAGAAAAATGTAATTAATAAAAAAACATACACACAATACAGTATATATCTGTATTTATGTTTCTATGTGCAGCTATATTTGTAAATTTATGTTGTATACTAATACTTAGTCCATTAAAATTAGAATCATTTCGGCCTCCCCGGTGGCGCAGCGGTTGAATGCTGGGTTGTGAAGCTGCCCGCAGCCTCTGCAGCACTGGTTCGATGCCCGGCTGCTCCCCGGCCACCAGAGGAGGGTCCCACATGGCGCGCAGACCTCTCCTGCCGCCCGCTGCTCCCCTCAGCAGTGTACTTTGGTCCTTCTTCCTGCTCTGCTCCCCGCTCTGGCTCTGGTGAATTCTCTCACCCTCCCGCTTTTCTGACTGTACCCAGTGCATGTATAAACAAAAAAAACAAACAAACAAATAAATAAATAAATAAAACATGCCTCTATTACAAAAAAAAATCTTTAAAAAAAATTAGAATCATTTCAAGATTTTTCTCTTGTTATCGCTCATATTTCAAGTTTATTTATGGTCTCATTTAGAGGAAGATTTTAATTTTGCCAGAGACAAATTACTAATATTTTTCATTATCTATTCCCTTTTTTGTCTTCTCTTTTACTACCCCAATGTCATTAACATATCTCCTATATTTTAACATTTTTTTTCTAATTGTTCTCATCATGTTTCAGTTCATATTTGTGTAGTGTATGTAGTGAAAAAAATGTTCTGCCAAATGAATACTCATATTTCATGCCCTTCATAGACTTCTCCCCCCCCCCATGTAGTGGTAATCTCTCTTATACTAAATTATTGGTGTGTATCGGGATGTTAGCATATTTTGAGAATTTTTTCTGCCATTATATCGATTATCCACAAATTACTGTCAATATCACATTTGAAATATTATGTATGCTTTTAATAAGTCTTAATGTGGTACCAGCTATGTCCTCCATTACAAAACTGAAGAGTAGTGATGGTAGGCATTCTCATTTTACTCATTATCTTAAAAGGAATATTTCCTTCATTAGACATTGCATTTGATGTTTGCTTTTAAAGAAGTTCCTTTATATAGCAAATTTGCCTGATTTATTTTAATTAAACATGTTTAAATGTTATTGAAATTCATGATTTTCTCTTTAATTCTGTCCTTGAACAAAGCTAACTTGTATATTTCATATTTCTTCACATTGCTTAATTCTATTTTTGTCTTAACTCAGGATACTAAAAGCAGACAGATGTCTAGTTGTCAATAAATTGCTGAGAGAGCATTCTATAGGAGGCAAGGGGACAGAGCCAAGTAAAGATGTAGTCTCAGGTAAAGTTTGGTCTTGGAGTTCTTCTCCAGAGAGTTCTTGCCTCAAGACAAGTGCACTAAGCTTTTGTAGTCAGTATCAGTTCTTCACTGCCTTCTCCCAGTAGAAGCAGCACATGCACAAGCATGTAGATGGCAAAGCATAGCCACTGCCTGTTTTTATGACTACACTTTTAATGAAACAGCCATGTTCATTCATTTACAGATACAGTGTCTATACTTTTGTGCTACAAGGGCACAGTTGAGTAGTTGAAATTGTGACTATTTGGTTCACAAAGCCTAATTTATTTGCAATCAGGCCCTTCACAGAAAAAAAGATTACAAACCTTTTTTTTCTAGATTCATGTAGAGATTGGGCATGTTTAAACACATTTTTGTTGTTTAGTTTTATGATGTCAATTTTATTATAATTTTGATTATTTATCATTAGATCGACTATTCTTCATTTCTCTAGACTTTGGAATATTTTGATTAAGTCGGTAAAATTTTTCTTGGAGATCATTGATAAAATTTGCTGAGCCTGGAATCTTATTTAGGAAATTTTTTTTAGGAAAAATTATTTAGGAAATCTTACTTAGGAAAATTTTTAAACTTTGATACTATATCTTTAGTTAGTTGTTTTTTCAAAGGTCTTTACATTTTATTTTTATTTACAGAACTTGTGGGAACAGGAGCTGGGATGCAATGTGATTTGCAGCCCACATCTCATTAATATTTTTTTTAAATTTATTGATATATTTGAAGTAACATTGGTTTACATCACTGTGTACAATTCAGAGGAACAGGTTCACACCTCAGCTGTGCATCACCACATCCACCTCAGAGCACTCATTTCCCTTTATCATACACTATTGGTCCCGCTCTCCATTTGGTTTCTACTCTCTCCCCCTCTAGTGGCCTCAGTTCTGCAGTCATTTCTAGACTTCGTTTTGCTTTAGTTCTGTCAGTTGCTTTGTTTGTTTCTTTATATTCCACATATGAATGAAATCTCTCTCTGGTTTACTTCATTTTACAGTTGTTTCTCTCTCTCTGGTTTATTTCATTTAACATAATTTCTTCCAGTTCCACCACGTTGTCACAAATAGCAGAAGTTTACCTTTTTTAAATAGCTGAATAGTATTTAATCATGTATATCTACCCCATCTTAATCCAGTCATCTGTCATTGGGCACGTGGGTTGTTTCCATAACTTGGCTATTTTCTGTAGTGCTGCAATGAACATAGGAATGCATATTTCCCTTTGAATTAATGTTTTGGCATTCTCTGGATAAATGCCAAGGAGTGGAATTATGGAACATATATCTTTTTTTAATATTTTGAGAAACCACCATATTGTTTTCCATAGAGGCTGAATCTGTCTGCATTACCATCAGTGTATAAGGGTTCCTTTTTCTCCACACCCTTACCAACACTTGTTTCTGCCTTTTTTTAAAAAGCGTTATTTATTTATTTATTTATTTATTTATTTATTTATTTATTTATGCAAGCACTGGGTACAGTCAGAAGCGCGGGAGGGTGAGAGAATTCACCAGAGCCAGAGTGGGGAGCAGAACAGGCAGACTGAGGGGAACAGCGGGCACTGCAGGAGAGGTCTGTGCAACCACTGAGCCACCAGGGGAGGCCCTCTGCCTTTTTTTGATATGCGTCTTTTTGTCTTTAATTCTGTGGTCCTATTTCCTTATTCAATTCTCTGTGAATGTTCTTCTCTTTGATTTAGATATGAAAGCTCCTTTCAACATTTCTTGGAGTGCGTGTTTGGTGTTTGCAAATTCCTTCAGCTTCTATTTATCTGAGGTGTTTATTTTTCCCTCATATCTGAAGAACCTTGCAGGATAGAGCAAACTTAGCTGACAGATCTTTTCTTTAAATATTTTTATCACATCCTTTCATTCTTTCCTTTCCCATAATATTTCTTCACAGAGGTCCAATGTAAGCTTGATCAGGGTTCCTTTTATTGGTTATCTGCTTCTTCTCCCTAAGTCAGCTTCAATATTTTTTGTCATGAATTCTTGGAAGATTCACTACTATGTGTCTTGTTGTAGGCCTCATTTTGTTTATAGTCAGGTGTTCTTTTAGTTTCATGGTCTTGTATGTTTAGTTCCTTCTCCAGGTTCGGGAAGTTTTACTCTATCTTTTCTTTAAATAAATTCATCATTATCTTTCCTATCTCTCTTCTTCCAAGATACAGATTATTCTTATATTGCCCCTCTTCATAGCATCATATAATTCTTGAAGTATTTCTTCATTTTTTCCCTTCATATATATTCTTTTTACTTCCACCTGAATTCTTTGTACATTATCATCTTCTAGGTCACTATTTTTATCTTCCATTTGATCTATTTTATTTCATGGCTTTCTCCAGATTCTTTTTATCTCTTCTATTGAACTTTTTACATCCTACGTTGTCATAATTTTCTTATTCAAAGTTTCAATCTTCTGCTCATTAATTTGATTTCTTAGGACATTCATTTGTTTTTCTGAATTTTCGTATATGTCTTTGATCAACTTTTTTGTATTTTCATTTCTTTGAATTTCTTTTTCATGGCATTTTGAATTCTGTATCTGATAGGAAGAAAAGATCTTCCATGTCTTTGTTGTTGGGTTCTGGAGATTTGCTCTTCCTCTATGGTATAGTATTTCCTTAAGGACTCACATTGCCATTTGTTGTATTTTTATGTTTCTCCATTATTTACTTTCTGATCAAGGGTGCATAGCTTCAACTCTTCCAGTAGATGGTGCTGTGTGTCAGGAAGAACTAAACTGTAGCTGGGTTTTCAGTGAGTAGGGGAGGGTGTAGAAGGGGTCAATTGTGAGAGTGCTGTGCACTGGCTTTGCATGTGTCTATGTCAGTGCTGCTATCTAGGCCCTAGACCCACATCTCTGCTGTCTGTGGGTTGGGTGTGGCCCCAGCATGCTCCAAAAACAATCTCACTGTATCTACTTGCTTCCCATATCTGCCTACTCCCAAGGGAAATGGGTGGCAGGGGTTGTGAACCACTGAGCTTTCCTTTCTTCACTAGGAGCACCATCTGCCTGGCTCTCACACTCATATACTCTGGGTCTACTTCCATAGCACTCAGCTTTGCCCTCCCTTCAGGGTGAAGGTATGAACTGCAGTTTCTACCCCAGCAGCTGCCCCCTCATCCATTCACCAACCTGTTCTGTTGTAGCTGAATTTTCTCTGTCTGTTCTGTTGTTCTCAGTCAACATTGGTACTTAGTGATGGCAAGGTACTCTAGTTTTATTATGGGTCATGGGATTCTCTGAGTTTAGTGCCTATCTGAACTTCCTAATTTATTCTTCGCAGAGCAAAGCAGGGAACTACTTCTGATGCCATTTTCTCTGGTTTATACTATCATAAGTATCGCTCCTATGTATCTATTTGTCACTTGTCTTTTCAGTATGGTTAACTAATTTACCCATGCGTAGTTTGAAATATGTTTTATAATTTATAAATATTCAAAGTTTTCTAATTATCATTCATTTCTGATTTGAACTTGATTGCTTGTATCAGAGAACATATTGTGTATGATTGCAATTTATTAAATTTATTTACTCATTATAAAATGTATGACCCTTAAAAAAGTTTCTTATATAAACTGAATGACTTTGAGATTTGGTTTATTTCAACAATTCTGGAAAATTCTCTGCTAATATATCTCTAGAACAATTTCCAAAAGAAGAGAATAGAGAAAATGGAAGAATATTATTCAAAGATATTACATCTTCTTATTCTAGCTCCATTTCTCTTCATTTCTAATATATTTAGTACCTTTCACCTCCTGCTATTATGTATTCTGGATAATTTCTTCATATCTATCAGTTATTATTTTTCCTCATTTCCTTAATCTGTTGCTTAGCTAATTCTGAGTATTTAAGTTCAAATTTTATAGTACTTTTCATTTCTAGATATTCCATTTGTTTCTTTTTTTGTAATCTGCTTAGTTATTTTATAGCTTCTTGCTGGTATTTTTAATTTCTGCTTATATATATATTTTTAAAGATTTATTTATTTATTTATTTATTTATTTATTTATTTATTTATTTATACAAGTATTGGGTACAGTCAGAAGCGCGGGAGTGTGAGAGAATTCACCAGAGCCATAGCGGGGAGCAGAACTGGCAGACTGATGAAGTACACTGCTGAGGGGAGCAGCGGGCGGCAAGAGAGGTCTGCTTTTATATTTTTAGATACTTTAAATAAAATTATTTTATATTGTATATCTGGTGAT
This sequence comes from Talpa europaea, assembly GCF_964194135.1. Classification (NCBI taxonomy): domain Eukaryota; kingdom Metazoa; phylum Chordata; class Mammalia; order Eulipotyphla; family Talpidae; genus Talpa; species Talpa europaea. The sequence goes on from NC_140081.1 coordinate 21,309,049, forward strand.
TCCAACATATGCAATTCTTGTGTATCTATTTCCACCTGTTTTTCTGACTTTATCATGGCACCTCACTTCCTTATGCATTTTATGAATTTTTACAATCTCTTGCAATAATTATATTTACGTATGTATTCATTAAACTTGGAATGAAAGTAATTTATCAAGGGAAAATTTACTTACAAGTAATGTGATATTTAGCTACAGGTCCACCTGCTTATCATTAGTATGTGTTTAGAAATTCCAAGGGAGATATTTTTCCTCTAAAAACAAACAAAAGTTCAGTAGAGGGTCTCCATTTAAAAATTGCCTTCTCGGGATCTTCACCCATCTTTAGTACTTGTTTTAATTTGTTATTGACATTGGAAGGTTCATTTCCTGTTCCTCAGCCCAATGACATGTTAAAAAAATACCATGCATATTTTGGTTTTCTGTAGCAGGTTCAACAGACTAATGGAAATTGAATCCTTGATTTAGTTAATAGAATGATACATTAACATTACACTCCTAATGTAATTGGTATATTATTTTATTTTCCCTTATCTTTAAGCAGTAATAAATCATTGGAATATCAGGATTTCCTTTTTTTAAGATTTATTTATTTATTTATTTATTTATTTATTTATTTATTTATTTATACAAGCACTGGGTACAGGCAGAAGCGCGGGAGGGTGAGAGAATTCACCAGAGCCAGAGCAGGGAGAAGGACCGAGGTACACTGTTGAGGGGAGCAGCAGGCGGCAGGAGAGGTCTGTGTGCCCTGTGGGACCCTCACCCGTTGGCCAGGGATCAAACCTGTGCTTCAGAGGCTGCAGGCAGCTTTGCAGCCCAGCACTCAACTGCTGCGCCACCAGGGAGGCCCAGGATTTTCTTTTTCAACTTTTTTAGAACAGTATTTTTCTAGGAAGGGCCTATGTGTTTGTGGATATGTCCTCATTCTCTTCTCACAGGAACCCTAGAAGTTTCATATTAGACTATAGTTTTGATATCAGTGTCTACTGTGAGATTCCTCTTTCTCACAGGAGATATGAATTTGGATCTCCATTCAAATCTGGGATTTTTATTTTGCAGGTAACTTTTATTTCCTAGCCAGAAGACTGTGCAGATGACAATTTCCCTTGTTGCCTCCCTGCCCCAAAAGTGTAGTTTCCCCAGTTCCACTTAATGGCTTTCATGCAGGAATTTCAGTTGCATTTCCTCATGCTGAACTTCATACAGGCACAAGACCTCTTTGTATGCTACAACTCCAGTCTCACGCTGCCAGGGTCATCCTGAAGCACTATGTCATCAACACAGAGTTAACACTGTGTTTTTAACTTGCACTTCTGCTCCTGGAAATTAGGGATATCTTTTTCTCTCCATATAAATAAGCCATGAATTAATACTTTTGTCCAATATTTTCTTGTTGGAGGAATATTAGTGCTAGTCATTATACTCTACTACTAGAAGAAGCAGCCTACCTTACATTTTCTGTTACTTGAAGAGAGGTTGCTGAAATGCTGTCCAAATCTCTTCATCAGTGATATGGGGGAAAATACAGTCATTTTACCTAATGGTATCTTCTGGAAGAAAAGCCTAAATCATTATAAAATCACATTATGCTATGAATAGTGTCCTAAATGGATGCCAAAGGCATTGATACTTTAATTTTCTCTTTTATGTTTTTCCCCTATAATAACTTTTTAAACCCTGGCTTAATGTCTATAAGTGTAATGTTTTCCATTTATGTCATTTTCTGATTATTTCATCAGAAATAATCAGTATTTCATGTTTCTCAGTCCAGAGGAAATTTTAACATAGGATTTCACTGCAATAATGTCCTCATAAATCTGTTTGAAAAGTAATGTTTTCTATTCTAATTGCTTTGTCACTGCAGATGATAGTAACAAAGGAATTGTGAGTTTGTTCTTCACTTCTAAAATAAATTGGTTATATATGTGTATATACACACACATATATGCATATATGTATATATACCACTGTTGGAAGATGTCTATTTTATCAGTTAGAAGATGAATAAATATTTATACATGGCATATGTGTATGGTTAGACATTAATGTCAAAACCATCATATATATATAAATATATATACTAACACACATATACATATGCCATATAAAATATTTATCCATCTTCTAACTGATAAAATGGATATTTCCAAATAATGATAAAATTAATAGAAACTTTTATCCATTATGGTGAAGAATTATTTCATCCTGTGCTTATTATTTTCCGAAGGACATTCTTTGTTGCTGATCCAAATTCTAACTGCTCACAAAATAAATTCACCTGGTAGGATTTCTGTATTTACTGACTTTTAAAAGATCTTAATATATTTTAAAAACCCACTATTTACCCAAAGCAAATTCATTGAGAATATTCCATAAGAACAAACACTGATACACATATTGTATGCTTGACATCTGCTAAGAGAGTAGATTTTAAATGTTCTCAAAGCACACACATACACACACAAATGGTAACTATGTGAGGTAATGGATGTGTTAACTAACTTGTGATTATTTCACACACACACACAATATATATATATATATAAAATCATCAGGTTGTATACATTAAATGTATACAATTTTGTGTATTATACCTTAATAAAGCTTAAAAATAAAGAAATAAAGAAACCTTAACTTGGCTGACTAGATCATGGCCCATATAACTCATGAACTCATATTGAGCATCACCTAATTTTTTCAATAAAGATTCTATAATATGTTGCATATGGAGGTTTAGTGGCAGAACTTGTACCCTCAAGAGAGGTGCAGCTCATAGTTTTTGATGATACCATAGTAGTGATTCATGACTCTATGATTCTAGATGACCTTAGCAAGTTGAATTTAGAAGCATGTAGATATTTAGATATCGAGTCAGCCTCAGTCTTCTATTAAAAAAAGTTATGTAGTGTATTTCAAGTGTCAGTGATGAATGCTTTTCCATATGAACTACATTTGTTGGGAGAATGCAATAGTGGTAGAATACTAATAAATCAGCTATTCTTTGGAATGTATTTTGTTCTTTGTTGCATTTATAGAAGAATTATGTCCACATCAGGGAACTGATAGTTCCAGAATACTCAGTATTTTTCAGGCCACATGTGGCATGTTGGGTTCATTTCTGGGTGCCACATTTTAGGAGCTTTTCTGAAAGGCTGGAATATGTTCAAAGGAAGCTGAGTGGGAGGTTGAAATGATGACATATGAGGAATTAGTGAAAATTTTGGAAATGTTTAGCTTGGAGATCAAAACATACAGAGGACACATAAGAGTTATGTTTAAAAATTAGAAGGATTGCCAGTCATTCAGTAAATAGTCGAGCAAATATCCCAATTAGATATTGACTATGGGACTCTAAAGGGTACTATTATGAATAAGTAAGGAATGCTCTTTTGAGGGAGTACACAAGATAATTATAATGTTATAATTGTGCAAATTTAGCCAGAAATATAGTTCTGAAAAGTAAAAGGAAATATATGAGGAAGGAATTTTAGGTTGCTTCAGATTTCATGAGACAATGGGTTAAAGGAACAAGATAGGTATTTTCAAAAACAGTATAATGATTTTTTCTGATGATTGTTTATTTAGTTTTACAGAAATTTTATACTGAGCTTAGCCTTGTATTAACTTAGAATCATCACAGCACTCCTGTCAGTTGATGCTTTTGTTATCATTTTCATAGATGAGGAACTGAGGCAGAAAGTTTAAGTAACTTTCCCAAAGAGTACCAGCTAGCAAGATATAGAATAACAGTTTGAATATTGACATTGTAGCTCCAGAAAGCCCACTCTCAGCCAGTAAACTGCAGTGACCCTCCAGAAAAATTATTGGTCCCCAATCACAGGAAATTTTCCTGTGCAGTTTCCATGGTTATTTATAAAAAGTGATACTGCCCAGATTGAGAGAATGTTCTAATTGACCTTTAGAAATTTCTATCTGATTAATATGTCTGTGAAGCTGCTAAGATAAGTTTATGAGCAATCAGTGGTCATTAGTTCACAAGCTAACAGTAATATATTAGACCTATCATTTGATTCGCAGTTAGGATGTATATTTGTATGCCTCTCATATTTGCTACTGGTATTTTTTATCTTGCAGACAACACAGCTTTTTCTTTGTGGAATAAACATGCCACGTCTTTAATTCTATCCCCTCTGAATTTATTGCTCATGCCACTCAACATTACTATACTCCTCATTGCTTACCAGTGTGCTTTCCTACAATTTTCCATTGTCTTCCTCGCTCTAACTGAGGCCTCCAAGAACAGTTATTCAGCTAGATTCTTGACATTCATCTCCTAAAGGGATATGCTTGAAACTCATCGAACCTGATTGCAACAAACCTTTTTTCTTATATATTGATGGAACAGCACCCTTCCAAAAAAAAACTCATTGAATGCATTTGGTATTAAAGGTTTTAGCTGCTTGGTGAAGTTTATAAAAATATCCCATGTGACAGGTGACAGCGGTGGAACCATGTGAAAAACTATATTCTATTAATACACAGGAAGTTGTTCTGGAGTTTGATATGATTTTGGTACCATGCTCAGCTTCTCCACAGTGACTCTAAGCTGAAGACCTTGTTTTCCAATGCAGTGACTGTGAAAGAACATCATTCCACCAACTCCCACCAACGTTACTTGCACATGTGTTAACACGCCCCTGCTCTCTTCTGGTTAATATGAACTGTTCTCCAGGCAAAGATGAACACTTCTACATGCACAATAGATAGAATTTCTTTCTGCCAATTCAAGACATCAGTGCAGTAATATCTCCGTTTTCCTATAAGACAAGTTTATTTATTAAGTGTTATGGAGGAGCAGGTATGGTTGTGTGTGAAAGAAAAAAAAAAAAAACTTGTCTTTTGGAATGTCCTGTAAAGTGCATGCTCAACCTAATATCCAAGTGGATATATCAAATGGTAGATCATAAATGAATGTGAATGTAGTATACCAGGTAGATATCAAGCACAGGCAGGTCTTTTTGGAAACTAAAAGTATATACATGTTATGGAAAGTTGCACGATGCGACCAGGTAGATACAGAAAGCCAGAGAATCACTGATTCAGTCTTGAAGACCTCATTAGAAAAGTTGGAATGGTCTATGGAACAGGAAGAAGTAAAATATTATGAAGGACGGGAAGGAAAGTGTTTCAAGGATGGAGTAACCAATGATACTGCTTCTGAGAAATATATTAAAAAAAAAAAAGAATATGTTGCCTCCCTGGTGTCTCAAGGGGTTAAGATGCATCCTATGAAGGTGTCTACAGCCATTGCAGCATGAGTTTGATACCCGGCCAGGGAGCTACCCACATGGCAGAGCAGACCTCTCCTAACTCGCCCGCTGCTACTCTCAGCAGTGTATTTTGGTCAGTCTGTCTGTTCTGTTCCCCTTTCTGTCTCTGCTGAATCCTCCCACCTCCCTACACTCTACCTTGTACCACAGCTCTTGTATGCACAAAGAAATAAATCTTAAAAAAAAAAAAAAAAACAAAACAAGAATGTGAATGCTGGATTTTGCAACAGGGAAGTCATCTTTTTTTTTTTTTTTTTTTTTTTTGAGTTAATGAGTAGAGACAGATAGTCTTTTCTTTTTTCTTCTTCCCCAACCCAAAGAGATTTTCTGTGAAAAGTAAAAGAGAATTTGGATGGTACATGGAGGGAGATTTGTTGTTAAAGGAATGCTATATAATAAGTGTGTCTGAAAAATACTATAGAACTAACAAAGCAGTGAAGAATTTATAGATGCTATTCAGATGGCAAAACATAGATGGCATCGTTAAATATAATATTGAAAGGGCTAAAAATTTGTGAAGAAAGATGTATATCACACTGAGATTAAGATAACCTAATAAATCAATTTCTATAAAATGGACAGAATTTTTCAGAACTGTGGACAAAGAGGAGCGCTGAGTATTATTCCTTGAGATAGAAACAGACTGGTTTTCTACAAGAACAATCAATATTATCGATGTCTCTAAATCTATCCTTAGTACACCTGTTACTAAGTAATAGTATGTCCTTTAACTTCAGGAAAGGATATATACCTTCTTAGGTTTGACATGTATTGCCAAAATTTAAAAAAAATGGGAATTTAACATGAAAAATTCTTTAAAAAATGGATTCTTCTACCACTATTTTCTGGAATTCCAAATACTGCTAATAAAATAAAACTCTCACTGATTCATGTGCTGGGCTACAAAACTTTCAGTGATCACTCCAAACTACTTAGCTTACTGTTTTCTTTCTTTTTTTTTTCACTATAACTTGCAATTATTTGCTGATAATTACCTGCATCATAGCTATGTATCAAAGCCCTATCAAACATCATGGGAAAAGTTAAAAATTCAGCAGATTCCAAGATTAGATAGTAAACTTAATTTTATTCTAGTTTAGCTAATTATAAACTTTGCTGTAATATAATTAGGAACTGATACTATTTCTATTTTTAGTTGCTATTATTAAAAATCAAAAATAATGATCATTATTACTATGTGGAGGATGGTTCTTTGTATATAATACTTAACAACTATCTGCTGTTTTATCTCAAAAGGAGAACTTCAAACTCATAGAAAGATGTTTTTATATTCATTTATTAGGAAACACTATCATTTGTGGCAAGCTAGACCTGTTTAACTAAATAATGAGCTATCTGAGCTAATGTCAGTATTGGGAAGTGTTTGTCTTGAATGTATAAGAGGTAGGGTGAAATCTATTTTGTATTCAGACTTGCAGGGACTACTGGGTTAAATTAAATCGTGAAGGATGAAAGTAGATTAGTTTCCAGGAATATCAATCTTAGAGCATAAAAATTGGACATCTTTGGGTTTCAAAGTTGAATATCTGTTAGATACATACAATGTCTTCTAAACACATTAATTTGGGGAGACAATTTTCCATCCTTTAAGGTGATAACAATTATCACAGTGAGCTCTATTTTCTTATTACTTCTTTTTGAGAAGTTATGTGAAATCAAGTGAGTATACTTACAAGTAAATTGAAATTTGGAGATAGGAAGATACATGATTATAAAGTTACCCAAGTTCTATTCCAATTTCTCTGATAAAGGAGAAAATGGAGTGACACAATTTTCATACTAGTGTAATTCCATTCCATGTTCCCTAGCATGACACTGATTATTGCCTCAAATGTCAAAGACGAGTTTTTTGGTTTTTTTTTGTTATTATTCTCTTTCTCCTTTTTAATATTTACACTTTTGGGAATTATGACATTTAGCTTCAGTTGCTCTATCTATGAAATGATGATAACATACTTGTTTTAACTATATCTCTCAAGTTGTTATAAGTCTCAAACAAGTTAATGTATGAAAAGGTGATTTATAATTTATAAAACATTTAAAACAAAAGGTACTATTATTGTTAATATTGTGAGTTTGGCTTTTTCTGTTCTACAAATTGATTTAAGATGGTGCTCTTATAAAAGGTGAACTTAAGCTAGTTAGCTCAGCTTTTATATTCATTTATTTACGGTGAGGCAAGTGGCATTCCCTAGAAGAGATTTCAGGTCACTGCATTTTATAAAGGTGAGAACACATTCTAGAAGGATCATAAATATTAAACAACCATCTAAGATATTTGGAAGTATCTATTTAAACACTTTGCTGTGTCTCTGAAACACCCCTTAGCATACTTTGAATAATTAATAGATGTTTAAAAAAATACTGACAGTAATGTGAAGCTCATTCATGTCTTTCAAAGCCATCGGGTTTCCTAGGGATAAGTGACTATGATTCTAAAGAAGCACAAAAAAAAAAAGAAAGATTTTTTTACAGTTTTCAATATATCATGACTTTCTAAGTTAGGATATTACTTTTTTGTCCCAAGGTAAGGTTAAAAGGATATGGTATGCAGAAAAAGAAAAAGCAACAGTGACCAGTCATATCTGCATGATGCCACATATAAATGCAAGTTCACAGGATGAGCTACCATCTAAGGAAAGGCTTTTTCACTCCTAGGAATGAGGGTATCATAGAAAAAAATTCAATAAAAAGTCCTTCCATTCTCCATAAATATGTATCAATTATATAGTCGTGCACATGTCATTATTTGGTAATTGCTAAATTGCAAGCAATAAGAAATTTGATCAATATAGTAGAGAATTAAGGGATTCCAAGGGAGGCAGCAACTCTTTCTAAAGGGAAAAATGTGACTAGGCTGAGTGCAGAAAAACTTGAAACTTCAAGTAAGTGACAATTTAATGATGCACCGTAGACTTGGAGAAGATGAAACTCTGGAAGAACTGTCAGTGACTGTCCATGTTAAGTTCCTACCTTTTGACTGAAATACTACAGTGTTATCCTAGTATTACAGATAAAACAGCTTACCTAAACTAAGATGTGGTTAGAGTCTCAAGGCCACAAATTAAGTGGGAGAATGTGAAGTGATGAAGAAATCAGCCCAACTGATTTTTAGAGAGAATCTGAATTCAATAGCTTGAGAAATATAGTCACATATCAGCTAAGGGACTTCCTAAGGATTCCTTCACTTGGACAAACATCCCTCTCCTCTCCAGATCCTAATGTTCCCCTGGACATATCCCAGGAGCTCTGTACCTCAATCTTAATGGTTCTTTCAAGTAATCTTTTGTTTTGCTTACTTATGACCTACACAATTTCAACCCCATTTCTGCTGAGTATTCGGATTCTCCTGTCTTGGTCTGAGCCTCAGAAGAACTCCCACCTACTGCTGATCACAAGGCAAGTATTAGGAGTTTCTGGCCATCCTTCTGTGTGAAATGAAACCTTTGATTTTTGTGTGTTAAGTAAGGATTGGTGTGTGGTAGGTTGAAGTCTCTGGCTGAAACAGTCAATCTCTCTTTCCTTCCTACAATGTAGTATCTGTTTTTAAAGATAACACTATTATTTGTTATTTTAATAACTTCATTGGGGTATAACTGATATAGGAAAAGTGGCATGTATTTAATATGCACAAATCAATGACTTTGAACTTATATATACCTGCGAAACCATCACAATTATATGTGATAGTCATATTCAGTACCACCAACAATTTCCTCCTGTTCCTCCATCCCCACCATTTTAAGAATGCTTGCATTAGGTCTGCCCTCTCTATATGCAACTTGTTTTCTTAATAGTTTATTTTGAAATAATTTCAGATTTATGAAAGGTCACAAAGTTGCACATACCTTTCACGAACCTTGACATCTTACATAATCTCCATGCTACATTTGTCAACCCTAATAGATTCACATGGTAGCCTTGAGCTGTAGTTTAAAGACTATTCAGACTTCACCAGTTTTTTTCACTGTCTTTCTCTTCCAGGATTAGAGGGCTGCTTTTAAAGGTTGCATAATGTGTCTCAACTACTCAAAACTCAGCAGTGACTCAGTATTCTACTCAAAATAAATGTGAACATCACACAGTGAACTACAATGCATTGTATCATCTTCCCCACAATCAATTGGCTTTCTGGTCTTTTCTCTTAATGTCTGCAATTCCTGTTCCCTTACACCTTATGCTGCATTTACAATTGACATTCTAACTGTTCTCAAAATGTACCAGGGACTTCTGCAAGAAGATTTGTCTATTCTCCCCATTTATTTGTCTACTCAATCATTTATTTCTAATCATTTTGCCCTCAGGCCTTTGCACTGATGCTTCCTCTGCCTGTGGCACTCTTGCTCAGAAATTTGTATGACTAACTCTTTCATCTTTTTCAAGTCTTTGCTAAAATATCACTTTATCATTGACATCCACCCCCAACTTCCAAATCCTCCCTCCCCTGCATTCCTCATTTCTACTCCTGCATTTACTTATCTCCAAAGCACTTACTTTTTATTTTAAATTAACTAGTTTATAACAGGTTTAGATTTACAGAAAAGTTCCAAAATGTAGTACAATTTCCATATACTTCATTCCCCATGCGTAATATCTCACACTGCTGTGATGCCTCAGTTACTACTAAGAATCCAACAGTAGTACATTAAGATAAACTCCATACTTTATTTGGATTTTATTATTTTTTCCTAATATCTTTTTCCTCTTCCAAGATCACATCTAGTATACTGTATTGCATTTAGTCATGTCTCCTGAGTTTCCTCTGGTTTACGACATTTTCTCAGACGTTCTTTGTTTTTTTTTTTTACTTTGACAAGTAATTCTCTCTGGGATATTTTGTGATTGTTCCTCAGTTTGAGCTTGTCTGATATTTTTACCACAGTTAGACAGGGATTGTGGGTTTGGCGAAGAAAGACCACAGAGGTAAAGTGCCAATTTCATTACATCACCTCAGGGGAACATGCTCTTGAGATGATTTATCACTATTGACATTGACCTTCATCAGCTGGCTGAAGTAGTGTTTGCAAGGTTTACTACTGTAAAGTTACTGATTTTCCTTTTTTTTTTTTTTTAAACTGTGCTTTTAGGAGGAAGTCATTCGTTATACACGGTCCAAATTTAAGGATAGTAGTTATAGTCCACTCCTTGCGAGCAGACTGTACAAATTATTTGGAATTCTTCTACATGAGAGATTTGTCTATTCTCCCCATTTATTTATCTATTCAATTATACATTCATCTCAGCATGGGCTTATGAAAACTATTTTATGTTGGGTTATAATCAGTACTACTGATCTTCCAGCTTTAGTCATCAGCTTTTTCAGTTAACTCCTATGTCCTTTTGACATGTCCAGTACTTTTTCTTAAGATTTATATATTTATGCATACAAGAGCTGTGGTGTAGGCCAGAGGTGTGGAGAGTGGGTGGGGGGTGAGAGAATTCACCAGAGACAGAGTGGCGAGCAGAACAAGCAGATCTACTGAAATACACTGCTGAGGGGAGCAGCCGGCAAGACAGGAGAGGTCTGCTGCACCATGTGGGTCAACTCCCTGGCCGAGGATCAAACTCATGCTGTAGTAGCTGCAGACAACTTCATAATGCTGAGACTTAACCCCTTGTGCCACCAGCGAGGCCCCAATACTTCTGCTTTATAAGCAGTCCCTTACTTTCTGACACTAAAATATACTCCAGGCTCATCTTGAATATTCTCTGCCTCTGCCCTATAATTAGCTATTCATCAAGAAACCTTGGTTGTTTTCACAGGAGAATAGTATTAGAAACCATGATCTGGGTGTTGCCATGTTCATTGCTGTTGGGAAATAATTGTTTCAAGACTCTCTCAGTGAACCTATCTAAGAATATATGTATATGTAGTTTTTCATAAGTGTTTTGTAGTTTCCTGCATATAGATCATGTATATTAATGCTTCTGCTCCAGTGGGAGTTGTCTTGTCTCCCGAGAGGTGCTCATCTATTTAGATTTGGGGATGGTAGTCTGCATTGCAACCTCCTCGGGTCTCTGATGTGTTCAAGAAAAGTTGTTGATAGTTTTTCTAGCCTTTTCTTGTTAGCATGGGAATGGTGGCTTCCAAGCTTTTTATATGTCTAAGCTGAAACCAAAGTCCTTGCAGTGCAATTTTAATAAATTATGGCTTCTTATTTTTAAATTATCAGTCAGTGATTACTTGTCTCCTAATTCAGATTCTGCTCTCTCTAAGATTCAAACATTCATCATTCTAAACTACAGTATACAGCATGCACAAAATATTTATACAAGACATCAAATTAGTTGATTATTATTTAAGTTGTTAAATGAATGGATTTAGAGATTATTTCTCCACTCTCTTTCATGTTAGATTATTTCTCCCATCCCTTTCATGTTAGAGATTTCCAAACTGATTCTGGCTGTATGATCCAGTAAAGGTCATTCAGAGTTCATGGCACAGTTGAAAGTCTGGCTTACTTTCTGGTCTACTAACTGTAGCGATGACTAAAAATCTCATTACCTGCCTTTCCCATTTATTCCTAGAAGTTGTAATTTTGAATAAACTTATGTTTAACTCCTTTATCACTCTTCTGTTGTACAGAGTAGTTATTTTAATAATGATGTCTTACATTCAGATAAAACACTTATAATTTTTAAAATCATTTTTATAATCTGCCATAAGGAATTATTTTCACTGAATTTCATTTCCTACTGGAAATCAATGAAGATACATGACTTGGTCAAGCACAGGAGGTTGAAACAGAGAAAACCTGAGGGTTGAAATTCAGTTCTCAGCTTTAAACTTCATATAGACTCTTGCCCACTTGAGAAACAAGCTGCATTTACCATGATGCTGACCATTTGATGTAACTGCCTGGACTATTCTTAGTACAAAAGAATGCACACCTGCTTCTCATCCTGGCAATGTGTCCTTCCCAGGGAAGCCTCCTGCATAAAGTGAGTGCTCAGAAATGTTGCCCATCGATCAACTGTACCTCTCATACACTATTACTTATAAAGGTTACACGTGTTACCCAAAATAGGTACAAGCAAGAACAGTATTTTGAAAATTGGAGTAGTAGATAAATATTTCTTGCAATTAACTATGTGTACTGTTTCTTGTTACGTAGTTTGGACAAAATTATCTTTCCTCTTTTGCTCTACTAACATAGCGTTTGCACTTCTACTGTAAGTTTGTTACCTCCATTTTTTAATTGTAGGTATAGGCAGTTAATTTACAGGGCTGGAAACAATCTAAGGAAAGGTGTCATGTCACAATCACAATTATATCTTTAGGGCTTAATAAAGTGCTTACTCAGCATAGATATTCACTAGTGCTATGGCTTTGGAGAAAGCATGTTGGTTTATATTATATTTAGTAGATTCTCGTAGGTTTTAATTTTCAAAAAGATACTTCTGTCATTGTAAGACCCCTTCAGCCATAAATGCTCCAGATAATTTCTGCTCAGGTGAATTTTGGTGCAATATGAAAGAAAGTATGGAAATCTTAAAAGTGTGGTTGCTTGCATACTCAGCTCAAAGAATTCAGAAAGTTAGGTTAAACTTGACGAAACCAGTATTCAAAGAACTCTGATTGGGCTTTGTCTATTTTTTTTTTCCAGCTCACACTATCCCTTCCATTATCTGCTCTCATCTGATGAAACACTGCAACTAAGTAATTTTATTAATCTTAATCCATCCTTTTCCCCCAGAATATGTGATCATTTTAACTTCACACTCCACCTACAGTCCTGGCATGGAGTAGGATATGATCAAACTCAGGTTTTCACATTAATTCTTCAGCAGGGAAAGAACACATGGTTTGTTTGACTTTTTTTTTTTAAATGCTTATTTGAAAAAATTTATTCTACTAAAGTAGAAAATGTTATATAGTGAACATCTTCATATCCACCGTGCAGCTTTAATTGAAGCTGGAGTTTTAGTTATCAGGGAAAGTGATTTTTAAAATAAATGTTGCACATCTTTGGACAGTTAATTTACAATAAAGAAGCCAAGTGTATACAGTAGAGAAAGGAGAGTCTCTTCAACAAATGATGTTGGGAAAGCTGGACAGCCACATGCAAAATAATGAAACAAGATCACCATCCCACAGCTTGCATAAAAATTAACTCAAAATGAATTGAAAACTTGGACATAAGACCCAAAACTATAAAACACATATAAGAAAACATGGGCAAAACACTCCACAACATTGACTTCAGAAATATCTTTTGGGTTTCATCTCCAATGGCAAGAGAAGCAAAAGCAAATATAAAAAAAAATAGAATCTTATCAAACTAAAAAGCTTCTGCACAGTAAAAGAAGCTATCAATAAAATAAAAGACACCCTACTGAATGGGAGAAAATATTTGCACATAATATATCTGACAGAGGGCTGATATTAAAAATATGTAAAGAACTCATGCAACTCAACAAAAATAAAACAATTAACCCAATCAAAAAATGGACAGAACTGAATAGACACTTCTCCAAAGAAGATATACATCTGGCCAATAGGCACACAAAAGAATGTTCATTATTCCTTACCACCAAGGAATTGCAAATCAAAACCACAATGAAATACCAACTCATGACCATGAGAATAGCCCACATTAAATAGACCAGAAACAAGTATTGGTGATGATATGTGGAAAAAGGAAAACTTGTGCACCATTGGTGGGAATGTAGACTGCTTCATCCCCTATGGAAAATGTATGGATGCTCCTTGAAGTGGGCCTCCCTGGTGGTGCAGCGGGTTGAGCACAGGGCTGTGAAGCTGTCCGCAGCTTCTGCAGCTCAGGTTCGATTCCTGGCCAGCCAAGGAGATTCCCACATGGCGCGGCAGACCTCTCCTGACTCTCCTGCTGCTCCCCTCAGCAGTGTACTTCAGTCCTTCTGCCTGTTCTGCTCACTGCTCTGTCTCTGGTGAATCCTCTCACCCTCCCGCAACTCTGGTCTGTACCCCAGCTCTTGTAGACATGGGGTGAAGCTATGCATTTGTGGAGGTTTGAACCTACAACCCCCAAAGATACAACGATGTAAACCAACTTTACCTCAATAAACATAATTTTAAAAAAGAGAAAGCAAACCACACCCTTTACATTCCTCCATCACAAGGTCACAAAGAAATAAGAATTTCCAAGCCTTGAGAAATATGTTTCTATAATCAGACCGAATGTAACCAAGTGCCTAGAACAAAGTTTTTTTTTTCTTTTTTTAATTTTCAGCAAAGTACCTTTGTTTTACATCCTTGTTTATTTTTTCACAATATAGGGCTTTTCCCCTCAGGTGAGGTCACCAGAGTTCTACCACTAAAGTACCCATAGTCCTCTACCATAGCCATGCACAAAGCTTGTTATTTTTTTAAAAAAGATTTGTTTATTTATGCATAGGAGAGCTGGGGTACAGGCCCAAGATGTGGGGGGTGAGAGGATTCACAGAGACAGAGTAGGGAACAGAACAGGCAGACTGACTGAAATACACTGCTGAGGGGAGCAGCAGGCTAGTCAGGAGAGGTCTGCTGTGCCGTATGGGTTGCTCCCTGGCCGTCCAGGGATCAAACTGGTGCTGCAGAAGCTTCAGATTGCTTCATAGTGTGGTGCTTAACCCCTTGCACCACCAGGAAGGCCCCAAAGCTTGTTATTTATTTATTTTTTTTGAGCGAAAAGATTCTAATACTTTTTAATCCCCAATAAAGACAAAAATAATTAAAATATTCAGAGCAAAAATAAATGTTTTATAATACTAGTTGATTTTAATTCCTTTCCAAAAGCTAGACATTTTGCCCAAGTACAGAGTTGAAATAATTGCTTACTTCCATACAGGTATTATGTAAGTTTATGAAGCCATAAACTACTTCAGTCTACTACTGAAGATAGTAGACCACCACACACTGCCTTTGGAGGGTAGAAACCCAAGGCTTGAATTAGGCTTAAGTTCTGACTATACTAATAACTGAGTGTCCATTTCCTCATCTGTAAAATTGTGAAATAATACTGTCACTTCATAGGAAGACTGTGAGGATTGGGAGAGAATCTACATATAAACACATAAGTAGGTGCCATGGGCCACCACACTGCAGAATGGAGGCCCTTCTTCTTACAGCTTCTAGCAGTTGGCTGCTGATGGCTCTCAGACCAGTCTTTCTCTGACACCTGACCTCACCTGAAGGGAACTACATCAAACGAAATGATGTCCCTTCTTGAGGGTCAGCACAAAGCAAAAAGTTGTACAATTCTGTCTATGCCTCTTGCTTCAATTCAGGAAACTTCTGAAAGGCCATTCAGTTTCCAAGCTTCCTGGGGCTTTGGCTGAGGCCTCCATTGTAGCTGCTGTGCTTCAGTTTTCTTGCTGCCCAATCCTATTCCTCTCACCCCCCTCACCAGAGTTGGTAGCAAGAGAATGTCAATAAAACTCTGCACACAATTTCTGCCCCCGAGTCTGTTTCTAGGCCAGTATAGCCTAAGACGGTGCTTAAAACAGGGCCTGGTAAACATTTAGAAAATACTGTTATGAGGAGCTGCTACTGTAATTATCATAGATCTTAGATAGTGCTGAGCCTTTCCTGCTAAACTCCGAAAATTTGCCAGTGGTAGGGTTCACTCTTTATCCTCTGGAACTGCATTTGCTTCATACTGGTGCTTTGTTGTCTAACTCTTAGCAGACTGATGATATAAAAAGTTTTACAGCTCCTAACATAGAGAGTATTTCTCCACCTAAGCAGAGTAATGGCATTTATTAATTACACCATTCAATACCACCAGAAACAACAGAATTGGGCACTTGTGTTTCATGATTCAGTGCTCAGTATGTTGTGGGCTATGTTGATGCAAGTTGGCAGACAAAACATATTTGATGCCAAAAGTTAAAGCAAATCACATGGAGTTAAAATGTTGAGAAAATATTAATATTTTCTACAATTCTGAAGGGTAGTCATGAACCTCCTCAATCTGGCTTATAGGAGCCTGCATTGAAATCTGTGTGTGGGTGTATAATATGGCCCTATGTGGGTAAGTGTAGGCCATTTGAAATATATATGCAGATATACTGCATTCAACATATGTACACCTAGGAAGTGAATCCATCAATTACGTTACTATGTGGCTAGATGGGTAATGGTGCTCAAATTTGGAATGGGGGGGTAGGTGGAATACTTTTAGTAATTTGACTTGTTCTCCCTTATCTGCCTACAGAGCAAGTTTTAATATCTATACTAAAATGCTCTCAACAGTAATTTACAGAAGTATCGGAAAATTCTAATAGGTTCACAAATTGATAGCAACATGATTTTTGAATTTTTTATTATTATTTTATTTTAAAATTTAAGCTCCTAACTCATCAACATGAAACTATGTGGTCTAACTGTTCTATAGGCAGTGAGTGATTGCAGTGCCTTTTGTCTACATTTATTTGTACTGAAAGGGAATTTACAATGCACATGAGTATTTTTCTTACATCCTTTTGAAAGTTCTTTATTACACTTTGGCTGCCTATTACTACCACTTGTGCTGGAATTTAATGGTTTAATTACGTCACCGATCAATTAAATCTGTATTAACATTCCTTTCAAGAATCCTTGGAATCCTAAGCAATGCTGAAAGGACAAGCAAGACAGATAGTGCAAAGGGGTTATAGACTGAACTCAGGAAACACAATATTTGCATTTTATATTGAACATTTCAAGGGTGCAAAATTAAACCCAGTGCCTTTAATTATTTAAACTAGGTATTACAGATGAGCAAAATGGAGAACAAGATCTGTAATCTCCATCAAGAATTAAAGGATGCCAAAAATGAGGTTCATAGGTTAAGCATATTGCAAAAGAACAAATGATTATTATCTTTATATACACAATTTACTAAAAAGTATTGTGTGATTTTGATGGTTTCACTTATAGCAGGAATATAGAGGAACCAAATAAGACATCAGTGTAAAAAAATAATAATAACAGTACAAAACACAACAAAGCAAAAACAGACAATTATAAATCAGAGACATCCTGCAGGGGAGGAGGTGGGAGAGGGATCAGAGGGAGGGAGGGAGGAGCACAGGGGGCTGAGGTGATGATGCACAGGTGCATTGGTGAAGGCAACTCTGTGGGGACTACACCTGAGGGGGTAGGGGAAAGCAAATATTGTTTAAAAATGATGAAAATGCATACATTGTGCAAAAAATGAAAAATGATGTAAAAAGGTATAATAAAGTATTAAATAGGAGTGATGACAAAAAAAAGTATTGTGATTTCAAAAACACACACAAAAAACTTGTCAGTAATAATTCAGTACAGAAATGTTGTTACAACAGGCTTCACAGGTCATGCAAATTCCAATTAAGACAAGATTATAAACATCATGTCTGGCTTTTGAAGTACATTTAAAATTCTAAGAGGAAAGAAGAGTTGGGTAAATGATTTCAAAATGCTTCACTTGTCCCTAAAGCAGCAGTTTTATTTCATGAATAGAGTGGTTGGGCCCTGGAGACACAACAGAGCTGTCTTTATTGATAGATTTACTTGTAATTTGATGTTTACAATCATGCTCCAATTCGGGCACCTTCAAATAAGGAGAAAGGAGCCATGAGCAAGGAACTAGAAGAAAGTTTGAGAGTGAAATAGAGAGCTTTTAGAGACTATTTGATGGGTAAGTACAATTAATCTCCAGGAAGTGCTTTCAAAATATACCATGGCATGTGCCAAGCTAGAAACTGGAGCATCAGCTGTGATGTCCTCTGTGTGCCCTCTCTGTTCTTTGAAACCAGAGTTATAAAACTATTGAACTGCTACATCAGGAAGAGAACATAAAGTTATAGCATGATTCAGAATCCTCCCAAGGGCAGTTCAAAATTGGCCTTCACTTTTTTCTCCAGGTATATATCTTCTTGCAGGATTGTAGTCATAACTTTGTGCTATTTTTTTTTTTTTTGTGGGACCCTTGCCGGTGGCCGGGGATCAAACTGGCACTGCAGAGGCTGCGGGCAGCCTTGCAACCCAGCGCTCAACCGCTGAGCCACCAGGGGAGGCCCTATTTTTTTTTTTTTTCTTTCTTAATGAAGGATGGATTGGACATTAAGCAGTGAACTTAAAGCAGTATATGCACATGTTGATTCTTAATGAAAAATACCTAAAATTTATATGATGCTATAATTCAATGTTACTTCAATTAAAAACTTATGGAAAAGCATCTGAAATGGCTTCAATGACAATTCTGGTCCATGTTTTTCTAAAAAAAATGTGGATGGACCTGAGTGAGAATGATGGACATATTATAATTACAAGTCAGAAAATATTTAATTATTGCTTACTATGAACATGGAGGGGGTAAAACAAATCTAGTATTTATGGAGTAGCTAATACATTCTGGGCCTATCCTAAGAAATTATACCTAAACTATATCAAAAATTCTTCACAACCACCTTTGGAGACACACATACACACTCACACACACATTCAATGACAGCCACGGACACAGCATGATTCATACTCATAAATCCTTGAATAGCTTAAAAAAATTCTAACATAATTCCCACGAAATATCTCCCACATTCTTCAGAATGGAGATTTCTTTTATTTCAAGGTTGTTTGGTAATGGGAAATAAATGCAGTCTCCAGATGTCATCTGCTCAATCCACATTTCCAATTTACATATACATACCTGCACTTTTGTGAATAAGCACTCTCTCTTTTATTCCAGAATATTCTTTCAAACTGAGATTTTTAAGTTCAATCCATCCCACTGTCTTATCATACCAGCAAGAAAGTAAAATTTTGAAAGCCACTAGGGGTTCAGCAAGTTGAATCTTTCAGAGTCCTTGAATACCTCCAAAGACTTTGATTTAAGAAAGCAGCTCAGTAAAGCAATATTAACATTAGACTCTATTAAAATAAACAAAATATCTCAACATCTTAAAAATAACCAATAAATGGAAAATGTAGGACACCTATGACGGATCAATCTGGAAATTCTGCCTCATGCAATCCTATGACAAATAATGTGATGACTGCTTGTAACATTATTTTTTTTTTCTTTTGACATGAAACTTAATTTAAAAGTTTCATCCTTTCGGGCCTCCCTGGTGGTGCAGCGGTTGAGCGCTGGGTTGTGAAGATGCCCACAGCCTCTGCAGCACTGGTTCGATCCCTGGCTGCTCCCTGGCCACTGGAGGAGGTTCCCACATGGCACGCAGACCTCTCCTGCCGCCCACTGCTCCCCTCAGCAGTGTACTTCGGTCCTTCTGCCTGCTCTGCTCCCCGCTCTGGCTCTGGTGAATTCTCTCACCCTCCCGTGCTCCTGACTGTGCCCAGTGCTTGTATAAATAAATAAATAAAGAAAGAAATCTTAAAAAAAAAAAGATTCATCCTTTCAATACAGGCATTAAATCTGTGACCAATTAAACCTGTTTCTTCGTTTAATAACAACATCTAAGTTTTCTCCCCTTCAATTTTGCATTGTGTTCTACAAGTCACATATGATATAGCTAGTAACATAATGATTTCTTCCTGATACTCCAGATGGGTTACATGTGGCCACAGGAGGTCCAGACCCAACAGAGGTTTGCATCAAGTCAGTGTATTTGGGGATAGGTGACTTTATTGTTTGACTATATGAGAGTATGAACAATTGAGCTAAAGATACAATTTGGAAGAGAGTTGCCATTTGGTAACTACCTTTTTTGCAGAGTCTTCTTCTAAGAACTGTACACACAGGATTATATTTCTTGTACTTGGGATTGTGTGAGTTTTGGGGAATTTAACAAGGTGGACATACTCTCAGCCTGCCTCATAGAACTTCCAGATGATGAAACTGAACTTCAGAACACTGAAGTAATTTGCATGTGGCTGGACAATTCTCAGCAGAGGAGGAGCTGTGATTCAAACTTAGGATATTGGGACTTTTCTACTACTGTTCCTGCTTTTATACAACAGAGCAAAAACGCCAATTTGAAGAATCATTTAATTGGAAATTCAGGGCCAGCAAAACAGTAATAGTGTGGCCACTGAAGACAAATCAAATAACCAAAAAGTAGAGAAGAAAACATTTTCCTAACATATCAACTGATAATTTATCTAATGACTAACTACAGAGGGACGTTTATAATGATTAGATTATTTTTACAGGGCTAATTGGTGTTTTATTTATCGAATTAGCTTGTATCATCCAGCTATTATGTTCTGTGTTCTGGGGTTACAAGGATGACTAATACAGGAAGCTTGACCTCAAAATGTCACAATCTAAAAATGAGGAGACAGAAATATAAACAAGCAAGTAAATAAACTAGTTGCCGTGATAGAAATCTGCACACTGCTGGGCTTCCCTGGTGGCACAGTGGTTGAGCGCTGGGTTGCAAAGCTGCCCGCAGCCTCTGCAGCGCCGGTTCGATCCCCAGCTGCCGACAAGGGTCCCACATGGTGCACAGACCTCTCCTGCTGCCCATTGCTCCCCTCAGCAGTGAACTTCGTTAGTCTGCCTGCTCTGCTCCCTGCTCTGGCTCTGGTGAATTCTCTCACCCTTTCGCGCTTCTGACTGTACCCAGTGCTTGTATAAAAAAAATAAATAAAACTTAAAAAAAAAGAAATCTGCACACTACAGTAGACCATATTATAGGAAGAAGTAAATTCTAGCCAGGGGCAACAGAGGGAGAGTAATAAGAAAAACTCTCTAAGAACTAATGCTTTATTAAGGATTGAAAGAGGGGTGGTCACTATGTGAAGGAGGAATAGAGTTGAAGGAACAATAAAAGCACAAGACTGCAACATTACATATAGTTTAACGTGATTGGTGAATAGGTTTGCAGGGATGTAGTAAGGTATTTGCTTGGAAACAGTTGAGATAAGAAGGGAATCTTCTTTCAGCAGAAGATATAGGACCACTGAATAAGTTGACTAACAATTCTCATCCGTGGCTGCACACTGAGTTTTCCAGAACCATGCCAGGATCCCATTTTAGACCAATTTAATCAGTCAAGAATGAGAATACCTGGGTCTCTAGATGAATATGAACACACTTTGCACACACAAACATGCACATACTCACACATGTTGCTTCTACCTCCAAATTTCAAGAAAGGAAATTGTGGGTAAAATTTTGAGTGGGGATAAACAGGTGTGAAAAACATCAAGATGTTAGCAGTGGCCTTTATCCTAAGTGGAATAAGCCAGAGGCAGAAAAGACAAATACTGCATGATCTCACTTATATGCAGAATCTAAAAGTCAGATTTACAAAAAGCATGGAGTAGAAAAGTGGCTGCAGAGCCTGAGGGGTGGGGAAATGTAGGGATGTTGCTCAAAGGGTACAAAGTTTCAGCAATGCAGGATGAATAAAGTGTGGAGGTGTAATGCACACCACGGTGACTGTAGTTATTAATACTGTAGTGTATACTTGAAGTTTGCTAAGAACAAATTTTTTCGAGATCTATTGAGATATAAATGACATAAAATATTATGTAAATATAAGTTGTACATCATGTTTGGCACACTTATACACTGTAAAATGATTATCACTGAAGCTCTAGCTAACATATCATCATGTCACCTGGTTAACATTTCCTTTCTGTGGTGAGAACTTTAAGATCTACCTTCTGAGCAACTTTCAAGTATATAAAGCATCATTGTTAACCATAAACACCAAGTTATACATGAGATCCTCAGAATGTACTCCTCTTAGAACTGCAAGTTTTGTATCCTTGACCAATATCTCCCCAGTATCCCCATTTCTGAGCAACTGGCAATTAACACTATGAGAGAGCAGATCTCAAGTGTTGCCAACACCTGTATGTGCATGTGTCCACACATGCGTACACACACAGAGGCGACTGTGAAGTGGTGGATAGGTAAATCAGCTTGATCGTGGCTGTTACTTCACGCTGTATTTATATATCAAAGCATTATGTCATAAACCTTAGCTATATACAATATTTGTCAATTATACCTCAATGGAAGAGATGGAAAAAATTAAAGTATATTATATGCTGGTGGTGGGGACTGTTGGAAGTGGTAGGACATAGCTCTTTATGTGGAGGGTTAATTAAGGGAATGCAGGAATAAATTATGACTTTAATTTTCATGGCTGTGGTATCATTACCATGTTGAGGAACACACAAATGGGAAGAGGATTTGCTAGAAGGACAGCAAACTCTCTTCAAGAAATTAAAGATAGGAGTGTTCATTAGGTAGCATATGTACTACTATGAAACTCAAGAGAGGTCTGAGGTAATGATAGACATTTGAAAGTCATCAACATATATGGTGGTGAAGCCATTAAGTGTGGATGAGACTGGATTGAGAAAATGAATATAGTTAAAAAAACTAGCAACAACAAATGTTGGCGAGGGTGTGGAGAAAAAGGAACTCTTCTGTACTGTTGGTGGGAGTGCAAACTGGTCCAACCACTATGGAGAGCTGTGTGGAGATTTCTGGACCTACTAAACATAGAGCTTCCATATGATCCAGCAATTCCACTCCTAGGTATTTACCCAAAGGACACAGAAACATCAATTCCAAAGAACACCTGCACCCCTATGTTTATAGCAGCACTATTTACAATAGCTAAGCTTTGGAAACAGCCAAAATGCCCAAAAATAGATGACTGGATCAAGAAGATGTGGTACATATATACCATGGAATATTACTCAGCATTCAAAAAAGATAAACACATGTAATTTGCAGCAACATGGATGGCGCTGGAAGGGATCATGCTCAGCGAAATAAGCCAGAAAGAAAAAGAAAAATACCGGATGGTCTCACTCATAGCAGGAATCTAGAAAACTTAAATAAGGGACCAGAAAAATGAATAACCATAAGAAAGTGAAAATGAAAATCAACAAAAAACTATGAACCAGAGACACTCTATGGGGGTTAGGGGGCGGGAGGGGAGGGATTGGTGTCAAAATAAGGGGGTTGCAATTGTATGGGGAATATAAAAATAAAATTTATTATTAAAAAAAGAAAATGAATATAGTCACAAATAAATGATTATAGTCAGACAAGGACAGAATAATTTGCCTAATGACACTTTAGGTGCAGGCAATTACTGAGGTCTGCCAATAAATCTAGGAAGACACGATCACGGGGGTAGAAAGAAAATTAGGAGAATTTTTTAGCAGGTTTCAAGCATTGTTTCAGGCTTAACAGTTACTCGAATTTTAGATGTGGCAAAGTTTAAGTTGATGCCATTATACACCAGTGACTAAGTACCCAAGAAATCAAGCAGGTTGGTGAGTGGGAAACTGGATAGGAGGTCCACATTAATGTGGAAGTCATCTGGGATAATGCCGGAGCTAAATATGGAGAACAGAATATTCAAGTTCTGAAGTCATTGCAGGTCAAAAAATGATAAAGGCTTTTGTAGCTATATTAGAGGCATTTTTTGTGCATTAAAAGGTTGCTTCTTTCCCTCGGAGTTGTTACAAGCCTACCAGTATTTATTTTACATTGGAGATAATGAAAACAAATTTTTCACTTGAGGAGAGCTAAAATGTGAAAGAAGCAAGATTCTAGACTTATCATTGGACAACCTACTTGTACTTCTCCAAACCTAACATACTATTTCGCATCTCTGTGCTACAGACTTAATTGTTCCTTACACTGTTCCTATTGTTCCTTGTCCAGATTTAAGGTTTTTTTTTTGCTTAGTTTTTAAATTTTTAAGATCATATTTACATATTTTGATGTTCAAAATATTATATATCTGAGTTTGACAAATGATGTACCTCTGTAACTCAAACCCCTATCAAGATATAGAATATTAACATTACTGGAGAAAGCACCCTCACACTCCCAGTGAAAGCCCACATACACGTCAGAGGAAACCACTGTGTTGATTTTTTACCACCATAGAATAGTTTTGCATCTTGTGGAAATCCATACCAGGAGTAAATCCATTATTTTATGTGCAGACACCTGGGCAATTTACTGTTTGGAGTTATTACAAGTAGAGCTGCTATGAACGCTCATGGAAAAGTATTTTTTGGACAATTGTTTTTATGTTACTCAGGTAAATAGTAGGAGTCGAACAGAGAGTAGTTAAGTGTCTAGTTTCATAAATAACTGCCAGACCATTTAACAAAGAAGTCATGCCATTTTGCATTGTCATCAATGTATGAGAGCTGTTGCCACTCCATATCCTTGCCAACACTTGGCAAGAAATCTAAGAAATTATTACCAGTGTAAAATTTAAAATACTGTTATTTAAAAAGTCAAGTGTGTATTATTGTCTTCAAGACTCATCCTCTTAAGAGACTTATTTCTTATTCTTTTGGTGAAAGTTTTCCTTAAGCTTCTCCTCAGTTTTGTAGAATTATCTTCAAATTTAAGTAATAAATGATTGTTTATTTTAAGCAATATACAATTGGATCTGTAATTTTTCATCCAGTCTGAGGCTCCTTTTTATTTGGGGAATATAATGATGTCACAGCATCAGAGAGTAGGCAGGAGAATTTATTCTGGGAATAGAATTTTATTTTGTCCAAAGACCACACCACTCCTCTGTTTCTTCAGCCCCTTCTTTAAACAGAGCGGCTCAGCTTTGATCTGTATTTTATACACCAGACTTGGGATTAACTTTCATTTGAAGACAAGCTACCCCAGCAAAAGAAACTGTGTAACAGGAAACACATGTTTCTGTCCTCTCTTTTCTCCCTTGGCCTTGTTGTGTGTCTAAGAAGACACACTGATGCTTGTTAGGCACTGAAGGTGCTGGAGCAAGGAAGATGGAAGGACAGACTGCAGGAGCGGAGATTGGTTTTTGTATTTCTGTGGTCTGTGCCTGGATCAGATACAGAAATAAGGCACGACCTTTTCAGATCTTGTTTAGAGGCATTGTTAATACTGTTGCTATGGACATGGAAGTTTCAAGCCTCCGATGCTCTTCCTCAATCCAACCCATAGTTAGTGGACATTCCTTTCAGTTGCAGATGGTCTTTTTCTCATCCTTCAATTTTTATTGCAATTTCAAAAGTTGACCTTTCATATTGCTTCATTTTAATAATGGTTTTATGTGTTTTACTGTAAAAAAAAAGTGCTTATTCCAGAAAAAAGTAAAAATAAAGAACATAATAAAAATCACATAATACCCCACCAACACTCAGAGGGTCATGTTGGGCTATTTCCCAATTATTTTTAATTTTTATGTATATACATAACTATATAGGAATATATGCTAACTTTTGTTGTATAACAAATTATCCCAAAGTTTGAGACTTAAAAGAATAACCATGCATTTAGATCATGCATTAATCAGCTCTGGTTACTATTAAGAAAACCATATGCTTGGTAGCTAAAATAAGAGAAATTTTCTTGTATTTCTGAGGCAGGGAATCTGAGATCAATGAACCAGCATGGGTGGTTTCTAGGGAGAGTTCTCTTCTTGGCTTGTAGTTAGTTGACTTCTCCCTATTTACTCTGATGGGTTTTTCTTGATGCTGGCGCTTGCACGCTCACACACGCACACAGAGAGTCATCTCTGGTATCTCTTCTTATAAGCTCTCTGATAGCTTTCTATTGGATTAGAGCCAAACAATTATGACCTCATTTAACCTCAATTACATTGATAAAGGTCCTCTCCCTAGTTTTAGTCACATTGGGGTTAGGATTTCAACATATATCAATTTTGTGGGGACACAAGCATTCAGTCCATAACAGATTATGATTTTGCAGACTTAGCTGGTTCCATGTGTCTGTGGTCAGATTGTGGGGCCTGTTAATGGCTAGTGAATGATGGTTTTATATGGGGAGGCTGGGAGGACATAAGCCTTTCCCTAGGTTGTCTTTCATCATTCAGCATGTTAGCTCAGAGTCACTCACATGATTTTTGGAAGGCCCCAAGAGCAGTAAGAGAGCAAGCCCCCATATACAAGAGCCTTTCAAGTCTCTTGCTCTATTGACCAAGGTAAGGCCACAGTGCATGAGGTAGGAAGGAACTATCAAAGACCTAGGAAATGGGGAGTTGTGAACTGTAATCAATTCACGATACATATGCAGTATACATACATATTTTTTCCAAAAAACACTGGCAAATTTTGCATACTGTTTTCTGACTTTTTTCCTTCATAAAATATCACAGATATCGTGTCTTTATCACTCTTCTGTAACCACAGTTTATGTTTGACAGAACATAGTCCTAAAAAGCATCTTAAAAACAAGTTCTAAAAATATTTTGTAATCATTAGAATATTGACTTCTAACATGAGTATTTGTGGTGTGTATGTGTGTGTATTCCAATAAAACTTTATTGACAAAGTTTTGATTTGCAGGCTATAGTGTACTGATCACTGTTTTATATAAATTTGGAAACTAAACTGAATTTTTGTAAGCAAATAAAATATTTGAGTCTATATTTTCTATTATATATTTTTCACTTTTTTAACCATTTTTTTTTCAAATCGAAGCAGCATTGCATTGTAACATATGTTTCAAGTGTGCATCATTAAAAATCAACATTCATATGTAGCATATTATCTTTGCCATAAGAGTCTAATTCTGTCCTTCACCATAAAACTGGCCTCTTTCATCTAATTTACCCACCCTCTTACCCACTTCCCTTCTGATAACCATAAATTGGTCCTATAGTCTAAAAGTTTATTTTTGTTTTATTTTAGCTTATCTGTTGGTTTGGATTCTCTATATATGACAAATGAGTGACATCATATGCTGTTTGTCTTTCTCCATCTGATTTATTTCACTTAGCATAGTACCTCCCCAGCTCCATCCATGTTGTTGCAAATGGCAGACTTTCACTTTTTTTTTTTTTTTGCTGAGTAGTAGTCCATTTTATTTATATAACTCATCTCCTTTATGAAGTTGTCTTTTGATGGGTACTGTGGTTGTTTCCAGCTCTGACTATTGTAAATAATGCTGTAGCAAACATGTGGGTGCATGTATCTCTTCAAATTAGTATTTTTATATTTTTCAGCTAAGTAACCCAAAGTAGTTTAACTGGATTGTGTGGAATTTATATATATATATATTCCTTAAGAACCAATCTCGATCACTTCCCTTAAGTACTAAGCTAACACTAAGGAGATTCTTGTGATGAAGGCATAGGGTCCATGGAAAATTTTCTCATTTTAAGTGGTACTGTTTTCTGTTAAACAGAATGGCAAACATATCGATGCACTGCAGACGATAATATACATAAATCAGTACCATGAGGAATAGAATGTGAGATGAAGCACAGGCTACAGAAGTCATTTTTTGACTCTCCTATATTTCTCTATCATTTGATCTCATATTTCTCCTACACCTGATATATAAGCAAATGCTGTTGAATAAACGTATCTCAAATCTAACCATTTCTTCCACCTCCACTGCTAGCATCCTGTTTCAAGCCACCATCATCTCTTGCCTATATTGTTAGTCTATTAAATGATCTCCTGACTTATATGCATGTCTTCTTGGAGTCAAATTCTCAAACAGCAGTCACTATGATCCTTTTTAAAAACAAGTCAGATCATGTTACTCCTGTTAAAAACCCTCAAGTGGCTTTCCGTTTAATTTAGTATAGATTTTGACAGATTAAAAGAGATGGTACATTCAAAGTATTTAACTGTATAGAGTCTAATGAAGAGTTTGTTTCTAGAGCTTCTGGAGTTAAGGAAAACAATAAAGAATAGTGAGACAAGCAGGGACCAGCAACAGCTGGGAATCATTCCTTACATAGATCTGAATAGGTAAAGGGAAGCAACAGTTTCTCCAGGACACCTTGAGAACCAGAGCTATGAAGAAGGTGACGGAAAGGGAGTCGTAGTCTGATCAGGACAGAGACTCTTATTTCTCTACTTTCTTACCAGGACATCCTTTTTACTGGCCAAACCCACATGAAAACCACAAGGCAAGGGACCCAGGGTAGTGCAATCTGTAGATTCCACCACCCAAGGTAGAAAGGAGAAGAATGGAAAGGAGACCTTCAGAGCAAACAGGGCAAGCCACCTTCACAAGGGTAAAAGCCACAGTCCTTTGTATAACATGCAAAGCCTTATACTGATCCTTAATTTTTGTTGACTCTCCTTTTGCCTGTTTGTGTCAGACTTCTTGCGGTTCTGATAGCACACACCAGGTGCTCTCCTTCCTTGTGGCTTTTCCATAGTTTTTCCTCTGCATTCAATGCTTTTGCCTCGGGTATGTGTCTGTGGTTTACTCACTCCCCTATGCTAGGGATCTGTGTAAATATTGCTTTTTCCTGGACTTACCCTTTTTTTTTTTTTAAATAAAATATTTATTTATTTATTTATTTATTTATTTATTTATTTATTTATTTATAAATTTTATTGTTATATTCCCCATACAATTGCACCCCCCCCATTCTGACCCCAATCCCTCCCCTCCCGCCCCCGCCCCCTAAAAGTGTCTCTGGTTCATAGTTTTTTGTTGATTTTGATTTTCACTTTCTTATATTCATTTTCCTGGTCCCTTATTTAAGTTTTCTAGATTCCTGCTATAAGTGAGACCATCCGGTATTTTTCTTTTTCTTTTTGGCTTATTTCGCTGAGCATGATCCCTTCCAGCGCCATCCATGTTGCTGCAAATTGCATGTGTTTATCTTTTTTGAATACTGAGTAATATTCCATGGTATATATGTACCACATCTTCTTGATCCAGTCATCTATTTTTGGGCATTTGGGTTGTTTCCAAAGCTTAGCTATTGTAAACAGTGCTGCTATAAACATAGGGGTGCAGGTGTTCTTTGGAATGGATGTTTCTGTGTCCTTTGGGTAAATACCTAGGAGTGGAATTGCTGGATCATATGGAAGCTCTATGTTTAGTAGGTCCAGAAATCTCCACACAGCTTTCCACAGTGGTTGGACCAGTTTGCACTCCCACCAACAGTGCAGAAGAGTTCCTTTTTCTCCGCACCCTCGCCAACATTTGTTGTTGCTAGTTTTTTTAATATGTGCCATTCTCACTGGTGTAAGATGGTATCTCATGGTAGTTTTGATTTGCATTTCCCTGATGACAAGTGATGTTGAACATTTTTTCATATGCCTGTTGGCCATTTGCATTTCCTCTTCAGAGAAGTTTCTTTTTAGCTCTTCTGCCCATTTTTTGACTGGATTATTTTCTTTGTTGTTGTTGAGTCTCATCAGCTCTTTGCAGATTTTTGTGATCAGTCCTTTATCATTAGTGTTGGGTGCAAAAATGTTCTCCCAGTTGGTGGGGTTTCTCTTTGTTTTTGTTATTGTCTCTTTTGCTGTGCAAAAGCTCTTTAATTTGATGTAGTCCCAGCTGTTTATCTTTGCCTTCACTATCACTGCTTTGGGTGATGTGTCTGTAAAGATGTCTTTGATGTGCAAATCACGTAGTGTTTTGCCTATATTTCTTTCTATATATTTTATGGTTTCAGGTCTTATGTCTAGTTCTTTAATCCATTTTGAGTTGATTTTTGTGTATGGTGTGAGGTAGTGGTCAAGCTTCATTCTTTTGCATGTAGCGACCCAGTTTTCCCATTTATTGAACAAACTTTCTTTGCTCCAATGCATTTTCTTTGCTCCTTTGTCAAAGATTAGTTGACCATAAATCTGTGGGTTTATTTCTGGATTTTCTATTCGATTCCATTGGTCTGTATGTCTGTTCTTGTTCCAATACCCCTTTTTATTTCCCCTTCCCTGCCCAACTGTTCCCTGTGGCACTTAGCTCCATCTAGAATAGTGTAGATATGTTTTTGTCTTTGTTTTCGTTTTCCCACTACAAAAATGTAAGCTCCAAGACGTAGATCTGCTTTGTTCACAGCTCTACTCAATACAACGAACAATGACTGGCTCATCATAAATGCTGTCTAAATATTTGTTCACTGAAGGAATACGCCAGTTGAACCCAAACACATTTTAGAGTCAAGCAAATGGAGTTTCTAAGAAACCATCAAAGTTAAACCAAAACATCCTTTTGTACATGTGTAGAAACCTTATTAAGTACTTCAGCTTAGACTCATTGGGATATCCTTGTAATCCTTACAACTCTGTGCCAAATACGATTGCTTCTGTAATGCAACTGATCATCTATGTTAATATAGCTTCAGTGCCTGACTGCCTGCCTGTCATCAAGCCATACACTGGTTCCAAGTGCAGTATTACCAAATTTCACCTCTTCTTTCTGTAGCCCTTTAACAGCAGATTTTTGATGCCCAACCTACATACCAATAGGAACACAGGAAATACCTCCTCAGTGACCCCATATTGCAAAAACAAAAGACCTTTCATTAGTCTCCTATTACTTAGCAATAAAATTATCCACTTGTTGGTCATGCTATTCTTGTTATACTTTCTTTGGTTTGATTCCAGGACAAAGTACTTTTGTGCACTCCTCCTACTTTTCTAAATTGCTTTTTGGTTCCTTTCAGTGATTCTCCCTTACCTTCCATGACATCTAAATGCCAAAATGCCCAGATCCTTGTCCTAAAATCTTTTCTACTTATGCTAAACTTTTAGGTGGTTACATGACCATTAAAACTGATGATTGCTAAATTTATACCTCTAGTTTCTATTCTCCCATGAACTTCAGACCAATGCATCTAACCATTTATGTGTCCAAACTTAATATATCCCAAATTGATGCTGTGTTGATTCTCCTAGTAAATAGCAACTGCTGTAGTCTCCTAGCATGGCTAATGGCAGTGCCATTCTTCTAATTCCTCAAAAAAACTTTGTTGACTCATTGGTTATCCTCATAGTCCATATCTAACATGTTAGGAAATTCTGTGAGTTCTTCTAGTTTTGTGATATTAAAGATATTACCTTGAATAATACTCATGTAGTACCATTCTTATGATAAATTCTCCAAAGTAATTACATGAGTAAAAACTCTGGGTTGATTTCACTGCTTTTGACAACTGCTTAATTGCATTTCATAGTTTTTCATTCATCCACTCACTCACTTATCAAGTATTTATTGAAAACATGATATCCAAGAAACTCATTTAACTGTCAGCAAAATAGCTGGGCCTGAACCTTCATGATACTTACCCACTCATGTGAAATAGAGTCAAGTAAATATTGACAAATTCTGGTAAAGGTTATAAAATAAACTAACAGAGACTGATATAAAATACAACCAGGAGAACATTCACATTGTACAGTTCTTTTTTTTTTCTTTTTAAAAAAGTTGTGTGTGTGTGTATGTGTGTGTGTGTATAGTGCATCATTATTCATTTTTGTAGTTTGCTTTAGAGTTCTATTAAAGGTCAAATTATGCTGACATTTGTCCAAACTGAATAATATAACCAATTGTGTCTTTTCTTTATTCTTTGTTATTTCTAATTGTTAGTTTGAGAGATGAAAAAAATTCCCCTCAAATATGAATACTTTGGCATCCTTTAAGTGTTGGTAATCTGAGATTCAGCCTTGAGCACTGAAGTTTTAAAATTGATTAAATGCAAAACAATGCATATAATCTTATAAATATTGAGGCACTACGAATGATCAAAGAATAAACAGTGCTGCTATTCTTGGAACCATAAAATAAACATTTTCTGAAGATATGAATAAACATGGGAAGGAGACAATGGAATGGTGGTGACATGTTAAAGTAAGTTCTGAAATTTGTCAAATTGTAACGAAAAGAATTCTCCAGTCATCATCAAATCATGTAGCTGAGAGTCTTGGCAGCAACCCCAGATCATCATCATCCACTGCTGCTCTATATCTGTTTTTAGCATGTTGAGGGAGTTTATTATAGTATAGATAGGAAATGAAAATGTCTAAGGAGAAGGCAGTCAGATCTCATTATGTCTTTTCATGGGCCACATGATTTCACTGAGATGACAACTACAATCCAAAGAAGAAAGCTAGTTGTGTTTCTAGTTTCTTCTAATGCTGTAGGACTGAAATAGACTATTGACCTCCAAATTGTACTGTATGAATAAACCATTTTTTTAAACAAAATATTTTGTGATTCTTAAAATTACTTAGACAACTTTGCAGTTGCTCTGAGAGGAATGCCAATTGGCTGTAAACATTTTTCTTGTCGGATGTGAAACTTGAACTTGGTAGTGATTCAGGAAACCCTGGCTGCCCTTGTGACTCCTGCTCCCTTAGTTCTGTTTCAAGGGTGAATTCACAGATGGAAATGGATTTGGTACAGTCAAAAGTCACTTGATGGGTATAAACAGGTTGAGTATCATGTGCCTACTCAGCAATTTGTGTCTGGAATAGAAGACTCACTGACTCAGTACAAATAAAACTTTTTTTTAATAAACAACTTTTCCCTAAGCACCTAACATATGGGCAGTCCTCATGACATCTTTAATCCCATTAAAAGAATCATCTTATGCTGACTGTGTGCAAATTAATACTTTGAGTGTAAAATCAACAGACTTAAATGCAAGTGAGAGAGAGAAAATGCATATCATAAAAGAGACAGTTAAAAGAACCTCAGTAGAAGTTGACAGTGTTGGGCCTCCCTGGTGGCAAGTTGTTAAAGATACAGCACTGTCAAGTTATTGCCAGCCACGACAACATGTTTGATCCCTGGACAGGGAGCTGACCCACATGGTGTTGCAGACCTCTCCTGTCTTGCCCGTTGCTCCCCTCAGCACTGTATTTCAGTAGATCTGCCTGTTCTGCTCCCCACCTCTCACCCCCCACACCTCTGGCCTACACCCCAGATCTTGTATGCATAAATACATAAATCTTAAAAAAAAAAAAGAGATTGACAGTGTTATCATCTGGGAGTAGATGAGTGATTGCTACTTTTACATTCCCTTATACCAGGCCGTACCAGGCAGATGAGACTTTAGCAAGAGTATTAAAAAAAAAAACAAAGTGTAAATATTGAAAGTGTCCTCTGGGTGTGAAAATTCTTTAAGACCAGGTGGTGGTCACTGCTCCAGAACCAAGTACACATTTTAGTTCATAGGGAAACTGCACCACCAATTGTTTGGGATTCTCTTTTTATAACTTTCAGGATCTCAGTGTGTTTCCATTCCTTTTCAAAACCTATGCATCTTTCCAGATATTGAGGTAAAATAATATGTGACACCCCGCATGTTTTAAGTAAATTCTTCAAACATCAAGTGGACTTCCCCCTTGTAGGGCAGAGGGAAGACTATATCATGTCT
Organism: Talpa europaea; assembly: GCF_964194135.1. Classification (NCBI taxonomy): domain Eukaryota; kingdom Metazoa; phylum Chordata; class Mammalia; order Eulipotyphla; family Talpidae; genus Talpa; species Talpa europaea. Next base: position 21,342,387 of record NC_140081.1, read on the forward strand.
AATTATGGGTATAGAGAACTAGCATTATACTATTATTTATATTATTTTAAACATTTTCTGTGATTCAAATTTGAGAATGGAGGAAGAATCCAGGAAGCTAAATTCACAGGGATTTTCCAAAGTCAAATAACTGGGTCAACTCAGAGAATGTGAATTAATACGAAAGGATGTCCTCTTTGATAACCTGAAGGTCAGATTGGAGACAGGATTCTGATTAAGGACAAGGCAATTTCTAATAAGAGCTGGGAGAAACTTAAAATGATTTCTAAGGTTCTTTAAAGAAAGTTTATTTTGAAGCTCAGAGCAACCTAGCTGGATTTGTAGGGATTAGAAAGGAGAGAAAACAGCCTGAGTCATTTGGAGGTGGAAAGAGGGCAGTGAATAGGACCATTGGACACCCACCATATTCTACACCCTTGTTTCTCTAGTTCTCATTTTCTCATTCTGTTTTCCCCAACAATAGACCATATTTACCATAGAAAGGCAATGGCATATTAATCTAATCTTTTGTGTGAAATTGAGGAAGTGAAGAATTTTGTTTTATACAGATAAATGGTGCACAGAGAAAGGAAAATTCAAAAATGAAGCAAGTGAGATTTAAAGCAGAGAGGAGGGCCTCCCTGGTGGTGCAGGGGTTAAGATGCAACCTATGAAGCTATCCACAGCCACTGCAGCACAAGTTCAATTCCTGGCCAGCCAGGGAGCAACCCACATGGCACAGCAGACCTCTCCTGACTTGCCCGCTGCTCCTCTCAGCAGTGTACTTTGGTCAATCTAATCTACCTGTTCTGTTTCCCACTCTGTCTCTGGTGAATCCTCTCACATTCCCCCCACACCTCTGGCCTGTACCCCAGCTCTTGTATGCATAAACAAATAAATCTTTTAAAAAAATAAAGCAGAGGGGAATTAAAGGAAGATTCCCAGAGTCTTTCCAAATACTTGGTTGCAAATTTGGAATCACAGTTGTGCAATAATTGTTTTTACCTGTCAGAGTAGGGGGTTAAATGTTTGGAAGAAAGTTTGTCTCTTATCTTCAAGAAGAATGAGTTCTATCATTTTCATGTTTGCTATGACAGCTATTTCTGGTAAATCTAAAGCTATTAAATGCTATGAAACATAAACTAGTTCTAATACACTCAAGGAACAGCCAATTTACACAACAGCTGGGAAAGAAAATCAAATCCATTCCATTGGACCAGCTGAATCGTGAGAGAGGCATTTCATACCCCTCCAGCTGACGCAGCATGTAGAAAAAACTGGCAGCTGTATTTTAGGGAAAATATGTCACAACAGACAAATGTAAGAAAAGGACAAATCCACAAAAAGGATCTTCTGCATGTGAGTCACACTAGTAGGAAAACTGCAGAGTGAGTAAGTAAAAAATTAGGCAACATCCCCTCAATATTTAGAAAGCTCCTCATACCCACTGCAACCACCATGAATTCTTTCTAACAGAACAGAATTCATGAGCCAGAATCTTGTAAATATATTCACCGTTGGTCTTTTTGTGTTATCCTTGGATATGAAATTCTCACAGAACTATCAATATGAAATGCACATGAAAGCCAAAAAGATAACAGATAAGAAAAAAAAAAAAACAAACTGATCAGATGTGTATATTGTTGCATGTAGCTAGTCAAGGCATACTACAAATTCAGCCTTTAAAAAATGTGCTAGATATAAACCTGTTGTCAAAATGCCCTTGGCATATTTGCCAAGTGATGCACTGTATTGAGCCCATCACATGGCAAATATTATTATCTGTGAACCACATGCCTTTATTTGTTCCATTTATTTGTTTGTTTGTTTGTTTATACAAGCACTGGGTATGGTCAGAAGCGCGGGAGGGTGAGAGAATTCACCAGAGCCAAAGTGGGGAGCAGAACAGTCAGACTGATGATATACACTGCTGAGGGGAGCAGCGGGCATGGCAGGAGAGATCTGCGTGCCGGGGATAGAACTGGCACTGCAGAGGCTACGGGCAGCTTCAGAGCCCAGCACTCAACCGCTGCACCACCAGAGGAGGCCCTTTATTTGTTCCATTTGTATTGACAAGAGCATGGTCACAGAATGATAAAATAGCTTTATGAGGTTCACAGATTAACAGCAAGTGGCAAAGCTGACATTTGAATCCAGATCACTGAGAGGTGAAAGGTTGGATTCTTTGCCTCGTTTTACTCTGCTGGGTGGTTGTCTACTTTTATTTGAATCCTGCTGCAATGGAGAAATAGCTGGAGAGTTCTGAGTTCCCTTAGGCAGATTGTTCAGTCTTGAGCAATTCCTGATATCAACATGTCTCCTCCACTCAATATTCATGGCAAAAATTTTTGGAGCCTTAGAGAGCCAATCTACTCCCTCCTTTGGATGCCAACCATCTCTCTATTTGGAGGTGGCCACAACCTGACTTTATTTTGAATCTTCACTTCTCCTTACTGAATTCTCCAACAGTTTCTTATAAGATATATATTGAGTCCCTTCCACTCTCTCTTGGGAATGTTACCTATTCTCTGTGTTTCAGTCTGTTCAGTTCTAAAACGCCATGCAATGTCCTACCACTCAGTTTTGTTGAGAAAATCTAGTACTGAATTAATAGTAAAACTCCTTAGTTTCAGGCACATAATAAATACTCAAAAATGTTTGTTATTAATATTATCAATGCTATTAGTATCATTACCCTTAGGGCAACTGTGGTGATTAAATGTAACCATATAGGTAAAGCTTCTAATTAGAGCATGGGGCAATTTCATCCTGTGCTATATGTTAATTTCCTTACCCTTCCTCTAAGCAACTAACACATGGGTAGTCTTCATGACACCTTTCATCCCTGTGAGAGTCTGTTTTCTAATTGTTCACTTCTGTTGACTTGGTGCTATAGTAGAAGTCAGAATTCCTTTTCTGTATTGGCAGCCGATTTTTGTTATGTATCTTCTTTTCTCAGATAGCTTTGACCTCTGACTTTAGAATGAATGCCATTTTGTTCTATTGTATGTAAATGAATGATCTGCTGCAACACCTTGATAAATGTCTCTTTCCATATGGCCAGTCATGATTCTGGAATGTCTGAAGAATATTCTTAAAGACAGTGGTAGACATTCTCTATGCCCATCATCAGGCCAGCACCAGGGTCTGGCAATGAATGTCTGTCATGTTAAAGATATACTGGATTTTCATTAGGTTCCATAGCTGCAATATTTCACGGGCTGTTTCTAGGATAGACAATGATGTGAACTTCATGCTGAACAGTTAACACACTTCAGTGAGAATTCTCATAATGAAATTCTGTGGGCTACTGCTTCTTTTTTTTTTTCTTTATTCGTTTGATTAACTGAATAATGCCTGAACTTGTGTTCTATATATAGAGCTAATCAATCTGCATATATGTATGCAGGTCATCTGCCTTGTCTGCTCAATATGAAGCATGAGCATGGTAGGAAGGCAGGAAAGCCAAGTATTGAGCAAGTGATCTGGTAATACCAGGTGCAAGAAGAAGGCCTATATCATGGCTACTGTTAAGCATATAACTACATTATAAATGCTCTTCATGCCACTGGGTCATGGAAATGACAGGTATTTTGCTATGCTGGGAGAGGAGAAAATTCTATCATTAATTCTGAAAATAAAAGCATCTTCTTTCTTTTACTACTGTTATTTCTACACAGAAAAGGCATATTTAATTGTCATTTCATAATCACAAATCTATTTCTAAAGGATAGGCAAAATGTATTTTAAAATATTGAGTATGCTGGGAGCATTTTAACAATGTTAGTTAATATTGATTTTTGGTTCCCAAAGTACATATTCCTTAACATGGCCATTATTTTTATAACTATAAAAAATTATTCAAACCTGGGGTTGAGTTTAATCCTTCAAAGTACATGTAATTTCAACTACCACCATTCGTATTTTCTGACCACAGATATTTTCACTAGTGCGCTATAAAACCTTGCTACATGATTTCCAAAGAAAGGATTAAATTAAAAAGAAAAATACTGTCTGTGTCATGTGAACAAATCGTCTCATTCCTTGAAATTTGGTTGGAAACTGGCACTCAACTTTATTTTTAATACACTGTCTTTTATACACTGGATATACTAGGGTTGTAGTTTTCTGAATTTTTTTCCTTAGAAAAATTCATACTTCATTTAGCTGTATATTGTAGATGCCTGCTGCCTTGCTCATCCATACACATGCCCCCCACCCAACCCCAAATAATCCTGGAACATTTAGTTGAAAAAAAAGAAGTTTGGTAAAGTTGTATTCTAAGGGTAACCAGGATTTGTTTTAGTCAGGAATGGTAAAATGCACAGATATGAACATGACTGTTAAGAAGGAAAAACTATGTTATACTTATTTCTAGAAATAAGAGGTACAGCATGCCATTCTTTGTCACGTGGAGAAGCACCAGGCTCAGGAGGCAGAGGAAGTAAGAGGAAAACATGGGCAGGAGCCTCTGTGTGGTTTCTGTGAGAAGGAACAGGTGAAATGGGGTAAAAAGATTGAGTATCCAGTAGTTTGAATAATTTCAATGGGCTCTGGGATATTAAGGGTTGTCCTTAGGTGTCTGTTACCTTGCCTTCGGGTGACTGGCAGGGGGGTGTGTTCCATAGCCTAAGTGGGATTTGGGCCTTGGATTGATTGGTTTGCATATGAAACATGTATTTTCTAGGTGAGTTGTTGCTACCTCTAGGAATGAGCTAACCATGCAGGGAGGTTAGACCCTCCAGCATCAGTAAGGCCTCAAGATGTCAAAGCATGAGAATACAGAAATTAAAAGCCATGGTGAATACAGTTTGGTGCCCATGGTGAGACATCTGACATGTATGACTGATATGTGAGCTTATCCAGAAAGAAATTGTCTCATTTGTCATTAGATGCCCAGCCAGAGCTTAGAGCCTGGCCCATGGGAATTGATTATAGATCGCTGGTATAGGCTAAGGCCTATCCTGTACCATATAATGGTAGTCAATCTTGCTTGTCTTCTGAAATTTATCAAAATATTTATGAGGTGGGCCTCCCCAGTGGCGCAGCGGGTTGAGCACAGCGCTGTGAAGCTGTCTGCAGGCTCTGCAGTGCGGGTTCGATTCCTGGCCAGCCAGGGAGATTCTCATATGGAGTGGCAGACCTCTGTTGTGCCCGCTGCTCCCCTCACCAGTGCTTTTGGTCCGTCTGCCTATTCTGCCCCTCACTCTGCCTCTGTTGAATCCTCTCACCCTCCCGCATCTCTGGCCTATACCCCAACTATTGTATAAACAAAAAATAAATCTTAAAAAAAACAAAAACAAAAAAACCCCAAAATATTTATGAGGATAACAAAAAAGCCAAGATAGAAACAAAACGTTATTTTATTTATCTAATAATAACAACAACATATAACACTTACAGTATAACTCAGATTCACTAATTCCCTACATACGCTTCTAAATAGATTGCAGGCATGAATTTTAAATGTCACACAGGGCTGAGTCTCAGCTCTTTGATGGGCCCTAACCTCCTCCTCTGCCCTGCCTCACTTCCTAAAATTATAAACTACTCCCTTTCAGCATCTGTGTATGTTTGTGCTCCCTACAATAGTGCTTAGGAGATCATACACATCTGTCAGTCAATGTGACAGCAACCATTTATTGAGCACCCGGGGAGTACATAACCCACAGACTGTATCAAAGTAAATAACAAAAGCCAAGCTAAATTACTATTGTCGAAATGAGTGGAAGCAACGGGTTCCTCTTTAAGGATGAGCAAATTCAAGTTGTTTTCATTTTCTAAAGGCTATTTTGGGAATAATAAAATCAAAAGATTTTGTCAAGCATTGTTCCTTAACTTAAAAAAAAATAGATTTTTTTTTCATTAAATTATCTTTCAAGGAAATTGTGTGCATTTACTTTGTTTCCTATTATACTGTCAAGTTATGGGTTTATAAAAATAGTTTCACATTCTGTAAAGCCCTACGAAAGTTTTTAGAAAAAGTTTTCTTTTTCTTAAAAAGGAAAAAAAATATTTTAATGGAAATTAATACCAACACTCGAAGCTTAATAGTTATTGGATAAACCACTTTTGTGTGTGTGTTAAGATCCAAGCCACACTTGTATTTTTCAAGAAAGGGACTAAAATTTGGGATTTGCTTAGGGAAGGGGTTGTTTTGGCTTTGTTTCCTTAAATTCGGTTAGCTAAAAGTATACACGAGACACCAAATTGTTATTGGCCATCACAGTAACTACTGTAATGAATCCTGGGTTTCATGCCTGTGAACCAATGTGGTAAGTCTTGCAAAAGCTGCATGATCCCATCAAAAACCTTGGAACTAAATCAGGAGACCAACATGTACACCCCTACTCTGTTCTAACCTGCAGTGTGGTCTAGGGCTGAGATGAGATGAGATGTGATACCAAGGGTATGATGAGATATCAAGGGTATGAAATGAGCTATCAAGGGAAAAATTGGACCAAAGGATTCTATCAGTTTTTATTAACTACATGAAATCATAAATAAACTACAAAAAATAAAAATCCTTCTTAAACATAATGTATTCATCTCCAGGAATCAAAGGATTCCAGGAATTCTCAACCATTCATGAGTATAAACTTGGAGCATTCCTTAACATTATTATTAATTGCTATATATAAACACCTAGGAAACACAGTTATTGTATAAACATATACTAAGACGAAAACAAAACTAGAATTACAGAGCAGATTTAGAGAACTAAGCAGTTTTAGCTAGTGCAAAATTGGTCTTGAAAACGGGCCCTATATTCATGATAGTGCATTGGAAAGGAAATATTCCATTCATTTGAAGATGGTGCAGTAACAGTGGAATGAAAGCAGTTAATGTTACTACCTTTCTGTATTAAGCCTTTCAATGAGTTATCAAGGGCTTTTGCCAATACCTGACCCCTGCTACTCACTTAATTTCTTTCCACTCTCTCCTTTACTTCCTCTACTCCCACCAGCATGCTAAGCATGTCATCGTGGGAGCCTTCTTTGAATCCCAGATTAGATTCATTCTCCTCATTACACTCTTCCTTAGCAGTATTCTGTATTTTATAATAATCATAATGGTTTCAATGAAATGTTTAGTGTCTATATTCCCTCCTAGAATATAAGTTCAAGAAGTCATGGTTATTACTTTACTTTTTTTTTAAAGATTTATTTATTTAGTTATACAAGCACTGGGTACAGTCAGAAACACGGGAGGGTGAGAGAATTCACCAGAGCCAGAGAGGAACAGAACAGGCAGACTGAGGAAACACACTGCTGAGGCGAGCAGCGGGCGTGGCAGGAGAGGTCTGTCGCGCCATGTGGGACCCTCTCTGGTGGCTGGGGATCGAACCAGCACCGCAGAGGCTGCGGGCAGCTTTGCAGCCCAGCGCTCAACTGTTGTGCCACCAGGGGAGGCCCTATTACTTTACTTTTTGAAGGGATATATCCCCAATGGATTAGTACAGTATCTGCTATGTGATATGTAATTAATGTGCTAATATCAAAAAAATTAGTGGCTGTTTTAAACTGTCATCTAGTTATATAGAACATGCAAACAATAGCTAATCATTTGTGAGTTAAAACTAAAGGGAACATTTTAAGTTTTTATTCCTATTCCTTCATCCCCTCAAGTGGGGACATATAAATAGAGAGAAAAACAGGAGATTTATGTAGAGAATGCTCCAGATCTCTGTGACATTGACAAATGACTGACACAAAGAAAATGTAATCATATACTATTCTTCAGAGCATGTAAGCTGAACCTGGTGAGTTACAGAAAGAAATAAATAAAAGGCCAATTTAGTCATGGTTGAAGAAAATAGAACATAAAGCTGAAGGAAGGAAAGATAATGACCTTAACTTTATTTATCTTTTGTTTTTGTTTTTTTACTCTGTATTTATTGTTTTTTGAGTTATTGGTTTTCTCTAGTTAACAAGCAAGATTGCTAATGTGATATCAAAATAAAGTTGTTGTTTTTTTTTTTTTTAAATGTGTGAAAGAAGGTTTATATCCAGGTTTGTTTTTTTTTTTTTCCCCACCAGAAGTCTGAATGGTCAACAGCTTAATGGCAGCTGTTGGCTTCAGGAAATGTCAAGGATAATAGAAAATGTGTGCTGGTGATGTTGGAGAAAAGGGAGCAGGAGAATGTGAGGAGGAAGGAAGGAATCAGCTCTTCCAATTCTCTCAAACGTCAAGCATTTTCTCAGTAAAGGTTAAATTGAAGATGTGGACATGGCAAGTTTTGTATGAAGTGCACATCTGCCTTTTACCTATCTGTGTGTTTCTAGCACAAAACTCAGATTCAGACTATGGTGCCATGATACTGCACTAGGAAAAAAAGTCCATTTCATCACAAATGTCTCTTTTTCTATTTTAATGATTCACTGCTACCTCTCGAGAATTAGGTGCATCAGACCCATGTTAGATGCTATAAAAAATAGAGAATTTAGTCTTGTTACAAACTTCCTGAATCAGAATCACCAGGTATGTGATCTAGGAATATACATTTTATTAATATCTCCAGGCAATGCTGATAAGATTAGGGCTAACATTGCTGGTTCACTAATATTAAATGAGTGGTATGATTTATTCTCTAATAATTTGGAAGTCATTTATTGTTTCACTTTACAAGTGAGAAACACCATTTTCCAGAAGTTTATAAACTAATATGGCCATCCTAAAAATGGAGTGCAGTACAATGGAAGAAGTGTACCTAGTATTTGAAGACCTCGATTCAAATGGAGTATCCTTTGTTACTAACACTGACTTTTGGCCGAATAAACGGAATATAAATCTACTAATATTTGCATCTTTGACCTACAAAATGGCACTTGTCATAGAATTCAGCCTAATGGTCTAACTTTCTGAGTATTGTTTCCTGTGTTTTAAATGGGATCATATTATTATCAGAAGGCTATTGTTAGGATTAGAGCACTTTTATAAGTGATCCTACTCAAAAGCTATAATGTGAGCTGTTCTATCATCTCTTTGGAGGCCAGAACACTTGTAAACACTTGTCATTATGTTTGGATATTGTACACCATTAAAATATGATCTGCAGTAATTTTTTGTCATGTATACACATAAAACCTGCTCCACATTTTGGAAAATTTAATGATGACTATAAATAGGAAAATTTAATGATGACCCAATTAATGATGACTTCTGTATGTTTTGGCTAGAATGACTGCTTAGAGTTGTTGTCTTTCTGTATGTCCTTATGCAATTCCTTCAGCCCTGGTTCCCTCCACTTACTGACTTTGCAGGCCACAAAGCAGCTGCTTCTTTATGTTGCTAGCCCTTGTTATATGCTACGTTCAGAGAGGAAGTGTTCAATTCCAGGAAGAGCTCTCCAATATTAACATACTGGCTAAGCTCCAGACCTCAGGATGGTGATTCCATTCAGCTACTTACACTAAAAAAGGGTTCACTAACTGCCATAAGTTACCAAACTAGTGCCAGTGTCCACTGAGAAATCATTATTGTGAACATGGTGCTGTTTGAAAGAAGCTGGAGATGTTTTGATCTTCAGAAATGTGAAGATTATACTTTATACAAGAAAAGATTGGTGGACAAGTTATCAATAGCCAGAAAAACTTAGCAAATGAATCAGGAAGAGATAAATCATGTGTACTGTAACAAGAAGTGGGTGATTTGGGGGAGCCAAAATTTGTTTGCCAACAACAAGTTAAAGGATTTATCAATTGAACTTTCTTTTTCTGTGTAGTTTTATATTTGCTTTGTAATTTAAGATATTTAATAATATTTTCACCCAGTCGGTAGTGTTTCTCTTTGTTTTGGTTATTGTCTCTTTTGCTGTACAGAAGCTCTTTAATTTGATGGAGTCCCAACTGTTTATCTTTGCCTTTACTATCACTGCTTTGGGTGATGTGTCTATAAAGATGTCTTTGATGTACATATCATGTAGTGTTTCACCTATATTTCCTTCTATATATTTTATGGTTTCAGGTCTTATGTCTGGTTCTTTAATCCATTTTGAGTTGACTAATGATAAAGGACTGATCACAAAGCCCTCCTGAAAAAAAAAAAAAAAGAAGGGAATGGAGGCATCACACGCCCAGATTTCAAGCTATACTACAAAGCCATAATAATCAAAACTGCATGGTATTGGAACAAGAACAGACACATGGCCCAATGGAACCGAATAGAAAATCCAGAAATAAACCCACAGATTTACGGTCAACCAATCTTTGACAAAGGAGCAAAGAATAGGCACTGGAGCAAAGAAAATTTGTTCAATAAATGGTTCTGGGAAAACTGGGTTGCTACATGCAAAAGAATGAAGCTTGACTACTTCCTCACACCATACACAAAAACCAACTCAAAATGGATTAAAGAACTAGACATAAGACCTGAAACCAGGGCCTCCCCGGTGGCGCAGCGGTTGAGCGCTGGGTTGCGAAGCTGCCCGCGGCCTCTGCGGCGCCGGTTCGATCCCTGGCTGCTCCCCGGCCACCGGAGGAGGATCCCACATGGCGCGCAGACCTCTCCTGCCGCCCGCTGCTCCCCTCAGCAGTGTACTTCGGTCCTTCTGCCTGCTCTGCTCCCCGCTCTGGCTCTGGTGAATTCTCTCACCCTCCCGCGCTTCTGGCTGTACCCAGTGCATGTATAAACAAAACAAACAAACAAATATAATAAATAAATAAATAAAAACATGCCTCTATTAAAAAAAAAAAAAAAAGACCTGAAACCAGGCCTCCCCGGTGGTGCAGCAGTTGAGTGTTGGGTTGCAAAGCTGCCTGTAGACTCTGCAGCACCGGTTTGATCCCCGGCTGCTCCCCGGCCACTGGAGGAGGGTCCCACATGGTGCACAGACCTCTCCTGCCGCCTGCTGCTCCCCTCAGCAGTGTACTTCGGTCCTTCTGCCTGCTCTGCTCCCCGCTCTGGCTCTGGTGAATTCTCTCACCCTCCCCGCACTTCTGACTATACCCAGTGCTTGTATAAATAAGTAAATCTTAAAAAAAAAAAAGACCTGAAACCATAAAATATATAGAAGGAAATATAGGTAAAACACTACCTGACATGCACATCAAAGACATCTTTACAGACACATCACCCAAAGCAGTGATAGTGAAGGCAAAGATAAACAGCTGGGACTACATCAAATTAAAGAGCTTCTGCACAGCAAAAGAGACAATAACAAAAACAAAGAGAAACCCCACCAACTGGGAGAACATTTTTGCACACAACACTAATGTTAAAGGACTGATCACAAAAATCTACAAAGAGCTGATGAGACTCCACAAAAACAAAGAAAATTATCCAGTCAAAATATGGGCAAAAGAGCTAAAAAGAAACTTCTCCAAAGAGGAAATACAAATGGCCAACAGGCATATGCAAAAATGTTCAACATTACTTGTAATCAGGGAAATGCAAATCAAAACTACAATGAGATACCATATCACACCAGTGAGAATGGCACATATTAAAAAAGCTAGCAACAACAAATGTTGGTGAGGATGTGGAGAAAAAGGAAATCTCCTGCACTGCTAGTTGGAGTGCAAACTGGTCCAACCACTATGGAGAGCTGTGTGGAGATTCCTCAACCTACTAAAAATAGAGCTTCCCTATGATCCAGCAATTCCACTCCTAGGTATTTACCCAAAGGACACAGAAACATTAATTCCAAAGGGCACCTGCACCCCTATGTTTATAGCAGCACTGTTTACAATAGCTAAGCTTTGGAAACAACCCAAATGCCCAAAAATAGATGACTGGATCAAGAAGATATGGTACTTATACACAATGGAATATTACTCAGCAATCAAAAAAGATAAACTCATGCAGTTTGCAGCAACATGGATGGAGCTAGAAGGAATCATGCTCAGAGAAATAAGCCAGAAAAGAAAAGAAAAAATACCAGATGGTCTCACTCATAGCTGGAATTTAGAAAACCTAAATAAGGGACCAGGAGAAAGACTAATTATAATAAAGTAAAAATCAAAATCAACAAGCAACTATAAACCAGGCACATACTAATGGGGGGGTGAAGAGAGGAGGGATTAGGGCCAAAATAAGGGGGGTGGGTGGGAATTGTATGGGGAATATAACCAAAATGATAATGCATAAATTGTGCAAAAATGAAAAATGATGTAAGAATTACATAAAATAAAATAAAATATACTACTACTACTACTACTACTACTACTATTACTACTACTACTACTAGTAGTAGTATTTTCATAATGTCCTTTTGAAAATGTTTGGAAAATATGCATTTGTGATTTATTATATGTGTTTGTGAATGGACAGTTGCAAGCAGAGCCAGTTGAGAATCGTACTAAATGAGTGTTATTTGGAGAGATCTGAAGTGGTCTAAGTGCAGTGATGCACTTGAGAGGTTACTGTACACATCTCTTCCTAATGCCTCCTGCAGTGATTTCACATAGGGCAACTGAAAGTAACCATGATGGTACTGGTCCACAGTACAAATCAGGGTATTATTTTGTTCTAGAGAATCAGTTGTTAAATATTTACCAGTACACCATTGGGCCTATGCTTCCCCTCCCCCTCCACATTTTTGTATTTCGTTGCTCACAATATTACTGCATTTATGAGTCAGTGTGCTAGAGTTAGGGGAGAAAAGGATGTCACATTATGCTGACGGTGCTTGTCTAGTCTGAGGTAGACATATGGCCTGCAAAACCCTACATATTTTGTTCCATTGATTTCTTATTTTCATCCTATAGCAGTTTCTCTACTGTAAGCTGTGTTCTTAGTCAAAAAGGTTTTTTGTTTTCCTTAAACACCCCAAATTCATTCTTACTTCAAGCTTTTGTACCAAAATATTCCTTGAAAACATGGAAGGAATGCTGGATAAATACAATGCTAATGAATTAATCTGTACTCAGAAATAAGACTGCCAGTAGACATGAATACTCATACCAAGTAATCTGCTTTTTTGTTCTCTGTAGGAAAGTAATATTGAACCATACTTACTAAGCAAAATCAAATGAAGGTAATGCTTATCACCAAATGATTGGAGCCATGGGGGAACCCTGCAGGCCTTGGTCACTCAATTCTCTGTAAAACTGTAGTCGATTCAAATACATTATTGAAGGGTGCTTGACCCTTCAAGTAGTATGTTCATTCAACTCTCTTAGAGACTTAGTAACCCTTTATTATAGATGGAATTTATGGATCCATATTATGGTTTCACAAGATAATGTTAAGCCTATATACTTGAATCACTACTGATAATGCCTAAGACCCTGAACTCTAATGTTGAATTATCAGTAGCTACATTCTAGACAATCACTAAAAAAATAATTTTATGTTCACCACCATTCATTATTTGCTACCATTCAATTGATAAAACTATTTCCTGTGTGCTACTGTTTGAACGGCACATAGTACATGTATTTTTGCTTTTAGTTTTAAATAAATTCCTAGATTTTTACAACAGAAGATTTGATACCTAGATCATACCATATTGCCTTCATCCCTGACAGACATGCCTTATTGAAGGACAGTCTAAGAAACACCTTTGTAAAGCTGAGTGGTGCTGTAGCAGGAATAAACAAATCTAAGAAACCAAATGGAGTCTGAAATTTCTTGCTGGATGAAATTGATATTTCAAATTGGGTGACAGTTACAGGACAAAAATAATTGATATATCCTATTGCTTGTTAGCTTTTAGTAAAAAATCATGAATTTTTAATTTTAAACTGTAAGACAGTAAAAAAAAAATGGAAAAGAAAAAGTATTCTGGAACTTGCTTGTATAGTAATAAAAAAGATGCTGTTTATTTATGACACATAACAACCTCTTTTATATGACCCTGCCCTGAAAGAAAAAAAAATCTTATTTCATTCTTTATGCTAGGAATAAGTGTATTCCTGAGCAATTATTTTGTTTAATATTATAAATCTTGTCAAGCATGCAACTGCCTCAATTTCACATTTTATTTTAAATCTTAAAATAGTACAACCCAAATTTGTGCCACATTTTAAATTTTTGCTGTCTTTCCCAAAGGAATATATCTGTTGAAGCATCCTCAAATCCTTTCTGAAACAATATGGTATATAAGTATATAACTTAAACAAAAATGAATACTAGCTTAGTTCCATCATATTTTTGTGCATCAGTATCTCCTACATCTAGCACAAAAGCCTAGAATTCTAATGGTAGATGGTCAAGTCACATTTTTTCTTGGACAGTGCTAGACATAAATGGAACAATTCTTACTCATTAGCTACACTTTCAGAAATCATATACAAATCTCCTCACTTCATATTAAGTAGCTATTACACAAAGCAAGTCAACGTTACTTACAGTCCCATGTATTCTCACATGAACTGCATGTCAGTGTCTCTGATCAAGACTTGAGAATTGCCTTAATCCCTGGAAAATATGAGGGTAGGACGGCAGCCTCAACAGGATTGTCCTAACAAGTTACCTCTTAGGATCATTTTTCTTGCAAACATCCTGCCTTGTAAATATCATGCCACGTAAATATCCTTATATATTACTGTGTAAAACTCTCCCATCTTTAATGAAATAAAGAATACTATTCAGTTATTATTATCACTTCACAGCTTTGGGCATTGACTATGCTCAGGTAGGCAGTTTTTTTCTTCTAGTCTTTCAATTAGTTGGACATTGACAGAGAATGAGTTGTCTCTAAGAATTTCACTTACACGTGGCTGGCAGATGATTCTGACTACATACTGGGGCCTCAGCCAAGGGTGCCAATGGGGATACCTGCACATTCCCTGGCTCAAAGGCTAAACATCTTAAGAAAGAGAGGGCAAGAGGAAGCTATATTGGCTTTCCAAACCTAGCCTTAGAAGTCATGCAACACCATTCTATTAGTTAGTAGCTAGTCCCTAAGGTCAGCCTATATTTCAAAAGAGGAGGCTCAGTTTCACCTTGTAACAGGAAAAGTGTTTAAGAATCTTTTGTGCATTTTTCAAAACATCACACATACCTTGCTTTTTAGTGTTGGTTCTTATTTGTCTCAGATGGCTGCTTTTCCCTTTTGATCCTCCACACTGAGGGGCTGCGGGGCAGATGTACTCCGCAGAGCTTTTGTGTACTTACAGAATGATATAACCACATATCAGGCAACATAATGACCTGGAACTCCATGTCTTTTTCTGCATTCTGTCTCCAAAGTTATGCATCATTGCTGAATTCTTTCTTTTTTTTTTAAAAAAAAAAAAAGATTTATTTATTTATGTATACAAGAGCTGGGGTACTGGCCAGAGGCGCGGGGGGTAAGAGGATTCACCAGAGACAGAATGGGGAACACAACAGGCAGATTGACCAAAGTTCACTGCTATGAGGAGCAGCGGGCTAGTCGGAGAGGTCTGCTGCACCATGTGGGTTGCTCCCTGGCCGGCCAGGGATCGAACTCGTGCTGCAGAGGCTATGGACAGCTTCATAGGTTGCATCTCAACCCCTTGCATCACCAGGGAGGCCCTGTCTTTATTACTTTATGTTTAAAGGGACCGTGTGTTCAGCTTAATTAATAAGAACTTTCACTTTTTGTTGCTGATAACAGATAACCTAATTATTTAAGGCTTCTCTGGATCTAGCAGGTATATTGAGTAGGGTTTCCGGACATTTGTAATCATTTTAGGGCCCTTAGTCAACTTGCAAAATGACACAGTCTCTGTGTTTTATTGCCTCCATATATCAGTCAGTAGTAGCACCTCATAGACTAGCTCACATTCTATTCAGTTGATGATCTGTCTGGTTGAATAGGGCTAAATCAAAAGAGCAATTTATTCATGACGTGATTCCAAGTATTGAAAGGTTTGTTTCTCCTGCAGGCACATGAGATCACTGGAGAGAATCAAAGGATAGGCTTTTATGACTCCTGCCTCTATATATCATGCTTTCTAGAAATGACCGCTTGTAATAGTATTCACACCCTTTGAAATGCAAAACCTTGAAAACATTCCATACCACAATCTTGCCATTAGTCAAGGCAAGACTCAAAATATTTCTACAGTTACAGAAGTAATAAGAACCCACAGAAATTTTAAAACTTACATTTTACTAAGTATTTATTTAGTGGATATCTATGATAGACTATAGTGAATATTTTTTGCAAGCTCTTTGTGTACCTGTGTATCTAAACAGGATTAATGAAAATAGACATTTGCTAAATCAGTGCTACTCTATGGACGGCATGTATGAATTTAACAGTCATCTCCAAATGCATGTAACTTGATCCCTCAACTGACTTTAAGATGATTATTCTATTTATTATGCTACAATTTAATATTTTATTTGAAACAAGAGTGATTTTTAACCTTTGACCTACAAACTTTAAAATTAGTTTGCTGCCCTACAGTATGGGACTTAATTTACTTTAGTTAAATTAATATGTCCAATTTGAAAGACAACTCAACTTCTTTTGCTCAGTACAGCTGTATGAAATTTCCAACAGAGAAGAAACTTCCCACTGTGTTTAAACGTGGAATGTATTTACAGAAGATTAAAAATATCACCACTTTAAAGTCACATGCTGGTGAAAATTGCCTTTGAAATAATTCATGAAGTAGGAAAAATGGAATTTTAGTAACAGAATATAAATCAGTTTTGGTTAAGATTTAGTATTTATACAACATTGGGGGATATTTCGTTTATAAATATGTTCAATAGTATATTTTATTTATGTTAGCATTTTTATTTCAAACCCTAGAGCATTTTAAATAGACTTATTAAAATCTTCATTTCTCTGTTCTGATTTGGGAAATGCTTACATTTCTTGCCTGGTATTTTCCTCACAGTTCTAGAACAGTCACAATAGAGAATCATAAAGCAAGTGAATTAGTTTTTAGATTGGAAAAATAGAATCATTCATGTAGATGACTATAGGCAAATTTTTTAATAAGCCCAAAATATACATATAAAACATTTATCAGCACCATTCATTGTGGTGAAGGGCCTTCAAAGGGAAAATTAATCTCTTGGAATATATGACGTTTGGATAGTGTTGTCCCTCTCAGTTATCATTCAAACTCCCTTGAGCAAAGGAAAAAAATTATTTCCACCTTAAACAGTCAGACCCAATAGGATACGTCAAGCTATACAATATCAAAAACCCTCCAGCTATTCCTGGATGTTGTTCTGCTATCACATATTGATGCCATTATCACAATTTTGTCATCAATCAGGTCTCCTGAACTAACAGGTGTAGGGTAAGGTAAAAAAGTATCAGGCTTTTCTGCCCTCTCGCCATTAGGCTAGATGAGGGAACCCTGCGGTCCTGAATGCATGCCTGATGGCGGGCACCTGAAGTGGGTACACCTGGGCTGAGAGACTGATTTGTAAGGGCGGTGTCGCGGGGACGCCAGCAGAAGCCGAGAGAAGAAGAGAGAATGCCAGAGAGAGCCCAGAGAGAGCCCAGAGAGAGCCCAGAGAGAGTCCAGATAGAGTGAAGATTTGCTGGGGGCTGGGAGGACTGCCAGCCTCCAGGCCCCCCAGCACCCCTGCCTGCCATATGCCTGGTAAATCTAAATAAAAGACCTGCAAAAGCCTCTGAGGACTCTGACTCCTCCTTTACCCGCTCTGCTGGATCAGAAAACCTGCACTGTGTCCTGTCCTGCCCCTGCAACAGGTTAGTTTCTTTTTGACTTCCTCTGTAAACTACAGTTAATGTAGTTGTCCTTGAGCAGGCATGTGCCTGAGAGGTAATTGTGAGTCACTAATAGATCCAGATGTTAGTTAATATTCTAAATTGATTATGCCACAAGGTGGCAGCCTTGCAAGTCCAGCATTGTCTTTTAGCAAGTATTCACCAAATCTTGGGCTCCGAAGTGCCTACCTAATGGAGCCAGGTAATAGTTATTCCTTACGGCAGTCATGTAGGATTTCAGGCTCTTAAGCTTGGTAGAAGGATAATGGCGCATAAGGGAAACATTGCCCATTTCTGTTAAAGAAATGATTGGAAGGCAGTGGAAGATGAGGGAAAGATGGAAGCAGTCATCAATTTCCTAGCACACAGCTGCAGGATAGAAGGAGGTACTTTTTTTTTAATAAGAAGAAAAACAACAACAGCTAAGAAGGAGGCTACTGCTTTCACTCTCTGTGGAGAGAGCTAGGAAAAGGTCAGTGCTTGGGCTGCCCCTCCCAAATAACTTCAAAAAAGACTCTAGAACTTGGCCTATCATGGGATCCAACAGAGGGAAACCCTGAAGCTTTCCTTCCCTGAAACCCCAGTTCCCAATGGCACCAGCATTGATTTAAGATCCAGTTGGCCTGATCAGAGATGCTCACTATAGCTGTGGGAGCAGCGGATGTGATGGGGGATCAGCGGGAATCAGTAACTTGCGTCGGGTGGTGACCAAGTTGAGCACCAGCTCTTCTCATGAGGTTCAAACAGACCAGTTACACCAATCACAGATTTTTGCCATTTTTGCCAGCAAGGTTAACCACACCTGTATTTACTAGAAACCTTGTCCCAGAGATGAAAAAAAAGAAGGCAAGGCATGGCACCTTGGCCCTTTTTCATGTCAGGGAGCTTCTTAGGAGAAGAGAAGTTGTCTGGAAGATTAAATAATTCCAAAATCTGAAACTATGCATTTTTAAAGATGATTTTCAATATAATTTCAACAGAGGAAGTTTAAACCATATGAAATATTTAGTGATTTTTTTCCTTTGACAAATTCATGGTTGAGGGTAGTATCTGGAGGACAAAACAAATAAATTTCATTTAATTTGAATTACCCTGCAAGGAGGAGGGTAAGTGATCTCCTCAGTTTTCCTCTTCAGCCAGGGAAACCCATTTTTCTTATTATGTCAGTGGAGAAAGAGAGGAAACGCTGTAGCATACCCTAACAACCTCTGTGCATCTAACAACCTCTGTTTCTAACAAGCTCTGTGCATCTGAAATGATGTATAATGGTGTATTCATCTTGATATTAAAGAACATCTCTAAGTTCTATCTTTAAAATAAAAATTAGTCTTTAATCAGAGTGTATCTTTTGAGTATAAGAAGCTATGCTTGGAACTATAAACAGTAAGTGCTCAGTACAAAGTACAAATTGTCAGCACTATACTCAAGTCTGTCCTTTCCTATATTCCCTGTCTACAGTCTTTCACACATTCAACCCATTCTTCATCATGAGTTCCATCTACATCTTTCAGTCTATCAGCTCCTTTGTGCTATTAATTGTGTCCTCCCAGCTTGTATCTATGATTAGTTGAGCTAGTAATTAAAGTGCCAGCTTTTGTGTTGTCTGTTGGTGTCTGCTGGTTTGCTGGTGCAAGAGATTATTAGGTATATTGTAGTCAATAAAGTTAATTTTTGCAACAAGTGAAGACTGCACCATGAGGAACAGTGGGACATTCCAACAAGAAGCTAGGAGATTATTCCAGAATTTGGGCTTATGCTTATTGACCTTAGACAGGCTGCAAGGAATTGAATGTCTTTCTTGCTGTGCATGTTGCAGAAAATAGGAACAATGTTTTCTAGATGGCAGAAGAATCTGAGTAGGACTGGATCTGTCACTGGGCAGTAAGTTAGCAAAGAGATGAGAATGTTGGTCCTTTTAGTGGTTGCACAGAGACTTTCTTTTTGTTGCTGCTGCTTAAATATCTTTGCAGCATGATCAAAGCTTGGTCTTGTTTCACTGCATTTTATCACTGTCATGGAAAATCTTTGTCTAATGCACATGTTCTGTAAAATAATGGTCAGCAAGAATCCACTGTAGTCTGCTTGGTAGAAACAAGACCAATTACCAGTTGTCAATGCTCAGGCCTCATAGAAATTTTCTTATATAGAAACTTTCTCCCTCTGAACTACTAGATCTGCCATATCAGTTACCAAGTTTCTGCTGTCAAGAGTTGATCTGAAGAAAATTGTGATTATGTGCTTTGAAAATCCATTAGAGATTAATGTTTCCTATCAACAAGTGCTCCTTTACTGATCCTTAAAAAGAAAATATATGTATATACTTTTGTAGAATTTCTATTATAATGACTGTAGAAGCCATTTCAAACTCATCATAGACTCCTTAAGTCTGTATCTTAAGAGTATAATTTAATCATAGAATCTCTTATTCTTTTTGTAGATACATTCAATTTTATTACCTACTTTTATTTTAATTAATATTTTATTTATACAATTCTTACATCATTTTTCATTTTTGCACAATGTGTGCATTTTCATTTTGGTGGGAAAGGGAAGGGGAGAAGAAGGACTAGGGTCAAAATAAGGGGGGTGCAATTGTATGGGGAATCTCTTATTCTTAATGAATATATTGCATAATAGCTGAAAGATTGAGTCCATATCATTTCAACAATTACTATTTCAATTATAATTAGAAAATTTGCTTTCTAATTCCTCCCCTCCATATTATTTCTAAATTCCTCTATGAAGTTCAGCTCTTCCCATTATTCCATAGGAAAAGTCCCACTTTCCTGTCAAAGTTACTAATGCTCCTGATTCCATGAAATATAACCACCTCTATTTAACTGTCCAATCAGCCCTTTCCTGTCTGTTATCTTCCATTTTTTCTAATGTTCATGCATCAAATGACAATTTCCCCCTATCTACATATTTTCTCATCTTTTTCCAAACTAGGAATAAGCTAGCCTATAGCTCCTTAATTGTCTTCATTTATTTTCTATGTTGAAAAATAAAAAAAAATAAAATAAAATTACAGAGAAAAATATAATACCTGTGTTTTACCTCCAAAATTTTTAAGTATTCATGTTTCTCTTTATGGCAAACATTTTTTAAATTGAGGTAAAACTGGTTCAGAACACTGTATATGGTTAAGAGGTAGAGGATCACACCCTTCAGATGTATATTATTACCCCACACCCACCGAGGCACTGAAAGCCCTCTCAGCATAGGCCATTGTGCCCCTCCCCACTTCCCTCTGTCCCCTTTCTCTCTCTCTCTCTGGTAGCATCAACTCTACAGTAAGGTTTCAAGACTGTTTTAATAAAAAGATTGACTATTGGAACTGCCATTTTGTTATCCTATAGACATTGACAGATTTACCCTGGTTATATTTTTTTTTTTTTTTTTTTTTTTAAATGAGGCATGTATTTTTATTTATTTGTTTGTTTGTTTGTTTGTTCGTACATGCACTGGGTACAGTCAGAAGCGCGGGAGGGTGAGAGAATTCACCAGAGCCAGAGCGGGGAGCAGAGCAGGCAGAAGGACCGAAGTACACTGCTGAGGGGAGCAGCGGGCGGCAGGAGAGGTCTGCGCGCCATGTGGGACCCTCCTCCGGTGGCCGGGAGCAGCCGGGGATCGAACCGGCGCCGCAGAGGTTGCGGGCAGCTTCGCAACCCAGCGCTCAACCACTGCACCACCGGGGAGGCCCTACCCTGGTTATAAATGAATACATCAAATAAAAAGCAACCAAGTCATTTTCCATAATGTCTGTATCCCTCTTAGAATTACTTTGATCTCCAGGTCACTTCTGTCTGAAGTTCTGTCATTCTGACTTTTGTTTTCCTCTCCCCAAGACCAGTACATTCAGTCCTAATGAATTTTTCCTTCTCATGATCTTTCACAATGGTGCTGTCCTTTCCTTGCCATTGTTGCCATCAGAGCCCAAACCTTATCATTTCATGCAGCAGCTTTTTCAATACTTCTCTTTTGGCCTCCTGAGTCTACTATTTCCAATTAATTTTTTTATACTTTTAGATTTATCTTCCTGAAATACCTGAATGAGCCTGTCCACTGTTTAAAAAGAAGTCAAATATTCATAAAGGGTGCACATATTCTTTCACCTGATCATCCAAATTCTCCAAAACAGAATTTTTTCGTGGTAGTCTGGATCCAGAGTCTTATGATCCAACTCTAATATTCACCATGCTCTGATGATACATTTTTCTTACTGCATTCATTTCTGTTCCCATGTCGTTTGCCTTATATAGAATACAATCTTCATTTTTCCTTTATTAAAATCTACCCACCCTTAAGACTAGTTTACTTTCTCCACTAGTTGACTTTCCTGACCACTTCATACCTTGTTAATATGATTTAATTTATGCTATTTGTATGAGTTCTATGTCACTTTTATGAATCCTGCAATACACTGTCACATAGCAAAAATACTTTCTTTCCAAACTAAATGTTGGAGGAGACTAATATTGGTGGTAAAAATTATTTTCATGTCTCCATTCTCCCAGGTTTCACATTTAATACTCATAATTCCTTGACTCAAAATGTAGTTTCATGTTCTTACCTAAATTTGCCCTTGATATTACATTCAAGTGACTCATTATTTTTGGATACCTGGTTATCTAATGATGTAAAAAACAAGGTATACATTATTTCCTCCCTAGAAGACTAAAAGAAATTATTGTTTTAGCCATTTGGAATGTTGTCTCAAAAACCATTTTTCATGTTTGGAGATAATATAAGAGTCAGGGAATCTTTAGTTGCAGAGTGGACCCATCTCTCCCATGTTTGGATGGTGCAAAGGACAAAGGAATTAAAATGTCTTCATGATTGTCAATCATTATAAATTAACAACCAGTCTTGGAAACTTAGAACTTTCTCTGATATAGCCTAGACCTTACTTAGCTATCATAAAAATAGAAGTGGTGGGTGTTTAAAAATCTTAGTTTTATATTCATCAATAAAGATTAGTAAGTTCCTTCTACAAAAGGTGTTGTTTAACTACCAATTCCTGCTAATTGGTGATCTTATTTGATGTTGGTATTTCTTTCTGTGTTTCACAGTACGGTCCTAAGAATATGAGTTCCCATGCAGCATTAGCTCTTCAACACAAAGAATTTTTGCTATTTCTGCTGGCTGCATACCAGCTCCTTTAGTAATTTTTTCCTTAGAATCTGTGCTACTCAGTTCCTACATATCTCCACCCACCTATCTTCTGTTCCAAAAACTAAAAAAGTAAACCTACATACACTTTAAAATATCTTATGGTGGACTTTATTTAGAATTCTATACTAGGAGTTCACATTTTTATTATTTCTTATAAATATAATCTAAAACCAAAATTGTCCTTTCTCCTAAAAAACTAGTCAGAAAATTATTTTCCTTTGTAAATTAATTCAATATCACTATATTGTTTATCACATGAGGTAAACTTAGTCAAACATGTGGATATATATTATTAAAGATAGTCTTGTTTTGAATACCTTAGCTTTCAAAGAGAAAAAAGTGTACTCTGTCCAACAAATCAAAATATAAAACGGGAAACCACCATCAGTCAGGGAGTTTGAGCAACCTATGTACTCAGAAAAAAAGATAATTCTAAGTAGTTCAAAGATTTCAGCCATGTGTCAAGAACAGCATCGAGATAGAAACATTAGGTGCACCCTGTCTTCACAGAATACAGGGAAGTGTTAGGAAAGAAATTAATGCCATTTCTGAAAATATCACTTAGAAATAGTAGAGAGCATACAGAGCCAGAAATTATGAAAGTCATCCATGGGTAACCCTACAGGGACAGCAAGTTTCCAGTTTATAGGATGATAATATTAGAACAAATTTTGAAAGATAGATTCCTAGGTTAGCATTGTTCATTTGTCATCTGAGAAATGCTTCCCTGCCCAATTGCTTATCTTTTGTTCCCTTACCAACAATAATTTTCACCTTGTATTAAGTTGAGTAAATGAGAGGATGAAACTCATGGCAAACATTTATGTTGATATGCTAGTGTTAAGCAAATCTCTTGACTCCCAAGAACAAATTAGGACCAAAATTAGACCAATTAGTCATATTTTCCTTTATACTCATAGCTGTTTGGCAGACATCAGATTGAGATGATGTGTTTGTGGGTATGAACTCATCTCCACATTGTGAACATAGACTTGGAATGCAACACTCTAAGTTTCCCCTGATATCTGAAAGTAGAACAGTGCAACTTGGTATGGTTTGGCGGGTTGTGTTTGGGGTCTTGGGATGTTAAAAAATTATTGCAGGTATATACTATTAACAGTCTTTCCAGACCTAAACAATAACCCACCAAGTTGGAATGGTCTACTTTTGGTTAATGGGGGGAAACTGTACTGCATTTGTCAATAAAGGAGTGACTTAACAAGGGTAAAAATGATTTTTTTGTGGCTGCCTTCATTTTCAAATATCATACCATGCCAATTTGATCCAATTACTAGTTTTGAAGATTGGCAGGAGACCACTTTTCTTTGCACGGGTTCACTTCTAGTTTCAAAAGAGAGTGTTACTCTAATGTGTTTTTGACAAACTCAAGATTATATTGGTAATTTTCCAACTAACTTTATAAATTATCTTAAACCTTAAGCTAGATACAGACTATTGACACAGTGGAACCAAATTTTAAATCTCTAAAGCACTTTTATTATCTCTGCTCCAGAGATATTAATTGAAGAATTAAACACCTTCCTGGGAACTAGAGATCACACACTCTCGCCTTCAGAATTTGTAATAGCCCCAGGCTTATATACTCCTGGGTGAATAAGTAGCTGATTGAAATAGGACTAAAGAGCCACTGTTACCCAGGATCATTATGTGGACCTATGTTGTAAAAACATTGTTGTCTTAATTTCAATAAACTGCCACATACATTTATCCTAAAAGGATCTCCTCTAGGATTGTTCTGAAATCAACATGATTGAGAGTCCTGGAAAAAAATTATGCACTGAAAAGTCCAAAATCTATACTCATTTATTCTGTTAATAAAAGTGGACATTTTTGTCACAAGAATGGGTAATCATGGGGAGTGTGGATATGTAAAGGGAGAAAAAAAACCTGCAATCAGCAAATGAAGAACACATGCAACTTTAGGATTTTAGTTAATTTTTTAAAGATTAATTTTATTTATTTATACATACAAGAGATGGGGTATGAGCCAGACATGTGGGGCAGGAGGCTGCAGCGAGAGGATTCACCAGAGACAGAGTGGGAAGCAGAACAGGCAGACTGACTGAAATACACTGCTGAGGGGAAGCAGTGGGTGAGACAGGAGAGGTCTGCTGTGCCATGTAGGTAGCTCCCTGGCAGGGGCCTGGAATCAAACTCATGCTGCAGAGGCTGCAGATAGCTTCACAGTGCTGACTTAACCCCTTGCGCCACCAGGGAGTCCCCAATTTAATTATTTTAACGAATATGGTCATCATTTATTTTCTCATTTCAAACATTCTGTGTCTCATTATATAAAAGAAAGTAAAAACCACCATGTAAGAAAATGTTAATCCCATCCTTCCCACCTAGAGTCAGGCAGGTTCTTAATCCCTTAGATGGAAATGTTCTGAAGGATCCTTCAGTTTAAAAAATCTAGAAACTGGCAGAGAAAGCGAAAATGATTTAGACTAAATGAATTTTTTATTGCCCCTGTGGGAGGGAAACACAAATGACTCAACTATTTTAAAAAGATTTAAGATTAATTTGAAGAATCTTTATGATTCATCTGCATTTATTTTTTCTATCACAAAACCATTTATAATACTGTTTCCAAAAGAAGAGACAGAACTGATAATAAGGATGCAAATATAAGTGTAGTTAAAGGGAAAATTATTTCAAAAGTTAACCAAGGTATTGCTTTCAGATAGTAAATGCTACCTTTGGGTTACACACACACACACACACACACACACACACACATGCACACACATATGTAAAGATTATCATTTTATGGAAACCACTTATGTTGCTTAGCTGGAGACAAATTCATTTCTCAGGTTTCAAGATGGGAAAGTTACCTTTGAAATAACACACAGATTCTTATAAATATAACCATTGTAAAATATTTTTAAAGTTCAGAAGTGAAAGTTATTTTCTCAAGTTCAGTGAGTAGACTAAAAACATACTAACTTCTTTTTTCATTTGTTTTCTTTTTCTTTTTTAGGTTATGGCATTGGACAGGAAATACTGATTCATTAGCTGCCACTGATTGTGGTGGATGCAAAGTACCTCACTTAAATAGTTGGCCTCAAATTATTTATTTACAAGCATGGAATATATTATGTAGGTCAGATCCTTTGATGTCACTGTTGCTTATGAGAGAGCGTCACAGAATATGGTCAGTTCTTCTGTCACCAAAATCCATCAGTGGAAACTCCTAGTCAGGGAGATTTAATGTTTACCAAGTATCACTTACACTCTTTCAAAAGACACTGCGGAAAATTACTGACCCCCATACTCTCCTCATAATTTCTGTATTAGCTACACAAACAAAAAAAAAAAAATTGGTGCACAGTCTTTGATAGGGAAAATAGTAGAAATTTATTCTCATTTCAACAAACTTTAAAGATACAGTTTTGTGTAGGCTGACTTTTTTGAATCTTATTTTTTCCAACTTTTGTAATATTTTTACTATCATTTTGAAAACTCTCAAAAGAAAATTTACCAAATGTGGCATAGCACCAATGGATGTGTAAAGAAACAGAAAAGAAAGGAACTGGTAGGTGGTGTCCAAAATGGACTTGTCTTCTCAATTATAAGCTCATCTCCCAACTCTTCAAGTTCTCTTATTATCTATCAAAACAAAAAACTTCCCAATAGCACAGCAAAACTGGCATTTGGAAGTGTTTCTACTCAATAAAACATGGACCAAAAATGCCACATTATATTGATCTTATCAGTATTCTCTCCCCATTATCTTCTCTTCTTCTAGTCCATTCTTTTCTCCTGCCCACTGTGCCTCACATCTATAGCCAGGCTCCCTTCAAAGTCCTCCTTTCTCTTCCCAACCACTTTTCAATTTTACTATTTCTCATATTCTGCCCAGTTCTTAACACAGATAATCATTCTTCATCTCCTTGCCTGGACAACAAAGGGGCGAGTGATTGTACTCCAATTGTTGTTTTATTTTCAATTTTCCAGTTCAGAGCATTCACAATTCTGATCCAACCCCTGTGACAGGGAGGCTGGCTGGCATCCTACCATGTCAAGTGTTGTCTAGGACCAACAGCATCGACACTTCCTGAGAGCTTGGGGATGCAGAATCTCAGTCTTCACTTCAGATCTAAAACCTGAATCTGCTCAGAATCTGCTCATCTGCATCTTAACAAGATTCTCAAGTATGAAAATTAAAGCATGAGAAGCACTGGGATAGAAGTTGCTAATTTTCAAATCGTATAATCCCTTAAGGGTATTAAAGAGTTGAGCAGCTTTCAAAAGTGGATTTGTGAGATTTTTTTGGCAGAAGCTGTTGTCATCCTGTGATTTCACCAGTTACTCCCCCTAACCCCCAACAAATACATCAAATTCAATTCAAGTTGGGGATGACTGGATCTCACCTCAAGTTAAAAGAGAAGGGTTGTAAGGGAGCTAAGACCCTCATATATGTTCCTCGAGGTTGTCAAGTGACAGTGAATTGGAATATCACTACTGACTAGGAGACTATGAAGGCAGATCAGATAGGAAGTAGAGCTCTTTGGTGGCAAAGCAAAACAAAAGTAATTCTATTGGAGTCAGTCTGTACTCCAGTTTGACAAGGAAGAGAATGTGTTTTCCATGGCTTACCAGCAAGAGAGAACTGGAGTCATCTTGATTCTTGACCAAAAAACCCAACTGAGGAAGTAAGGAAACTGCCAAATCTGATATTTATTCAAAGTTAAATCCATCAGACTCACTGCAATAAGGGAATACATACTAAATCAAGCAAAACTAAGTTTATTAGATTCATTTTGATGATCTTAGTAGTGGCTCAGAACAGAAGAAGTAAGAAGAGAATACATATATATATAAGTTTAGAATCTGAATTTGGTGATTCTAAGGCTGATCTTGTGAAGAGAGGAACTGTTTAAAGTTGGCATAATTTATGACATGCAAGCTTTGGATACATTAATCAATTCACAGTCCTATATTCCAGAAGAAACTATTGCCTGGAACAAGTAAGCAATCTATTTTTGCTTATTTTCAGTATGTGGCCCTGTATGACCACATTGTCTAGGTTTGGGAGTAGGTGGATATATGAAGTTACTGATAATAAGCATGTGTTTCATTTAGGGGTGGTATAAATGTTCTGAAATTGGATTGTGTTGATGACTTATGTGGCTACAGTAAAACAACCAAATTACACATTTTAACAAGGTGAAATTTACAATATGTGAATTTTATTTCAACAAAGCTGTTGTTAAATATATCAACATATATATTGGGAGGATAGATGAATGGATAGATGATAGCTAGCTACCTAGCTAGCTAAATAAATAGGCAGAATACATATGAGTCTAAAGCTCTGTGAACAACTGTTTACCTCTGGAAAAAAAAAAAAAACCCAGCTCATTAATACCTTTTGTTTCTTAAAAGGGCCTCCCTGGTGGCACAAGGGGTTAAGACACAACCTATGAAGCTATCCACGGTCACTGCAGTGTATTTCTGTCTCCGCCAGCTGCTCCCCTCAGCAGTGCATTTCAGTCCATCTGCCTGTTCTGCTCCCCACTCTGTCTCTGGTGGATTCTCTCAACCCCCACACCTCTGGCCTGTACCCTAGTTCTTGTATGCATAAATAACTAAATCTTTAAAAAAAACATAGCCCTAGTCTCAACTATGATTTTGGGGTACCTTGTTAGGAGTTAGCCAATAAAACAGTTGTGGGGGAGACAAAAGATTTTTGTGAAACACTTTGAAATTCCACTGAATTATATTGTAAAAATGATTTAGAAAACTGAAGTCTAGTTTTTAAAGTAATCAGATATCAGAAATGTTGTACATGACACATGTCATTTTCTGCAACAAAACTACCCAAAAATGGGGGGAAGGAATCACTCTCCTCAATTTTTGTGGAAGACTCTCTACATAGCACAAGTTACTTTCAACAGCAACTATTATCTTATTTATAAAAACCCACTTAATATTTAAGTGACAGATTACATTTGCATGTGCATGCATCTCTAGCTGCCTGCGAAGTAAAACTACTATCAGTGGCCATCCCTGAAAAGGACAGCAAATTCACTCTGTGATCATTTTCTAAAAGAAAAAGTTGGTATTTCTAATTTCAACTACTTTTGTTGGCATTCATCAGTGAATCTTTTTGAAGAATAAGTTATCGTGCTACTCCCTTCTAGTAAGCAATGTTGTGATGATTCTACCATTTACGATGATGAACTCACATCTCAGTATATATAAATCACAATAATTTGTGATATGTTGAAAAGTCAGGAACTAGTAGAGTCAGAGCTGTGGACGAATTCCAGATTTTCCTCAAGACATGGAATGACTCTTGAACATCTGGCAGACAAACCAAGTGTGGCAGTCATATATCAATCATAAATAAACCTCATTACTTTCCATTTTTAGATAGAACATTGTTTCCAGAAGGTCCAATACTTCCCTCGAGGCTAATACCTTTTCCCAGTTTTCATATTCCCAAGAACTACTTGCATCAATGTCTATTGTGCACCTCCCTATGGATTCCTGACTCAGACAGTCAACAGACCCATTTCTATATGAGGAATACTACCACTATACAAGACTGATAAGTTCACATGGTGACACTGGTTTTCCTCAGCAGAACTCCAGCAATTCCTGACACACCTAACATGATCACATGAAAGAGCCCAGGAGAAATTCTCTGGTGTGCTTCTTACAAATTGTGACCTAATCCTGGTGATTAAAGTCAAGAACTGACTCTGCAGAGTGCCTAATTCAATGTCACTAACATGAGTACGCTAAGTAATTGTGGGGTTTTGGTACTTTTAACACTAATTAGAACCAAAAAGTAGACAGAGAGCTGTTACGGGGTAGTGCTACATGACAGCCAACATTGTTTTATGCACACCCTAAGAAAATGAACTTTCTACCCAGGACTATCTGAACACTCATACCAAGTTGCACACATCACATTCATATATGTATACACACACACATATAAACACAGTGCTTTAAACTGAACTGATAGATTGATATGCTATAGAGTAGGATTTCTCAGCCTCTGTGATATTACTGACATCTAGGGCTAGATAATTCTTTGTTGTGGGGTTTGTCCTATGCATTGTAGAACACCTGGTAGCAATAGAGCTGATCTTTACTCTCCAGATGACGCTTGACACACCCTCATCCATTGTGACAACCAAAGTGCCAAGTAGTCCCTGGGGAGCAAATCTGCCCCCCAGTTTACAACAACTTATGTAAAGTTATAGAGCATATCTGTACAACTAATCACCAAAAAAAACAAAAAACAAACAAAAAAAAACAGAATGCTGCATAATAAATAAGCAGTAATAATGACTTATTTTTGCCTCTTAATTACTTGCCTGACAGATTCTAAACTTACAGTGGTTAGAGGTCTATTTTGGAATTTACTTGCAAGGCTATATTTAGCATTTTCCATTCACCATTGACTGGTTTCTCTCTTTCCCCACTTCACTTCCAAAGACTTTATAATGGCGGGGCCTCCCTGGTGGCAAAGGGATTAAGCACCACACTATGAAGCAATCTGCAGCCTCTGCAGCACAAGTTCGATCCCTGGCTGGCCAGGGAACAACCCACGTGGCGAGGCAGACCCCTCCTGTCTCACCCACTGTTCCCCTAAGCAGTGTATTTTAGTCAGTCTGCCTGCTCTGTTCCCCACTCTGTCTCTGGTGAATCCTCTCACCCCCCGCATCTCTGGCCTGTACCCCAGGTCTTGTATGCATAAATAAACAAATAAATAAATGAATAAATAAATAAATCTTTTAAAAACAAGACTTTATAATTGCACTGACTGGTTGCCCCATGAATTTGGCAAAGAGCAACTCCCAAAGGATTAGAGCCTCCTAGGATAGTGTCTCAAACCTTAATATGCATTAATATCACCTGGGAAATCTTGTTAAAAGACTGGTTGTACTCCTCAGGATTTGGGGTAAGGTCTGAGATTCTTAATTTCTGACAACTCCCAGGTGACCATCATGGAACCACAGACAGCTGCAGGATCCTAGCACACTAGCAGTTGTTGGGCATGCATATAATCAGATACTGCTCCTGCTTTTTAATCATCAACATGCTCCTATGAAAGCAATTTCCTCTGCTGCTTTTGAAAGAGCAATTTCTAATTTCCCCATTCTGCCCATCAAGGAAAATGCTCTGGTAACAAGAGGGCTGAACAATGATCCCCACCCTTGGCTGCACATTAGAATCACCTGGGGACTTCTAACAATCCCAGTGTCCAGACCACTTACCAGGCCAGCTAAATGAGAAATGCAAAGAGACCCAGACATCTGTCTATTCTGAAGTTCTGTAGGTGATCCTAATGAGCAAGTCAACTTTGAGAGTCATTGTTCAGTCCCATATGACAATAAATTAGGGTCCGTGGGGCAGCTGCTGAGTCATCACCTGTTTACCAGCAGTGAAAAAAAATATCAAGCCCCAGGGCCTCCCCTGGTGGCGCAGCGGTTGAACTCTGGGCTGGGAAGCTGCTGCAGCATCGGTTCGATCCCCGGCTGCCGGTGAAGGTCCCACATGGCGCATAGACCTCTCCTGCCACTGCTCCCCTCAGCGGTGTACTTCGTCAGTTTGCCTGTTCTGTTCCCGGCTCTGGTGAATTCTCTCACCTTCCCGTGCTTCTGACTGTACCCAGTGCTTGTATAAATAAATAAATAAATCTTAAAAAAAAAAAATCATGCCCCAATCCAGACCCACTGAACCAAAATCTGCATTCTAATAAGATCACAAATGATTACTCATCTGCACTAAAGTACACAAAAGCACTGCTTTAGACCCTTAAAATGAGTTTTGAAGCCTCTAGCCCAGATGAGTTTCATTGCAAAAAGTTTGTGCAAAAGCAGTTGAGACACGGCAGCACGATCTTAGCCATGCTTAAAATGTCATGGGAAAGAGAGAGAGGTCAGAACACCAGATCCAAAAGGGAAAAGGCAGAATTTGACCTCTACAGATAAATGACTTTGGTTCTATGTGAAAACCATCTCCAAAACGGATTATCAGACTCATGGTTTGTGAACATCAGAGCAAGAAAAGCGTTAGTGGTTACCAGGAGCCTTTATGCTTTATTAAGAACAACTCATACCACTGAGCCAACTTCATTCCCTTTGTGTGCAAAAGTCCAATAAAAAAAGGATGTTAGGAAAATGCTGCCATAGATTTATAGGTGTTTAAGTGCAGCTAAGCTTTTCCAAAGCCAATCGTGAAAATTTAGTGAAATGTATCATGGAAAAAAATACCATCTCTGTTGAGTAACTATTTCCAATGAGTGCTAACATAAATAGGTAACCATAGTGTGTGTGTGTGTGTGTGTGTGTGAGAGAGAGAGAGAGAGAAAGAGAGAGAAAGAGAGAGCGTGAGAGAGACGCACACACACAGAGACACAGAAATAAATGGTTAAAAATGAAGGGCTGCAGGAGTTTCTTATATGCATACTACTACAGCATAGGTCATCACTAATAATTTGGATGTTAACATTTAGAATTTACATTCATAAGGACTATTGTATGATAAGGAAAAATTACCTTAAAGTTCACGTGCAAATACCCAAATCAAACCAACCAACAATACAAACAAAACCCTCTGCACTTTATTTGCTCAAGAGAAATCAGATATAATTTGGCAACTGAGAAATTCTTAGGCTGCTATAATAATAATAATATAGAATATAAATTAGATAAGCTTTGTCGAATCCAACTTGGCATTAGAAATAGAAGTGATTCACTAGGAAACTGTTGAGGGGAGTTTTATTTTATTAGCAAGAATATGTTTCTTGTGTTTTCTCAATGTATAGGACTTCATGGCTCATGCATTTCTGCAATCGTTAAGTCAAAAAACACCCTTATAGATAATTTGACTTCTCAAAATTATTATTAAAATATTATGCAGTTATTTTTCAGGAAATACAATACAGTTCCCAAGTTGTGACCTAAACTGTATGTTATCTTACCCACCTTGAACTGAATACCTCATATTTAAAAATATTTTTAAAAAATCATCTCCTTACTCTTTAATGATTCAAAGAAAACTGTTATATTTCATTAGAAAAAGGTTTCCATTTAGAGAAGAAAATAACCATTAAAATAACCATTGCCTTTTAGAAGCAACATGAAGTTGGAGGAAATGACTTGGCAGGTGATAACATCATGGAAACCTGAACATCTTATTATGGAAATGAGCAAAGAGCTACTTAGCTGTCACCTTAACTGTAAATCTATGAAGAATTGTTTCACATTTATTTTTGAAGGTAGAGAAATTTGTTTTTATCCTTTTGTTGAACTGGTTCCTAATTTCCTAAGCACAAGGTAATGATCACCAATGACTAGCGGGGTGATATATACAAAAATGGAAACAATGTAATCAAATATGAAATGTATGCAGGACAGAAAAACAGGAGCGTGAGAATCCTATAGTAGAGAAGTCTATTAAAAAGAATTGCTTGAAAGAATAGCTTGGGCCTCCCTCACCGCGTAGTGGCACAAGGGTTGAGCGCAGCGATGTGAAGCTATCCGAAGCCTCTGCAGCACGGGTTTGATTCCTGGCTGGCCAGGGAGACACCCACATGCGTGGCTGACTTCTCCTGACTTGCTCACTCCCTCCCTCAGCAGTGTATTTCAGTCAGTCTGCCTGTTTGGTTCCTTGCTCTGTCTCTGGTGAATTCTCTCACCCTCCTGCGCTCTGGCTTGTACCCCAGTTCTTGTATAAATAAATCTTTAAAAAAAAAATAAAAAGAATAGCTTGGGCCTCCCTGGTGGCACAGTGTTTAAAGACACAGTGCTATCAAGCTATCAACAGCCACTGGGGCATACGTTTGATCCCTGGCCAGGGAGCTAACCCACATGTCATGGCAGACCTCTCCTGTCTCGTCCACTGCACCCCTCACAGTGTATCTCAGTAGATCCACCTGTTCTGCCCACCGCTCTGCCTCTGGTGAATCCTCTCACTGCCCATACCTCTGGCCTACACCCCAGTTCTTGTATGTATAAATAAATCTTTTGAAAAAAGCTTTATTTGTTATAAGCAACAAATATTTCCAGACACAAAACAAGGCGCAGCTCTCTCCATTTATATTTTGATAAGCATGATATAAATGATGCCTGTACTGTTGGCTAAAAGCCAGTATTTGTGTCTATAGAAGTATAAATTATCCCAGATGCTTTTTCAGACAAAAAGTCATCTTAGGTCTTCTTTTTAAAGCTCTGCATTATAGACAAATCACTCTAATATAATTAAAATTAACAGAGAATAACCAACCATCCTACAAAATGTCTAAAAGTTAAATTTGCATATTACGAAGTAAATGAGTACAAAAGCTAACTATAATATTTACAAGTGGTCAAAATTATGGGCTAGAAGAATCTTCCTAAATCACAGCGCTCATGAGACATTATCTATATATACCTCATGAAAAGCAGAAAAGGAGATTTCACATTCATGCTGCTGTGTTGAGCTCACTGATGGGCAACATGAGGTTAGGCAAGTGAAAGCGATCCAATAACATGCAAGGCAGCCTAACGAAGTCCAGGGATCACTGAACTAAAGATCTGATCAAGATCCTTATTGAAAGTTTGACTTTGGGGAAGTTATATTCCTTTTTGGGGGTCTTAGTTTCTCCTTCATAAAACAAAGGAGTTCTAAGAAATGATGTTTGAGGGCCTCCCCTGGTGGCGCAGCAGTTGAGCACTGGGCTACGAAGTTGCCTGCAGCCTCTACAGCACCGGTTCAATCCCAGCCGCTGGCGAGGATCCCACAGGGCACGCAGACCTCTCCTGCTGTGCCTGCTGCTCCCCTCAGCAGTGTATTTCATCAGTCTGCTTGCTCTGCTCCCCGCTCTGGCTCTGGTGAATTCTCTCACCCTCCCACACTTCTGACTATACCCAGTGCTTGTATAAATAAATAAATAAATCTTAAATAAATAAATAAATAAATAAATAAATAAATAAAGTAAAACCCAGATCTTGTATCTGGCAAAACAGTAGAAATGATGTTTGAGTTCTCTTTTTGCTCCAAAATATTATGACTATGTAGCTAAATGTATTTTCATTCTATGATTTACATTCAGATGGTACATATTTATTTTGAAATTTTAATTTTTCTGGTTAAAAAAAAAAACAAAAAACTGGCCTACCCTAAGATTTGGTGAATTTAATTTACAAATAGAATGGATTAAATGCTTCTAGACTTGTCTTTCATTTGGTCTTGAAATTGGCAACTATCTGTGCTTCTGAAACAGATAAGAGGGTCTAAACTGCACTCCCCACCCCAAACACACACACCTCTACCATTATTGTCCATTTCATCCTTGATTATTCCACAACAAGAAGGCATTCTCAGCACATATACCAGTCATGACCTTCCATACTTTCTATTTGTATGCCACTATGCCACCTAGCATTCCTAACAATGAAACAAGTCAGCAAGAATGTACCAGATGGGCCTCCCCGGTGGCGCAGCGGTTGAGCTCTGGGTTGCAAAGCTGCCTGCAGCCTCTGCAGCGCCACTGGAGCTGGGTCCCCGGCTGCTCCCCGGCCACTGGAGGAGGGTCCTGCATGGCGCGCAGACCTCTCTTGCCGCCCGCTGCTCCCCTCAGCAGTGTACTTCGTTCCTTCTGCCTGCTCTGCTCCCCGCTCTGGCTCTGGTGAATTCTCTCACCCTCCCATGCTTCTGACTGTACCCACCCAGTGCTTGTAGAAATAAATAAATAATAAATAAATAAATAAATAAATGTTTAAAAAAAAAAAAAAAGAATGTACCAGATGTCTGCTGTGGGACCATCCTGTGCCAGAAGATATGAAAAGATGAATGTGTCAATAGTACTTGCTCTTCAGGAATTTTTATATAAACTAAGAGTGAGATAAGTCTAAGGCCCAAGACTATTCTTTATCTGTGACTCCACTACAACTGTCTTTAAGCATCTGATGAACACCAGGGTGTCAATGCCTCTGAAGACTGTGGTTGACCCTGTGCAAGAGCAGAAACGATGTTCTTATTTTCACATGCCTCATACAGAGATATATGGTCATGTAAGCACCTTGCATACACACTGTGAAAGCTTACTGGCTTGAGTTAGAAGTGCAAATTGATATCCTATCACTTGGAGCTAAAGACTGAGCAGCCCTAGCTTTCACCCAACGAAACAGTGACCACCACTCAAAGTTCTAAATCATAGGCCTGTTACTCATTGGAGCATGCCATATTCTATTGATATAACGACCCTTTTGTGCTATGACTTCATTGATAAAACTGGAATAATGCTCCTTCCTGACCTAGCAAGAATAGGTAGAAATGGCTATTAAAATTTATCAACTAGCTTCTTGCAGGTGGAGAGAGACACAATGATCCTATATATTGATATTTGTAGTAAATTAAAAAGCGTGGTTTTTCCAATTTTCCTGGTAGATGATTTAAAAAATAAGCTACTGAGAAAATTAGTGGAATGCTTGCTTAATATCTTATATCCACCCATTCTTAAATAATTTCTTCCATCAGTAGAGTAGAAATAAATATTGTGATGATTTTGTGTTCATTTTTCAAGTATTAATTTCACTCACCTTCCATCCACAAATTGAAGTATTTATCAAATAATTATAACATGTTTTTAATTTCAGTGAGATTTAATCCAGTAAATAAATTAAAATCAAAAGAACTAAGAAAAAACATTTAAGAATTATTTTAGTATTTTAATTATGGTATATGGCTTTAATTTTGCTTTTTCAGTTTATAATTGTGTCTGAAGTGACACATAAAATATCTGACAGTAAAAATAGTACTTTTAATTCAATGGCAGCAATTTTGTGAACATAGCATAGTGAGCAACAAAAAAAGACAGGCATAAAGTATTTTGGACTGTTTTTTAACAAAGAATGGCCAACAGGACTTTGTATCTGTAACCTTAAGGAAATCTAAAAACTTTAGCATTTATTAAATGATTCCATCACTGCAACCTCATTAAAACTTTGATTATCAAAATGAATGGATTTCTTGATTTGAGTTATTAATTGTGTTGTTACGTACTGTCAGAAAAATCCACCATCCTACATGCTTCTCCTGAACATATACCATATCATGATTATTTTTAAACATATGATTCAACCCCAAACATTTTAACATGACTCATTTTATTTTTTGTTTCCTTAATAAGTTCCTTGTTCAAAGGAATTTTTTGTGTCCCTTAAATTACAAATCACCTACCTAGCAAACAATTTAAGCCTCAAGAAACAATGATGTGGGAGAATTAATTTACAATAAATTATTCAAAACCTGCAGCATTGGGTCAATGTACAGGAGGATGATGACAACACTTGATCTACTTCCCGTTTACACCATGACAAGATCTTGGTAATTCTCTGCCACAGTGTGCTGAGCCATGTTGGAAAATAATATCATTAATGTTTCCATCTGGTTTATTTTGTAACATGAAATTTATTTCAAAGGAACAGCAAGGCCCTCTTAGTTGCAGCTCTAGAATTAACATTTCTCCTTACCAAAATATGGAATATGACTTATTCTTCATACAGTTACCAAAACTCTGCTACTCGCTAGGCTTGTATAGGGCAAAGTTCATTATTTGCTTCATAGAATCCAAGAGTCAAAAGGCTAAGAGATTATTTGATTCAATATTTCATCTCAAGCAGAAATCTATTTACAGTAAGGGCAGGAGGAATATGTATGGGGAGGATTGTATGCACGTAGGTATGAATGAATATATGTTTGTATGACTTGTTGTATCTAATTGGTACCTTTAAGAGGTACTGTACTGGATTTTAGATAGAGACCCAGTTTCAAATCCCATCTCTACAATTTACTACCACTATGAGTTTTGATTTCTTAGCTTTTCTAAATTTCACTTTACTCATAGTCTAAAGGTATCGATTCTTGCCTCTCAAGGATGTGAATGATTAGCTAAAGAATATATAGCACTTAGCACAGTCATTGGCCATGGTTATTTTGCAATAAATATTATTTGTGATGATGTGTATGATGATGATGGTGCTGAAGTGTGATTGTATTTTAAAGGAACCCTCGAAACTTCATTTCAGATATACTATGGCTGGTTGCTATAAGAGTTAAGTACAGGGCTATGCTAAGTAGAAAGTACAAACAAATTCCAGGACAAATTATTGAGGTTCAGATAGGCTTTGCTGTGGTTACTAGAGAAGACTTTGGGGGTAAAGGCACCGTTTTCTATTTCAAAGTGAGACCCATATGTGCCTGAACTCTGAGGAATGTATCCTGGTGACCCATAGTTTTAGTGGGCACAATGAGGGGCACACCAGGACTCCCAAATCTGCATACTCTAAGTGCATTCTGCTATGAGCCACTTAAAGACAAAGCATTTTTTAATGATTTATTTATTTATTAATACAAGCACTGGGTACAGTCAGAAGTGTGGGAGGGTGAGAGAATTCACCAGAGCCAGAGCAGGGAGCAGAGCAGGCAGACTGACAAAGTACACTGCTGAGGGGAGCAGCGGGTGGCAGGAGAGGTCTGCGCGCCATGTGGGACCCTCACCCGGTGGCCGGGGATCGAACCGGCGTTGCAGAGGCTGCGGGCAGCTTTGCAACCCAGCGCTCAACTGCTGCACCACCGGGGAGGCCAGACAAAGCATACTCTTGATGTAAAAGACCTGTGATAGTGTGCATGGAGAGAGAAGAAAAGAAAGGAGAACAGTTTCCTAATAAAACAGCCTAAGCCACCCATCCCCTCATGGGTAAAGGCCCAACCCAATAGGGTTGGTCAAAAACGTGCCACAACTCTAAGGCATCTCCTGACAAAGAACCATAAGAAAGACGCAAAGGGGGCCAGGCCATGCACTGCTGGTGGGAGTGCAAACTGGTCCAACCACTATGGAGAGCTGTATGGCGATTTCTTGAACTACTAAACATAGAGCTTCCCTATGATCCAGCAATTCCACTCCTAGGTATTTACCCAAAGGACACAGAACCATTAATTCCAAAGGGCACCCACACCCCTATGTTTATAGCAGCACTACTTACAATAGCTAAGATATGGAAGCAACCCAAATGCCCAAAAATAGATGACTGGATCAGGAAGATGTGGTACATATACACAATGGAATATTACTCAGCAATCAAAAAAGATAAACACATGCACTTTGCAGCAAAATGGATGGAGCTAGAAGGGATCATGCTCAGCGAAACAAGCCAGAAAGAAAAAGAAAAATACCGGATGGTCTCACTCATAGCAGCAATTTAGAAAACCTAAATAAGAGACCAGGAAAAAGACTAATCAATGCAAAGTAATAATCAAAATCAACAAGCAACTATAAACCAGGGACACACTACGGGGTGGGGGGTGGTAGGGAGGAGCAAGGAGAGGAAGTACTAGAGTCAAAATAAGGGGGGGTGCAATTGTATGGGGAATATAACCAAAATGAAAATGCATACATTGTACAAAGATGAAAAATGATGTAAAAATTATATTAAAAAAAAAGGGGCCAGGCAAGTGGAACAAAAGGAACAAAATCAAAGTAGAAATCAAGCCAATGGCCGCCATTGGCATCCTCTCCATGTGTCTCTCACAATGTCTTTTCCAGTGTCTCTCCATGACTCGGATCCATGTGTCTCCTTCCAAGTTCCCCAAGTTCCTGCTGCAAGTCCAAAGCCAAGATGCAAGTGCGCCCTCCCCTAGATATCTCTCTGATTCACATGTCTCCTACAAGTTTTCTTTCAAATCTCCTCCTAGCTTCCCTTCATGAGGCAGGGCACAGACTACCCCCTTTTTATGGAGATTACACTCAGTTACAATAGGGCTTGGGGCATG
Source organism: Talpa europaea (assembly GCF_964194135.1). Taxonomy (NCBI): domain Eukaryota; kingdom Metazoa; phylum Chordata; class Mammalia; order Eulipotyphla; family Talpidae; genus Talpa; species Talpa europaea. Next base: position 21,381,952 of record NC_140081.1, read on the forward strand.
TTTATTTTCATGACTAGGTTGATCAAAATGGATGTGTTGGTTAAAGCACTCAAGAAGCTCACTTCCATTAGATCACTGAGCACAGTGGGAAGTTTTCTGCTAGGCAGTATGATGAAAGTGACAGATGATTCTTCAAAAGGCAGCTGGAATCTAAATTTCACGATATCACAATGTATACTTTAAATATCTCACAATTTTATTTGTTAATCATAGCTCAATAAATTTGAAGTATATGTATTTAGAAATGATGAAGGAAAAAAAGACTGAACTAGAACTCTGACTGCATGATAAAGCATATATGACAGCTTGATCAGTATTCTTAACAACCCTGAACCTGAGTGTTTTCGTCCGCCAATCTTCCTGTCTATCTAAATAAAATAATATATAAAGATGTGCTTAGAGTTCACAAAACTCTAAACAACCACAAAGTGGCCCTAACATTTGTACTAGTGCTACTATATACCGAGAGAGGTAAATCAGGAGAGAGTAAAGAAGTGCCCAAGGATATGAATGGCATTAGTGATACAGCAAAGTCTATGCCTCAGAGAGAATGCAAAGAGCTGTATTTCACAGGAGTCACATGGCATTTGATGGAAACTGATTTCCTAGTCTCTGATTCTCCAGAGTGGACTCTTACACTGACGGACTTGAAGCATAACTGAAGTAATGAAGATGGATAGTAATCGTTGGTAGGTTCAGACATACCAGGAGTAGCTAAGCAGCCCTGTATGAAGTTATATAATCATAGCTATGTAAAATGTCTCATGTTCAATGTAAACACAAAGCAAGATGAATGCCAAGACTGCTGATTAGTGTGTAATCAACCACTAGATGGAACCAGAGGGAAAGTTAGGAGAAATAACACTCCCCTAAAAGCTGCCAAGTCCACAGGATCCATTGCTACTTGTCAGCATATGACTTAAGTTAACTCTTATTCACTAACTAATACTCTTTGGATATGGAGGTTCAACCCAGGTGTCAATCTACCCAATTAATTCGAATCTGTTTCTCTATAAAGTTTCTGAAATTTACATTTCATGAATGAAATCAAGAAATATTACCAATAGCATCCACTCAGGAGAATACTAATATGTCTCCTTAAAAAGGGACATGAAATTATTTAAGTCTTACTTGTTTTCAGTGAACCCACACTGTTTCCTTGTGGTCACTACATTTATTCCATACAAGATTTGTTCAATTTCAGAATCTCGTAATTTAAATTGTTTCCAGGGATTTCCCCATTTGTAGAAAATTATAATAATGGATTTTTTCAGTATAATTTTAGAGATTATCATTGTTATTATGAATATATTTGAAGCTTCCTTTGACTTTTCTTCTGTAATATGAATTAAGTCGTGCAGGAAATGCACAAGGAATTTCCACAACATCTATTTTAAATCATTCCTCTTTTTTTCCTTCCCTTATATAGTATGATTAAAATAATCTACTGTTGTATTTAGGTTTAGCATATAGAAATGTTTTTCTGGCCCTAGAAATTATGAATCAGCATAGTATCACAAACAATTTCATAATGAGCTCTGTGAATCTTCATCATTGTTATACTTCATGTGATTCCTTTGAATTTGTAAGTTCCTTTGAATCTGCAATGATAGGAAGGTACTCTGGGATTGCAATAGTAGTAGAGATGAGTAAACAGGAAATGTATGGTGTGCTTGCTGAAAATAATGTCAAAAATTGACAGTGTGCCCCAGTGGTATTTAACCTGATAAAATTCATGCATGTACCAGGAGTGTATGGGAAAAGGTCATATTTGTGGCCTAAGGCATCCTTTTTCTTTGAACTTGGAATAGCAGCTGAAAACACAAATATGGAAGTCCAGATTCTAGGACTAAAAGATGACAGGGGTTTGGGATGTGTGAAGAAGTCAAGGCACAAGTAAATATTTCTTACACTGCAGAAATTGGAATGTTCTTTGTGTACTGTAACAGAAGATCTTTCAGAAGAATTAACATAAACATAAGGGATTAGATGATAGGGCACAATGTGTTGGTCATTAAGATGCTAAAACATACTAATATTCAGTGTTTAAACTATCAAGTGACCCCTATCAACTTTTCATATCCCCTTCCTGTGATACCTCCTTCCCAAATCCCTGAGCCCATCCCATTGGACAAAGAAGTTTACAGACATATGTTGACCCATGCCTGCTGTATACACACACACTGACAGGCTCAGATTCATACACAAATAACCTAACTCTCCCTAGATGCCTACAGAAAAACTGGCCATATATAAGCTATTACACAAACTAGTATGCTCATTGGCACATATACCTACAGTCATCCGCACAGGCACATTCATGCACGTTTCTAGTCACCCCATGTATCTACAATATCTAGTAATCATTTTGGCTTATGTTAGGAGAACTATTGGAGTTGGTATGCATGGAGTTCTGATGTTCAGTCAGCCTTGCTTAGCTTTGGCTCAGCCATGAACAGTGTGTCTCCCAAAGAAAAACAATTTGTTCTATCTACAGTTGGGTGAGCCCTTTTGAAATGTGATGATGTGAAGTAAATGTTGCCTTTCTCTTCATGTGCATAATGCCTATATCATTGAAAGAGCTTTGATCTAGATTTTTTTTTATAATTCATTGTGTTTCCTAGAAACACACTAGTTAAATATCTATATAAATTCAAGCAACATGAAAAAAAATGTTCATACTAGAAGCAGGTTTATTTTATGATATTTTAAGGCAAATAGCTTGTTCAGTTGGGAATCAGTGAAAATAAAGTGGTTGGGAGTTCCATTTTCAGTTCTGGCAGAGTAACTCACATCAGAACAACGCATTCACTGAGAACAGCTACAAGAGCTGTATAAAATACAAAGAATAGGGCCTCCCCAGTGGCGCAGCAGTTGAGCACTGGGTTGCGAAGCTGCCCGCAGCCTCTGCAGCGCTGGTTTGATCCCCGGCCGCCAGTGAGGGCCCCACATGGCACACAGACCTTTCCTGCTGCCCGCTGCTCCCCTCAGCAGTGTACTTCATCAGTCTGCCTGTTCTCCCCGCTCTGGCTCTGGTGGATTCTCTCAACCTCCCACACTTCTGACTGTACCCAGTGCTTGTATAAATAAATAAATAAATCTTACAAAAATAAAATAAAATACAAAGAATAGCTGTTTAAAGACATCAGACGGCAATGGAAGAAGTCAGGACTTGTGAGGCCAGGGTCCTGACAGTAATAAGATACAACAAAATGCAGCTCACCTTTTCTGTTTCTCCCACCTTAGAATCAGGTCTTTATGAATACATATGCAAACACTGTGGGAATTCTTATTGGGATTTAAAAGCAACATTAAGGAACTTTACCTAACTGATATTATAGAATTCTAAAAGATTTATAAGATACTCTCTTCACAAGTATATTTGGGAAGATACCAGTATTAACCATATTATAGACCATGAAACAAGTTTCCAAAAATTTCAAAGGATTATATTCTCTGAAGAAAGTAGAAGTAAACTAGAAATGTGTAATTAATGATAAACAGAAAAAGAACTCCCTTAATATTTGTTATTAATCTACAAGGCTATAAATAAATCATTGATCAAACAAGTAATCACAATGAAAATTAGAAAATGTTTGGGAATAGGTAACATATTTGGCATATCAAAATATGCAGGATGCAATTAAACCCACACATAGATAAAAATGTATAGATTCATATGCGTATTTTAAACAAGAAGATTTGAAATCAACACTATCTATCCCAAGCAGCTTTAAGAACAACAAATTACATCCAAGGAAAGTAGAAGAAAAAATGATAATGATACATCTAGAAGTTCACATAGAAAGCAAATATACCATAAATTAACAAAATCAAAAGTTGTTTCTTAAAAAACTTTTGACAAAACCTCACAACAAGGGAAAAAGATGGAAGGCAAAAAAAATAAAAAATCAGAAAAAAAGGGATATTTCTATAAATTCTATACATGTTGAAAGATTATAAGAAGATATTATAAACAATGTTATGTTAGTGCTTTTAAACCTTAAATGAAATAGGCAAAAAATTGAAGACATTTGACGAAACAGTACGAAAAAATGGAAAATTGTAATTGTTTTATATCTAACAAAGAATTTGATTCTGTCACTCAAAATCTACTCCCAGAATAAACTCCAAATACAATGAATTCTTCTAATACTTAAGGAACAAGGTAAAATTACACCAGTTTATATAAACTTTTCTATAAGCCGAGGAAGACCTCCAAAGTTCTTCTACAAAGCTAACATAACCTAGTGTCAAAATCTGACAAGGGCACTACAAAATGATAATTACTGCCTAAAGTCTTTCATGAACATAGATGCATAAAATAGAAACAGTATATTAGCAAATCAAATCCAGAGATATAGGAAAGGTCAGAACTAGTTGTGCCAGGAGTGCAAGAGTGGATTAACATTCAAAATTCAGTTAATATCACTCATCAAGGCAGCACACTAAAGAGTAAACATGATGAAACCAAGAGATGATATATTTCAATGTCAGTTAAATGTTTTAAAAAAGAAAACTTAAGCAAGGAATAGAAGGGAATAAATGGTAATACCCTTATTCTAACAAAAGAACATCTATGAAAGCAAAACCAAATGTAGAAACATCATATTTAGTGATATTTTTAAAGCTTTTTTTGTATCAGAAAAAAAGTTACTTGTAATTACCATTATTTATATTGAAGAGCTTAGCAAGTGCAATAAAGTGAGGAAAACATATTTAAAATACATTGCTTGGTAAGAAACAAATGAAATTATAATTGCTTAGATAAGACTGTGTACACAGATATCCAAGAAATCTATTAATAAACTATTAGAATAAAAAAAATCACTGGATGCAATTCAACATGCAAAAATAAATTGATTGCTATTTCGTAGTGACAAATAGTAAATTGAAACTTAAAATTAGTCATAATAGTTTTAAAATGCATCAACTTCCTAGTAATATTCTTTTTTTTTTTTTAAAGGGGTTTGGCTCCTTTATTTTGAATTTACGTAAGTGGGTTCTTTCTTTATTTATTTTTTTAAGATTTATTTATTTATACAAGCACTGGGTACAGTCAGAAGCGCGGGAGGGTGAGAGAATTCACCAGAGCCAGAGCGGGCGCAAAACAGGCAGAAAGACTGAAATACACTGCTGAGGGGAACAGTGGGCTCGGGAGGAGAGGTCTGCCCGCCATGTGAGACCGTCACCCGGTGGCCGGGGATCGAACCGGTGCTGCAGAGGCTGCGGGCAGCTTCACAGCCCAGCGCTCAACTGCTGCGCCATGGGGGAGGCCCCTTCCTAGTAATATTCTAACAGGACATGTAAAATTTTACAGGTCTGCTTTTATAACTACACAATATTCCTGAAGATGTTGAAACAGACCCAAATAGTCTTAAAATGAACTCATAATTTGAAAGACTCAATAATGTAAAGATGTCAAAACAAACTGAGGCAAGCTTTGGTGGTTTGGTGAGTAGTACTGTGTGTGGGACGGGACAATGGGGTGGGCATTTCTTAAAGCATTTGAACTTAGTCTATTCTATAACAAAGTCATAGGCTGGTGGCTTATAAACAGCACATACTTATTTCTCACAGTTTTGGAAGCTGGGAAATCCAAGATTGAGGCTTCAGCACATTTGATGTCTGGTGATAGATCCCTTCCTGGTACTTAGACTGCTCTTTTCTTACTGTATCCTCACAACAAAGGACTGAGGAGAAGGGATGGGGGAGCAAAACCCCTCATTACCTAACCACTTCCTGTAGGCCCTGCTTTCAAATGTCATCACACCCAGAATTAGACCTCGATATATGAATATCAGGGTCGAGGGGACAACACAAACATTCACCTCACAGCAGAGATCAGTGCAACAAACTCATTCTAAAATTTATATGGAAACGCAAATGATCAAGAGTAGGTTAGACGATCTTGACAAAGAGTAAGAAAGTTGGGAAGTTTAAGCTACTTTTTATGACACAGACAAAGAGCATAGTAGAACAGACAAATGGATGGAATAGGAAACAGTTCAAAAATAACCTGATCAATACAGTCAACTGATTTGTGATAAAGATGACACTGCAGTGTATTATCTTGTTAATAAACTGCACCCAAATTGTTGGGTAATGACAGGAATAAAATGAAACAATGGGAATCTTGCCTGCCACACACCATATGAACAATTTACCATAGGTAGATTATATGGCACCTTATATGAAAAGTACAATAATAAAGCTTCCAGAAGGAAACATGGCATAATAACTTCATATATTTTTAGTAGGTATTGATTTCTTAAATAATTAACAAAGAGCACCAATCATAAGGACAAGAGTGATAAATTAGACTTAATTAAAATGGAAACTTCTATCTGTAAAAAGACATGTTTCAGAGAGTGAAACATCAAGTCTAGAATGGGGGAAAATATTTGCCATGCTGGTGGGGGTATAAATTGGTGCCACAACTGATGCAATTCTATGATACAACAGTTTTATTTCTAAGTACATACCCGGAAGAAATGTGAACATTTTCTAAACTGAATTCACAGTAACAGTCATAGCAGTATACCATTATAGCAATATACCAGCATCAAATGAAGAACCCAAATGCTGATAAACAGAAAAAAAGATAAATGCATTGGGTAGAGTCATTGTTGTTAAAAGATGGATATATTCTGAGAAATGCATCATCAGATGATTTTGTTATAATGTAAATACCATAGAGTATTATTATATAAACACAGATATTATAGCTTACTACTTACCTATGCTGTTAGGCTTATTGGGACCACTGTCATATATGCGGTCTGTCATTGTCTGCAGAGTCCTTAATCAACACATGATCGTATTTCATACAAATGGAACACTGTACAACTATGAGGATGGACAGACCATCACTTCATATAACATGAATGGTTGAAGGCCAGATTCAAGAGTACCTGCTGTATGATTCAATTTAAGTTAATTTCAAAAGCATGCAAAGTTAATTGCACGATGAGAGAATTCAAAATGGTGTTCGCCCATGGAGAGTAAAAACTGAAGACATTCAAGGGAAACTTCTAAGATTCAGGCAAAGCTCTGTATCTTTAACTGGGTGGTTGTTTCACTTGTGTGCTTACTTGAAAAGAATTTGTTGAACTATATATTTGCAGTATTTAAGCTATAATTCAAAATAAAGTTTTCTTTATATATAATTCATAAATACTATAATGGGATAGTCATTTTAACAAGATTATACCTGAATAAAATTATTCTTTTATTTGTTTTGTGGATAAAATTATTTTACTCCTCTCTGTCATAGGAAGGTCATGTCTAGGGCCCCGAGACTTTTATGGCTAATTCCACCCCAAATCCTTGCCATGAAAGTCAGTGACTCTGAGAAAGCTTAATTGTGCCTTAGACATAATCTGATATAGATCTTACCCAATATAATCATCCAAATTCTCCACTAGCCTTTTGCAATTATAACCTGGATGTCTACTCTAATGAAATCTAATAATCTTTTTTTTTATTTTCATATTTCCCCAACGCAAAATAAAATTGATTTGTATAAAATCGAAGCACTGTTAAAACATAATATAGAAAAACCAATTCTCTGATGACCACAGATCATTATGATGAATTGATGAAAAAAAAATCCCAAACTTTTTTCTATATATACATTAATACACATGGTGTTGCACATAGTAGGGGGCACATCATAATGTTCTGCAAATTTTTTTTTCCTACAACATAGCCCTATCATTTTTCTATCACCACATATAGATCAACCTTGTTAATGTTAATATTATTATGTTATCCCAATAAAAGTATTTGAAAATTGTCAGTTCTTTTGATGGGTATTTTGGCTGCCCACTAATTCCCACTATTGAAAACAACACTAAAATGAACATTTTTGCATATGTCATTTTCTGAGCATATATTCTGACTAAGAAACTTGAGGCAGAAATATTAGATAAACTAGAATTATCTTTTCAAAATTATTATTTTAGTATCACTCTTTAGGTTTTGTGACTTCCACCTCTGGTCTTTAACATTCTTTTTGATGGTGACTTTGTCAAATTGTCTACAAGAGATTTTAATATCTTGCTAACCTTTACCAATTATATCTTTAATTATAACCTTTATATAAGTCAAGTTCACAAACTTGCCAGCTCTCAGGCTGTGCCTTCACAGAGTTGCTGATGAAAATACTTTAAACACCAGTAACAGAATTATTATCAAAGTCAGGGAAACTATTTTTCCCCAGAGTTTATCATATACATGCTGAATGTGGTCATCCAATTTTCTGGGTATGCCTTAAAATATGTCCCTGTTCCAGATCGTTGAATCATCACCTTAACCCTTAACTCACTCATTAAAGCATTTCCTTAGTGCATTCCTATTTCTAGGAATGACCTCTTTATTAAATAAATAAGTCCAGTAGTCTCAATAAGAAGACAATAAAATCTTAAAAAATACATGTAATATTTAAATACTAAACTTAATTAAAGATCTTTGATTACAATAGCAAATGTGTTTTCACTGTCCTAACTCTCAGTTCAGTAAAAATCTTGATTTTTTTAAATTTTATTTTCTTATATCATTGTTCGTTTTTGTTCAATAATTGGTTTCTCCCCTCAGATATAGTCTTCATAGTTCTCCCACCTGCCTTATCACCATAGACCCTTGTGCTCCTCCCTGCCCTGTTTTGATCTCTCTCCCTCTCCCTTGCTCATTGCATGCCTCAGATCTATGGTCAGCTTGCTGGTTTTGTCTTTTTCTTGACCTTTTGCTAAGAGAGTCTTGATATCCATGTGCTTATCAGGGCTAAGATTTAGTAATCAATTTCTTTTGTGCTGAATAAACAGACACCGTATAACATTGACCTTATACTTGTATCGGTGGTGAAATTCTACTCTAAACTCTACCCCTAGAGACATCCTACTCTAAAATTGTATCATCATTGGTACCATTTCAACACAGACTCTCACTCATGTTTGTGTCCATATCTGGTTCTTGTATATTTCTAACCCTTCATGTTCCCTGCTGACCACTTAGAGGTACCCTTCCTTCTCTATCCTCAAAATATTCCTGTTCTTTTCCCTTAGAGATGCCAGGGGTTTTCCCTTTTGATTTTGATCTTCATTGGCCAGACTAGTGAAAACTAGTGATAAGGTGGGAGAACATGAGACAGGTCCTCTCATCTCCACTGCTACTTCTCTCTTATTTTAAAATTGAAATATATTTGGTATATTGTGTAAATTTAAGGTTATTTTTATGCATTTATGTACAGTAATATAACTGTCATAGCAATAAATAGCACCTCTATCATGTTATATAACCATCATTTCTTTTTTGTGTTTGGAACCATTTACTAGGTTGTTAGCAAATTTGATGACTGCAATACAATATTGTCTATATTCCCTATACTGTGTATTAGATCTCTAGGGTCTACTCACTACTCATTAAAAAGTTTGCACTCTTAAACAATATCATTTTACTCTTTACTTTTATGAATTTGGATTTTTTAAATTTCATATATAAATGATAATATACAATATGTTTCTTTCTCTGACTTATCTTGCTTAAGCATAAGGTGCTCAATGACCAGCCACTGTTGTCATAAATGACAGAATGTCCTTTCCCATGGCTGAATTATTTTCCGTTTGTGTATGTTTGTACATGCACACGCCACATTTCTTTTATCTATTCCACAACTTTCATTTTGCTAAGCCTTATTACTCAAATGCCAAACCCAGCATTTTGCACAATCCATTCCTCTAAACTGTGGATAAATCTCAGTGTTTTCTACAGCCAAACAGATTTATTTCGCATGTGTCCCCTTCTCAAATAGTCTTTTTGAAAGAAAACTTTAGGGGGAAATATAGGAGGATACGTCTTCCTTATCAAAGACAAGAGGGCAGTGACTATCGACTTTCTGCACATTTAACTGTGCTTCATTTATTATGGTGCTAATAGTGAAAAACTTCAAAACTCTTAGTATGCTGTTTTCAACATTGGTGTAAAGGTAGCTCGATGCTCTAAGGTTTATAGAGGGCCAGGGAAACAGAAATCCAAATAAAGAACAGACTTATCTTGGTGATTTATAATCCCCTTCCTACTACAGTTAGGAAATAATTTTTCACTTTGTTATTTATCCTTTATCTTTGCTGTTTTAATCTTCAAAAGTTTTACATTTATATATACCAAGATTAAGCTACTTTTTATCATGAAGTACTTCACATAATAAAGTGCAGAAAAAACAAATGAACGACTACATAATCTATCACAAACTAGTTTCCCATGTATACTGATAACACCAAGAAGCTCTCTCATGCCCTATACCAATCACCACCTATCCCTTTCACCCCTACAAAGGAAAATACCATACTAATTTTAGTAGTCATAATTCCTTATTTTTATTTATTAGTTTGCTGTTAAACTTGCATTACCAACATTAATTATGCCTGATTTTCAACTGCTTTATTTGATTGAATTAGATAGCATTTTGTGTCTGATGCATTTTGCTTAACTGTGAGTGTTCCATGCTGATTAATGAAGTTCATTTGTGTTCAGTGTTTTATTTGTTTAATTGTGTGATGATACCACATTTGAAGTATCCATAGGGTTATTTCCACTACTGTTAGTGGAAGACTATGGGTGCCTTGGTGGTGGTTGTGGTGTGGTTATATATACCTAAGGGCGTTATCCTTGCCTATATATCATATACAGCACTGTAAACCAATGTTGCCTCGAAAAATGAAAAATAATTTTAAAAATGCTTACTGAAGTATTCCTGTGGGGAACAGTGGATCAACTTACTTATATTCAGAAAATTCTACATTCTTGAATTTTCATTTTATGGGTAAGATTCCACTTTTGGTGGAGATCAAAACAAAACAAAAGATCAATTACCATTCAAAATTTATATGAAGTAGAACCTCCCTGGTGGTGCAAGGGGTTAAGATGCAACCTATGAAGCTGTCTGCAGCCACTGCAGCACGAGTTCCATTCCCTGGCCAGTCAGGGAACTACCCACATGGCGCAGCAGACCTCACCTGACTCTCCCGCTACTCCTCTCAGCAGTGTGTTTCAGTCAATCTGCCTGTTCTGTTCCCCACTCTGTCTCTGGTGAATCCTCTCACCCCCACACCTCTGGCCTATACTCCAGCTTTTGTATGCATAATTAAATCTTTTAAAAAATTAACACCAAGTAGAAATATCTTCAACCCAGAAAGCCAGTCATTACCATATCATTTAATATGAGTTTGCAGCATTTTTCACCCCTATAGTAAAAGACTTCTTAATTCATATACTATCCTATCTGTTCCTCAAACTGGAATTTAAGGTATTTAGACCTATCCTTTTCAAGATTTTTAAAATTAATCATTTTTCTACATAAGATCTTCTAGCACCATGATATCGAAAACATATGGAGTTTTGGGATTTTGAAAAGGCTTTAAGCCTTACAGCTCTTCGTTGCTGGTCTCTTTTCTCCTTCTTCCTCTTTCCCATCATTCAATCTCATTCTTTTGCAGTGGACTCTAACACACCTCTGCAGATGTGATGACATGCTTCGATCTAGGCTATAGAATAAAGGGAGTATTTTGAGAAAATAAACAAATCTAGGTAGAAACTTAAAAATTCCTTTTCCTTTTAAAAGTAACATAAATCATAACCTATAGGTATGAGAAAATAGAAATTTAGACTCATCATCTGGGTGTACTCCCTTTTCATGGTTAATTGAGTTTAATTTAATATTTTACAGATCATATTCCTTGTCTGTTGCCAATCTTACTGTACTGAAGAGGAACGATATTTACAAAATAATCCTTCAAACGTTTTAGCCATCTTCCTGATCTTATTTCACTTAGGAAATGAATTTTCAGCAGGGTGGATATATCATAGGGAATGGTTCCTATATGGGGTTGATTATTGTAATGCAAATTGCTGTATTTATTGATCTGAACACTGTTATCACTAGAATGTTGCTTAGGAATCCATGTGAAATTGACAGTGTTGATTTTGCTTTTAACACAGAAATCTCATGTCATCAAAGCTAGCATTATTAGGTCTAGCCCCCTGTATCTTTTTATACAGAGTGCAAAGATTAACTTATCTGACTTGTTGACAGATGGTGGCCTGGCTGATAATGTTAAGTGAGTCATTTCAGTAGACCAGGGTTGATACTAGGAAAACCAAATGAAGGAAAAAAAAAGGCTTTTGTGGATCTCTGCCTGCTATTTGATATTATATTATGTAATTTTAATTGACTTACTGCCTAACCTCAAATAATATTAATTTTGTCAATATTATGATTTTCCATTTATAAATAAAGATGAACGTGCTATTTTTAGATGAATCCATCTTTTCTGGTTAGTTGTATGACTTTTTTTCAATAAAATATAATCTACGTACATATGGCTAAGCCTTTGAATACTAAACATTGTTCAAGAAATAGTATATTATTGAAAATGCCAATAGTGACAACATCAATAATACATTAATACATTTACACATCTTCCACAGAGGTAAGAAATGTATGCAAATTTTATTCAACTGTTCATCTTAACTCAGGAAGTGTGAGGAGAAGGACCTTTTCTGTAAATAGCTGAAGGGAATAATCATTCTTTGAGTACCTTCAACATTTAAAGTCACTCATGGAAGAACTCCATTATTTCATTCTTTCAAAATCAGCAAAATTTTTTAAGTTGTATACACTGGGGTACCAGAATTGATCCTTGTGCAGTGTTTCTTCTCTTGTATGCCCTCCTTTTAAAACTTTAAAGTAATTTAAGCATATAAATAAACATGTAGAAAAAATTTAAGAGGCATAAAAAATTATAAAATTAAAAGTGAATTCTATCTATCTATCTATCTATCTATCTATCTATCTATCTATCTATCTATCTAATCTATCCATCCATCTATAGATATCTATCCAGATCTATACATACTACAAAAATAGGTAGACAGACAGTAAATATAACTATATAGATCTCTTCAAATATACCTATACACAGACCTGTCTATATACAATTACAAATTATTCAACCATAAAAAAGGATATCCTGTCATTTATTACAAGATGAATGGATTGTGAAAGCATCATGCAAAATGAAATAAATCAAAGAAAGACAAATACCTTATGATCTCACTTTTATGTGGTTTCTAAAAAGTCAAACACATAGAAACAGAAAGTAGAATGGTGGTTGCCAGGAGCTGGGGTGCAGAGGCAGGGAAAGTGGTAGGGAGTTCAGCTCTCATAAAGTTATCCTTTTTGCAGTAGTGCCACATTTTTGTGTTTTTCGATGTTTAAAATGGTCCCCAAGTGTAACCCTGAAGTGCTATTTAATGTTTCTAATCACAAAAAGGCTATGACATGTCTTATGGAGGAAACATGTTAGATAAGCTTTGTTTAGGCATGAGTTATAAGGTTGGTGCCTATGAATTTGATGTTAATGAATCAAACATATGTATGTGTGTATATATATATATCTGACATGGTGTTTTTAAAACAGAAACACACGTAAAACAAGTTTATGTATTGGCTGGTTAATGAAAATGTTACCAGAGGCTCATAGAAACCTAAAACTGCATTTCCCATAAGAGTGATGATTCAGAATTCACTAATTCAGTGCTTGTAGTGACTTTGGAAAAGCTAACTGCTGCGAATAATGAGAATCAACTGTGTGAGTGTGTGTGTTTGTGTGTATGTGTGATTGCAGAGAAGAACTGGAAAACCTTCCAATTTATCTTGTAAGACCAGCATACCTATAACATACCAACATCAGCCCTAGCAAAGAAAGCTAAAATGAGCCTTACCAAACAACCTTAATAATGATCATTTTGATAGATTATTATTTGGTAGACTGCATAATTATCCCCAGTTATTTATGTCCTTCCTTGTAAAAAAATTGTATATTCCTTTCCATTTGTTGTGTAATATACAATATTTCCCTATGGGAGAAATATGATCCCTCAACTCACTAATATCAAGCTTGGCCTTGTAACTGGTTTGATTGAAGAAATGTGAGTATGAGCCTGCATAACAGGTACCAGCAAAAGTTTAATTTTCTGTTAATTTCATCAGCTCTTTTACATCTAATCATATATAGGGACTTCTCTCTCAATTTGTATTACAGGATGGTGAAGATATTGGAGCACAGACACAGAATTGCAGTTAACATATAGTTTGGGTAGAAGTGAAGAAAAAAATTCATTGTTCATACCATAGACATAATGGAGTGGTTTATTACTGCACTGTTACCTAGTAAAAGCTGACTAATAAAAAGATGGATGCAAATATCATCCAAAATACCAACCACTTTAATAAAACATTTGCTTACTTTGATAAATCAAATGTAAAATATTTATTTCACAAACATGATTTTATTAAACCAGAATAAAAATGACTGTCGTTTTTACTCCAGAATTTGACAATTTAGCAGTATGGAAATTATGAATATACTATAGCAACAGGTATGATAAAAAACAAAAAAAAAATGTTATGATCATATAAATTGACCTTAAAGATCCATTACAAATTGACCTTAAAGATCCATTTGATAAAATCCAAAAACCTTTCAAAACAAAAGTTCTTAATAAACTGTTTGAGAAGAATGTCCTTAACATGCTAAGGATTACTTCGGTAGTGAAATGTTAGGGGTTTAATGTTAGATAATATTGTTATCAATATTCATTGATTAATTAACAATAAGAATTCCTTTTCTCATTGCTATATCAACATTGTTTTGGTGAAATTCTAGCCAATATCTTAAGGCAAAAAATGTAATAATAGTTTCAACTTTTGGAAAGTGGGAGATCAAATCATATAGCATGTTGGGGGAACTGACTGGAACATAATTGGGTTGAAAAATAATGAAAATATGATTACTATGGTCACAGGTAATCAGTTCATTCATGTATAATAACAATAAAAATCTTGTATATGCATTTTTAACAAATGTGACTAAAATATTTTAATATCTAAGGTAATACGTTAATTCAGTTTAGTAATTATCCACTGTGAATGTACAGTTGTGGTGTTACCACAAACAAACCACACTTGTTAAAGAATAATTTAAAAAATTACATGTATATTTTGATCAGATAATATTGGTTTACAACACTGTATATAATTTAGATATTAGGCTCACACTCTTTAGGTGTATGTTACCACACCACACCCACAAATTATTTTTATAATGAGGTACAGCTCTGCTTACTTCATCCTTCTTCCATAAATCAATACTCCAGTTTTGGAGCTGCAATAACTCTTACTCTTCCTACAGTCACTTAGTTATGGACATAGTTGCATAAGGCTTTCTATTGGACAAAAGAAGTGAGTGAAACTTAAATAATCTTGGGGCAGGGAGTTGCATAGTCTCATTTAATCCTCCTCATATTCTGGTAAAGTAAGCAATACTATACCCATTTAACTTTTGAAGATATGTACAGTTCTCTTTTCTAGATTCTTCTCACTTTCCTCATATATATTGTTCTTTCAACAGAATAAGTTGGCCCAAGTATGCTATTTATGCGCAGTGCAAGACTGAGAGAAATTTAGTTAATTCTACCAGTGGGTCAAATTCTTAAGCTATACATCACTAAATGTTTATTACTTAGTTTATTGCTCAAGCTAATTTAATGGAAAACTATTTACAATTCAAAAAACATATGTCTAAGTTTATTCCTGAATAATTTCCTTTGTAAGAGTTTTCATACTTCGTTTGGGGGTTTTAAGAACCTCATCAATTTGTGGCAATCTGCTACCTCCATCTCTAGCCATCTGCATCTGCATATAAATACACAACCATTTTTAGCTATATCAGTATATATTTAGAACGATCTGTATATACATATCTATGTATCTATGTATATATCTTTCTATCTTTACTTACATGATAATAGCTTCATTCTGTGAAACTGGCTACAGTCCATATAACTGCTTACTGCATAATAAAATTAAGCATACACACTCACACAATGTATGTCTACACTTTGCATCTGACCATGATCTATACGCCATCTAAGCAAGTGCATGGGTACAGTAACTCATGAGCATCTGGTTTCTAATCTGGTATTCATTTAGTGTCATTACCCTAAATATTTTCTTTTTCTGTGGTCCTTTTCTGGGTTCCAATTAAAAAAGCCATACTTATGCTATTCAAATTGATTAACACCTTGTGTCAGGAATAAATACGATAAGCAAAAACCTGAGTCTCGCATAGTCTCAAATTTTGAAATTTTTAATGGACACTATATTAAATATTAGACTCATATAAGTCTTGTTGTATAGCCCCATTTGTTGCCACATGGAGTCTTAAAGAACCGAAGAAAGTCCTGTTTCCCCTGATGTATTAGTCGAAAAATTACTGCTGCATTCACCCGTTAAATTAAAAATTCTCTTTTCTCTAATTTAGCTTCTAATAATAAAACCTGTAAGACTGAGACCTACCTCAAAACACTGTCCCCAACCTCTCACTTCAATATTCTAATGTGAATTTCTCTATCATCGTGTTACATGTCCCATTAAGAGTGCACTACTGGAAGGCTGTGATGTTTATTTGTGGTGAATCATCCTCTGCTCATGCTTTAGTTAAATGTTTACATTGCTGTGTGTCCCACTGGACCATGAGTTTCTCAAGGTTACGGGTCATATCCTGTTTATCTCTGTCTTCAGGACTTAATATGATGATACAGAGCAGGTGCAAAGTTGGTTGAGAGAATTAATATAAAGGAAAAGGCCAATAAACAGGAGGAATGAATCTCAGTCCCAAGCCCACCATTAAATTCTATGATTTAGTGAGATCATTTATAAACTCTGCTCCATTCCTTCAACTATACAAAGGAAGTTGAGGTATAGATATGAACAATATCTCTCTCTTCTAAAAATCTACGTTAGGCTCTGTAGGTATTCAATGAACCTTTTTTGATGGATACATTATAAATTTGACCTTCAAATTTCTCCTGGATTGACCATTGTCTAGAATTTGTCCTTGATTGACCCTATATGTACAATGTCACCAATGAATAGAATGGGATGCTATTTTCTGTCTTCTTGAAATGACAACTGCTCGCTCTTTCTTTCTTGCTACAAGAAACAACAGAGTAAGCCAATCTTGCTTTCATAATGTGTATGTATAGTCATGGTAGATATAAAGTTGAGTTCAAAATCCTAAGAGGAAAAAAGCTGGCACAAAATTGCATATGTTGCACTAGTATTAAAAGAGAACTCACATAAAAGATCTAGTTAAGAAGAATAATTATTCTCATTTCTTATTTTGCCTGGCTGATGTTCACATAACATTCTTATCTTCAATTGACAAACTCACCGCAGGTAACAAAATTGCTCAATTAGTCAAAAGTATTTGTACCAAACAATAGATGTTCCAAATAAGCTACCCTTAGAAGGTAATTTTCCCTGTCTAATTCTTTGAACATTATGCCTGAAATATTGAAATGTAATACATTTCTCTCCCATGATTATGGGGACTTTAGCAAAAAGGGGCCAACAACTCTTTTCAATTGTACCCATGCCTATTTTGACACAATATCATGGAGAAAATGTCTTACTTGATGAAGCAGACCCTCTTCCCTAGAGACCTTCCTACATCATTTGTAGTTTTATAAAGTTTAATTACACCTTCCTTCCAAGCCTTGCTTTGAAGCGGTGTCATATCTTTCTCCATAATTAACTCCTTATTTTAGAATTTATAGATTCCACTTGAGAAATAGCTTAGATTTTTCAGCTCAATATGTCTCACTAAGTTTATCTCAACACGTAAATACATGCTTTCACCAGATTTTAAAAATAACAGAGAATGCAAAAACCAATAATTTGTAAATCCTTCTGAGCAAGTGATTGACAAAATTTGCCTTTGTGGGTGTTAGACAGATGTTGTAAAATCTTAGAATTGTTTTAACATTATTGGTACTTGGCAGAATATACAGTTTTATGCCAGGCATTTCTGTCATTTTTCTCCTAGTACTATATCCTATGCTTAAAATTATCACAGCACATGGCATATTATACTGATATCATTCAGCTAATGCTGCAGTAATTCTACATAAAAAAATCACTCCAAACTCAGTGCCTTAAAACAAGAAGTATATTGATCTCACTCACTTTTCTTTGTATCATTGCAGTTTGACTGATCTCAGCTGAATTTGTTGACTCTGTTTCAGCTAAGGTGAGGTGAACTTAGCTGAAATTAGTGGGTTAGATTAACTTTTAAACTCTTTCAATAACTATGAAGCATCTAATATTTTACCTCATTTATAAGCTAATAAATGACCTGCCACAGTTCCCTAGATGTTGACAGAAATCTGGTCACTGTCAGGACTTGATTATTACTGTTGTTATTTTGTAATATTTTAGTTTATACCACAGCAGTCAACTTGAAGAAATTCATACCTTCCTTGGTGCTAGAGCCTATGGGGGTGATGTGCAGGCAGACCCAAATGGCTGCTGTGCACCTCAGAGCAGCTCTGTGACAGGTAAGGAACTCTGAGTATGGGAAAATCAGTATATATTTTTTATCACCCACTGCTGAAGAAACGTGTTTTTCAATTGGAACATTTATCTCTACATTTCAAGTGGTCTTAAGGCATTTATTTATTTATTGCTGCCTCACAAACCAACCATGCCCCTACCCCATCTGCATTGGTAACCCACCCATTTCTCCCTTTTCCCTATTACCTTCTATTCCCTCCAGTAACCATTATATTATTTTTTTTTTTTTTTTGCTGAGTTCAAATCTATATTTTGTCTATAACTTTGGGGGTGTTTACATTCCACAGATGAGTGAAACCAGGTGAAACCTGTCTTTCATTTTTGGCTGATTTCACTCAACATAATCACCTCAAGGTCCATCCATTTTGTGCCAAAAGCTACTACTTCATCTTTCTTCAAAGCTGTGTAATAGTCCATTGAATACATGTTCCACATTTTCTCTATCCATTCACCTGCTAAAAGGCACTTGGGTTGGTTCCATGATTTGACAGTTGTAAACAGTTCTGCTTTGTATAGAGGTATAGATAGATCTTTTCATGTTGAATTTTTCATGTTATTTCGATAGATACCTAATAGCTATATTGCTGGGTCAAATGGGATTTCCATCTTTATTATCTTGAGACATCTCCATACCATTTTTCACAGGGGCTATACCAGCTTTCATTCCCACCAACAGTGGAGAAGAGTTCCTTTTCACCCCAACCTCAGTAACATTTGTTAATTCTGTTTTATTTTTATATGGGCCATTCTCACAGGGGTGAGGTGGTATATCAGGGTGGTTTTAATTTGCATTTATATTGTAGTAAGTGATGCTGAGCATTTTTTCACGTCTGTAAGCCATCTCAATGTCTCTTTTAGAGAAATGTCTATTGAGGTTCTTTGCCTATTTTTTAATTGAGTCATACATTTGTTTCTTTGTAGTTGGATTGCTTAAGTAATTTGTAAATTTTGGGGATTAACCCTTTTATCAAATGTATGGTATACAAATATTTTTCCTATTCTATATGTTGCCTTTTTGTTTTTATGGTTTCTTTTGAGGTACAAAAGCTTTTAAGTCTGATAAAGCCCTACTTGTTTATTTTTGCTTTTGTTTCCCTTGGTGCTGGGGTTGAATTCCCAAATATATCTTTGTGGTAGACATTCAGTATTTTCCTTCAAGTTCTTTACAGTTTCAGTTCTTACATCCAAATATTTAATCCATGTTGAGTGATTTTCATGTATGGTGTTAAATATGGTTCTTACTTTATTTTTTTGCATATGGCTACCCATGTTTCCCAGCACCACTTATTAAAAAGGTAATCGTTTTTAATATGTGTCATTCTCACTGATGTGAGATGGTATCTCATTGTAGTTTTGATTTGCATTTCCCTGATTACAAGTGATGTTGAGCATTTTTTCATATGCCTGTTGGCCATTTGCACTTCTTCTTCAGAGAAGTTTCTTTTTAGCTCTCCTGCCCATTTTTTGACTGGATTATTTTCTTTGTTTTTGTTGAGTCTCATCAGCTCTTTAAAAAAACTAGCAACAACAAATGTTGGTGAGGTTGTAGAGAAAAAGGAACTCTCCTGCTCTGCTGGTGGGAGTGCAAACTGGTCCAACCACTATTGAGAGCTGTATGGCGATTTCTTGAACTACTAAACATAGAGCTTCCATATGATCCAGCAATTCCACTCCTAGGTATTTACCCAAATGACACAGAAACAGTAATTCCAAAGGGCACCTGCACCCCTAGGTTTATAGCAGCACTATTTATATTAGCTAAGATATGGATGCAACCCAAATGCCCAAAAATAGATGACTGGATCAAGAAGATGTGGTACATATACACAATGGAATATTAATCAGCAATCAAAAAAGATAAACACAGGCAGTTTGCAGCAACATGGATGGAGCTAGAAGGGATCATGCTCAGCGAAATAAGTCAGAAAGAAAAAGAAAAATACCAGATGGTCTCACTCATAGCAGGAATTTAGAAAACCTAAATAAGAGACCAGGAAAAAGATTAATCAATACAAAGTAAAATCAAAATCAACAAGCAACTATAAACCAGAGACACACTACTGGGGGGTGGGGAAAGGAAGGACTAGAGTCAAAATAAAGGACTAGAGTCAAAATAAAGGTGCAATTGTATGGGGAATATAACCAAAAAGAAAATGCATACATTGTGCAAAGTTGAAAAAATATGTAACAATTATATAAAATAAAATATTTAAATTAAAAAAGGCAATCTTTTCTCCACTGTGTGGTCTTAATTCCTTTGTCAAAAATCAGCCATCCCTATTTACATGGATTTATCTGTAGGCATTCAATTGTTACATTTATCTGAGTTTCTGTATTTTGAAAATCAGTATTTTAAAAGGTGGCTCTTAGTAAACCTACCCAACCATTACCCCAGGAGGAGACATTATTTTTATTGTTTTATTGAGGAATCTTCCTTTTGCCTCAGAGAGAGATAAAATTGCTAACCTCCAAAGCTAGTTGCCATTGGTTTTTGCTCAGAAGATGTGCGTAAATGCAGTAGATCCATTAAAAAAAAAATCACTTCCCAATATCCTCCTTCGGTCAATGGCTACCCAGACTACATTCATGGATACATGCCTGAGCACGTCCATAAAAAGCCCATTGGGTCAAGTAAATCAGTGTGACAGAGAAGTATATATCATCCAAAGTGAAAGATAAAATATTTTGCTGAATAATAATCACTCGTGGAATACTGAATTACTTAACTGCTCCTTCAAGCTAATACTAATTGTGGGTAAAGAATTTGTTTTCCTTACCTTTGCATTTTCTACACATTGTTAAATTATTTTAATAACATCAGTTTCTTTTGTTTTTGATTAATGAATGTCCATATCAGAATGTTTGATGTAATTAATGTAACCTTAGAGGTTATCTATTTGTAATATAACTACTTAACAATTGCTACTCCAATTGTTATATGTTACTAAAAAGACATTGCTTATTGCGTTACAAGAATGTAGTCCCTGGAACTACAGTGTTCTAATCCCAAGACAGCCACTTACATGGACAAGATAGACAGACTTTATGTGCCTCAATTCTTTTATCAGTAAAAGAGGACTCAACATAGCTCCTACTTCATAGAATAGTTATGAGCATCAATTGAGTGAATACAAGAAAAGTGCTAAAAACAGGTCTGACACATGTCAAATGCTATGAATGTTGAGGATCATCTTTGCTAGGCATCTAGTTAGGAAATTTACATGAACTATTTCTAATTCTAATAATAACCTGAGATTGGTAGTATCCTTTTTTTACATATAAACTCAACTATCAAATTAAATATTTGCTAATTAAAATTTGATTCCTTTCTCTACCAAGAAATGATTTCATCTAAGCTAGAACTATTACATCTCTGCTATTGATAGACCGATGTCCAAGAGTGACTTTTGAAGTCAGAGCTAAATAGGTTTTCATTGTATTTCTACCTCAAAATTTTTAAATATTCTTAGAAAATTGTGAATTTTTTGCTGTACAAGGAGACAAAATTCCAGTGAGAATAATGGTAATAAGAAGCACACTATATCAATATTGTAACTGAAAAAAAATGATGAGAAACAGCCTCAAGGCTTTGAAATTTTAAAGTGTTTTGTGGATTAGTGGGTATATGCATACATTCATTATATATATTGTACTCATTAACATACAGATATATACAGGGATTTCTTTTCTTTTATAATTTGGGCTGTCTTACAATTTCTGAGTACTTTAAAATGGATTTTAATTTTGAAATTAAGGTAAACTCAAAATTATCTGTTGCTATTTTCAGCTTTAAGAACCATTGTAGCACTGGTTTCCAAATGGGTATTCAGGCCTGTTCTTCCTTAGTGAGAATGCCTGTCAAAGTTCCAAAACAAAGACTGCTGAGTATTTGCTACTACTGAATGACTCTTACTTCTAAAATCCATCATGTCGTTTTCCTATTTACCATGTAAATAGATCATAACTCTTCCTGTAAGTTCCCTGTAATCTTTCTATTGACCTGACTAAATCTCAACTTCCTATTAGACATTTGTCCTCTTTTTAAAAATGTTAATCTGCATTTATTAAGGTGATTGATAACTGTATCTCTCACCCTTTAGCATTACCTACTACTGTGAACCTCTGTCTCATCAAGTAAGAAGTTTATGTCCTCTTTATTTCATTTTCCTCTTGAGATGGTGGAAGTGAGTGTTTAGGAGTCCCTGCATGCTTGAAACAGACAAAGCATGTGCTAATGCCAAGCCTGGGGGATAATAAAGTTTCAATAATATGCTGCCACCTGGCACCTAGCCCCCTGTATATTGGTGCTAGAAAAAAGTCAAATTTCCTACTTCATCTTCTCAGGAGACCTATATATTTACCTTATACTTTGTTGGTCAGCTTCACCATCTGGGCAGATGTGAAGGAAAATGGGCATAGGTATAGAAATTATTTCAAAATACCTTCAGTTTGTATTCGAAAAGACATATAGATACATGCATACATATAATTGGAAATATATAGGGATACAATTAGAAAATACAGAAAAGACTGAAAAAGAGTGGTGCATTAACTAACAATGTCACCATCTAGAAATAACCAGAGTCAACACTGCAGTTTATTCTTTTAGACTTTTATCTTATACAACTAGTTAGGTCATGTATATATACAGATATAGATATAGATATACATGTACATACACAGATGTGAATACAGATTGGTATTCCTTTTTAAAAATGGCTTAATAACATGAGTTCTGTATAATACCTATATTTTATATGTAAATATCATGTGATTTTATCATCTTTGAAATGGATGCTTAGTGTTTTCTTGTATGAATATAGTATAATTTATCAATTTACTTATAAAACCAAACCTCCAAATTTCAATGACTCAATAAAATTTTGTTGTTTATGGTTCTGGCTAATGGAAAACTTTTTAACTGATGACCCACACTCCTATTATCTTGTGACTCTGCTTTCTTTTAGGGTCTTTCTGTCAGCTGCACTCAGCAGAAGGTTGGGGAAAGAACATGAGAGCTGTCCCATGGAGATTTTTGTTGATCGTTCCTAAAAATTCCTAGTACTCACTACTTCTTTTTATAGTTAAAACCTTTTTTCACAATGAAAGAGATCAAATCTGTGACAAGCAGCTAGTCATCTCTACTCTAAAACTCGTTCTATTTTTTTTACTAAAATAGAAACTACCATGAAAAAAGTCTGTAATCCACTGTGCTATTTTATTTTGTTAAGGATTTATTTATTTATGCAAATAAGAACTGAGGTACAAGCCAGAGGTGGGTGAGAGGATTCAACAGAACAGAAGAGATTGACTGAAATACACTGCTGAGGGGAGCAGTGGGCGAGATAGGAGAGGTCTGCTGCACCATGTGGGTTAGCTCCCTGGCCTGGGACCGAACTCATGCTGCAGTGGCTGCAGATAGCTTCATAGTGTTGAGACTTAACCCCTTGTGCCACCAGGGAGACCCCCATTGTGTTATTTTAAATAACACAGGACCTAAGTTGTTTTTCTAATTATAGAAGATTTTGCTTTATATGTTGCTATTTTGTAAATTTTAACCAATGTCTCCATTGTATTATATTTATATAATACAGCATATCGATAAAAATAAACCTTTTTATTATTTACTTAAACTTTTTGTGATACTAATTTTCCATATTTCCTTTGTTTGTATTTTTGTCTTTATAGTTACATATTTTCAATTTTAATAAACATGTTTATGATTATTCAAATAAAACTGCAAATTATCTCCATTCTCTGCCACTCATGTATAAAAATAGTTAATTTTCATAACTTAATCTGTTTCCTTGTATAATTTTTTCTATAATACTAACTATATTAATAGACTTTACTAAAATTATATTACACCCTATATCCTTTTATTTGTTTAATAAAATGAACAGCCTCTCTACCCAAAATTTGTAGGTCTAGTTCATTCATTTAAATAGTGACCACAAAGAGTTTGTGATATTTTCTGCCTCCTTAAATCATCAAAATCATTTTGAAGGTGGTTCCTACTAATTAGTATGAGAAGATATCTGTTTGTTTCCTTGTTTATTTGGGAGATTAAGTCTCTCAAGCCATAAACTGGGAGGCATGATTTAATTTCTCTCATTGATGTACTTTCATCACTTTTCTGTTTTGTTGATTTACATGGCTTCTTTATATGATGTGTATTATATTTTGTGCTATATAAGTTCTGCATATATCTCATTCCCTTTATCATATAGGCTTAATCTGGGTTTTTTGTCAAATAGACAATGTACATTTTGATGCACTAAAATTTGTAAAAGTTGCCTTTATGACTTTTGCCTTTTCACTCTTTTGATAGGTTTTGATGTTAATATAGCTACATTTATCAATATTTGAGTTGTGATTACCTTATATTTAATAAAGAAATCCTTTCCCAATCCTAAAGTCATAAAGTTATTTCACATTTTTATGACAGTTTTGACTTTTTCACATTTAGTTCGTTAATCTATCTGAAAATGTGTGGAAAGTCAATTGTCCTAGTGCAACTGATTGAATGATCCATTTTTCTTTTTTGATGTATTTTCCGATAAACATCAAGTTCTTAGACATATGGGATTCTTTCTGAACATCTTATTTTATTTCATTGATTTCTTTATCCCTCTTTGCACATAACACCTGTTGTGATTTATATGTTATATTTAGTAAAATAATGTTTGCTTCCTTGTTCTTTAGAATAGTTTTGGTTCTTTTAGAGTCCTCTTTTTTCCATATTAATTTTTGAATCAATTTTATCATTCCACAAAAATAACCAGTTGGTATTTTTATTGGAGTCACACTGAGTTTACAGAGTAATATAACAGAGAATTGTTGCTTGAAAATATTTTGTCCTTTCACTATTGTTGTGTAATTCTGTTAAATAATTATATTTGAAGTAGCTCATTTATTCCTCTGGAATTTAGGGAAAGATGTGGTAGAGAGACAAATTTTTGTGTAGACTTCTAAAAATATAGAACCCATTGTGCTTCAATCACATAGATTTTTGTCTACATGATATCAATAATATATAAATATATATAAACACTGTGATGTTTGTAGGTATAAGTTTGAATAATGGACAGCTGTGATCCAATTACATTCTATACTGCCCACTGCAAATACATTTGACTTCAGTGAAGTCCGATGGCACACAGGAAACTTAAAAGTTCTAAGATGTTCCTATTATGACTGATATCTTTCCAGATCATATCCTCAAATCCTACCATTTAAAAAGAGATGTAGTACCTGAGATTTCACAATGCCTCCTTTTGGGGCAAATCATTGTAGCTCCAGAAACTCCTTTTTATATGACAACTACACCTCTGGGGTGATTAATCATTCTTGTTTTTTCAAAATCATTGTATACAACACTCCTATAATGTTAGGCAAATGAAGAAGACTGAAAAAATAGGAGAAGTTCTTATTTGGGGAGTAGGAAGAGTTATGAAGTTTGTACTAAGAAAAGTTCTCTTGGAGTAAATGTGGGATAGGGGGAGGTAGGAAGAAATAGAGTTTCAATGGACAATATTAGATTCATAATCTGAGTGAGGGGTGGTTACAAAACTAATGAGCAGAGAGTGATTTGGAAACTAAAAATTGAATAGCAGCGAAAGAGAGCTTAGTCCTTTTAGATATTTCTGTATTAACTCTATTACAAAGCTCTGGGTAGCAAGCAGGTCTGTGTATCTATGTCCAGCAAGCACAGTTAGATGAGGGATGTAGAAAGTCTGTTTAAGCTTGAGAGGAAAGTACATAGAAGACATGTTTCCAATACACTTTTTTTCACCCAAAATTTTAGAAAAATACCTTTCCATGTCCATTAAGAGCTTCTGTGTCACTTATCTAGTATTGGGGCAGGGAAAGTATTTAAAATTATGAATGGGGCATTTAAGTAGGTGAAATACCGAATTCACGACCTGAATTTGAATATGACATTGGCCTTAGCATTTCTATTCTTGAAAACATGTGCTGAGAATTTTAATCTCCACATATCATCAGAATTGATTTCTAATGTTGTCACAAAATCCATTTCTGACTTAGGTAAGTATGAAGAAAATAGAACGGTTATTTTGTCCTTTCAATAAACGACTGAATTTTATCCCCCTAATACTGGGCTCACAATGAAGCTTGCTGGATTTCCTGCAAGCAGACTCAGTGATTGAGAGAAAGAGGAACTTCAAGCCTGGAAAACAGACCCTCGATTTTATCAAGGTAGATTTCCATCAACAGGCTGTGTGATCATTCTCCGGCAACTGTGCTTTATGACATCCTGCCATTTCAATCTCTTCATTCCTGCCGTGGGTTTACCTTTCAAAGCACTTAATGACATTGTTAAAATATGTTTTTACAAATTACAATCATTTTTAAAAATACCAATCTTAAAATTTGCTGAAAAAATGATTTCCAAAAATGACAAGCCGAGGACATAGCTCCACTAGAAAGACTGCAGTTAATTTGTCTTTTGAGCAACAATGAAGAAACTGTCTTTGCTCGGTTCATATGCTTTCCTCTTAGTTTTCATTGACAACTTAGGTCTGGGGAGGCAAAAGTCCCCAGGAGTAACACTGTCTGTGGCCTCCCTGCAGAGCGCTTCTGTTTATTTTCTCTTATTCTCTAGCCAAGAGCCCTGAACTCTGCTCCCTTTTCTTGTCAATCCCTCAAAGATTCCTGAACCTGTTTTCATCCATGATTTTCAGGAAAGTAGAACAACTCACTCCTCTGTCAGATATTTGCTAGGAAGTTGACACACAGATGAAGAAGAAATGCTGCAGGGCTACAAGTACTGGAAATCCAGTTTTCCAAGTTGCTTCATTCATAGAGTGGAGCAGCACCTTAGGCATTTTGCTTTGACCTAGATAACACATTGTTTGAAAATTTCACCTTCCAAGGTTTTTACATGGCTTTATTTACAATTTTTTTTTTTTAGGTTGTGAGATGATGCATACCATTTATTATTATTTCTCAAAAAATTTAGTATATGAAACATGCAAAATATAATGAATATTACATGAATGATAGTGCTTATCTTTTAGGGAGAAGGAGAATAAAATAAAGGAGGGATAGAAGAAACTAAATATTTATTATTTAGTTTATTATAAAATTATTTAGTTTATTATTAAATAATATTATTTATTCAAAAGAAGAAAATAACTGAATCAAACAGGGCAACATTTGACCGATCTAGCTGGTGAGTGAAGAGGTACCTGATTATAATAATATTGCCTGTATATTTGAACTCTTTCATAATGGAAAGGTGTGTTGACTATATTTCTATCATTTTTCTTCAAGGTGGATTGTTTCACTCATTCATGTTACTTTTTGCACCTGAATTTGTAATCCCTGAACTTCAATTACATGGTTTTAGAGATATGAGCTATTTCTTATAAGTTGAATGTTAATAAATGACTAGAATAGTATCACAAGTAAGGAAAGTTGTTTGTCACGCTCAGGTATCTTGCTAAGCACTGAACATACATTAGATAAGTTCAGCTTCACACAGTAATACAGAGAGATTGAATGATGAGATTCATAACCAACACTCCCAAATAACACATGCACAAATTGAAGGTCATAGGTATTAGCAATATTACTCAAGGTCACACCAATTGAAGTTTGGGGTTAGAATTTGAATCCAAGGGATATGACTCTAGGCTGTGATCAAACTAATGCATGTGGTTTCCAGTATATAATGACCATGATCACGTGTGCTCATATTACAAACTGCCATAGAACTTGTCACAGGTTTCTAATATGGGGTAAATTGAAATATTTAGGAAGCAACTTCATTCTTTTTCCCTTAGTATTTGTTATGGCTACCCTGTGTGAGGCACTTTTAGGCAAAGGAAATACAGCCACAAACAAGACAGAGATGTGGGTTGATGAAAAAATAAGTTTCCCAGCTTTCTGGTTCACATGGCATATTTGCTGGCACGTTAGTGAATTATTTTTACAAATTAATGACTGTTCTGAATAATGCAAATTTAGACTGCCAGAATCAATGCTTTAATCATTAATTTTCATTGTGACAGGAACTGTGTTTTATTCATTTGGGCATCCCCTTAACAGAGCAAAGGGCATGATGTTTAGCACTCGGAATCCTCAAAAATTGTTGGATACATGGACTTTAAAAATTATGCTACTCTGTTTTTAAAGAAGAAAAGGCAATTTGTCTTTGTGAATAATATAATTAAAGTCAGATTCTTAAGAATGGGCCATTTGTTTTTGTTGTTTTGGGTAATTTTATAGTCAGTTTTGATCAGGAATGTGAAATTTCAAAGCATTGAAATATATAAACAAATGCTGGATGAACAGAGGTGCCAAAATACCTTTTGACTAAAAAATACTACAGGTTTTTAGTGTTTTTTTTTTTTCCAGTGAAAAAGGACATGATGTCAGAACTACGGTATCAAGGAAGGCTAGTCAGAAGACACATTCCCAGAAAAAGGCAGGCTTGCTCCATAGCTACTTTATTGCC
Source organism: Talpa europaea (assembly GCF_964194135.1). NCBI lineage: Eukaryota > Metazoa > Chordata > Mammalia > Eulipotyphla > Talpidae > Talpa > Talpa europaea. Next base: position 21,410,910 of record NC_140081.1, read on the forward strand.
CACCAGGTGACGGCAGGCAGTAAAGTGGACATGAGAACGGAGCCTCAGTAATTTGGGATAGAGACATTTAGAGCTAGGGGAAGTCTGGAGAGGGTATTCCACTAATTCCACAGAGTAACTCTCAAGAGGAACCCTTTTCTTTACTTCCTTATAAAGGTGGGGATTACAGTAAAGGCAGGGCTACAATTCACACTGTGTGAAGCTATTGTAATTGTTTGTTCTTTCAGGTTCTTTCTTCACATATGCAATGAGCTGATCTTGGTGGATATAAAAGCGATCATAGTCCTTATTCAAAATGATGGGAAAACTGGACAACCATATGCAAAGAATGGAACTAGATCACCATCTCACAACTCACACAAAATTAACTCTAAATGGATTAAAGACATGGATGTAAAACCCAAAATTATAAAATACATTGAAGGAAAAAATAGGGAAAATTACCCATGACATTGGCTTCAGAAATATCTTTGGGGATTTGTCTTCAAAAGCAGGAGAAGCCAAAGCAAATATAACCAAATGGGGTTACATCAAACTAAATGCTCCTATACAGTGAAACTATCATTAACTACAATTCCACCGCTATTGAATGGATGAAAATATTTGCACATAAACATTTGACTAAGGGCTGATATCCAAAATACATAAAGAACTCATGCTACTCAATACAATGAAACAATTAACCCAATCAAATAATGGAGGCTAGCTAAATAGATACTTCTCTAAAGACATACAGATAGCCAATAGACACGTGAAAAAATGCTCAGCATCCCTTATCACCAGAGAAATGAAAATCAAAACCACAATGAGATGTCCTCTCATACCCATGAGAATGGCTCATATCAAAAACATAAGAAACAAAAAGTGTTGGTGAGGATGCGGGGGAAAGGAACTCTTGTACATTGTTGGTGGGAACATAAACTGGTCTAGCCCCTATAGAAAACAGCATGGAAGTTCATCAATATATTTAAAAATAGACATATCACCCAACAGTTCCATTCCTAAGTATCTACCCAAAGAATACAAAAACACCAATTCTAAGGGATATATGTACTCCTATGTTAATTGCAGCCCTGTTTATAATAGCTAAGTTCTGGAAACAGCTTAAGTACCCAAGGACAGAGGAGTAGATTAGAAAATCGTGGGAGATACACACACACACACACACACACACACATATAATGGAATACTACTCAGGTATAAAAGTGAATGAACGCTGGCCATTTGTGGCAATATGAACGAAACTGAAGAGGACAATGCTAGGCAAAATAAGACAAATACTGAATGGTTTTATTTATACGTGGAATATAAATAAACATATCGAAGGGGCAGACAAAACCAATAATAAACCCTTAACATCTGACTGCAAAACTGAGGCTACCAGAAAGGGGTAGGGGGAAGGGTGGCAGTGGGGATTCAAGGGAGCATGGTGGAGGATAATTGGGACACTGATGGTGTGAAAATATACATTTCCAGATGTTTAAACCTATAACTCCGAAAGATACAATGATGTGAATCAACTTTGCCTCAATAAACATTGCTAAAGAAGTGAGGTCTGTGAAAGGCGTGGAGAAACTGCTCCTGTCTTCCTTGTCCATGTTCTTATGCCCATCCCTACAGAAATCTCCTTTATAACAACTACCTCCTAAAACTCAGGCTCTCATTTTATTTCAGATTGGAGCATGTACTGTTCCTCAGCAGAACTTACAAGTGAGCTATAATCTCAAGCCACTAATAAAACTGGCATTCAGGATAGGGAAGTTGTATCGGAAATATAATCAAGACTATGGATTTTTGAGTTGATTTCTTTCAATTTTATTGCTTATGACTTTTCCTGTCTTAAAACATAGAAAGTTTAATATTCACACACATTAATTTGACCAATCGTAATAGGACATGGAAAGATTCTGATCTTCCTTTTCTAGGTCACTGCTTTAGATAGCAAACAGACTGCATGTCTCCATAATGACTCCTATAATGTCATTTCTTAAATAGGTTCTTAATAATTTATGAGAATGTAACTTCTGGACTTATTCCTGGCACTCATGTCACAAAATTTCCTGACAAAACTGATACTGATTGGCAAATGAACTCAGCGATTTTGCTTTATTTGTTCCTTTGTGGAAAGAAAGATGTAAGAGATGTACTCACGTGCTTTAAAAGGAATAGGACACTGGCTCTATTGCTCTTGGCATCTCAAGTTCTGTCAAACTCAAGATACACTATCAGTTACTCAAAGTTGTTTCCTTTCAGGAAATACCAGAGTCATTTTTTCCAGTAGCTTTCTGGAAGTTCAGTATAGCAAATACAGCACGATGCATGGGTTTGTAGGTAGAAACATCTTAGACCAAAGTCCCAAAATGAATTCACTCTTAGCTGTCACATAGATAATCTGATTGTCAATGCCTGTTGTGAGCTAGCTTCTGAGCCTGTGTGATCTGTGCTAATCCGTACAGTATCTTCTCAGTGGTTACATTATCACTTTTTCTCTACCTAATTTATATTCCTGGTCTCCCCACAATGGAGCAGACGCCTGCCTACTAGTTTAACATTAATGATTCCATTTGCTATATAATTCCTTATGCTATAAACTGAGATGATTGTACAAAGTACGTTGGCAGATTAAAAACACATGATCTAGTTCAATAAATGTGAGGTGTTATTTCTTCTTGGGTCCCAAGAAAGACAATTATATTTTCTTTTAAATCACTCCCTTCTTTTGTATTCCCAGACTTGGTTAGTAGAACTTGAATTCCTAGAAGTAAATCCTAGGCTCCGAACAAGTGAGGTGAGTTCATGTGGTACTCTGGGAGCTCCTTTCTCCAGACAGGAGGTATATATCCCTACATACCTCCCACAGGTCAAAGAGAATGGTGCTGAAAACGGACCTTTGGTAGGCTGCAGTATCTGGGTTGAGGTGATGGTGCATGGGTGAGTTGGTGGTGGCAATTTCACAGAGAAATCACACATTGTACAAAAATGAAAGATGATATAATAAATATATTTTAAAAACTACAAATAAGTTCACAGAGAAAGGAATATAGAAGAGCAGGCAGAATCAAGCTTTTGTGTATTCTAGCATGAATGGAACAATTGAAATGTCCATATAATTCCACAAACAATTTGCCTGCCTTGTACTTCCATATAATCATGTCACTACCTCTTGTGTACATAGTGCTCGCTGTCTTACATTATAGTCATTAATAGAATTATATGATGTTCATTATTAGACAAGACATGAGAATTATGCATGATTCATCCTTTTCCATCCTTAACAGAACCTAGAAAATGTCTTTCATTTACACAGTACACGACTGATACATACTTGCTATGTAGATGAATAATTTTAGATTGAATCATTGTGAACTTTTACCTCCAGAGTACTGAGCATTTGGGCTCTTAGTAGTTGGTTCATTTCTTTCAGAGGGGTTCCCCTAGTGCTAACTTACTTTTATTGCATTTATAAGAGGAAAGTAGAGAAGTTATTTAGATTTAAGGAAAAATTACTAAGGCTCTGTTAGCCATCAAGACATATTCTGACATAATAACATCATATTCAATATGCTGGATTATGGTAGCAAAACAAATGCAAATTCCCTACCTGGTAATGGCACCGTACCATGGCATCTTACCACCTACAATATTTGTGGGGATTTTAACAAACAAACAGCTACATATATCTATGAACTTAAAATTTATAAATGATCCTACCAAACTATCAAGTAAAATGTATTCTTTGTTTCTACCTTGACAAGGTGCTTCCTACTCACCTGAATGGACAAGCTTAAAGCCTGAGTCCTCCAACACTTTGGAGTTATAGATTTGAAGTAAACAGCACAGAGAAAAATCACTTCCCGAAGAAGGAGATTCTCTTCTCCACCCTTTCCTATCTTCACACACTTGGAAGAAACTTTCATTCATGCGGACATCCCTATATACAGGTTACAACTTTATTCACATCTCCCCACTAATATCTGCCCTTAGAGGTAGGGGCTTACACACCTGAGGCAGGTTTGCACTCAGCATGATGGGCTCAGGAAGATGCCCACACAGCCCTGGACGTGGATTTGCACCCATTTGAAAAGGGAAGTCAAAGTGTAGGCTACAAATAGACTGCTAGTTGTCCCACCACAGTTCAGTTAGAGTCTATGTTGGAGTCTATGTTGTCTGGGCCTGAAGGTAGTATTTCTGTTTCCTAAACATCCTCACCTCTTCATTACACTGTCTCACTGCATAAACATCGAGTCACCATCATATGTATTTAGTAGCTTTTTAGTATTTTAGCTTTAGTAGTATTTTTGGGTAAGTTAATGTTTCCTCCTCCGAGAAAGCTATAGTTAATGTAGTATACGTAATGAACACATATATATATGATCTGGAATACTTGAAATATGTAACAGAAAATTCTGTGAGTAACTCGGGTTCAAATAATCAAAATAGTAATTATATTCATGTGTGAAAGTGATTTTATATTACTGGGCCATCCTGGAAATAACGAAACAAAAGACTCTAGATACAGCCTAAAGAAACAATGAGACTATCTATGAAAAATAAAAACAAAAATATCTGGCTGCAGAAAACTCATTACCAGAAGAGCTGATAACTAGAATTGGTCTGTCAGGAACATCTACAGTTTCCTAATGCATCAGGAAACAATGGGTCACCAGATGCTAAGGTAAAAATCCTTTGTCAGAAAAGTTTGGTCCAACCTCTTTTTTATTTAGTTCAACAATAATCATAAAATGAATTTGGGGGACAACAGAACATTAGGTTTGATATAATCCTCTACGAATTTAGTGGTAGAAAACTGACCATCTTTCTCAGTGATAGCTATGAAACTGATCTAGGATTTAAAATATAAATGAATTTAATGAGAAATGTTTTTAGGTATAATGTAGATTTGAGAAATTTTTTTTGACATCTGTGGATGGCAACTGGCAACAGTGGAAAAAACACTGCATTCAAAACTTGGCTTCAGTTGGGACTGCAGCGGTTTGATGTAGGACTTTGGGTGAGGCGTTCAAACTTTATTACATTGAAAAACAATTTATCCACATTAAAAAGGGACAATGACATCTAATATGATTGTTTTGAGTATTAAATTGAGGCGCATGTGAAAGTGCTTTGTAAATGGCATTGTGTTGTACAATTGTTATATACAAATATGACTATTATTTGTCTTAACTCCTTCTTGCTGTGATTTCTGAAATATGCCATATATAAAGGATGTATCCCCTGCTATCTGACTTACTTCTTTTCAGCTCAGTAGCAGTTAATTTCTCAAGCTTGAATCACTGCAGAACTCTGATTCAGTCATTAAAATGACTGATCTGAATCAAGGTGTCATCTTGCTAGTTGTTGCTTTCATCTTAACAAGCAATTAGGATCAATTATGTAGTCATCTATTTGATTGTTTGACAACTGAGACTTTCTATAACTAAAATAATTGCCTTAGCTATGTTTTTGGTCAATCCTGCATAATCTCTAACATCATTTTAATGATTTCTTTCTTCTACAGAGAGTTAAAGTGTACATGATTGAAATAACAACACAAAAAGGTAAGGAAAAGACTTATACTATATTCTACAATGTGTGTGTCCTAAGGGAATAAAAGAGACGTTTTGTATCAGCAAGCCTATTCTAGAAGCATAAATAAATCATCAAACGAAGTAGAGGTCGTTCAAAGGGAGAGAAAAATATACTGTCGTATAGTCAACAATCAAGATTAAGCAAAGTCACAAACAAACCTGTGAGTTGATTATAAATATGAACTAGGATAAGGATTTGCAGGGGTTGATGAGGAGGCAGAATTAAAAAAAGAGATCTGTGAAGCTGACATTACATAAAACTCAAATTTTATCTTGTGGGGCATTCATGGTGATTACTGTGTGTGTAGAGTCTTGCCCCCGTGAAATCCGTGGCACAAATAACATCTTTGGTCTCCACTGATTCTCTTTCACAATTTTTTTTAATGTTTTAAAGATATATTTATGCATACAAGAACTGAGGTATAGGCCAGAGGTGTTGGGGGTGAGAGGATTCACCAGAGACAGAGTGGGGAACAGAAAAGGCAGATTAACTGAAATACACTGTTGAGGGGAACAGTGGGCGAGTCAGGAGAGGTCTGCTGCGCCATGTGGGTATCTCCCTGGCTGGGGACCGAATTTGTGCTGCAGTGGTTGTGGATAGCTTCACAGGTTGCATCTTAACCACTTGCGCCACCAGGGAGGCCCCTCACAAACTTTTTTGTAACACGCTCCAAATCGCCTGTGCCCTTACATGAACTCCTTCTTTCTCAATTTAGCTTACTACCTTAAGCTATGAGCTATACCATTTCTCTCTTCCTCCACTTTGGGGAAGATACTCATTTATTTTAATTGTCTTTTTAATGCAGAATTTTGAACATATACAAATGTCTATGGCCTAACATAATGTGCACTCAGCTACCCATAGCTCAGCTCTATAATTTATCACCACATGGATAATCCTGCCCCATCTATACTCTATCTACTTTCTCTTCCTTTCTATAAATTTCTAGTTTTAGTTATTCAAGCTAAAAAATAAAGTATTTACAAAAATAAATACCACTTCCGGTATCAGATGAGCTTGGGCACATTCAGGGTGGTATGACCGTACTGAATGGTGTTCACTTATATGTGGGATATACTGCCTAGTGTCACTTACATGAGGAATATAGAGAAAGAGGTAATACCAACCCATTTGAAATTTTTTTTTTTTTTTGTGGGACCCTCGCCGGTGGCTGGGGATTGAACTGGCACTGCAGAGGCTGCGGGCAGCCTTGCAACCCAGCGCTCAACCGCAGCACCACCAGGGGAGGCCCCATTAGAAATCTTATCTCAACAAACAAACAAATCTTATTTCAAACCAGCCCTAGAAATATTATTATAGAATTGAGGTTACCAGGGAGGAGGGGAGGGGGCACAATGGACTATGGTGGAGGATTGGTGGGTGTGACCCTTCTGTGATATACAACATAATTGTTAAGTTTAATAAAGATCTAAATAATTCCTGTACATTATGATTGATATGGATCAATTCCATGCTCATTTAATCCTTATCTTTCCTCTTCATCTTTTTTTCTCTCCTTCCCCTATCATTCAGTAATAAAATAGTTGAATACTTACCAAGTGCCAAGTCCTATGGAAAATTTATCCTTCTAATGTGGCTTCTTTGGCTTGTAATCATTACAAGGGCAGTGCAAATTGAACATTGATTCTCTCATCTTCTTTTCTCTAGTACTGCATTTCAAACATATGGGTGTCTAACTTCAAATTTGGGATTCTTTCCATGATACTATGAACCTTTTGATTTTACCCTTCACACAAATGTACCAACATCTACATCTTTACTGTTCAATGGCTTTGCCATGCAATTTTTTCTTACAGGCAGGATTCTCAACAGACAAAGGAGTAAGCTAATGTGTTTAAGATAAACTAATTCCTGTCAAGAGCTTTAATGAGAACTTAGGTATGGAGTGGTACTTATCAAACACCATTATGAATTAATTAATAATAAGTCAAGTCAAACTCATCTCATTGCATAATTTTGACAGGGTTCATTATTCACTAGAATAGTGGATGAGGAGGAGAACACAGAAGGACAATATATAAACCTCATTAAGAGATTTTATTAAACCTTTCACAGTATCTTGTGGTAATGATGGAGAATCAGAGGTTGTATACTAGTAAAATTATTTAAATTTAAAGAGCCAAGACCAATTAAAACAAAAATGTTTGTGAGACTATTATTAAATGTAAATACAGTGAAAAATATTCAGCGAGAAACTAAAAAAGAGAAAGATAATAGGGCATGTCAATGTTTGAACAAAGAGAATATGAATGATATGAGACCAAGACCTAAACCTCTTATCCACTATGATGTGACTGTTAACTGCCTTCCAATTATATTCTCTGTATGTTCTATTCCTAAGGCATCCCTATTGGTAATACAGTAAATGATATTTTCACAGCTTCCTTAGCTTGATGGGAAAGCTACTTACAAGTAGATACTTTTTCAAAAGACAAGGGTCTCCCATGTTTTATATGAGAATAATAATAATGATAAATTAACATATTACTTAACAACATATACTACAAAATGTAAATAATAACTTATAAAGGCAGTATGATAATGGAGGATAAGGGAACAGAATTATAATTACATTGCCTGGGTTCATGTACCAGCTTTACCACCTACTAGTTGTCTGATCTTGGGAAAAGGATTATTATTACTATCTGTAAGAAGTGGAATATGTAGATATTTCTGTTGGGAGACATTCTCTATGGGTCTTTGTTACTTCTCTATAGATATTGCTAGCAAAGGTATTTGTTCAGAAACATTTTACTAAGATGTTTCAGAGTAAACAACCTTGGAAGATAGAGAAAACATCTTGCCTATGCAAAGGGCATAGAGTTTTATTGCCCATTATTTAAGAATTGCATTCCTTGAGGTCAAGTTTTCTCTTCTGCAACACAACCTACTTTTTGTATAGATGTCACCTGGCTGTTTCACATTGCCCTGTGGGAAATGAACTCAAATAATCTCTGCAAGAGCTGATATCCCTGCTATTGCAATGCCTATAAGTAAAAAAAACCTATTTTGTCTCTGATCCAGGATTCTCATATCTTTAGCCAGCATCCATGAAACTGTGGCAGGCCAATTTGTTAGGTTATGAGCTGAGTAAAGACTCAGATGCTTCACAGTTCTTGACAGCTTCTAAAGATCAAACCCTTGTTTACCAGGTTTGAATCCTAATTTCAATATAATCTTTAGATCAAGTGCATTGTAGACAAATTTGTATAATCCTTATTTTGAATTATTTTGAGTGAATAAGGACACAATGCGGTTAAGAATTGTTAACACCTGAATATTCACTTTTAAAACATGTAAACCTTAAAAACATAATTTGAACATGAAACCACAGAATACATAGAAGAAAATAGGGGCTATACTACTCAAGATCAGCCTTAGTGATAGATTTAATGGTTCAACTCCAACAGCAGGGAAAACAAAAGAAAAATAAGAAAATGGGGTTACATTAACTAAAAAGCTCCTGAACAGTGTAAAAAAACTACCACAAAAGTGAAAACATAACCTACTGACTGGAAGAAAATATTTGCAACTCATACAACTGACAATGAAAATTAATATCCAATATATACTGGGAAATAATATAACTCAACCAAAACAAAAAATAAACAATCTAATCAGAAATTAGCAGAAAATATGAATAGACATTTCTCCAAATACATACAGATGGCCAGCAGGCATTTGAAAATATGCTTATTATCACTTATTAAGGAAATACAAATCAACACCACAATGAACTATCATCTCCTTCTCTGAGAATGGTCTATATTGAAAAGAATGGAAGCAAGCGTTAGTGAGGATATACAGAAAAAGGAACTGTCATACACTGTTTGATGTAAATTTATGCAGTTTCTATGGAAAACAATATGGAGATTTTTTTTTTGGACTTTTTTTTTTTTTTAAATTTTCTAGAGGCATGCCTTATTTATTTATTTATTATTTGTTTGTTTGGTTTATACATGCACTGGGTACAGTCAGAAGCGCGGGAGGGTGAGAGAATTCAACAGAGCCAGAGCGGGGAGCAGAGCAGGCAGAAGGACCGAAGTACACTGCTGAGGGGAGCAGCGGGCGGCAGGAGAGGTCTGCGCGCCATGTGGGACCCTCCTCCGGTGGCCGGGAGCAGCCAGGGATTGAACCGGTGCTGCAGAGGCCGCGGGCAGCTTCGCAAACCAGCGCTCAACCACTGCGCCACCGGGGAGGCCCAACAATATGGAGATTTTAAAAAAATTAGAAAAGAACTATCATATCATATAGCAGTTTCACTTCAAAGTGGCTCTACAAAGAATATTAAACACTAATTCAAAAATATATATGCACCTCTCTGTTCACTGCAGCACTATTCATAATACCCAAGACATGGAAACAACCTAACGGCCCAATGACAGGTGACTGGATAAAGATATGGTGTATATAACACAATGGAATGCTCCTCAGCATAAAAGATGAACTCTTGCCATTTGCAACATGAATGGACCTTGTGGTAACTATGCTAAACAAAATAAATCATAAAGAGAAAGACGAATACCAGATTATTTTACTCATGTGGGATATAAATAAACAAAGCAAATGATCTAACAAACCAAAAAAAAAAAACAAGCCTTAAACTAAAAAACAAAATGGTGATTGCCAGAGTGGAAGTGGCTAGTGGAAAGAACAGGTAAAGGTGATCAATTGGATGGTGCAGGGTGGAGGGAGTATTAGAACTTTGGTTGTGGGTGAGGCGTGGCATCTTACATTTGGAGAAGTGTGAACATGTACTCCTAAAACTTACACAGTATTGCAAATTAATGGTAGCTCAGTAAACATAAAACTATAACTATTTGAGATGAATGACCCTGGGAAAAAGTGGAATAAGGACAAAGAGGCTGGAGAAAAAAGCAATGAAGAAAAGCATGGTGTAAGTTGAATATGAAAATATAGGGAGGGTCAAGCTATTTTTAGTCTATTATTTCATGTATAAGATTTGGGTCTCTATTGTAATACAAATTAAAAATGGCTAAATGGAGGGCCTCCCCAGTGGCACAGCAGTTGAGCGCTGGGTTGCGAAGCTGCTGGCAGCCTCTGCAGCACTGGTTGGATCCCCCGCCACTGGGCGAGGGTCCCACTTGGCACGCAGACCTCTCCTGCCGTGCCTGCTGCTCCCCTTAGCAGTGTACTTCGTCAGTCTGCCTGCTCTGCTCTCCCCTCTGGCTCTGGTGGATTCTCTTACCCTCCCGCACTTCTGACTGTACCCAGTGCTTGTATAAATAAATAAATAAATCTTTTAAAAAATGACTAAATGGATATGGGTAATATGTCTCAATATGAACTTCAAAATTGCTGAAAAGAGGCAGAATGGATGAAGAGTGCCTAGGTGGCCCCAGAGAGATTAATATGCATTCAATATTTTGATAAGGAGTTGAATTTAAGAGAAAAACATGATTGAATTATGCTCCTGACAACGAGTTTTGTCATAAACATCTAGGGAAATCTTTACTTATTGATTCATTAATCTATAACCTGAAGCATAATTTCCACTACATTCCTTGATGTGCAGACACAGTGTCTGTAAACAAATAAACCATTTCTGAAGTGCTAACCTCATAACCCCAAACCTACACAGTGATGGCAAATGTCACACAGAGTGTTAATAAAGGCATAAAAGATCCAAATCAAATATCACTCAGGGAAGATGAAGAGATGGAGGCTTTATGTTTACAGAGAACATAGGGAAGGAAGTTCTCTCAAAAATTCCCTTTAATTTATTTTTCAGGGGATCTTAGATTAAAGAAGCAAACAAAACAAGAAGAAAATTACAGCTTTAGGAACTGCCAGACTAAATAACTCTTTCTGAGAAGACTAGAGGTTTCTTTTGGATACAGTTAAGTGCTGAAGCTATAATTTTCCATTTACTTGCCTTTGTCATTGTACATGTAGGGTATTTACCCCGATTTGATGCCATTTGCTCTGTTAGAGGATTAGCCACATTTCTTCTAAAACATGTTATAAAAACTATCTCTGTCACTCTTCTTTTGACATCAGTGATTTCTTCATATAGAACTAAGTCCCCAAATGATTGAAGGCCTGTGTAATTCAGCTCTAATGGGTTGTTTTAAATTACTCTAGTTTAAAATACCATAGGCCATGTTTCCAAAATGCACACATTTCAAAGAGAAAGATCAAGTTCTACCACCATTGTTACTGTAATAGCTATGTGACATTTTTGCTTTATGGGCTCTGTGTGTGTATGTGTGTATGCATATGTGTGTGTGCTGGTATGTGGTGTCTACTTTGAACAAAGACACATAAATCACAGGTGAGCTAAAGGAACTGGATACGAGCTATTGGAAATTGCATAATTTGAACATCAACTAAGATGCACATCTTTTCTCTTGGACTAAATGTTCTGACTTACTTTATATTAATTTCATTTAATAAAGTTTAAAAAAATAAACTATTGCTTGAAGATTACACATTTTCCCAGAGAGATACGACTATATTTCGGCTACAACACTAATTGGAAATAGATTTAGTTTACTATCAGGTATATTCTAACTTTTCCCCCAAAGGGATTACTTATCTTATTGTGATATTACTACTTAATTATACAAGTAAAACACTATCTACTGTCATTTTATTATTTGTCCAAAATGCTGAATATGTATATTCTATGAAGAGGATCTGGAAGCTGAGTTCAATTGCCAATGGCCAATGAGTTAATCAATCATTACTATGTTGTTCAGAATCCCAACTAACAGTCTGGGCTTTCAGCTGAATTCTGAAGTGGAGGGTGGTCTTGGGAGAACATTACACTATCTCTGGGTAGTGTCAGAATTGAGTTGAATTCTTAGACTCACTACTAGTGTCTGAAATCCTTCTAGCTGGTTGATATGGAAAACCTTTCATACATCCCTTTTGGAAATTTGAGACAGGAAACCAAAACAAAAAAAGCAAGAAGGGCTCACATTGGAAATCTCACAAACTTTAAGTATTATTGAAAAGATAGACAAAGCAACAGGAAAAAAGTTTTCTTCTGCTATGTTTGATTTAAGTGCATTCATTATACACATCTTCATGACAAAGCAATTTCTAGTTGCTTTTAAGTATTGATCAGTGGCACTTCAAGTCAGCACAACCAAGGAAATACATTTAAAGGTGTCAGTTGTGTTTGTGTGTGTTTGTGTGTGTGTGCGTGCATAATATTATTCACTGGTAACAGTAATAATTTGAAAAATTAAGCAATAGGTAGTCTCTAAAGCTTCTTTCATGAACACTAACACAAATACTAAAGTTAATTCATATATTCACAGTTGAAACTTATAGAACTATTACAATAAAGACATTGGTTTTTCACATTTATTTTTTGTATCTCCTCTTTTGGGATTATCTTCAGAGTCAGTTTTATCAGTTTGAGTCTATATTTTGGACAAAGCTAACAGTAAAAAAAAAAACAAAAAACACAAAAACACCAACAACTGAAAGTTTAATGTGGGGAGCTCATCCCCTTTTTCACTAGATGTAACTCAAAATTTTGTTTATATTTTGAAATATAAAACTCTCCCATAGTATTGACAGTATTTAATCATTCAGGAAATGAGTCTCATCTCTCATGAAGGAATATAAACATAAGTTCAAAAGATTTCTTAAATGGTTTGAATACTGGGAACAGTTTACCCTCACACTGTGATTCCTTGTGCAGAAAACACTCATCTCCATGTGAAATGGTCTATATGCTTACCAAAAACTCATTAATCAATCATGTGTCTTATAGTCATACATTGTACACGTGGGGGAGATGTTATTATTTTATATTTTTGTCCCCCAAAATTAACAATGGAAATATATTCTTCATGCATTCTTACATAAGACAATCTATAAGTGGAGATTTTGGTCAGTGTGGTAGGAAGAATAATGCCCCATGCAAAGAATTCCATGTTCTAACCCCTGCAATTGGTGAATATCTTAGGTGATACATGAAAAATAAATTAAAGGTTACAGATAGAACTAATATAGCTAATCTTGAGAAGTCTCCTGAATTATCCAAGTGGGTCCAAAGTAATCACATTGTTTCCTTATAAGTGGATGATCAGGGCAGAAGAGAGAGAAGAATGAGAGGACTTGACTAAATGTTGCTGGCTTTGAAGATGAAGGAAAGGTGTGATAAGGAAAGGAATTCTCTCCTTGAGTGTCCAGAAGGAATGTAGCCTTGCTAACACCCTGACTGTAACCCAGTGAAATCTTAGACTTCTGACGTTCCTAACACTGAGATAATAAATCTGTTGTTTTAAGGCATTAGATTTTTTGGTAATTTGTTACAGCAGCAATAGGGAATTAAAACAGCAGACATTTTTGTAGTCATAATCCCATTAAAATGGTTTAACAAATGATTATATTTCTCTAATACTTTTACTGGCTTAATGTACAGTCAAATATAGTTTGTTAAATCTTAACACATTTTGAAAGAGACCTGTATATCAGCCTATATATTTTTAAATTTTTATTGAAAAATGATCTTTTTATTAACAATGAAAGAAGTATTCAAAAGACACACATTTTCCGGGTTTTTATGTTCATTGTTCAGTTGCCTACCTAACCTGTATCTTCTAAAACAAAATAGCAACCAGAGTAGTTCTGAATACAAGATGTGGGAAGATGAGCTATAGCCTTCAATACAGCGAGCATTTCTAATTAAGATAAATGTTACTCAGAGCTGTAATTATGAAAAAACGCATACTGTGGAGGAACCATCCTTTTACTTCACTAATTAGTTAGTCATGGTTATATCTTGCTTAATAGCTGTATCTAACCTCCAAAAGTTTAATTTATTCTTTTCTATAATTACCATATCAAATAGTAAAGAGTTTGTATAATCACTAGAAATTTCTCACAAAATTAATATTGAAATATTCATCTCTTTGTGAACTTAGTTCTCTTATGAGTTTCAGTCTTTAAATGGCTGAATTGTATAGCAGATGGACTATGTGTCAACATAGCTATTTATTTGAAGTTTTAAATGGGTGAAATGTATGATATATAAACTCTATCATTCAGGCTATATTTTTTAAAGATTTATTTTTATTTATTTATGCATACAAGAGCTGAGAGGATTCCCCAGAGATAGAGTGGGGAGCAGAACAGGAGGATCTACAGAAATACACTGCTGAGGGGAGCAGCTGGCGAGACAGGAGAGGTCTGCTGCACCATGTGGGTTAGCTCGCTGGCTGGGGATGGAATTCAAGTCATGGTGGCTGGTGATGGCTTGATAGTGCTGAAACTTGACCCCTTGTGCCACCAGGGAGGCCCCAGGCTATAAATTTTAAGTTTAAGTGGAGTTTATGGAGGATTTACCCAGTCAGTGAGGTCTCAAAGATTTTTTTAAAGAAAGTGATGACTGAACCCATCACTGAAGAACGGGTAGAACATCACTAACATAGGAGGGTGAAATAGACTGTAGGTGAGTATAGCAGGAAAAGTACAGGAAAGTAGGGAAGAGTAGGAAAGAAATTAGTTTGTCATAGATGGAAAAGCACATGGATAGATTTTAAGATGAAAGAGGCCATCCTGCATTTGAAGGACTGACAGAAGGTCCTATGTTTGTGTCACAAAAAAGGGGTACATATTATGTGTGATGAATGTGGAAGACGCTATAAAGACACACTCATGACAGAAGAGAATGTGTGTGAGAATCAAAATATAAAATATTGGAAAATATAGTTGAGGAATTATCTCCAAAGATGGGAATAAAATAAAAAAAGAAAATGATAAAAAATATGAACATATTAGAGCTGCTATAGAGAAAATCCAATATTCAAGTAAAAGGAGCGTGAGAAGACAGAAGAGAGAATTGTAGAGGGAAGGACAGAGAAGACAGAAGAGAGAATTGCAGAGGGAAGGAGGGGAGGGGTAGGAGAGGGGAGGGGGAAGAGAAGAGATAAAAGGAGAAAACAGATGAAAGACAATTATTTAAACACAATTTAAGAAAATTTTCTAGCATGAAAGGGCCTGATTCAAGCTGAACACATTAGATGGGGGAGAAAACAAAAGCAAACAATGACAAGAACTGTTTTGGGCAGTTTGTCTAGAAACTCTTTTAGGAATTGACTCCAATATAGGGTCCCCAAACCCCAGGACAACATTGGGAGAGGAATACCTGGCTTCATGGCCTTATCTCAGACCCACTGGTATGGACCCATCAAAAAGAAAGGCAGAATGATATTAATAAAGAGATATTTTTGAATTCTTAGTGGTTTATTTCACGGAGCAGTTGCCCATGTCATGCTGATGTGGTGGGCACAGTTTTGGCCCCTTGGCAGTGTGTTAAGAGGGTTATTTCCACGTATCCCAATGGCAACTATGTAGACATAGGACCATTAACAAGTGAGGATGTTAGTGCACAACTGAGCGATACCCAGGGAACCCCAAACCTGAACTCCAAAATGGGGCCCTGCCATCCACTGAATAAAGACAAAGGAAGACTACTCCTAGTGTGAAAGAATTTTCATAGAATTAGTGCACCTAGAGAGAAGAGAAGAAATTAGTGTCCCAATAAAATACCCCAAATTACTCATCCTTGCATGGGCAAATGCCAGATTATTCCCAGTTGACCTGAAGCAGGGCCACCAAGGCCTGAAAGCTTGCCACAAATATAAGGAACCTTCTGGAGAGGGACCATAGCATAGGGGGTCTGAAGCAGGTCTGAGAAAGCTCAAACAAATGGAGCAAAATCAAACTACACATTAAGAGAATGTGTCTAGCCATGTCTCCTAGCCAGAAGCACCAGGGTCAAAGTCAGGATGCAGAAACAAGAACTCTCCCCTTTTTATCCACCTGCCTTCCATGTTAAATAGCTTCACCTGGTCCTCAGCTCTGCCCATTGTTAAGTGGGATGGGGGACCTGGTACCTCCCCTAACAAGGAGACACAAAGTAGGTTACTCATATCATTTTCATTTCTACTGTTAACACAAGCCTCTTACTAACTAGTGTCACTGTCAAAGTATATTAATACCTTTGCTTTCCTTTGCTAGAGTGAAAATCCTCCTGAGTAATTCTTTAAATTACTTCTTCAAGTATGGATTTAACAGAAAGCAAAGCACATTTTTTTCCAAAAATTACAAGTAAATCTTAGACTAGGCATGATGCTTGTAAAGTTTGTGTTATATGTTTGTATATCCACGGCCCCATATAGTTAAATTGCATACATCCTGTATCTCCCTTTGTTCTGGCACCAATCAAAACTGATAGAAAGTAGTGAGTTAGGAATATGCTTAGTTTTAAAATCTTGTGATGAAAAAATGTATTATACAGACAATATTAATGTGGAAATTTTGCTCTTAGTTAGGTCAAGCTTTCACATTTTTTAATGCTCTCATTTCTTTGACTTCCTTTCCTAATAGACAAGAGTATGCCTGTAGGGCCAACATTGGTTGCTCAGAAGTCATTAGCCAAGAAAGAATGTGTTTCACTCACAGCCTTAGGGAATCCTTACCTTGTACCATGACAATTAAAGTGACACATTCTGTTGTCCTGTCACTTGGGTGTCTACTGCACTGTCCCTTAAGCTCATTGTGGTCAACTGTTGGGGAAAAAAAAATGTGATGGAGTCATTCTGGCCTGGAACAGGAGATAACACTCCAGGCGAAAACATGATTGAAATATTGTTTTCTTTGCTTAGAAATTTTAAAATGCTAGTTCCAAAACCAAAATAAACCAAAAGAAGATTAAACAATGCTACTCATGAAGCAACTTGCAGTGTTTTGAGTCAATGATCATTTGATTTGGCAATGTTTCATGATTCCAACAAGGTCACTCCTGTTGTGCTGCAAAGCCTGCAAAAAATCCTTTATTCCTCCTTTCATAATTGCAACCTACTGACATGGAGTGCTGAGACATGGAGCAGGAATATTCAATCTATAATTTTGCACAGAGGTTCAGTTCCCACTCAGTTTCTTTCTGCCTTCATTCTGAGACTTGCTTGCTCTAGTTTCCTTTTAATTATTTTTAAAATCTCTCATGTTTTATTTTACTTATTAACAAGTGATTCTAATTTGCATTGTGTACCGTGTAGCCCAGATGTGCAGTAGAAACCAGAACAAATGCCAATAATTCATTCGACCTGTTAGGGTCCTCATGTGTTGTTTAGAGTCCTTTACTGCCAGTGCACCAACACAACTTGTCTACCCCATGGCCACAACCACAATTCTCTGGTCTTTCTGCCACCCCCATTACGATATCAAATAAATTCTATATTCTAATTAAGTTGAGGACCCCTTCCCAACATGATCTTCTAAAATCTCAAATGAAAAAAATTGAGGAATAAAATAGATAATGTTTAGCATTAAAAGGATCCAGAAGAGGTAAATTATATTGATTTCGGGAACATGAATAAGCAATTCTTACAGGTGTGTGGTTTTAAGGCAGAGAACAAATGTTCTCCGTTGGTTTCTATTTGTTTTATTATTGAAACAATGACACTGGTGCCTCACTGGTGGCCTATGGGTTAAGTCTCAGCGCTATCACCACTGTGGCATGAGTTTGATCTCTGCCAGAGAGTTAACCCACTTATGGAGTAGCAGACCTCTCCTGTCTCACCTGCTGCTCCCCTCAGCAGTGTATTTCAGTAAATCCACCTGTTCTGCTCCCCACTCTGTTTCTGGTGAATCCTCTTACCCCTTGCACATCTGGCCTATACCCCAGTTCTTCTACACCAAGAAATAAATAAAAAAAGTGAAATTAGAATTGGGGGGTGCCAGCTTACTGTGCTATTTTTTTTATTTACATAGTGAATAACTATCAATATAGGTAGTTTAAGTTGCTTTTGGGGAATTAAGTGAAATAGTTTGCCCAGTCAGTTTTATAGAGGGATAATACAGAACTCTTATTTTCCTTAAAATTATACTTTTGGCTTTTTATTTTGATTAAATCGGGGTTACTATCTTTCTCCTAATCTTAGGTTACACTTGAACCCATTTTCATCTCCTTGGACCTAAGCAATCCACTTCCACATTTCAAGTGTGAATTCTTTTATATGATTAGGATTTTGAATTTAACTTTGTTATTATTATTATTTTTTTATAGAGACATGTTTTATTTATTTATTTGTTTGTTTGTTTGTTTTTTTATACATGCACTGGGTACAGGCAGAAGCGTGGGAGGGTGAGAGAATTCACCAGAGCCAGAGCGGGGAGCAGAGCAGGCAGAAGGACCGAAGTACACTGCTGAGGGGAGCAGCGGGCGGCAGGAGAGGTCTGTGCGCCATGTGGGACCCTTCTCCGGTGGCCAGGGAGCAGCCGGGGATCGAACCGGCACTGCAGAGGCCACGGGCAGCTTCCCAACCCAGAGCTCAACCACTGTGCCACCAGGGAGGCCCTAAATTAACTTTGAAAGGTTTTAATATCTGCCCCCTATGAAGGACAACAAGCAATGACAAAAGATTACATTGTCTCTGAACACAGAATTCCACTCCAACTGAAAACAGAATGTAGTCTTTGTCTAAATCCTAGTAGATATAGTTAGCAAAACCTAAATTGACATTAAAATACATTCTGTAGCTTTGTCAATCCAGCTAAATACAGTCCTCATTCCTAAAGCTACAACCTAACAGTACAATCTCCTCCCACATTTTAAATCACTTAAACATTCAATACTGTAGGTGGGTCAAATTCTAATCCACTTTAGTGGATGTCAACAAAAAGAGACATTTGACACTATTCCCTAGAACTTCGCAATCACAGCAGAGAACCTGGTTATTGTGTCCATGTTTAAGCAGAAAAGCCATAGAGACCTGCAAATCAAGGGTAGGAAAATCCACCAAGTCACTGATAGGAGCCTTCGTCCCTCCATTCACAACCTGTCAGGACAGTGGAAGTGATGCAGGCAAACCACACACACACACACACACACACACACACACACACACACACACACACACACACACACACACAGAAACTTCTAACAGGCCGATTCTCATTTGGGATGTTCCCAGGATTTCAGTTTCACGGTTTACTGTCAGTCCAAAGCTGTGGCTTAATTCGAACCCAAGCAGATTTAAAGTTTTAAGAATTATGAATTGTTTTAACAATTATGAATCAAAGCAAGAGACATTAAGTCACCCCAAAGAGACTGACAGGCAAAGTACATAAAAATGGATTTATGGTCTCAAGCACTTACGGTCATAGCTCTTTCGGGATTTCTCTTCAACTCACTTAGTAACACTAAGGTCTCTCCTGCGTACAACAAACCAGACGCCATCATTGTCACTTTGTCACTACTTGACAAGTTCCCTTTAACCACAACACCCGTCCCAGTGACACTTTCTAATACTTTCCCATTAAAGCCACCTGACATCTATGTCTTTGCTTTGAGATTTGACTATGGGGTATCTTTAGAACTGTGCAGCATTTGCTCTCAGCCTGGTTAGTGTCCACTGTCAAGCAAAGCAAGGTCCCTGCTGTCTGCAAACCCTGACGATAAAGGAGGGGGAGGGGGCGACTTGAAGTACCTGAGAGGAGAGATGGCAAGTTATCTTTCAGGTAAAGAAAAGCTGGGTGCCTGCTTCTCAGAAGTCCTGTAGCCATTAATGCTGGTCCTGAGTTTTGGGAAGCCAATTTACAGCATACAATCAAGGGTGATTTCTCCTGATTATCTCAGAAGTTATTAGGGAGTACCTCCCCACCCAAGACCTCTACCTAATTAGAAGTTTTTGGCAAGAAGGTATTTGCATATCTTCAAGTCATATTATGTCATGAGGACATTTGAGCTGATGAAAACTGACATTTAGTATAAAATAAAAATGCAGCATGCTGAAATCAGGAGTGGAGGGAAGCTCACAGCTGCAGATATGGGAGCCTATTTTAATTGATGAGACACAGTGACTCTGCCTCATGCAGTAAATCAGAGCATGAAGCAGGAGGAATGTAAATATGCAGAGGTCAGAATATCACAGCCCGAGGCAGAGCTGCAGACACTGTGATTGGCGCAGACCCCCTGACTGCGGTCTGGAGCTCTCCTCTTCCCTTGGGGTTTATACACCAGCATGTCAGGACAGAGCGTCTCTCTTTCTCCCTCTCTCCCTCTCCTGCTTTGTTTCACCTTTGCTGTGTCATTTCTGCTTATTAGAGAGTAACCGTGAAGTGCAATGTTTGGACAACAGAGAAGCCCAGAGAAAGAAGCAATTTTGCAGCTGATTTCAGGAGCATGCCATTATTTCATGGGACTGTATTTGCCTTTCAGTTCTTACAAAGAGTAGCTATTATTAAAATCACAGCTGTAACTACTGCATACTATATACCAAGCATTGTAATATGTCTTCTACATGAATTAATTCATTTAATCCTTACAAAAATCTTCTGAAGTAGGTGTTTTTATTATCCCCATATTAATGGCTGGGAAATAGTACCCAAAGGTGCTGGAATAATTTGTTCTACCTCACCCGACTAGAAATTGAATTCAGGAATTGAAAATGGTCAACCTGACTCCAGAGTGAATTCCAAGCACCTGTATTTTTGTTGCTCTGTTCTGAGGGTAAACATTTGTGTGCACACGCTCACATGCACACTCATGAATGTATATATCACATTTTTTTTTACCCATTCATTTGGTAGTTTCCATATCTTGGCTATTATGATTAATGCCACAATGAACATGGGACTACATACAGACATATCTTATGGGTAATGATTTCACTTCTTTCAGATTTATGATTTTTCAGAAGTGAGACTGCTGGATCATATGTTAGTATTCCCTTTAATTTTTTTAAGGATACTTCATACTGTTTTCAGAGTGGCTATACCAATTTATATTCCCACCAACTGTTCACAAAGGTTCCTTTTTTCCCCACATCTTCTCCAGCAATTGTTAACTCATGTCTTTTTGATAACAGCTGTTCTTACAGGCATAAGGTGATATTTCATTGTGGTTTTGATTTTAATTTTTGATGATTAGGGATATTGAGCCCCTTTTCATGTACTGAGGTGTGTTCCTATATACCAAATTTGTTAAAGGATTTTTTTTTGGCATCTAATGAGATGATCTTAAGATTTATATCTTTCAAATCACTTTTGTTGATCTGTGTATGCTTAACCATCCTGTATTCCCAGAGTAAGTATCACTTGATCATGGTGCATTATCCTTGCAAAGTCGTTGCATTCAGTTTACTAATATCTTAATATTTTTGCATATATATTTGTCAGTATTTTTATTTTAGTGTCTTCATCTATATTTGGTATTAGGGTAAAACTGGCTTGATTTTTCTGTTTTGGATTCTACCCTCCTCTACTATTTTTTCAAGAGCCTGAGAAGAATTGGTGTTAACTCTTTTTTAAATGTTTGGCACAATTCACTTGTGAAGCCATCTGGTCCAGGGATTTTCTTTGCTGGGTAGTTGTTGATTACTGATTCAGTCTCCTGACTTGTTATTCATATGTTTGGATTTTCTGTTTCATTATGACTCAGTCTTGATAGGTTGTATATTTCCACAAATTTACCCGTTTATTTTGAGTTGTCATATTTGTTGACATGATTGTTCATACTAGTCTCTTATGATCCTTTGTATTTCTGTAGCATCAGTTGTAATGTTGATTTTTTTATTTCTAATTATATTTGAGTGTTCTCTTTTTCCTGGTAATTCCAGATAAAATTTTGTCAACTGTCATTTCTCTTTTGAAAAAATAGCTTTTAGTCTTGTTGATCATTTCTGTTGTTTTTCTATTCCCTTTTTCATTTATTTCTGCTTCTAATATTATCTTTTTCCTTCTAACTTTGCACTTAGCTTGCTATTCTTTTTCCAGTTTATGTATTTTGTGTTATTTGATATTTATTCTGATGTCCATTTTTTTTAAAGATCTATTTATTTATTTATTTATCTATTTATTTATTTATTTGTTTGTTTGTTTATGCAAGCACTGGGTACAGTCAGAAGCATGGGAGAGTGAGAGAATTCACCAGAGCAGGGAGCAGAACAGGCAGAAGGATCAAAGTACACTGCTGCGGGGAGCAGCGGGCGACAGGAGAGGTCTGCGCGCCATGAGGGACTCTCACCCGGTGGCCGGGGACCGAACCGGTGCTGCAGAGGCTTCGGGGAACTTCGCAGCCCAGCACTGAACCGCTGTGCCACCGGGGAGGCCCTATTCTGATGTCTTATTTGAATAACCCCTGTTTTTTGGTTGTCATTCCCACATATCTGTGAATTTTCTATTTTCCTCATGCTACTAATCTCTAGTTACATACCATTATGGTCCAAAAAAATAGTTGGTATGATTCCAATCTTTTTTATTTATTTTTATTTTTTTATTTGTTTTTAAAAGATTTATTTATTTTTATAAAAGAGCTGGGGTACAGGCCAGAGGCGTGGGAGGGTAAGAGGATTCACCAGAGATAGAGTGGGGAGCAGAGCAGGCAGAAGGACCGAAATACACTGCTGAGGGGAGCATCGGGTGTGACAGGAGAGGTCTGCTGCGCCATGTGGGAATCTCCCTGGCTGACCGGGAATCAAACCCGCACTGCAGATGCTGCAGACAGCTTCACAGCACTGTGCGCAACCCCCTGCGCCACTGGGGAGGCCCCCAATCTTTTTAAACATTAAATTTCTTAAATCTTGTTTTGTGAAGATGTATGATCTAATCTGGAAAATGTAACTTGCATAGTTGGGAAGACTGTGTATACTTTCTTATTAACTTTCTGTCTGGATAATTTATCTTTTGTTGAAAGTTGGGTATTAAGGTACCCTACTATTTTTGTATCATTTTCTATTTCCACTTTCAGATCTGTTATATTACTATATTTGGGTGCCCCATGTTGGATACATAACTATGCTTACGATATCCTCATGTTACACCTTTATCATTAGATAATGACCTTCTTGCCTCTCATTATTTTCTGCCTCAAAATCTATTTTGTCTGATGTAAGTATTGCTAAACCTATTTTCTTTTTATTTTCATTTTGTGAGATTTTTCCATGCCTTCACTTTCATCCTATATATATTTTAAAGCTGAAGTAAATCTCCTGTAAGCAAAATATAATTACATAGTTGAGTCTTGTGTTTTTGCACAGAAGAACTGGGGTATAAGCCAGAGGTGTGGGGGGTGGGACGAGAGGATTCATCAGAGACAGAATGGGGAGCAGAACAGGCAAAATTACTGAAATACATGGCTAAGGGGAGCAGCTGGTGAGACAGGAGAGGTCTGCCACTCCATGTGGGATAGCTCCCTGGTCGGGGATTGAATGCAGGCTGCAGCAGTGATAGTGCTAAAACTTAACCCCTAGGCCACCCGGGAGGTCCTGGTTTTATTTTTATCCATTCAGTCACTCTTTTTTGATTAGAGAATTTAATCTTTGGAATTGAAGCTAACCATTGATAAAGACTTACTAATACATCTTTTCAACTGTTTTTCTGTCTGTTTTTTTTTTTTTATAGAGGCATGCTTTATTTATTTAGTTTGTTTGTTTGTTTGTTTATACATGCACTGGGTACAGTCAGAAGCGCGGGAGGGTGAGAGAATTCACCAGAGCCAGAGCGGGGAGCAGAACAGGCAGAAGGACCGAAGGACACTGCTGGGGGGAGCAGTGGGCGGCAGGAGAGGTCTGCGCGCCATGTGGGACCCTCCTCCGGTGACCAGGGAGCAGCCGGGGATCGAACCAGCGCCGCAGAGACCGCGGGCAGCTTCGCAACCCAGCGCTCAACCACTGCGCCACCGGGGAGGCCCTTTCTGTCTGTTTTATAGATCATTTATTCCTTTTTCCCTCTTGCGGTATTTTGTGAGTTGGTGATTTAAGGTAGTGATATGCTTTGACTCCTTTCTTGTGTACCTCTCTGAACATCTTTAGAAAAGTTTATTTAATTCTATGTTAGGTAATTTGTGGATCTCCATTTCTTTGATGTCAGTTATTGGAAGTTTAGAGTATTCCTTGGTGGTGACATATTTCCCTGATTATTTGGGATCCCTGCAGTCTACAAGTTGTAGGTGCATTTGAAAAATCAGTCACCTATTTTAGACATTTTACACTGACATTTATAAGAAAAAACCTTCCCCTGCAGGTTGGAGATGTTGGACAATGCTGTGACCCTGAAGTATAGGAAACCAAGTGTGGGGCTTTTGACAGCTTCAGGTCTGGAGTAGGATGTGTTGTTTGTCCACTCAATCCTCTGGACTCCATGCTATTACCACTGCATGATAGACTTAGAGCTACAGGGGGCCTGAAATGGCTTAAAGAACCGTTGGGGTGCTACAAGTGCCTCTAGATGCAGTGGTTAGGGACTAGGTCAGATGGTTATTATGACTGGAGTCCTCAGTTGCACATACTAGCTGTAGGCACTCACTGCTGGTGTCCATGTGGTGGCAGGGATCAGCTGCATATACACACTGTGGCATACCATGGTGAGGGCAGGTTTAGCACCAGGTGCCCAGAACAACTGTGTTTGCATGAGCACCTGTGTGGGGCCTGGCTGTTGGTGTGGACTCCTGTGGCTTCTGGGGTTAGGAGTGGGTGTGTTCAGGCCAGTAACAAGAGAAAGGCCAGATATGGGCCTACAAGCAGTTCTGGGTTCATATTTGGGTCTTACTTGGTTGTTGGAGTGTACTTCCGTGGCTGTAGGCACTAGGCATAGGTGCATGCACAGTGGAGGTGGTTGGCCACATGCACCTGTATAATCACAAGGACCAGGTTGTTTGCTGATGTGTATACCAGGCTCCAGTATGGCAGTAGGGAGTGAGGAAGAACACAGGCAGCAGATGTCTTTAATGTGAAAAATCTGTGAAAGGAAAAAACCTTATAGTGACTATTGTGAAAGAATGCCTAGCTCTAACAGTACTGTGTGTTGAGAGCAGTATCTCTTCCCACGCGGAAAAAAAAAATGACCTAGGGAAAAACCCAATAAAGAAAGAAGAAAAGCTGAGATACGGAAAACAAGTGAGTAAGACTTTGATATAATTCAATCCCCTGGATCGGATGCAGGTCCAGCAATATCTGAATATGTGCCGGGAATTGGTGGCAGCTGGGGCTATTAGTTTCTCCAGGGGTGAAAGCTGCTGGGTTCTCCTGTGAAGCTGTCTTCTGGAGTCTGCAGCATCTGCGAGGCTTCCAGGGTCCTCTGCAGACTGCTGAGAACCAGTCACCCCATCAGTGTGGTTCGAACTGTCTGCCCTTCTTTATTTTAGCCATCTCTACAGGTCTCAATGTGTTGCTCTATGGGCCGGGTGATACCAAAATGGGTCCTTTGTGCAGTGTCCTGAAAGGCTGAGCAAGTGTGTATTCACTCCACTCCTCTTCCTCTTTACAGCAAGCCCAACTCTTCTGGCAGGGAAGTTTTCTCTTGGCACTGAGAAGTGTAGTGCCTGGGGGAATGGGGTGATGTAGGCAAAATGAAACAGTCCCTGATACCTTTCTGTACCTTTATTTTCAAGTTTATTTTTTCCACCATTATATTGTTGAAGCTACTGAAGCAGTTTTCTGAGCTCTCCCAAGGCTATTTGCACTTTTGAATAGCTGTCTAATTGTTAGTTTTTTGTAATGAGGTGTAATGAGGTCTGCTTTTCCACTCTGTTGGTGATTACCTTACTTACTTTGTCTCAATTTTTAAGAAATGTCCTCCTACGCAGTCAAACCATCAACAGTGGATACATAATTCAGTCTGACTTATGAGAACACCTTATTTCCCCCTACACTCACATGCACACGCCAGTATGCATGACTGGGTCAGAGTTGGAGAGATAGTGACCAGCCAAACAGATCAGATTCGTTCCCAGTACTTTTTCTGCAACTACTGTGAAAGAGGGACTTTTTGTGCACAGAATGCCTAGCTCTAAGAGTACTGTATGTTGAGAGCAGTATCTCTTTCCATATGGGGAAAAATGACTTAGGGATAAATCCAATAAAGAAAAAAGAAAAGCTGAGATATGGAAAATAAAAGAGTAAGACTTTGACATAATTCAATCCCCCGGATCGGATGCAGGTCCAGCAAAATCTGAAGACAACTTACACAGTTCTCTTCATGCTATCCCTCCATATTCATGCCTTCTTTGATGTAACTGGTTGTGAAACATTTTCTGAAAGACACACTCTGAAGGTGAAACATATGAATAGGAAGTATTGTGTGTGTCCACAGAATGTTCCTGTTGTGTTTTGCAGTAAAGAATGAAGTTAGATGATTGGCTGCATCAGAGTATCCCCCAGAAGGGAACACACCCCAGCTCTGTCTCCCAAAACATGAATGAAGTGATCCTAGTTTGTATTATTGAAAGCATTTGAAAGACACTGTTGTTCAGTTCCCTCTCTTGAGGATATCTGAGGAATCAAGAAATTCAAACAAGAAGGCTCACATTCATATAGTATTTTCCTTCTAATTCGGTAGGTTTATTCTATGAATTTCATTTTCATGATAATTTTTCTGAGTTCCCTATGACATGTATTATCATTTTTACTTTACAGAAGAGAATATTCTGGCAAAAGGAGGTTGCATGACTTACCCAAGGCCATAAAAGTAATTAAAGACTGGGCTAGAATTTGAAAGTAGGTCTTCTGATCAGAGATTTGGTGTTTAATTCTCAAGATAATTATTTCATCTTCAGTGGTGCCCCAATTTCTAGGGGAAATTCTTATATTCACAACACATCCTAATAATTTCTTCTCAAAAAACATATTTGTTGAGGTATAATTTACATACCATACAACTGACTTATTTAAAAATATAATTAATTGGGTTTCAATATATGTTCAGAGATATGTGCAGTCATCATAACAGTCAATGTTAGAACATACTCATCACTTTGAAAAGAAACCCCATGTACTTGATCACTCCCTGGTGCTGCTACACCATCTCCAAGCAAACGTTAATCCACTTTCTACAGAAGGGAGCCCCCACCTCTCAACCTCACTACATGGAGGCTAAGCCTCTGGTACCGGTAACTGTGAATAGGGTGAGAAAAGCTGAAGGTTTGCTCCTCCCAGAAAGAAAGCTTTCTGGTTGGGATCTGTGGTGAGAGGAAGCCCTGCAAGCTGACTGGTATGTAGTCTACACCTCACTGAACTGGAAAGGAGGGGTCTAGGCCTTTCTTATTAAATTATCATTGATTTTCTTGAGATGTTTCTCATTTGCTCATTTCCCTTAAGGCCCTTCCAAGCAGCTTTAAATAGTTGGTTTTTAATTATAGTTTTCACTGTTTTTATGTGGAGATCTAGTGTTCCTCCACTCTTTAATAAACTTTTTTTTTTATCATGATGTTCTTTACATCATTGCACTTATCACAGTTCTACTTTTACCATTGCTTGAGGGATGCTTTGGCTAATGTTGTAGAAACAAGAAAACAGATTTAACAGTTGTGGTTTAATAAAAACTGCATACAATGTAGTGATTACCATCCATTAGTTTGGAGACTAACACTTTAGTTTTCTTAATGCATTTACATTTCATATTGCATTGTATACATTATACATACAATCTAAGAGACTATCAAAAAATGCCTTGGTGGTCAGAGAGGAAGAGGAAGCTCTGGATACTCAGGGAGAAGGGAAAAGTGTTGGGCTGCTTCAAAGGGCAGGGGAAGGTAAATCAATGAATCTTAGTTATAAGTAAGCTTCAAAAGGCCTTGTAAAGTATAATGTGAATATTACCTTTATAGCCTACATTTGAAAAGGATCATGATGTTTTTGCAGTAAAACATTACAGATATTTCATTTTGCTGTGGTCTTACCTTTATTACTCTAAATCAAGGCATGGATTATTTTGCAAGAATTGAGTTATTTATTAAGATAATAATTCCTCAAAAGGGTTATGTTTGTGAATCATTGTGTGTCTCTTGTGCATAGTAAATACTAAGTGTAGATTTGTAGAATGAATGTATAAATGAATAAAACTTACTTGGGAAATTGTAGTATTTCCAAAATGTGTCCAATCTTTGGTGGCTTCTCTTATCAAGTCCAAGGTCCTCTGGCAATGGCTGAGTAAAAATTAATGGTATCTGCAATAAGGCATAGAACTGCACATGAGGCTGACAGTATTGGGGGGTGGACAGCAAAAATCACTGAAAGGGGAGCTACGGGCAACAGAGACAAGGTGAAAGACAAACTCCTGGCTAATTAGTGCTTGATGGCCTGGCTTTTGCTTAAGTTCCTCAGGATTGTCAGGTTTGATGAGTATTGTTGAAAAGTACTGATGAGCAGGAAACGTCTGGTCACAATGGATTTGTACCTGGACGTGGCTTGTGTCCATGGCTGGAAAGAGCAGTCATTGCAAGAAGTCTCAGGGAGGTGTGACAACCTGCAATGGGAAGTACTTCCAAGCCATCTCTCCTGGTTGTGACGGGTTACTGAATGTGGCTTCTTCCCCGGGCTGGGGCTATGGGATGGCTGCACCCACAGATCAAGGTATGTTCCTCCTGCAGGTCGCCATTTTTGATTGAGTTTGTTCTGCCTTGTGTTGTAGCAAAGGAAGCAAAAAGGTGCAATACTGTGTTTTTCCCCATGACAGACCCGGAAAATTGCTGAACACTGGCCTCCAAATAGAAGGAATAGTTCTGCCCGCCACTGGGCATTCTGTTAAACTGTAAATGGTTCTGTTCATGGTGGCCATGCCAATCCCTGGTTACAAATCTCAAAGTTATTTTCCCACTCTGTCCCCCAAACTGATTTCCTCTCTTTTCTTCCTTGAGCACCACACACTTACCTAGTAAACCCTGTCAAAAATTTAGTGTTTCTATCCATTAAAACTGATTTGGCTGATCTTTTTCAATTTGTTTTTAACTTCGGCACATTGACATAGTCCAGCTACATAGTGAGAGAGACAGCTGGCTAAATAAATGACCCCGTGGTGAACATGGTGCTTCCTGCAAATGTCAGGTCCACAACCTTGAACCCAAGTTGACCCCTCCATTCCCATAACAGGAGAGGGAACAGCCAGGAATGGTGTGTTTTCCTGCAAGTCATTCTGCTAACATCCTGCAGCTTGGCCCACAGGGATCACTTCCAGGGGCAAGAGGATAATTTAGTGTTCACAGCCCATTGATTCTTGGCCATGGCTGCAGAAATGTCAATAAGGCGCCAACTGTGGCAGGGGTTGCTTTGTGATCCCTTTTCTTTTCTGCTGAAACTCAATTTGTCAAGGCTGCCAGATATTCCATGATGAGTTTTAGTTACTATAACCTGGGCTGGACTTGGGTCATTGACTTGATCTCCAAATTAGTTGCTTAATATTCCAGAGTGTGACCATTGTGCATATTTATATAAGGGTATATATCTTAATTAGACAATTGCCACATTTGAAGATTTAGTACTTCTGCTTTCAGAGTATTCAGTGACATATATTATGAGATAAACATACAACATGCTCTGAACAGGGAGGTAGGAGGATTGGTTTTCCATTAACTATCTCAGCAGTGCCTGTTAGGTCACCCCGCACCCTGGAAAGCACACCAGTCTATTGACAATGAAATGTTTTATGACAGTGAGACTATAATCAGGTTATCTTGAAGGCAAACTTGTAATTCTCCTGGGGCATTGTAGAGCAGCGCTATAATTCTTACTGACATGGGTGGGGATTGCACTGCCTGCATCAGAGTTACCCCAGGCTTCCCCCAAATACTATACAATGCTGGGCCAGTCAGAGCAGTGCCCGGCTCATGTCTTCCCAGTTCCTCCATTGTACTCGCATGATGGAGCTCTTAGCAATGGCCCCAGTTACGGTCACATCTCCTATCCAATTACTCTACCGTGTTGATGGGGAGGGGTCCCACCTGGTTGCCTATTTTCGTATCCAGCCCAGTGACTCTACTGTTCTATCACTGAGGGCCTGCTCCCATGCTTTGTGCAAGTATCCCATTCAACAGACTCCTACAGTCAGGTTTCCCTTATAGTGAGAGGCGGTGCTGGTTCCTCCTCTGTGCCTGGTTCACATCTGCAGGACACGTGCACCATGACCCCAATAGTGCAGGGCTTACTATTTGGCCTAAACACCCACCCTATCCAGTGGCATCTCTGCACTGATAGTCTGGGGCTCTTCTTTGCCCAGTTCCTCTTCAGTCACCACCCTGTCTCTAGTCTGGTGACACCGATTTATTGAAATCTTAGAGTTACTCCTCTCTATACTGTTCATGTCCTCACCCAGGAATGCACAGGCACTATAGATAAGGGCTCTTGTCTTGGCCCTCTTCACAGTCCCCGCCTAGGTCCTCACTGCACTGAAGGTATAGGATGGTTCACTGGCCTTTTTACTCCTGTCCACTCACTCAACTGCACAGACATTTTGGTGTTTCTTTTCTTTGCCCACTCACCTTTCCTGTCCTGATACCTCTACATGGATGGAGTGTGGCTCTTTAAGCATTTTGTAAGAGCACAACCTCTGGCCAATTTCACCACTGCGTGTATGGGGATCTCTTCTCCCCATTCACAGGCCTGTCCAGTTACACTGCCGCCACCATGGGTTGCTCTTCTTGCTTTGTTCACAGCACCGCTCCATTCCTCACATGCTGAATGGGATTTTTGGCCATATTTTGCTCCTTTGCTCCATTCACAACCACTGAGTGATGAGCAGGGCTTCACATCATTTCAATTGCCCTTGTATTTGAAACTTTTACAATTTTATATTTATTAGAAAACAGAACAAAACATACTGTCATATGTAATGTGTATTACATGTATAATTATATTATGTATATAACATGACCTGGGAAATAGTCTTCCTTGGTAGAGACACACACTAGTGATATATTCCATCATTTCTCTGGCAGTATTTCTCAATATGAGGGTGAAAATGTTATAGAATCTCACATTGAGGGCAACAGGAAGTGTTTATCCTTATGATAAGGATTTATTTCAAATAAAAGACTTTCCAATTTCACAATATTTAGCTTTGTTCACATTTTACTATCATTCTTTCATTTCTCACTCAATTTATTCCAAATTGTTGTGCTTTATTATAACAATTATTCCTTCATTTTTCTCTTTGGGCATCTCAGACGTATCTCAGGTTCACCTTTCAAATTCCTTGTCAGACTCTTCCACCAATTATTTTCATTGAGAGTTGTGCCATATTCTAATTTTTTTTATACTTAACATTGGGTTTTATTTTAACATTTCACTTTGAATTATGGTCATCAGACTAATATTTGAATGGGAATTTTTGTTAATTTGTCCCGTTTTCTTCCTCTTGCCCTCTGGTAGACAGATTTTTTTTTTTTGCTTGTTTCTTTAAAACTGTTCTTTAAAGTGAAGTAACATTGGATCATACCATTTCAAATGTGCATCATTATAGAGCATGTTTATATAGTACATTAAGTTCACCATTACAAGTCAAATTTTATCCTCTTCATATAATTGACCACTTTTATCTGATTTGCCCCACCCCATAATGAGTTGTATTGTATATCCAAAAAAAAAAAAAGTCCACATCCAAATTCCTAGAAACTGTGAATAGTATCTAATATGACCAAAATATGATTAACGGTGTTTGAAGAAGGAGCTTATGCTAGAGTGTGTGGATGAGTCCTAAATACATTCACATTTGGGCCTCCCAGTGGCGCAGTGGTTGAGTGCTGGGTTGAGAAGCTGCCTGCAGCCTCTGCAGCGCCGGTTCGATACCCAGCTGCCGGGTGAGGGTCCCACATGGCACACAGATCTCTCCTGCCACCCGCTGCTCCCCTTATCAGTGTACTTTGTCAGTCTGCCTGCTCTGCTCCCCACTCTGGCTCTGGTGAATTCTCTCACCCTTCCACGCTTCTGACTGTACCCAGGGCTTGTACAAATAATAAATTAACACATACATACATACATACATATATATGTTCACATTTATTCTTAGAAGAGAAAGGCACACAGATTTTCGACAGATACACACAAAAGAGAAGCTGATGTAAAGATGGGACAGAGAGACAGAGATTTCCACCGGAATGCCAAGAATTCCAATAACCTCTAGAAACTAGATGAGATAAGGAAGAAATTTTCTTGTGGAGCCCCAGAGAGAGTGCCCTGCTGACACCTGGATTTCATACTTCTGGTCCCCAAACTGTGAGAGCAGAATTTTATTGTTGTAAGACACCCAGCTTGTGATAATTTATAATAGTAGCCACAGGATGCCAATAAAATTCCAGAATATCAGGCCATGTATCCTGGAATCAGTAATAAAATAGGAGCATGCACTCCCATGTCCGCATTATGTTTATTTGGCATAATTGACCTTTAAGTGGGTGATTATCCAGATGAATGCTTAAATGCAGAAAACTTTCTCCAACTGGTGGCAGAAAAGGAAGGCAAGAGAATAGATCTCAGTCACTTGAAATGTGAGGAGGATGTGACACATCAGCCATAGCTTTGAAAATGGAGGTGGGCATAAGCCAAGTAATGTAGGTGGCTTCTAGAATCTGATATTGGCCCCCAGCTGATACCCAGCATCAAAAGGGTGACCTCAGTGCTACAACCACATGAAACTTAATTTTCTTGACAAACTGAAAGTGCTTGGAAGCAGAGTCTCCCCCAAACCATTAAGATAAGATCCACCCCCAGCTGACAGTTTAATGTCAGACTGATGAGATCCAAGACAGAGAACCAAATAAAAACTGCTTAGACTTCTAATCTATAGAATCATGAGCTAATAAACAGGTGTTGTTTTAAGCTGCCATATTTCTGGTAATTTGTTACACCAGCAATGGCAAGTAAATAACCCCACTCTGTGTGGTCTTCCTTTCCTATTTAGAGAGAGTGAAGTTGAATTCACCTGGTCTGCAGGGCCCCTCAGGACAATTTCATCATCCCATCACCCCCCAACCCCCACCCCCAGAGCAAGATTGGACTTTGTTGTCTCAGCTTCCCAGCACCACTGTGGTCCTTGTAGTATTGCGTATCTGTCTCTCAGTCAGTTGAAAATTCATGTAGTTCATCAGTGTGAGATTTTGCTAGACAAAAATGAGTCCACAACAATGTTTTCAATCTTCTTTTATAAGCAGAGGGAATATCCCTCAGCCTCTGAATTCAAAATAGGATTCACTTGTCTGATTTGCCACATAGAAACTGAACTGTCGACGATATGAAAAAAAAAAAAAGAAACTGAATTATTTTGTTTTGCTTTTCTCTTTATGGTCCTTGATGATTTCTATCTTGTTGCTTTTGGCCTGACTATACCATTTGTTTCTATTTTAAGCTTCATCATTTACTAGCTCCTTGGAGCAAAGACATATGTCAAATGTGAACTCACTGCACCCTCTTCATGAAAAATCAAACATTGTTTTATAAAGGATAAGAAGTACTCATATGTATACTCATGGCCGGGGCGCAGGTATATGATTCTTGACAGATCAAACACAGAATTTGGGTTGAAATTGGCTCTAAGATTATAAATAATGGCATATAACATTTAATATTTAGGGAACACACTTACATGCATATATGCACACATATCTATCATTTGAATTTACTATATTAATTGTATGAATTCAAATAGAGTGATCCTGATCTATGAATAAATCACAGCATCTAAGGAAAGTATGATTGTACTAGTAAAACTTCTAGAAAAGATGCAGTATTTTCTACATGTGTCATTGCTAATTGGTATCACAGACAAACATCTTTAGCATGAAGAATCAAATATTTTCAAAAAGAGAGAAGTCTGTTTATATTTTTGCTATTATCAATTCATTTCCCAAAATATCTTAACTTTCATCACCACAATAACATCCTTCATGAAATATATGCCCTTGAGTTTTCTTTTTTTTTTAAACATTTTTTTTAAAGGCATGTTTTTTATTTATTTGTTTGTTTGTTTGTTTGTTTGCTTGTTTTGTTTATACATGCACTGGGTACAGTCAGAAGCGTGGGAGGGTGAGAGAACTCACCAGAGCCGGAGTGGGGAGCAGAGCAGGCAGAAGGACCAAAGTACACTGCTGAGGGGAGCAGTGGGCGGCAGGAGAGGTCTGCGCGCCATGTGGGACCCTTCTCTGGTGGCTGGGGAGCAGCCGGGGATCGAACTGGCGCCGCAGAGGCCGCAGGCAGTTTCGCAACCCAGAGGTCAACCGCTGCGTCACCAGGGAGGCCCTGCCCTTGAGTTTTCTATATTGCAAATTATAATAAAGATTAAGCTAGGTGTCCTGTTCATGAAGAAACCAAGAACACAGCACAAAAATCAAATAGAATTAATGATAGTTGGCTTCCTCATATACAAATGGAAGTTAAAAAAATTAGTTTCATTTCCTATATAAGGGGAAGACTACTCAAATATCAGGGTTACTAAGGCTCTAAGGAAGACTGAACCATCTCTTAACCAGGGGACATCTGCAGGGAACTCTTTAAAAGTCTACTGGCTAATGTCATGACTGAAACTATATGAGATGGACACAGATATCTATGAATGAAAGAAATTATGACTTTGGTAAACCATAAACATGAATACTAAGTACAGCAAGGCAAGATCCTAGACATATAACCAGTGACTGAGCCCAGAATTCTGCTACATAGATGTATCCTAAGACAGCATTTTTTTTTGTCCTCTACTTATCATTGCTTATCTTTTCACTCATAATTACTCCTTGTTACTAAGACATATACATGTTTAGAGATTTACAGGAGTTTCAGAACTCAGCTTGTATTCCTTGGGAATACTGAAATTTATCAAGAATATTATACTCTTCTGTTTATACACTCATTTTCAACAATATTTTGGGCATATTTACCTATGCAATGAAACCTTTAAACTTTCCTCTCCGAACCTGATCTTATTTGTTAATCTCAAAGACATCTTCCTTCTTTTTTCCCTGCCAAACTATTCAGTAGTCAAATGTGACCTGTCAATTTTATCAGTCAAGGCATTTCTACAGAGTAAATCAGATCATTACTACTGCTACTATCTTAAGTTAGCATTATCTAGATTATCTTTTAAACCAACCATTGTCCTTCACATTGATGCTAATTATCTCAAATGCCACAGACATATAAAAGTCCACTACCAGGGGAGTTGAATTTCTGGAATGGCTGAGCAAAAAGCTCAGCAAATCTTCTCTCTAGAACATACATAAATTGGATAAATTTGTCAAAAAAGCCATAGAAAGGTTTTGGAAATTAACGAAAGATCTATATCTATGTAAAAACAATTAAAATATGTGTTCCTGTAGCCAGAATATGTTTCTACCAAATCTCCACCTACTGCCATCTATTATGATCCCACGCAATGGAGGTATCCAACCTCTCTGAAACC
This sequence comes from Talpa europaea, assembly GCF_964194135.1. NCBI lineage: Eukaryota > Metazoa > Chordata > Mammalia > Eulipotyphla > Talpidae > Talpa > Talpa europaea. The sequence continues at coordinate 21,446,664 of NC_140081.1, forward strand.
TGCTACTTGAAAAATTTGGAGTTCTGTTTTATACCTGTTACCTGAACAATTTGAGCCTTCCTTAAAAGGAATAAAGTGGAAGAATAAGCTATAAACACTACATGTAACATGTGTAGGTATATATAATATTTAGTGAATATTCTGTGAGTCAGCTCAACGAGTGTTCGATTAAGAGTATCACATAAATAATTTTTATTAAATTATATGTATTTTCATTTATTCAAATTTGATTTTGTTCAATTAAGTGATTTTCTGGTGACTAGCGTTCATTGAAAAAAAACTTAAAAGCATTCTATATTCCTTTGATATATATGTAAATTGACTCTTTACTGCCACTACTTATTCATTTGCAAATTTTATTAGGGCATCTACTGTATGCTACAGACCATCATAAGAACTGGGAGATACAGAGCCTCCCTGGTGGTGCAAGGGGTTAAGCACTGCACTATGAGGCAATCCAAGTCCTCTGCAGCACAAGTTCCATCCACTGGCCGGCCAGGGAGCAACCCACATGGCACAGCAGACCTCTCCTGACTCTCCCACTGCTCCCCTCAGCAGTGTATTTCAGTCAGTCTGCCTGTTCTGTTCCCCACTCTGTCTCTGGTGAATCCTCTCACCCCCTAGATCTCTGGCCTGTACCTCAACCTTTGTATGCATAAATAAATAAATCTTTTATAAAAAAAAAAGAACTGGGAGATACATCAGTGAGGAAAACAAACAAAAAAAAAGATCTTGTTTTTATTGATTCTATTGCTGTTATTGATTAAGTTGGGGAAATGGAAAATAAAAAAATAAGAGGATGATTGATATATTAGAAGACTACATGAGTTATTTAAAAATTAAAAAGTGCTTTAAAATACTGTACATTAATGGTGTCTGGACTTAGCTGAAACTACTCATATTTGGAATTGTCTGTTTTCAGAAAAAAAAATAGATATTAATCTACTCTGAAGGTGACAATATATATAGTAGTCTCATCAATGGTCTGCATTTTATAGTTCATATGTTAAATAGAATGCATTAAAGTAACCATAGCCATGACAGGTTATGCACTATATTACTGAAAGACTGACAAAAGAGTCATTTAAGAGTAGTTGTACTTGAGTTTTGTTGAAATCTTTCCTATTTTTTTTTTGCCTGTATCACACAAAATGTAAGAAGCAATCCAAGTCCATCAACAGGTAAATGGATGAACAAAATATGGTATTTATGTACAATGAAATATTCAGTCATAAAAAGAAATGAAGTTCTGACACAGGCAAAAGAGTGGATGAACCTTGAAAGCATTAAGTTAAGTGAAATGATCCAGACACTTGATGACAGATTTTGTAGAAGTCCACATATATGAAATACACAGAACAGGAAAATTCATAGATCCAAAAAGTAGATTAGAGACTCTAATGGACTTGGGAGAGGGCCATTAGGAATTTATTGCTTAATGGGTACAGAACTTGTGTTTGGGGTGAAGAAATGTTTGGGAAATAGTGGTGGTAGCTGTACAACATGGCGAAGGTACTTACTGTCAATGAATTGTACACATTAGTATCTATTAAAGTCAAGCAGTGCATCAGTAGTTTTCTTTCTTTTTTTAAGTGACTGAAAACACATTCTAATAGGTGATCAACCCTAAGAATCAATCAAGTTGCTATGGGGAAAACTCCCATTTAGCAAATCACCCTTCAAAATCGCTTTCCCACAAGGGTGAAAGAGCCTCCCAGGATATGATCTGGAAATATAAATCAGCTTCTTAAGGCTTATCTGGATACTGCCCATGACTTTTCAGCTTATCTTTCATCTTCAAGCACACAGTTTCATAATAGGAGTCACCTTGGCATTTGAAGCGCTTACATTCACTTTTGAATCATCATGTAAAACGATTCAGTGAAGGTATATGATATATTCTGGAAATCACCTATCTGGTGATATTCTTATCATCACTGCATTTTTTTCTGTTCTTAAAAAAATATCCTGGCTACTGTGGATAAATATTTGGGTTTTCTTTTTTCTTTTTTTTTTTTTTTCATAGCCTAGAGGAAATAACAGTAGAAGTGTCAACCCTTGATAAATTCAATGTTATTAAAAGCCCACCAGGAAAAGTGATTTCCTGGTTGCATAGAAGAACATTCTGTCCCTTATAATTTATAACTTTTAACACTGAACCTATTTATGTAGAAGCACCACAAACTTAACTATGCATCACTCTTATTGCAGATGTCATTAATCATGTAATGAGACAACTTGGAGTTCAACCTGTAGAACAACTTGGCCTGAGGCTGAGGACCTGAAGTCAGTCTTCCATTTCATGCTAGCACAAAGTCTTTAGGGACCACAGAGTAAATGCCAGTTTGATCGGTTCCATAATGCAATACATTTTTCCTTACTAAAACCTTCCTTCATGAAGAATCAACCTATTAAATTCAACAATGTCCCATCTTTTTCCAATTTATTTTTTCTCAAACTTATGTAATATATGGGTTTCCACTAAATAGTTATTCCAAAATCCCTGTGTCAGGATAAAAAGCACCAGCATAAAAAAAAGCTTCAAGTATTTGTTTCATCCTGAATAATATCATTGATAATAATGGGCATCATAACTTTATGAGCCGTTTTGTGGCCTTACAAATGGGAAATTAAATGGAAAGCAAATGTGTCTTCCTTGGGACTTTGTTTATCAGATGTATCTAATTACACTTTTAGACAGTATAATCTTAACAACATGATGATTGAATACGGTATATATATTTTTAATAACTGGCTATTGGAAATAATTCATTCGGGATTAATTATATAGAAAAATAAATGCATATTTTTTATCCGAGTGACTAGAAATATCTAAGTATTTTTCAAGATATTATGGACCATGATACAGACCATGAAATATTAGTAGTATGATCAGTGATCATAATGGGAAGTATCTTGATTCCCTAACTTATAGGGAAACTATGAGAACTAAGGTAGTGTTCTCCATAAAGAAGCCCTGCTAATTACTTATATATTACAAGGTATTGTTAGGGGGAAAAGGATGTCCCAAAGCTAATTCCATACAGGCTTTGTGGACTCCACCCCCACCCCAGGCCAAAGCCAAAAGACACTGGGAACTCCAAATCCCATCACCACCAAAGGGAAGGTGGCTGGGACCTGAGGGTGGGGTTAAGCAGCCAGGTTTGGTATAAAGGCAGACACGTGGGCTTTGGAGGGGTTCCCCCATTTTGGCTCTCCGCCAGCTCGCAGCATCCGGCCAGCTCTGACAGTGCCTTTGGGTTTCCAGGTTGGCGGATCGGGTAGGACACATTAAAGACTTTATTTCCCTATTTTCTCCGTGAGTTGTACATTTCCTTAATTCCATTTCCCTTGTAAATAAACCTTTTATTAACCTTTTTTTGTGTGCCTGTAGTGGAGTATTAATAAGTCCCTTTTAAGCGCTGGTGAGGACCCACAGCCAGGCAACCTGTTTTATATCGGGGTTGCCCTATAACAGTATGAGGGGTACTACTCAGTGTTGGCAAATCTAACTCCAAATTAGGAAAAGATAAATAGGGAGAGGGACGTGAGAGTGGGCATAATCAAGTCTTTTACTTTTTTTCTGATTCTAACCAGGAAATAACTTCACATAGCATTATGAGCTAATTGTTCTGACATCAACCTCCTTGCCAAATGCCAGATTAAATCAGATAATATTGCCTGCTATTCAGACACATAATTCAGAGTCCATTCTACAGTCTCCACGTGGATTAGCTAAGGGTCTTGCTCCACGTAAGTGCCCTGTGGTGTGTTCTGATTTCAGCACACTGACTTCCATGCCTTCATTATGACACTGTGCGGCCTCAGGATCACTCAGAAGGGACCTAGCCTCAGACACCTACCCAACTGAAATACAAGTTGCCTCCATCTAAAGAGCACTGTCTCTTTCCCTTACACAAGAGAGCTGGAGAAGTGGAATGACACAGAGGGTCTTACGTCTTTTCTGAAAAGTCTACATGGACAGTGGAATTCAGAATTGGAAGGGATTATGACCACAATTTGACTTGTTTACTCGATGAATAGAAGAGTTGTTTGCCATATGAGCTTTCATTTGGGTTTTGAAATAAATTAACAACTGCAAAAAGACTTATGGAATCAAACAATTAAGGAGATGTGTTTCTGATTCCATAAGTCTTTTCAAAGTTGTGTATAAAACTTAAAATGTGGGGCCTCCCTGGTGGTGCAAGGGGTTAAGATGCAACCTATGAAGCTATCCGCAGCCTTGCAGCATGAGTTCGATCCCTGGCCAGGGACCTACCCACACGGCACAGCAAACCTCTCCTGACTTGCCTGCTGCTCCCCTCAGCAGTGTATTTCAGTCAATCTGCCTGTTCTGTCCCCCACTCTGTCTCTGCTGAATCATCTCACCCTCCACACCTTCTGGCCTATACTCCAGGTTCTTGTATGCATAAATAAATCATTTAAAAAAAAAAAAACTTAAAATGTGTTTAGGCTTTTCGGGACCACATAATATCACAACAAAGGACTCTTCAGTACCAATAAATAATATTATTTGAGGTGTTTATTATCTTTATTTAATTTGTTCTATTGTTCTATTTTTTTTTCAGGTAGGGAATTGAAATCATTAAGTCTATTTCCTGAATGTTGCTACATCAGAAGGTTTTAAACAAAAAAAAAATTGCCTTCAAGATAAACATTACAGAAAATAGACTGTATTGCTATCTCTATTAGGTGAAAGCTAAAAGGTTGAGCGTGAACATGATATACAATTTTCCGCAACTTCAGCAATATCTGAAGTAGAGTCTTCCAGATTATAAATCATTATAATGCCAGGTTTTTAGACCCCAGTCTAGCAATGATAATAGTACTAAATATGTACGAGGAATTTTGCTAAACATGTTTCATGCATTCTATTAATTGTTATGGTATACTTAGTATTCTAGTCACACTTTACCTCAAAGAACCTTGATCTGAGAAAGGCTATGTACTTGCTGAAGTCACAGTGGTAGGAAATGGCAGAGCAGGTCTTGCTCTTTATTTTTTTTTTTCTAAATAATGAATTGTCACAGTTCAGTGGGAAATGGGCTGCCTCAGCCAGCAAGGATTTATTTATATTATTATTTTATAAATATAGAGGTGGATTTTCTAGTTGTGTTCTGGCCCCAAGCTTTCTCATTTCAGCAGGTGATCTACCTCACATTCAGACCTTAAATTTCATATCCTTTCCATAAATCCTACATATGATCTACATATCCCTAACACTCATGGTATGAGGAAACAGATTCAGTTATCATTTGACTAATTACTATACAAAGGGAAACCATTTGTTAATCAGGAGCACCAACAACAAACGTCAAGTCAAGTCAATAGTCAGGAATAAGAAAGAACCAGAGTTTAGAATTCAGCATGCTTCAGCAGGCAACTCTTTTGAAACCCCTTATTACAAAACATATTTAAGATATCCATTCTGTATAGATTGCTCATTTCATACTGCATTTTCTAAAATTGCATTGTTACCAGTTTCTTTTATTGCACAGATATTCTTACTACTTGCAGCTTAAGCAGTTTGAGCAACAGCAAAAGAGATCAGCCAGGACTGCTTATGGCGTTATTATGTGTTACACACTTTGCCATTTATTCTAATGTAATTCTCTAGACAATGTTGGAGGACATTGGCAGAGTACCATTTGCCAGCTGAGAAAACTATGGCTCACAAAATTCACAAAAGAGCAAATTTCAATGTTTGACTTTTACCAAAAGGCCGTATCCTTCTACTTGGTTATGATATATACTTTTATATATAACCATGTTGGTGTTTAGAAAGATGCCATGCCTATAGAAAAATTAAGATGAATCATGAACTTTCAAAGTTTCTTGTTCTTTTTTTTTTTTAGATTATTAGTATATATTTTTTTCAAGATTTATTTATTTATTTATTTATTTATTTATACATGCACTGGGTACAGTCAGAAGTGCGGGAGGGTGAGAGAATTCACCAGAGCCAGAGCGGGGAGCAGAGCAGGCAGAAGGACCGAAGTACACTGCTGAGGGGAGCAGCGGGCGGCAGGGGAGGTCTGCCGTGCCATGTGGGACCCTCGCTGGTGGCCAGGGATCGAACCAGCGCTGCAGAGGCTGGGGGCAGCTTCGCAGCCCAGTGCTCAACCGCTGCGCCACCAGGGGAGGCCCTCAAAGTTTCTTAAACATAATCTAATGCCTTCTTAAGAAACAGGAATTCTAAGAATTCTAATAAGTCACATAACTTCCTCCAAGTGTGTATTTAACAAGCCTTTGTTGACTGATGGGAAAACAAAGCAAAAACAAGATGACTTAATCTGCAGTGAAATAAATGATGATGCCATGAAACAACATATCTTTGATAGTAGCCTGTTGGGGGCAAAAAAAGTTTCTGGAGTATATATACTTAGATGAAAAAAATTCTTGAAATAATACAATTATTATTTCAATTTAATTGTGGAATAAATGGGTTTTGAATTTTTATTCCTATTTATTTTTTAAAGATTTATTTTTTGGGGCCTCCCCTGGTAGCACAGCGGTTGAGCGCTGGGCTGCGAAGCTGCCTGCAGCCTCTGTAGCGCAGGTTCGATCCCTGGCCACCAGTGAGGGTCCCACATAGCATGACAGACCTCTCCTGCCACGCCCACTGCTCCCCTCAGCAGTGTATTTCATCAGTCTGTCTGTTCTGCTCCCTGCTCTGGCTCTGGTGAATTCTCTCACCCTCCCACGCTTCTGACTGTACCCAGTGCTTGTGTAAATAAATAAATAAATCTTAAAAAAAGAACTTTTTTTTTATTTTATGCAAGAACCAGGGTATAGGCCAGATGTGCGGGAGAGTAAGAGGATTCACCAGAGACAGTGTAGGGAACAGAACAGGCAGACTGACTGAAATACAATGCTGAGGGGAGCAGCAGGCATGACAGGAGAGGTCTACCATGCCATGTGGGACCCTCGTTGCCCAGTCAGAATCGAACTGGCACTGTAGAGGCTGCGGACAGCTTCACAGTGCTGTGCTCAACCACCTGCGCCACCAGGGGAGGCCCATTCCTATTTACTTTAAAGCACAGATCAGAGTGCCTTCAGTAAAGTAGAAATGTAAACAAATAAAATCAAATAAGAGAGAATTTTTTTGTCAAATACAAGAGAGCAGAACAATATTAAATGCTATTGAGGTTTAGGACTTTTGGTGAAATCCCTTTGCTGTAAACAAATATAGGTGATTATAGTAAATAATTGTAATAAAGATAATAGTTTTTTAAAAGATTTATTTATTTATGCATATAAGAACTGGGGTACAAGCCAGAGGTGTGGGGTGGTGAGAGGATTCACCAGAGAGAGTGGGGAGCAGAACAGGCAGATCTACTGAAATACACTGCTTAGGGGAGCAGTAGGAGAGGCAGGAGAAATGTGCTGTGCCATGTGGGTCACCTCCCTTGCTGGCTGGGGATCTAACTCATGCTGCAGTGGCTGGTGATAGCTTGATGGCACTCTCTTTAACACCTGCACCACCAGGGAGGCCCAATAGTTTTATTGTAGACATCATTTAATATTTCTCCATCATTCAAAAAGTAGATAACTCATTATTCATCTTTGCTTCACACAGTATGCTAAAGAAGACCTATTTTCCAGGAGAGATTCATTGTGTGCCTGTTTTGTTGGTTTTTTTTTTGCTTTTGTTTTTGTTTTGATTTTTGTTTTAAGTTGTAGAAGCTGGAAATTTCATAGTTCAGTGGAAATTTTCAAGCCAGCTGTTTTCACAAATGGATAGCACAGGATAAAGTCAGACAGTTAAGATTGCAAAAAGAGGGCCTCCCCGGTGGCACAGCGGTTGAGCTCTGGGTTGTGAAGCTGCCTGCAGCCTCTGCAGCGCCGGTTCAATCCCTGGCTGCCAGCGAGGGTCCCACAAGGCGTGCAGACCTCTACTGCCGCCCGCTGCTCCCCTCAGCAGTGTATTTTGTTGGTCTGCCTGCTCTGCTCCCCGCTCTGTCTCTGGTGAATTCTCTCACCCTCCTGCACTTCTGACTGTACCCAGTGCTTGTATAAATAAATAAATAAATCTTAAAAAAAAGAAAAAAAAGATTGTGAAAAGAGTCCATGTGTTCTCTTCCCAAAAGGCTATTCATGACCAAACCTAAGGCGAACCAGGATAAAGTGAGTCTGGGATCTTGAAATTTCATTTTCCCACTAGTGAAAAAGAGTTACACACTACTGTTATTGGAAGGCATTTAAAGGACACTGAAAGAGGTTTGCATAAAATCTTCTCTTTTTAAAATTCATAAGCAGAACTGCAGCTAGTTTGTACAGAATTTTAGTAGCAAAAAGGCAACTGTAACCAGATCCCTAGGCATAGATCTGTAGATTCCACATATCTGGGAACCCTTGTGTTCTTCTGGAAGTGAAATGCCTGTCCTATTACAATTGTGAGAAGAGTGTACTAAGTAAGTCCCTGAATTAGCAAGAGGGGGTGACGGTAGTGTGATGGGCCTGGTTTGCCTCAAGGTTTTCCGCCCTTTTGTTGGAAGTGTACTAATAAAATACAAACATCCTGCACTGGATCTAAAATAAATAAAGATGTATTTAGAATGGAACACTCTTCCTGATTTCTTTTCCAACTTTCCTGTCGGTCTAAAAGAAAAATATTATTTGTTGATGGCATACCACCATGATTAATTGCTCCTAACCAAGGAAACAGAACAGCAATTCCATGGTTTTTCAGATTTTGGAAAGCTGATCTTGCTCAAAGACTCAAAGGAAGCTCAGAAAATGTCTCAGTATAACCCTTGGTCCTGGCAGCAAAATTTTCCAACATAAATCTCAGTAGGAAATATGGTTATTCTGTTCCTTTCACGACTCATGTAGTTTGCTGCAGACTTCCAGAATTCTCCTGTGCAGTCACCTCAACCCAGCCATGAAAATAATGTTCACACTTCCAGTTTTGTATGTACAAGAACAGAAAACACGGTAACTGATGCTACCAATGTCCCCCCCTGAACTTGTAGCTCACTTGTTTTTGTTTTTTTTTTTTAGTTGAAGTAACATTGGTTTATAACATTATATAGGCTTCGGGAGTACAGAACTGTAAAAAAAAAAAAAAAAAAAAAAAACATCTGCATGTACAACCTGATGCTTGCAATAGAATTCTAATTGCTACTCATATTTTTTATCCTGTTTTCATGACCAAAGCAAAGATGGTAGACAAAAACTGTGGAGACCACGGATGTCAACCATTATACTCAGAACATTAGGGATTACAATGCTTCAACCAATTTAATTATGACATGATATGCAACAAAAGGAAAATTGAGACCCACCTTAGGTAAATGAGTGAGTCCTTTCCATCTATGATTGGTCTAGCAATAGAAATTTTTTTAGCAATAAAGAAGCACAGTCTTGGGACAGATGTAATTCACAAATTCCATACATAATGCAACATACAAAATAGGGTTTAGATGCCTAATTCTCCTGTATCATTTTTTCAGTTGCCAATGCAGGTGGTGTTTACCCCAAATTCATTTCCCCCCAGGATCACCATAATTAGTGCTCTGATAGAAAAATCTCTTCCTACTTGGCTTAACACTTCCAATGTGAAGGTCTGTTTTGTGCAGGCTTTATGTTCCTTCCTAACAAATTTCTGGCATTTTGGATGAAGTAAAGAATTCCCCAGTGAAGAACAAGCCTTTTCCTAATATGAGCTCTGAGCTAGTTTTAACCTCTAATTAGATCTGATTTGAAAGTTTGTATGTATGGCTTCTTCTATGAACCCTTTAACTTCTCATCATTGACTGTTGGTCTGCTTATTTCTTTGCCCTCCCCTTATTTGATGAGGCTTCCTTTATGAATTCCTGGGCTTAATCAGTCAATCATTATAAACTAAAAGTATAGGGAGTGAACCTGTTTTAAATTTTCTTTGTTAGTAAATATGACATAATTTAGGATTTGTCTAGCACTCTACATTTAAAAAGGACAAGCTAAAATTAAAAAAAATCCATTTTTTAAAAAAGTAAATGAAAAGCTTTCTTAAAAATATTACTATGTGGTATATATACACAATGGAATACTACTCAGCAATCAAAAAAGATAAACTCATACCATTTGAGGCAACATGGGTGGAACATGGAAGGCTAACACTAAGTGAAGTAAGTCAGAAGGATTAAGATAAATACAGTATGGTGTCACTAAAATGCTGAATATAAAGTAACTAATCAATACTCAGATAAAGACAAGCTGAAAAACTAACCCTAGATAACTGACTATAGAACTGAAAAGCCAAGATGGGGAGAGCAAAGAACAAAGAGGGAAAGAAACACAATGGTCTATGGTGGTGGAATATGGGTAAGTTGGTGGTGGGTGCACTATGGTGGTGATACCTAATGGGGGTATCCCGATATTACCTCAGTTAAAAATTAATTAATCATAAAAATACTAATCTAACCTTTGTGCTATCATTTCCAAGCACATTATGATACTTTTACCACAAATACATGTAATATTTTAAAATTAAAAAATAAAGTATACATACAGAAGAGAAAAAAATATTACTGTAAGTACCTCAACCTTCCAATGATTAATTCAGATTAAGCTGACTCTTCTTTTGTGACTAAGAAGTCCACATAGTGTTTACATTGTACAAACCCTTTTGAAATTTCACAAATAAGCAGTTGTGTCCCCTGGAGTTTGGAGTGAAGAACAGGCCAGTTAGAATATCTTGAAAGAGTTATGGGGAATAAAGAAATTTTTGATTTCTCTGACTGGGGAGGCATATTAACTTGAGGAGCAGAACCTTCTCTGTAATTTCATCTTCTCAGCAGGCTGAACTCCCCATAAAGTACCTCGAGTTCTAATGTAGACTTTAATTTTTTCTCCCTTTTGGGAAATGGCTCTGAATTCAGATCAATGGATATGAATCCTGATTTTGCCTTTTCCTAGCATGCACATGGTTAAGTTATTTAGCCTCTCTTAGCCTGAATAATCCTATTTGTAAAATTGAGATGATGCATGATGTCAGTCCCTAACTTAAGAGTTCAGTGGATGATTAAACGAGAAATGAGATGAGAAAGTCTTGATCACTGTACAGAGCACAAAATACCTTCTCAATAAATGTTTCTTCTAGTTGAGCACTTCTGGATATAGAAAGTTGTGGATTTCCTTACTAGGGTCACTGAATGAGTTGAGAAGCACAAATTTTTTTAAAGGTTTTTAATTTTTTTTAGACGCACTGGGATGTAGGCCAGTAGTGCAGGGGGTGAGAGGATTCAGCAGAGACAGGATGGAGAACAGAACAGGTGGGTTTATTGAAATACAATGCTAATGGGAACAGCGGGCGACACAGGAGAGGTCTGATGCACTGTACTTGGCTTAGCTCCCTGGGTGGGATCAAACTCAGGCTGTGGTGGTGATAGTGCTAAGACTTAACCCCTAGGCCACCAGGGAGAGCCCTCAGAAAGCACAAATTTTAAGCAATCAGAGCATCTAAAGACGAACCAATGGCTCGTGATGTATAAGAAATAATCAAAATATAAATAGACTTTAGAGAAATTCAATAATCAGGTATTTTATAATAAACTTTTCTGTGGCCTCCCAGTGAGAATGTATATTAAAATTTCCCTCCTATTTTCAGGTAATGGACAATAAGTTCATAATCTCTATGTCTGACCTGGTAGATCAACATTGGCTATATTAGGAATAATTAGCTAATCAAATCTATTTTAATCTGTCTTAATATTGTTATGGGGAAATTTAGCAAAGGTCCATAGTTTAAATCTGCTTCCTAAAATCTAGCTAATTAGATCAGGAAAAAAACCTTAGGCTCTTTCTTGAATAACAGAAGACTTGCTTAAATAATAGTGAACACATGTATATATATATGTATGTGTATTTATATGTGTGTATGTATATATTATGCTATAAATCTGTAAATCTGAAACATATCTCACAAATTATGATGTGAAACTTATCCCAGCATCAGTCCTCGGGTAGAAATAGTCACTGGTCCAGCAAGATATAAATTAAAACCATGCAAGTAAAGTTGTATATCATGAAAAGGGAGAAAATTAAAAATAAAAAAGTAACAACAACAATAATAAACCCAACAAGATGAGTCCCATCAGAGCTATATAAAAATGGGTTTAGTAGTTTCATTTACTCAATACTCTTTCCCTGAATGCCAACTATGTGCCAGGCATTATGCTACAGTTTGGGAATAAAGATGAAATGATTTATTCACAAACATCTATGTAAGAGATTTCCCAAGTAATTGCACAAGTTTATGAATAAGACCAGAACTTGAATATGTAGTTTTCTGTCTTTGAAGTCCATGTTTTCCCTATAATTCCAAGTAGCAGGCACTGCACATTTCCAGCTCCAATCCTCTGGCATCTCTTTTCCTGACTGTGTACTCAACTCCTTGCTTCTTCATGTTATAGCACTAAATGCTTTTTCCCAACTCTTCACCGAGTTCTCCTCTGGACATTGTACTTTGCTCCCAGTAGAAAAGGCACTCTCAAAACTTTTTGTTCTTGGTTTTTTAATGGAAGCTTTATTACTCAGAAATGATTGATAAAATGACAGGCCCTTGGCAACTGAACTCAATCCCTAGTCCTTCTCCCCTCTCCTAAGGTCTGGGGTAGGGGAAATCACAGGGTTTGTTCTTCTGGCAAACAGCCTTTGTCCTTAGGTGCTTCCAAGAGTTTCACCTCATTAACATAACAAGAAACTCCTTTATCACTGTAACCAATTAGAAGATTATAAGTCTTTTTCAGCAGCTGTGAGCCAGGAACCATGGATGAACAGATGCATACAAGAAATACACTTTCATCATTTGAATGACCAAATATATGTTTCTTATAAGTCACAACATCACAGGTGTCATATGTGAGACCAGTCACTGATCCTACAGACCAGTGAGTGAACATAGCTAGGTGACCAAAAACCAAAGCCTCCTCCCTATGGGGTGGGCGGGGAAAGACCAGAAATGTAACAGTGTAATCAAGTATCCTGAGTCTGAATTCCTATAACCCCGGAGTTCTAGAAGGTACAAGGAATGGGGATGCTAAGGAACCTTGACCTACATGCTAGATTTTGATTTTAAAAGAAAAAAGAATAAAGCACCATAGTTGTCTATTTTCCCTATAAGAACATCTTGGTTTTCAGTGTGCCTAATGGCACCTGTACAGGTGTTCAGGGTTGTTTAATCAGGTGGAGTGCAGCAGGGTCTCTCAAGTTGTGATACTGACTAGTCTCCAAAAGGAAGAAAAAAAATCTCAACCTACTGAGATTCGAGAGGTTTTTGCAAAGGGACGTTCAGGAATGTGCTACAGAGTAAAAAAGGGGGAATATCTCCTGTGGGTATTTACAAGGTTGTTCTAAAAAATCACATGTGGTCCTATACTTGAAAGCAATTCTGGAAACAAGGTTCATTCTTAATAAAATTATTTTACAAATAATTAAAAAAGGAAAGCATTTATCATGTAGGGGGATCTCAAAAAAGTTGGCAAATTGCAAGACCAATATGGCCTTTACACAAACTCCTCCAGGAAATAAAGAGTTTTGCCTTAACACTGTTTATTGAGCACTTATTATGCAGCAGTTAATGTGAGGTACTATAAGTGCTCATCCATGTTCTGTCTTACTCTCCCTGTATTCACAGTAAGACATATTCCCAGTCAACCTGTAGTTGAGGGTCATGTGACTACTACTGCCAGAAGCAATATTTGTCATTTCCAGGCCAAGTCACTTGAGATATAGGTTGCTATTTCCATTTTCTTTCTTCCTGTCAGTAACAAACATGGAGCGTCCATGTTGAGATGTAACACTACAAGATGAAAGCAGCCTGGGTCTCTGAGTCACCAGCAACCAAGATCCCCTTCTAAATCACATCAAATTTTATATGCACAAAAAAAAGTTTATATGCACAAGAAATATTTTTGTTGTACTAAGCTATTCAGATTTTAGGTTTTATGTTTTGCATCAGTTAGTAGTTACTTTACCTAATAAACACTATTTAAGTTGTTAAGCTTATTTAAATATTTAATAACAAAACTAATAGTACATATTTTGCTGCAAATATTTCTAATATACATAATTTAATCCCATCCCTTTACAATATTCCTCCAAAATTAAGCTTTTTCTCCACAAATAATTACAATAACAATGATGGTGTGTGTTAGAGATAATATTAAACTTTTAATACATAGGGTGCTATAAAATATATTGATTTTTTAACATATGGGTAATGATATATACTTATTGTTCTCCTGCTCACGTTTGTCACCTAACAAAAAGAAAACAGCATCAATCCACCTCATTATTATAACTATTCCCTAGGACTCTAAGGTATGTATGTTCCATAGTTAACTGCTCTCCCCCAAATAGACATAGGAGTTATCCATCAGTTTCTACAGTTCAAAGGACTGAAATCAACACCTGTAGATCTTATTTCTTGAGTAAATATATACAGAAAATAGATAGCAAAGCAGCAATTGGGATAAAGAGGGTATGAAAATTGCAGATTTTTATAAATGTTGCCAAAATATCTAGCAAATCTACAATTCATATTCTTACAAATTAACATGTAAACACCCTACACACTCACATTTTGCTTTGTTCAAACATTTAGCTTTGATCAAACATATATATTAAAACTTAATGTCTCACAATTACATGAATTATACTTCCTTGTTTTCTAATTTGGCTGGGATGCAAATTAATCTCACTCCCATATAAAGCTCAATTTCTGCAGTTGCGTTCGGACTGACAGGGTTCCTTCATATGTGCTTTGAAATTTTGATGTCACCAGCATAGTTATTTTATGTTGAGAAGGAAAGGACTGATTAGAGTGACCAGGTGCCAGAGATTGGAGCCAGATAGGACACTCTCAGCCAGTGAGGGGCCTGAAGAGGATGTCAGAGGAGAGCTATTTCCAGAGTGCATAAAGAGAGATCACAGCAAACTAAATCCCAAGAGTTTAGATCAGCTGGCAGCCAGAGATCTTAATCCAGAGATCAGAATTGTGTGAGAAAATGATCAGAAAGAGAGAAGATGGATGATTAGAGTGACGAATCCAAGATCTACATGAATAGGCTTGGAGATTTTTTGACATCTACCAACCAAAAATTGAGCGATCTGAATGGACAGGTCTACTGGCTGAAAGAACCTGGAGCATGTCTAACATCCCACCCTACCTTAGATGCCTCCCCACACAATGTACAGCTGACTCTTCTACAGACTCTTCTACTCTTCTTCATCTAATGGCATTATTGGTGGATTCCGCTAGAACATTTCTTGACAACCATGGGAGTTCAGGTTGCTCTTGCCCATGTACACTGGAAATGGCTATTTCTTATGTACAGTGGACCCCCTCCACTGAAGCTGGGGCTGTGTAAATGGGAAGGATTAGTGGAAAATGACACCGTTGAGAAAGGTCAGGAGTAGTACAGTGAGAATTAAAAGGGTGTATACAAATGCAACGAGGGGAAAACCAGAAGGAGGTGCCTTAGGGGCTAATGAGTTCAGGGACTGCTGGTAAAGGACAAACACTGAGTTAACAAAACTAAAGAAAATGGCAAGGCACTAAATGCAGTCTGTGACTGTGAAAATGGCGTGGAGGTGACAGATTGGCGTTTTAGGAAGTTAGGAACATTACAGACATCCTCTGTCTTTAAAGACTGAGTTCTGAAGATTAGTTGATTAGGCAGAAGCTGTTCCTCTTGGCTGAGGTTGAGGAGAGAGGAGAAAGGAGGAAGAGCTGGTGGTGATCTGAGTTAGAGGTAAAGATGAGGAAGGGTGTGGTGGTTGAGGTCAGAGTGGGTCATGTAGATGGTAAGGTTCTGGCAGTGTGCAGGTGGAGATGTTGAGTGGGCAGGAGAGGGCATCCATCTGGGCTGCAGATTAGGACTGGCGACAGCAGGAGAAGTCACCGGAAGCCCTCATAGAGGCAAAATCAAGTGGCTTGCATATAATGACCTATATTCTGCCTTTTCCATTGTAAACACTTGGAAAACCAATGTTAGTCAAACTTAATAAACCCCTAGAAGAGTATCAAGTGAGAGAACACTCACCCGGAAATCCATCAATCACAGAAAATTTTCCTGTGTTTCTGTAGTTCAATTTTCTTACTGTGTAATTTATTTATATATATTTTACATCATTGTTAATTTTTATTTTACAATGTTTGCTTTCTTTTCTCAGGTGTAGACCCCATAGAATTTCCACCATCAGGTCACCCATGCACCATCACCATAGTCCCTTGTGCTTATCCCTCCCTCGTTGTGATCCCTCTCCCTCCCCTGCAGATTGTCTCTGATTTACAGTTGTCTGTTTAATTTGTTTTGTTTTTTATTGTTATTATTTTTCCCTAACCTTATTTGGTTCCCCTCTATTCCTCCTAGTGTTACGGAGCAGTCCCGATATAAAAATGGGTTTTCTGGCTGTGTGGGGGTGGAGTCCACAAAGCCTGTTATGAAATTAGCTTTAGGACATCCTTTTCCCCCAAACACTAGAAGTGAAGCCATACAATATTTTTCTTTTTCCTTTTGGCTTATCTCACTGAGCATAATTCCTTGTAGCTCCATCCATGTTGCTTTGAATGACATGACTTTATATTTTATGACTGCTGAATAGTATTCCATTGTGTATATATGCCATATCTTCTTTACCAAGTCATCTATTTTGGGGCATTTGGAATGCTTACAGGTCTTACCTATAAAAAACAGTGCTGCAATAAACATAGGGATATTTTTTTTAAACATGCCCTCACAGGAAAGAAATTTATTGATATTTCTAAATTTTCCTTCCCTCCTCTTCTTATCCAAAATAAAGCTTTGGCTCATAGTTTCACTTCCTTACATTTAAATATACACTCAGTTCAGTTCATTTTAACGTCAAATATAGAAAATTGCAGTGAATCTATGAATAAAAAGAGAAAACATAGGAGTATTTTTTAAGAGTATTTGCCTATGTGACAGTTATACTAACATGTACATGAGATTTTCAAATTATGCCTTTTCAAATTTTAAATGGTTGCTATAATCTATTTTATTTGAATATATTTGAGCCTTGAAATGCCCAATACCAGTATGAATGTGACAAATTTAGTGAACATTCATTAAATGGGGGACAAGTCCTTTCACAACTTCTTGTGACATATGATTCTGTTCATTTACTATAAACCAGCAGATGAACAAGAGAAATATATGATTTCCTAAACTAGTACCAATGATATTAAAAAATAATAATGCACTTATTTGCTTAAGAGACATTCAGATTGGGGGTCAAGAATGAAGGATGTAACTACTAGGATGTGCATGATGTAGTATACACACGTTTATTTATAAGGATGTACACCTGAATCCTATATATGGGCTTCCCCGGTGGCGCAGAGTGTTGAGCACAGCGCTATGAAGCTGTCTGAAGCCTCTGCAGTGTGGGTTCGATCCCCGGCCAGACAGGAATATTCCCACATGGAGCGGCAGACCTCTCCTGTTATGCCTGCTGCCCCCCTCAGCAGTGCTTTCAGTCTGTCAGCCTGTTCTGCTCCCCACTCTGTCTCTCATAAATACTCACCCTCCCACGCCTCTGGCCTGTATCCCAGCTATTGCAAAAATAAAAAATAAATCTTTAAAAAATAAATAGAAATAAAAAACCTATATAATGTTATAAACCAATGTTACTTCAATAAAAATTTTTAAAACAATAAGATGAAATAATCACAGCACAAGTTGCAATGGCCTTCTACAATGAATATCACCACTTCACCTCAAGTTGGATGCAAATTTTCAAGTGCCAGGACCAAATCTACTGCAAAGATTAAAAAAAAAAAAGCTCCATTTACTGTAACAGATTATCAAAGATCAAACTGCCTCACCTATTCTTTTTCATTATAGTCACGGATGTATGTAATGACAAGACACAATACATTTTTCTTTTGTTTGTGAAATAGTTTCTTATGAAACAAAAGGCTTTCTTAAAAGGCTTAAAAGGCTCTTATGAGTGCAGTCCTTTGCAGATGTGACTTCAGAAACAATAGCAAATATTTGCAAAAACCTCATCTTTTTTTATTTAAGAGTTAATAAATTAAAGTGGTTAAAGTTGACATAAAGCAAGCACAATTCTATGGAAAATATTGGCCCTACACCCTATATTCTGCATAATGTAAATGAAATAGCACATGATGGCTTCTTATCGAAATTGCAGTAATAATGAAGTGACTCTTACTTCAGGATTTAGTCTTTGAACTGAGTTACTAAAGGATTTGTTAGCATTTGGAATTGTTCAGTTCTCATTCAAAAATTCATTGGCTCTCTTTAACAAACACAGTTGAAAGAACCTTTAATTTATTTGAAGTACAGTTCTCATATTTTAATTTAAAAGAAAAAGGTCCAAAATTCGTGTTGACTTTCAAAATAAGCCACTGAGCAAAGTCTACTTAATTCTTGTTCATACTTTTCAATATTTCTCTAGCAATAGGATTATGTGCATTGAAAGAACAGTGTTTGTAAAGTACGCCATTGATTAAATGGACTTGTTGAATGTGTTATAGAAAGAACTGATGAAAGATATTTCCCTTTATGTGTCAAAGCTTTTTAAAATGCACAACATCACTTGCGAACAGGTAAAGAATTTCTGGCTTGAAGTGTATAATTATGGAATTTGTCAAGACTGTCATTTGGAATGGATTTCTTCACTTGAAGAAATCGACTTAGTAACAGGGGTATTACTAAGTATTCTTCCAGCAAGGAAACAAGAAGAGAACAGTGTCCGATGATAGTTCTCTTTTTTGGTCAATGGGAAACATTTAAAAATTGTTAAAAGATGCAGCCCTGAACAATGGAAAAGTGAGATACGAAAGATGGTATTGTATGATTTTACAAAGCAAATTTGAAGAGCAGTTCTCAGTCCTGTTAATTATGCTAGCCCATGTTAAACACTCATAATTGTAATCTCATTAATTTATATTCAATGGACAAAATAATCAAATAAATCAAAGTAGCCACTGCGAAAGCTTTGCTACAATGTAAATGGTACAGAGAAAGGGCAGCAAATGATCTGATAAGGAAATTCTATAAAATAAGAAACTGTCCAAGAGAGCTAACTTATCAGGGGAATATAACCTAAAAAATAGGTATATGATTAAGGTGATGACAACTTACTTCATATAAACAAAAAATAATGTGTAAGCATATCCTGATTTGTTTTTATTTCAATATATCAGAATGTCACTGTATTTGGAGACAGGGTCATTAAAGAGGCAATTTAGATAAAATAAGATCATTAGAGTGGACCCTAATTCAGTGTATCTGGAAGAGATTAGGAAACCAATACAAAAAGGGAAGACCACGTGACAAAACAGGGAGAAGAAGGCCATCTACAAGTCAAGGAGAGGGGCCCAAGTGTTGACATCTTGATCTTGGACTTCTATCCTCCAAAATTGTAAGAAAATAGGGCCTCACCAGTGGCACAGCGGTTGAGTGCTGGGCTGCGAAGCTGCCCGCAGCCTTTGGAGCGCCGGTTCGATCCCTGACCACCGGGTGAGGGTCCCACATGACACGTAGACCTCTCCTGCAGTGCCCGCTGCTCCCCTCAGCAGTGTACCTCGTCCGTCTGCCTGTTCTCCTCTCCACTCTGGCCCTGGTGAATTCTCTCACCCTCCCGCACTTCTGAGTGCACCCAGTGCTTGTATAAATAAATATATCTAAAAAAAAATGTAAGAAAATAAATTCTGGTTATTTTAGTCATCTAGCTTAGCCTATGGTACATTGTTTTAGTAGCCCTAGAAAACTAACACAGACAATTAACTAGGTGGCCTACATTTTTTTTTTTTTGGCTATATGTGGCAGTCCTGGGTAAGGGAGAATCATGGGTAAAGCTGTCTATAATCCACACAGGAACAGCTAGGAATACTGCTGCCTGTATGAGAAATAAGTCGGCATCCTAAAAAGTGTTCTCAAATGTTTACGACAAATGATATTAATCTCACACACCTTTTTCCAGGGACAGGAGAAAGGAACTGTTCCCAACCAGTTTCATGCTTTCAGGCCCCTGATACAGAAGCCTGAAAAGTACAAGTAGATTAATTTTAGGCCAATCTCACTGCCCATTGTAGAACTATTTACTGTAGTCAAACTATGGAAACAAAAATGTTCCCCAAACAGATGAGTGGATCATGAAAATGTGGCATATACATAATATATATATATATATATATATATATATATATATATATACACACACAATGGAATACCACTCAACTATCAAAAAGATAAGCTTTTATCATTTGCAGTTCATCAGTGGAACTGGAGGGGATAATGCTCAGCAAAATAAGTCAGAAGGAGGAACATAAATACAGGATGGCAGTCGCTTATATGAGGAATATAGAGAGACCAAACCAAGGATCTGATAAAGACAAAGTCAGAAGTAACCCTAGAAACCTGACTGTGGAACTGAGGCTACCAGAAGGGAAGGGTGAGAATAAGGTGGGAAGGAGAGCAATGGACTAGGGTGGTAGACTACGGGTTTCTTGGTGGGGGGTGCAGTATGTTAAGAATACCTAATGGGGGGGCATCCTATAATTCTAATACTCAAGCAATGTAAACCAAAGTTATCAAAATTTAAAAAAATGTACAGAGTTAAACAAAACTGTCATTATTCAAGAATGATATAACTACATATGTGGATCATCCAACACAATCTGTGAAAAATTGTATATGAAATAATGAGATTTCTGGATATGAAATCCTTCTAACAAAATCAATTGTATTTTTGCATATCAGGAAAACAGCTGAAATACGAAATTAAGAAATATCATCTACAAAAGCATTAAAAATGTCAAGTACCTTAGAATACATCTAACACAACATGTATATGACCTTTACAAAGACATTTTGTAGCTTTAATGAGTGAAATTCTTGGAAGACCTAAATACACTGGGAGTTTTATACTTTCATGACTTGAAAAGCACAACCACCACCTTACTATATGGTCTTCATCTCAAATTTATTGTATATTTAAATTTTAACATTACATGAGCTTTGGTTAGGTGTTACTGCCTCAAGTTTAAAGATAAAGAAACAATGGATCTATAAATTCAAGTAATTTGCCCAAGGTCATGCAGTAAGTAGCAAGGTCAGAACTTGAATATATTTATGTTGGTCTCTGAAATCCCTGGAAATGCCACAAGACCAGTGGAGTAGACACTGATAGTGGCCTGCCCAGGTATCCCCAGATACATCTTTCCAGCTTTGTAGACTGGAGTCTCATTGCTTATACAGAGTCAGATTTTATATTCCTCCTGTTTCCTTCAAACCCCAGAATATCCATGGTCTCCTTCCCAGTATAGTAATTTTACATTCCTGCACCCAGTCCCAGAATGGTCCACAGCCAAAGACAGACCAGCTTCTCTGCCTCAAAGGCAAAACACTTCTGAGGCATACATTGTGCTCCAGAGCTCCTCTAGGGTCAGGCTGAGTATGAAATTCCACCTGAAATTATATTCTTGCTTGGCCTCTTCCCCTTTTTGATCCCACTTCCTTTCCTTTAACATATTCTCCTGGGAAGCAAATCCTTAATGAAACACTTGCATCTCAAACTGATGTATGTGGTAGCACATTACCTTCTAAATCTACATTGCAAATGCATTCACTTCAAAATCATAATCTAGTGATAGATAGTAGCCCCCAAACCAAGTCAATGTGCTCATTACACATACTTTATAATATATATTATGAATATGGGATTAGCAAAAATATTTCAGGTAATTAACTAATTGGACTAATGTTCATATATTCCTTTTAGTGAGCTATATCAAGTAATTTCAGTTTTCTCCTTTGATAAATGAGTGTATAGGATCAGATATTCTCTAAGGCAGGAGATCTCAAAGGGGGTGGTAGGAGGATTTTATCCCCAGAGGACATTTGGTAAAATCTGAGGACATATAGAGAAGACTCATCCCTTGCGCCAGGAGCCAAGAGGCCAGGGTTCAGCAACAGTGTGCAGCCAGTATTTAAAACACAGAGTGGGGCCTCCCTGGTGGCACAAGGGCTTAAGCACCACACTATTAAACAATCTGCAGCCTCTGCAGCATGAGTTCGATCCTGGCCAGCCAGGGAGCAACCCACATGGCGCAGCAGACCTCTCCTGCCTTGCCCGCTGCTCCCTTCAGCTGTGTCTTTGTTTTGTCTGCCTGTTCTGTTCCCTACTCTGTCTCTGGTGAATCCTCTCACCCTCCCACATCTCTGGCCTGTACCTCAGCTCTTGTATGCATAAATAAATCTTAAAAAAATAAATAAATAAAACACAGAGTGAAGTATCCTCGAGGAGGCAGGCAGGCCAGGAACCAACTGTGAGCTGTGTTGAGTGGCCAAAATCAAAGAAAAAAGGACTGAAAGAAAAGAAAAGAACCCGCAGGATGGAAATATTTTTTGATAGAAAATAGTTTTCAATTAAAAGACATAGAGAAGATTGCACCCGAAGAGAAAGGCATTACTGCTTTGTCAGTTCAAGAAATCTTTCAGAAGGAAAAAGATAAATACCGGGTGGTCTCACTTATATGTCGAATAAAGAAAAAACAAACAAAAGGTCAAGAAATAGTCAAAACTAGCAGCTGGCCATTATATCTGAGGCATACAGCAAAGGAGGGGTGGAGGGAAGGGGGGCAAAACAGGGGACGGATGAACACAAGGGAATGTGGTGATGGTTCATGGTTCATGGGTGATAAGGCGGCAGGAGAACTATGGGGAGACGACAACGATGAAAGAAAAAAAAAAGAATTTAAAAAAAGAAATCCTTCAGAGCTTGGTTGGTATGGTATGATTGTGAGAGAATTGGAATATCTGATTATTATTGGGCTTTTCCAAGTAAAACTCTTCATGTACAGAAATTAAGTTGCAGGTTCTAGACTCTTAGTTATCTTAGGGAAACCAAAAGTATGCAAACCTAAGGAAAAAACTAAAGTTGGCCAATGTGAGATTGAAGTGTGAATCATGCCAGCAAAAGAGCTTTCATCACTTCCAGACCAAATGGAAGAACCAAAGGCAGAAGTGCTCAAGTACCAAGAATGTGACCTATAAGTTGTGGAAGAAATAAGTCAAGAAAATGAAGTAGGCAAGAAAGCTGCTAACTGATGGACTGTTAACAAATATTTGCAATATAATTTGGGGCCAAAAGAAAAACTGGATTTGAAGGGGAAAAAAATCTGCTAAAAATTTTGGAATTCCTAAAGACTGATTACATAGACTGCCATGTTCAATATTGGTGAAGGATCTATCTGCTAGTTAATATGAAATTTATTTTTTATATCATCCAAATAAGTATAACAAATTTTCATTTACCTATAACTGTGTTGATCATTTTATTAGTTTTAAAGAAGTATAAAAATATCTGGGAACACCTCAAGGTATCATAACAATGGAGGAGAGTTTTTTCTGCTTCTAGTGGGTAGAGACAAAGGATGTGACTAAACCACTCACAATGCCAAGCACAGCCTCCTAAAAACAAAAATCATCCTGTCCCAAACATAACAGTATTGAGAACGAGAGGTCTTGATCTAAAGTTCCATCTCTCTCTAAAATTCAGTGAACTATTAATTCTTAGTTATAGCTCATCATTTTAATGTATTTTAATCAATGAGTTTTAATTATATGTGAAACCAGTCAATTCAGTCAAGTGGTTTAGTATGATCCAGTTAGTTACTGGTCAGTTTAAAAGCAGTTGATAATCTGTTAAGGTTAGACTACTTTTGCTGGGACATATAGACTCTGCAACTTGACATTCAATGACCTGCTTGCTGCTCTAGAAAAATAACTTCTTAAAAAAATTAAAACAGAGTATAGAAATTACCTAGCAAAAGCAAATATTTCTTTAATGCAAAGTGGCATGGGCAAATTAAATACAACATGTAACATGCCATATTGACACACAATGATAAAAGACAGTTAAATTAAAACAGCTATATGAACAGTATGCACTTTTGACTTTTTATCTTATTCTTTGTAACCAAGAGAAACTAATTTAATACTCTCAATTTATTCTTCTTAATAGAGCAAGTTTCCACTGGCAGTTGCCATGTTATAGTTTTATAAGACAATGAACACATTAAAAGTACTGTGATTAGAAGTTCATGTTTATATTTTCCAGAAAAGCTCTTATTTCAATTTTTTACTTAGCATATATCATAGTCATTTTGAATTGCATGTGTTCAATGTCCCTTTAAAATACCCAAAGTAATGCTACACTCTTTACTTCTATATTCTATTCATTTTAAACCTTAATTGCTTTATAATGAAGCATAATATAGAGCCAAATATGGGAACAAAAGAAGAAAGTATTAAAATCCCATGTGGAATTAATGCCATGTACTGTACAAAGAATCTCTTACTATGAGGGCCTCCCCGGTGGCGCAGCGGTTGAGCGCTGGGTTGCGAAGCTGCCCGCGGCCTCTGCGGCGCCGGTTCGATCCCCGGCTGCTCCCCGGCCACCCGGAGGAGGGTCCCACATGGCACGCAGACCTCTCCTGCCGCCCGCTGCTCCCCTCAGCAGTGTACTTCGGTCCTTCTGCCTGCTCTGCTCCCCGCTCTGGCTCTGGTGAATTCTCTCGCCCTCCCGCACTTCTGACTGTACCCAGTGCATGTATAAACGAAACAAACAAATAAATAAAGCATGCCTCTATACAAAAAAAAAAAAAAAAAAGAATCTCTTACTATGAAACCCTTATCTTGCAAAAAATCGAGAAACATATGGAAGGACAAACTATTTTGGATTAATCACAAAGTACATCTGCGTGGACAAAGAAAAATGAAGTTAAGTCACAAAAGCTGGAATCCAAAAGTAGAAACTTGGTGTTGGAGACTTACTTTACTTTTGTTTCCAGAATCAAAAAAGGAAAAGGAATGTAAACAAAGTACAAAAAGTTTAGAGGGCTGTTAAATGATTCCATGGTAAATGGATTAGATTAAGAAATACAACGTAGCAATGATATAACAAGACGTTAAGGGGCAGATATAAAACCCTTCATTGGTCCTGTGTTCAATACTGGAGGAGGAAATCAAATTAGATTATTATGCTTTGTGTGTTTTTCTCAATCTGCTACTTGATATTTTATCATCAAATATCTTTATGTTCAACAGGATTTTGTGATCTGCAGCTTGAAGATCAAGAATTGGAAATGCAGAGGCAAGACAGAATGATAGAATATAGTAGTGCTATGGTCTGAAAGTTTGCATTCATCACCAAATTCTTATGTTGAAATTCTAATGCCTGATGTGATGATAATAAGAGGTGGATACTTTGGGAGGTAATTAGGACATGAGGGAGGAACCCTCATAAATGGAATTAGTGCCTTACAAAAGAAACCACATAAAGGTCCATAGTCTATTTCCCCGTGTCAGTATATATCAACCCAGAGAGTGTCTTCTCTGAACCATGCTAGCCAATTGATCTTGAACATCCCAGCCGCTAGAATTGTGAGTAGATCTGCCTGTTCTGCTCCCCACTCTGTCTCTGGTGAATCCTGTCACCCCCTGCATCTCAGCCTCCAACCCAGCTCTTGTATGCATAATAAATCTTTAAAAAAGGGGTGAATTAAGATATAAAAATAAATCTAACTACCCAAACAGTGCTGTCTATATAAGATCCAAATTTCAAGAAAAAATAGAGAACAGAATAATATTTAACTGGGCCATTACTGAATAATATGAATGTTTATATACAATATTTCACTTAATCAAGTCCATTCTCATGTTTAATCAAATCTGTTTACAACTGCTTGCCCAGAAATCTCTCTGCATTGGTAAGTATCACATTAAAAATATTTTCCAAATGAGCAGTAACTCATGTCACTAGGAATGTCAGAATGAGAAAATGTCAGATGAGAGATCTGTGTCTGAGCACTGGGGTCCGAATAGGAAGACATTATGTTTTTTCTTGATATCTTAGCTTCACTTTCTTTTTTCTTTTTTTTTTAATAGAGGCATGTTTTTATTTATTTGTTTGTTTGTTTATACATGCACTGGGTACAGTCAGAAGCGCGGGAGGGTGAGAGAATTCACCAGAGCCAGAGCAGGGAGCAGAGCAGGCAGAAGGACCGAAGTACACTGCTGAGGGGAGCAGCGGGCGGCAGGAGAGGTCTGTGAGCCATGTAGGACCCTCCTCGGGTGGCCGGGGAGCAGCCAGGGATCGAACTGGTGCTGCAGAGGCCGCGGGCAGCTTCGCAACCCAGTGCTCAACTGCTGCGCCACCAGGGAGGCCCTAGCTTCACTTTCTTATGTTTTTTTTTTTTTTCCTCCTTAATACTTTTCTATCTCATTGATCTTCCTTTTATAGAACAGAGAAAGATAAAATATATGCTATTTATACCTTTTGATAAAATGACTACAGTGAGAAATTTCAAAGTTTTCTACTCAGATTTAACATTTTGAGACATTTATATCTGACTATTCAGGAGAGAACAAGAAGAGAAAAGGAAATATCAAGTAGGGCCTAAGACCTTAAGTATTTAATGTGAGAAGATTAAATTGCACTTAATTTCAGATAGTATTTTCCACACTGAAAGTTATAGGTGTCAGAGAAGAAGAAACACTGGTAATACAATTTAGGTAACCTATACTAAACAGGTTACTTGTATGGCTCACATATGCAATTTTACATATGTGTCAAGTGAAGTTGTGCACATTTTCTTGGATCACAGCATTTTATATTAAGTGATCGAAATAATTTAAATTTGGATTCAGAAGTAAATGGTTTCAGTTTCTAGTTTGACTATCGCTGCTATGTATCTTTGAATATGCCCATGACTCAGTTTGTTCATCTGAGAAATGAGAGTAATAAAAGTGCTTATTTGTCCTGGTTGTGGTAAAGGTGAGAACTAACATAATTTTCCTAATACAGAGTAAAAATACAGGCAGCGGGTTTTAAGCAGTCTTACTTCACAGTCATTTATTTGTTTCTGGATAAAAAATGTGCCAATTGAGCAGAACTAGAAATAGAAATATCCCCCTTAAAACTTCCTAGCTATGCAGTTTTGCTAGCACATGGAACTCCACCTGTTCTTAGGTCAATTTACCTGCACCCAGTAAGTGCTGAACCCTGAAAATGCTTTGAGGAACATGTTTTCTTCTCTTTAGTGCCAGGAAACAACTTCCTTTATGTGAAGTTACCAGATGTCAGGTAGTGTTACCCTGCCCATGTTTATGGTTAGTAGAATGAAAATTTTAGGTTTTAATTTTCTTGAATATAGGCAAGACTATCAAAATGAGTTGGAGTTTAAAAATACTAAGGCATTCATTTTAGCCAACTTGATGAAAAGTATATATATAATCTCTGTGTGTGTGTGTGTGTGTGTGTGTGTGTTTATGCTTCCCATCCTTGCTGAATATAAAGTCGATAGACAAGAAAAATCCTTTTAAACTTTACAGATAAAAGCTTTTATTTGCTCAAAGCCAGAAAAATACCCCATAAGAATATGTAACTGATTCTTAATCATTTTTTGAAATTCTTTTGTATAAACAGCTGCCAAAAATAAATGATATGTTGATAGATCTTTATAGACTAATATTTATATTACTTGCATGTGTTCAACCATGGACTGTGAGGAAATGGAAAGATAAACATCCTACTGCCCTCAAAACTTATAAAAGACCGATTATTACAAGTCAATAGAGACAAGTCTATTTTAGCAGCAGGAAACTATAAAATCTTACCTATTTAAAGATACAAAATTTGAGAAACTTTAAAGGAAATTGCCCTTTCCTGATTGTCAGTAGAAATTCACCAACCTATGGGGACTCAGTTCAATCGCACACTAGCTTGTGTTTTAAATTCTTTGTTTATTCTGTATAAAAGCCTGTTTCACAAGGAGTACTTTTTGACTTTTTCCCAAACCCAACCTCTATGGACTTTCTTTGCATTTTTGGAGCTTGAAAGGTACAGAACAGCCAGTCCACCTCTTTCTTCCTACAAAACAGTATTCAGAGTACATTTCACCAGGGATTTCACTCTGAAACATTCACACCTCCTAAACCTTCATTACCTAACATTCAGACTAGCCTGAACACTGTCACACTACTGTCAGTTCTGCACAATGTTGCTATTAATATACCCCTTATATTCTACTGCATTCTCTGTGGCTATAATGTATTCATCTGCCTATATATCTGTGGTAATAACACTGCAGGTTTATTGCCCTGGGTACAAAATTCGGATCTTGGTCGAGTCATTGTTCTAGGTTCTTGGGCAGGGGATAACACTGGAAATATCTATGAGAAATCAATTATGAAGATTGATATGACTGAATGGAAACATAGTCATGCATCGCTTAATGACTTCAGCCAAAATGGGCTACCCATATCACAGCAGTGCCCACAGGCCATACCATACAGCCGAGGTTTAGAGGAGGCAATCCCATCTAGGTATATGCGATTACAATTGATGATGTTCACACAAAGACAAATCGTCCAATGATGCATTTCTCAGCACATTTCCCACTTGTTAAGCAACACATGGTTAGACAAATGAGGTCTAAATTAAAAAGTCATATGAATGGATAAGCTGGACTTCACTAAAATTAAAAACTTCTGCTCTGTAAAAATAAAATCAAGAGAATTAAAAGAGAAACTACACATGGAGAGAAGATATTTACAAAAGAGCCATCTGATTAAGGGCTGTTACCCCAAATTAGAAAAAACCCACAAGACTCAACAAGAAAAAAAAAAAATTAAAAAATAGGTCAAAGACCTCAGTGGACACCAATGAAGATATACAGATGGCAAATAAGCATATGAAAGATGCTCCTCATTATATGTCATCAGGAAAATGCAAATTAAACAATGATAGATACCACCACACAAGTACTACAATGGCCAAAATATAAAACACAAACAACATCAAGTGCTGGCCACACAGTTCCAAACACTGTACCTTCCTCTCAATTTTATTGTAAACATTACACAGTCGTTTAAAAATCTCAAAAAAAATTGGGCCTCCCTGGTGGCGCAGCAGTTCAGCTCTGGGTTGCGAAGCTGCCCACAGCCTCTGCAGCGCCGGTTCGATCCCCGGCTGCTCCCCGGCCACTGGAAGAGGGTCCCACATGGCACGCAGACCTCGCCTGCCGCCCACTGCTCTACTCAGCAGTGTACTTCGGTCTTCTGCCTGTTCTGTTCCCCGCTCTGGCTGTGGTGAATTCTCTCACCCTCCCGTGCTTCTGACTGTACCCAGTGCTTGTATAAATAAATACATAAGTATTAGGAAAAAAAAATCTCAAAAAAATTATTCAGTTCTTAACAAAATTTGTTATATTTGTTGGTATTTATTCAGAAATACAGCATACACATCTCAACACTGTGGCTGGCATGAAGAGGGACTGAAGTGAATAGAAATTGGTCTAGATCCAAAACTAATTCCTTTGCTTGAAAGGAAAAAAAAAATGATCAAAGTTCATGGAAATTTAAGGAAAAACTAACTTCTATTTTGGTACCAGAGCTGACCAGGTGTTCAGATTGGGCTCATCATCCAAAATGCCAGATGAAATATGAAAATTAACCTTCTTTAAAACGGTGCCAAACTGAGAAAACAGCAAAAGATCAGGCCAAATTTAAGTGAAAGCTGGAACCAGATAATTAATCTGAGCATGGAATCCAATTTTGCCCCAAGAGCATTTATTGAATTTGACTTTAAGTTTTTAAAGCCATGGTTTAGGATACAAAGGGTAAAGTGGAGACCTGCCAGAGGTTGGAGACTAATAGGAACCTTCCCCCTCATAAATCTGCTACTACAAATGCTAAGATGCCTAAGTGAAAAATAGGGTTAAAACTGCCCACACTCTATCTAGGAATATGCTGCCTGAATGAGGAGCAGAAGAGGGCTTCTTACGGAGTGCTTTCAAATGTTCAAGAACAAATGATACTGGGCCTCCCCTGGTGGCACAGCAGTTGAGCGCTGGGTTGTGAAGCTGCCCTCAGCCTTTGCAGCGCCGGTTCGATCCCTGGCCGCAGGTCAAGGGTCCCACATGGCGCACAGACCTCTCCTGCCGCCCGCTGCTCCCCTCAGCAGTGTACTTCGTCAGTCTGCCTGCTCTGCTCTCCCCTCTGGCTCTGGTGAATTCTCTCACCCTCCCGCGCTTCTGACTGTACCCAGTGCTTGTATAGATAAATAAATAAATCTTAAAAAAAAAAAAAGAACAAACAATACTAACCTCACACACTTTTCCAGAGGACAGCATGAAGGAACAATTCACAACTCAGCTTCGTACTTTCAGACCCTGGATACAGAAACCTGAGGAGAAAAGTACAAAAAAAACCCAAAACAATAAGTCAATCTCACTCATGAACACAGATAGAAATATGCTAGCCATAATAATAATAGACTCTTCAATATATAAAAAGAATGATATACTTGGAGTAAATTAATTTATCACTAGAAAGTCAGCTAGTACTAATTATTACATTAGAAGACAGAATATTTAAACAATCATTGTGATGGAAGAAAGCATTAGGTAAAAATTAATTTAGAGATTTTAAAAATAGGAAAATATTCTACACTAAGAATTTTCTTATGGGGTAGTTCTCATGTTAAGTGTTCTTTCTGAAATAAAAAAAATATAAAAAAGAAGAAAACCCTGTTAACAACCTAGGAATAAATGGGAAATTCCTTAATCTGTTAAGAGTGACCTACCATAGGACCCAGCAATTCCACTTCTAGTTATCTACCTAAGAATGAAAAAACAATACTTTGAAGGGATATGTGCAATCCCATGTTCATTGCAGCCTTATTTACAACAGCCAAGTTACAGAAACAACCTAAGAGCCCAAGAACAGAGAAGTAGATCAGAAAAGTGTTACACACACACACACACACACATACACACACACAAAGGAATACTACTCAGTTATTAAAATAGATGAACTCTTGCCATTTGTGACAACACAGATGGAACTGGAGAGGATAATTCTAAGCAAAGTCACAAGGAGAAAGACAAATACCAGATGGTTTCACTTATATTTGGAATATAGGACAACAAAACAAATTCTCAGACAAAACCAAGTGAATAACAAACCCTGGACATCTGACCACAAAAATGAGGCAAGTAGAAGGGAGGATTGTGGGATTGGAAAGGAAAGGAGTGGGACCAATGGATCATGGTAGAGGATTATTTGATGTTTTGGTTGTAGTCATGGAATAAAAACATGTATTTGCAGAATTCTGAACCTACTTACCCCTAACACACATACAATGATGTAAACCAACTTTACCTCAACTGGAAAAAAAATAAAACACTTTTAAAGATTTCATTTGCGATGAAATGCTCTCTCTACAAGACTATTTAACATGGCATTGTTAGTCTTCACCTCCAGGCAAAATAATATAAACAAAATATATTGGAATTGTACATAATCAAAATTATGATTATTCACAAATGATATGGATAATCCAAAATAATCTGCAGTAAAATATATGAGAAATAGCAATGTGCCAAGTTTAATGAGAATTGATTCCTTATACCAAAATCAATTATATAGCTATTTACCAGGAACATAAAACTTAAATACAAATTTTAAATATACTATTTGCTGAAAGATTAAAATATCATGCACTAGGAATAAAGATAATAAATATTATGTGAACTTTACAGAGAAATTCTATAGCCTTAATGTAACACATTTAAGAAAATTAATAAATGGGTAGAATTCAGTTTTAAGAATTGAAAAATCTAAATATTGTCAATATATTTATTCTACCTAAATTGTCTTATATAATCAATGGAATCCCAGTCAAAATTCCAACAGCATTTTTGTAAAATATGAAAATTTGATTCTGAAGTTTATATGGAGGAGAAAAGTGGTAAAAAGAGTCAAGACTCTCTGAGAGAACAAGATGTAGAAATTGTCTAGGTGATATGGAGGCTATTGGAAAGCTATGGTAATCAAGAACATGTGAAATTGGTGCTTGGTTAGAAAATAGACCAAATAGAATAGAAATTACAGAGAAAGACCAACTGATGCACATGCATTTGATATATGAAAAAAGGGGATAAGGAATATTTGTTGACCAGTAGGGAAGAAAAGATTGCTCATGAGTGTTGTCTTAATTTGGAAACCATGGATTAAAAATAAAAATTAGAAACAAGACAGGGATATCATTTCTCACTAGTCCTATTCAATATCATCCCATAATTTCTAGTTAATTCAGTAAAGGATTCCATTTGGAAATAAATAAAAATCTCTCTATTTGCAGATGTCATGCATGTCTATACAGAAGACATAAAAAAGACTTTAAAAAAGAAACAAAAATCAACCTACAAATTCAATGCAAACTATCAAATTCAACCTATCAAAATCACATTGGCATTTTTCACAGAAATAGAACAAAATATCCCAAAATTTATACAGAACCACAAAAGACCCATAATACACAAAGCAACCCTGAAAACAAAGAACAAAAGTGGAGATACCATGCTCCCTAACTTCAAATTAGACTTCAAAATTTTATTAAGCAAAACAGCTTGGAATAAAAACAGAGACATGAGATCTATAAATTTAAACGGCAAAACACTAGTGAAAGAACCAAATAAGATACAAAT
Organism: Talpa europaea; assembly: GCF_964194135.1. Classification (NCBI taxonomy): domain Eukaryota; kingdom Metazoa; phylum Chordata; class Mammalia; order Eulipotyphla; family Talpidae; genus Talpa; species Talpa europaea. The sequence goes on from NC_140081.1 coordinate 21,479,221, forward strand.
TACTAGACAAACAATCTGTGTTCATGGATTGGAATGTTCAAGATAGTTAAAATGTCAATTCCTCTTTTTTTTTTTTTAAATATTTTTGAATGGATAACCTTTTTTTTTTTTATAGAGGCATGCTTTATTTATTTAGTTTGTTTGTTTGTTTGTTTGTTTGTTTTTATACATGCACTGGGTACAGTCAGAAGCGCGGGAGGGTGAGAGAATTCACCAGAGCCAGAGCGGGGAGCAGAGCAGGCAGAAGGACCGAAGTACACTGCTGAGGGGAGCAGCGGGCGGCAGGAGAGGTCTGCGCACCATGTGGGACCCTCCTCCGGTGGCCGGGGAGCAGCCGGGGATCGAACCGGCGCCGCAGAGGCCGCGGGCAGCTTCGCAACCCAGCGCTCAACCACTGCGCCACCGGGGAGGCCCAATGTCAATTCCTCTTAATGTGACTTTAGGAGTTAATGTAATTCCAATTAAAAATTTACTAAACTTCTTTTTAATAAAAAGATATCCACAGACTGATTCTGAAATTTATACAGGAAGACAAAATTACTAGACTAGCCAAAGTTCTGAAAAGGAGAAATCAAGTTGGACGATTCACCCTATGCAATTTTAGGATCTACTATAAAGATACAATGATTGAGACATTGTGTTATTGGCAAAAGAAAATAGACAAAGATCATTTCCAAATACCACAATATATACCTTAGTATGTTATTTCTGCATAGAAAGAAACCACAATCTTTGGCAGCTTAAAACAATTTTCAATTAATAGTTCACAATCGGGTCTGTGGGTCAGAACTCAGTATGGCTGGGTGCTCTGCTCAAGGTGTTGATCAAACTGTGTTCTTAGCTGGAAGTCAGGGTCTCTTTTAAGGTGATGCAGTTGTGGTGGAATTCAGTTTCTTGCATTTTAGGACTGGGTCCTTGTCTCCTTGCTGACTGTCAGCCTGAAGCCATTTTCGGCTCCAAGAGGCTACCTAAATTCCTTGATGTGTGTACCCTTCCCCTTCAGAGCCAGAAATGGAGAATCTCCTTTGTATTAAATCCCTCTCACTTTTCAAATCCCTTTTACCAGAAAAAATCCCATCTCTTTTAAGGGTTCAACTAATTAGGTCCAACCCACTGTTAAGAACTAAACTGAGCCCTCTCAGAACTCACATGTTGAAGTTCCTACCTCCAGCCTGACAGTATTTGGATGTAGGGCCTTTAAAGTGGTAACTAAGGTTAAAGGATTCTTAATGGTAGAGTCCTGCTTCAATAAGGTTGTTGTAATTTAAGAAGAGGAATGAATGCCAGAAGAGTGTATTCTCAGAGCAGAGTCCTCTGAAGAAACCTGGAGAAGGTGACCTTGGACAAGCCAGGAAATTGGGCCTCAATTGGGCTAGCACAGTGAGCTTGAATTTCTGGCTTCCAGAATTGTGAGAAAATAAATTTCTGTTGTTTAAACCTCCTTGTCATTAGTATCTGTTAAGGCACCCTGGGCAGACTAATACATACACTAAGAATAATCTTTTTTTAAGAGTAAATTGTGTTGTCTAAGATAACCTAATCACAGAGCTAATAGCTGACTGAAAATTCACATATCTCTCAAGCTCAAGTCCTGTGAATTATACAGGGTGCGGGCCCAAAGGAGTTACTGTATTAAGTCTGGCTACAGCAGCAGCTTTCTTTGTTATTGGAGAAAAAAAGTTGGAAATAACTCAAATGTCCATCAACAGGAGAACTAATAAACAAAGTATAGTACATCCATACAAGAAGTTATTACTCAACAATAGAATGGAAAAGACTATTGATGCACACAACTTGTGTAAGTGCTTAATGAAAGAAAGCTGTATCAAAAGAGTATATACTGTATGATTTTGTTTATATAGATATATTTTCGTACAATATATAAAACACTCTATAAGCAAAATATAAATATGTAACAGATAACACATGTTTTATACCATATACTATATAATGCATAATCATGCAATATACAACTACATATATAACATGTAGCTTTCAGAAACAAGCAAAGTTAGAGCAACAGAAAACAGATCACTGGTTGCCTGAAGTTTGGGTGGGGGAGTATTTGACTATAAGTGTATTGTATGCAGTAGTTTTCTGTAGTAATAGGACTGTTTTTGATGCTGGTTGTGATGGCAGTTATACAAATCGACATGTGTTAAAATTCATACAACACTACAACACAAGTTAATTTTACTGCATGAAAATTTAACAATAAAGTAAGAAAAATAACTTACTGCTAAGGCTATCTTATAAATTCCAAGAAGTACAAGATGATATTGCAACTTTGAAATTTACTGATAATAAAATAAAAAAAAATATAGCCAGTCTTGAAACTTAGATTATTAAAATTCAAAAAGATAAAGTTGTAAAGCCAATGGATTAGTAAAGATATTTTTTAGCAGCAAAATGTTGAATTTTCAAACGAATATCTCTGGAGATTGCAGTCATTCTATGTGACATTAAAAGGTGGCCAACTTTACCTATCAGGAAAGGGTCGATTTGTAGCAAATTTTAATGAATCACACTTATCACTTCTTGTTGCAATATGTTAATCTACCAAAGCATTTATGCTGTTGCCCATTTCTCTCTTAGTTTCACCACCATAACTTTAACAGAGATGCATTCTTACTTCAGAACTAGTATCAAATCGATAATGGAAAGTAATATGTTGCTGTAAAATCAGGAAAGTCATCACAATTACTCCAGCTAATGTGTTAATGGGGAAATTAACACTGCCAGCAACATGAAATAAGAAACAATGCATTTTGAGCATTCTGAGAGGCAGCTAATCTCTATTTCGCTTGTATTTACCCTTGTTATACTGGGACCTCTGCTGGGGACCAGCCTGTCACTACTACTGTTACCGTGAGGCTCCCAGTCTCTCCATAATGAAGGGCAGAGAACAGAAGGAGCCTGCAGGGCTTTCAAAATGAGTTTCTTCCTACTCACCCCATGGAATAAGAACAGAGTTTTTCTGTGAAGGGAAAAACGTGCTACTCTATATATAATTGAGCTAGGTATTATAAATGCATGCCTTTGGGAAGAAGGAAACCTAAAAATAATAACCAGTTTGTCACTTAGAAGGTTACCCAAGAAATTTGTTTTTTGGAGATGGCATTGGTTTACAATACTGTATACGATTTCGGGGAATAAGTTCACATTCTTCAGATCTACATTACCACACCAAACCCACCATCAAGGTACCCACAGTTATCCTCCATGGGCCATTGAGCCCCTTCCTCCTTTCTTCCCACCCCTCTTCCTTCTCGAATTCTCAGTAATTCTAAGCACGGCTTCGGTTTAGTTTTGTGGGTGCCTTTGTTTTCTTCCTCTATACTCCAACTATGAGTGAAATCATCCAACATTTGTCTTTCTCCTAACTGAGTTCACTTAAGATAATCCCCACCAGGGCTTCCCTGGTGGCACGGTGGTTGAGCGCCTCACCGTGAAGCTGTCCACAGCCTCTGCAGCGCTGGTTTGATTCCCCGCCGGCCAGGGAGTAACCAACATGGCGCAGCAGACCTCTCCTGCCTTGCCCGCTGCTCCCCTCAGCATTGTCTTTGGTCCGTCTGCCTGTTCTGCTCCCCGCTCTGGCTCTGGTGAATTCTCTCACCCTCCTGTGCTTCTGACCTGTACCCCAGTTCTTGTATAAATAAATAATAAAAAAAGATAATCCCCACCAGTTCCATTCATGTTGTTGCAAATGGCAGTATTTTACCTGTCTACATCTGAGTTGCATTCCATTGCGTAATGCATATCATATCTCATCCAATGTCCACACATCTATTGTTGAGCACTTAGGTTGTTTTTATAACTTGGCTATTGTTAACAGTGCTGCAATGAACATGGGAGTGCACATACCCCTCAAATCAGTTTTTGCATTCTTTGAAAAACTATCAAGGAATGGAATTGACGAATCATTGGCAATTCAAATGATATGTTTGAGATCTCCTCTCCAATGTCAGGAAAACCAAAAGCAAAAATAAACAAATGGGGCTACAACAAACCAAAAAGCTTCTGCTATGAAAGAAGCTACCATTAAAATGAAAAGACAACAGACCCAAGGCACAGGGAAGCACACAGCAGACGTGCCATATTTAGACAGGGAATTCTGCGTGCATCCAGACCTCACCAAAGCTGTTGTGTGGAACTGAGAAAGGGCTCTCCCCACAGTCAGAGGTGAGCAGAAGGCCCCAATAAGCCAGGCCTGGCCTGGCAATGAGTCAAAGCCCAGAGGGGTATCCAGCGATTTGGAGCCCAGCAGGCAATCCAGCAACTGCCAGGGCAGTCTGTGGGACCTCAAGATCCACCTCTGGAATTAAACAAATACAGAAGGAGGAGATTTTAGGGACAGTGACCATTAACATACACATAATACCACTGCCCTACTGGACTGCTGGCATAACAGTATTGGACTCGATTGGACTGCCAGTTTCTGACATCCCAGAAAGAGCACACCAAAGAGATGCCAGCCAGTACCAGAGACACAGTGTCCCAGTGCACAGGACACATTAGAAAACAGGTAGCAGGAAGAAAAAAAATTACAAGCAACCAAGTATGTCCCCAGGGAAAAGACATGCCACGAAAAGACAATCAAACACCAGACTGCAACACCAGAGACTTAAAGGAACTTATGCATCTTCCTGATAGAGAATTTAAAATTGCCATGATTAGAAAACTGAAAGAAGTCAAAAATGATATGGGAAAAATAATCAACAACCATAAGAGTGAAATTGAGTCCCTAAAGAGGGAAGTGAAAGAAATGCAGGAGATCAAAGGATTAATGGAGGAGCTAAAGAACTCTGGGAAAAGCAATGAAAGCAAAATAGATAACACGGAAGAATGAATAAGTAGTCTCAAAGACACAAAAATAAAAAGAACCAAAACAGAAAAGGAAAGAAAAGTATGAAAGAAAAAGAATGAAGAAAGACTTAAGGAACTCTCTGACTCCATGAGGAAAGGAAATATAAGAATTATAGGAATCTCAGAAGGAGAGGAGAGAGACATAGGAACAGAGAAAATATTCCAGGAAATAATTGAAGAGAACATCCCAAACATGAAGAAGGAGCTGAAAATAGACATACAAGAAGCAAGAAGAACACCAAACTTCCATGATGAAAGGAAAAATACAGCAAGACACATAATAGTAAAGATCCCAAGAATCCAAGACAAGGAAATAATAATGAAGCTGACAAGAGGGAAGAAACAGATAACATACAAAGGAAAACCAATCAGGCTGACATCAGACTTCTCTGAAGACACATTACAGGCAAGGAGAGAGTGGAGGTACATACTCAACAAACACCAGGACAACAAATGCCAACCAAGAATACTCTATCCGACAAAGCTTTCCTTCCTCTATGAAGAATAAGGAACTTCCCAGACAAACAGAAAATCCAGAATTTCATTATGACTAAACCCCCACTCTAAAAAATATTACAAGGAGCCCTAAAGCCAGAACCAACAGAGGGATGAATAAGAAACAAGACAAAAATAAATAAATAAATAAATAAATAAAACAAGAGAAAAGACAGACAAAATGTCAAATACAGATGCTGATGTAGCAATATTAACACTAAATGTAAATGGACTAAACTCTTCAATAAAAAGACAGAGTCACAGGCTGGATTAAGAAACAAAACCCAGCCTTTTGCTATCTCCAGGAAACACATTTAACTACAAAAGATAAAAATAGACTCAAAGTTAAAGGATGGAAAACAATCCTACAAGCAAATGGACCAAAAAAGAAGGCAGAGACAGCTATACTTATATCAGATAAAACAGATTTCAAACTCAAAAAGGTAAAAAGAGACCCGGAACCCAGACAGTCACTACATTATGAACTAGGGGACAATACTTCAAGAAGACATAACACTCATTAACATATACTCACCAAATGAAGGAGCACCAAAATATATCAGACATCTATTATCATATCCGAAAACAGATATCAGAGAAAACACATATGTAGTAGGAGATTTAAACATACCACTATAATAATGGATATATCAATGAGACAAAAAATAAGTAAGGACATTAAAGCTCTAAATATGGATCTAGACCTCATAAGCTTAACAGACAACTATAGAACACTGAACCCAAAAAATGTGAGTACACATTTTTCTGAAGTGCACACAGATCATTCTCCAGGATTGATCACATACTGGGACACAAGACAAACATCAACAGATACACCAAGTTTGAAATCATACCAACCATCTTCTCTGACCATGAAGGCATCAAACTAGAAATAAACCATAAAAAGAAGGCAGGAAACCCTCCTACCTCATGGAGATTAAAGCCCACACTACTGGAAGACCACTGGACTAATGAGGAGATCAAAGAAAAAATTAAAAAAAAATACTCTCAGTTGAATGATAAGGAGAACACTAATATCCTAAATGTATGGGTCACAGCAAAAGCAGTGATAAGAGGAAAATATATAGCAATACAGGCTCACATCAAGAAACAAGAAAGAACTCAAAGAAACAACCTAATCTCAAAGCTCAAAGAACTAGAAAAAGAACAACAAAAAACCCTATAACCAGTAGAAAAAAGGAAATAATAAAAATCAAAGCAGAAATAAATGAAATAGAAACTAAAAAAAAAATAAATAAATAAATCCAAAAGATCAATGAAACGAAAAGTTGATTCTTTGAAAAACTAAATAAAATAGACAAACCCCAAGCCAGGCTCACAAAGGAAAAATGGGAGAAAGCACAAATAAATAACATCACTAATGAAAGAGGAGAAATCACAACAGACACAGCAGAAATCAAAAGAAAAATCAGAAACTACTATGAACAGGTATATGCAAACAAGTTCAACAATCTAGAAGAGATGGACAAATTCCTACAACTTTACAATCACCCAAAGCTAGATAAAGATGAAATAGAACACCTAAACAGACCAATTACAAGCAGTGAAATGGTAATCAAAATCTTCCCCAAAAACAAAAGCCCAGGAACAGATGGATTTACAAATGAATTCTACCAAACATTCAGAAATGAACAAGTGTTTATCCTTCATGAACTCTTACAAAAAATTGAGAAGGAAGGGATAATACCAAACACATTCTATAAAGCCAACATTACACTAATACCAAAACCGAATAAGGACAACACAAAAAAAGAAAACTACAGGTCAATCTATCTAATGAACACTGATGCAAAAATCCTCAATAAAATTTTAGCTAACAGAATCCAACAATGTATCCATAAGATACTTCACCACGACCAAGTAGGATTTATTCTAGGGACATAAGGATGGTTCAACATCTGAAAATCAATGTAATCCAACACATCAACAAAAAGAAATATAAAAACCATGTGATAATATCAATAGATGCTGAGAAAGCTTTCGACAAAGTGCAGCACCCATTCATGATAAAGGCCCTTGAAATTCTCGGGATACAAGGAACATACCTCAACATCATAAAGGCCATGTATGACAAGCCCATAGCCAATTTCATTCTCAATGTTGAAAAGTTTAAAGCATTTCCATTAGATCTGGAACAAGACAAGTATGTCCACTCTCACCACTGCTTTTTAATATAATACTTTAAGTCCTAGCTAGAGCAGTAAGAGAAGAGAAATGCATACAAGGAATCAAAATAGGGAAGGAAGAAGTTAAACTATCACTATTTGCAGATGATATGATAATATACATAGAGAACCCCAAAAACTCCACAGAAAAACTAATTAACCAATAAGTTTAGTAAAGTAGCTGGATACAAAATCAACACACAAAAATCAGTAGCCTTCCTATACACAAATAATCGATCTGAAGAAGAAATCAAGAAAATCATCCCTTTTATTATTGAAACAAAAAAAAATCAAATACTTGGGAATAAACCTTACAAAAGAGGTAAAGGACCTATACAAAGAAAACTATAAAACACTGTTAAAAGAAATAGAAGAAGACACAAAGAAATGGAAATACATTCCCTTCTCATTGATTGGAAGAACTAACATTATCAAAATGGCCATCCTACCAAAAGCAATTTACAGATTCAGAGCTTTTCCAATGAAAATTTCAATGATGTTCTTCAAAGAAATAGTACAAATATCAATGAAATTCATATTAAACCACCAAAAACCCTGAATGGTCAAAGCTCTCCTGAAAAAAAAAAAAAAAAGAAGGGAATGGAGGTATCTCACTCCCAGACTTCAAACTATACTACAAAGCCATAATAATCAAAACTGTGTGGTATTGGAACAAGAACCGACACACAGACCAATGGAACTGGACAGAAAATTCAGAAATAAACCCACAGATTTATGGCCAACTAATCTTTGACAAAGGAGCAAAAATATGCACTGGAGCAAAGAAAGTTTGTTCAATAAATGGTGCTGGGAAAACTGGGTTGCTACATAAAAGAATGAAGCTTGACTACTATCTCACACCATGAGCAAAAAACAACTTAAAATGGATTAAAGAACTACACTTATGACCTGAAACCATAAAATATATAGAAGGAAATAAAGGTTAAACACTACATGACATACACCTCAGTAACATCTTTAAAGACACATCACCCAAAGCAGTGATAGTGAAGGCAAAGATAAATAACTGGGACTATATCAAATTAAAGAGCTTCTGTACAGCAAATGAGACAGACCCAAAATTAAGAGACACCCCACCGACTGGGAGAAAATTTTTGCACACAACACTAACGATAAAGGACTAATTACAACAATCTACAAAGAACTGATGAGACTCAACAAAAACAAAGTAAATAATCCAGTCAAAAAATGGGCAGAAGAGCTAAAAAGAAATTTTTCCAAAGAGGGAATGCAAATGGCCAACAGGCATATGAAAAAATGTTGTAATCAGGGAAATGCAAACCAAAACTACAATGAGATACCATCTTACACCAGTGAGAATGGTGCATATTAAAAAAAAAAAAAACCTAGCAACAACAAATGTTGGTGAGGATGTAGAGAAAAAGGAACTCTCCTGCACTGCTGGTGGGAATGCAAACTGGTCCAACCACTATGCAAAGCTGTGTGGAGATTCCTCAACCTGCTAAAGATGGAGCTTCTATATGATCCCGCAATTTAGGTATTTACCCAAAAGACACAGAACCATTAATTCAAAAGGGCACCTCCACCTGTATGTTTACAGCAGCACTATTTCCAATAGCTTAGCTATGGAAACTACCCAAATGCCCAAAAATAGATGACTGGATCAAGAAGCTGTGGTACATATACACAATAGAATATTAATCAGCACTCAAAAAAATATACTCATGTGATTTGCAGCAACATGGATGGAGCTGGAAGGGATCATGCTTAGTAAAATAAGCCAGAAAGAAAAAGAAAAATACCGTATGGTCTCACTCATAGCAGGAATTTAGAAAACCTAAATATGGGACCAGGAAAAAACCTCATTATAATAAAGTAAAAATCAAAATCAACAAGCAACTATAAACCAGAGACACACTATGGGGGTGGGGGAGGGGGCACATAGCAGGAAGTAGGATCAAAACAAGGGGAGGTGGAAATTGTATGGGGACTATAACCAATACAAAAATGCATACACTGTGCAAAAATGAAAAATGATGTAAAAATGTATAAAATAAAAAATAGAGATTGGCAATAAATAAATAATTCCTTAAAAATAAATAAAATGAAATGAAAAAACATCCCACTGAATGGGATGAGTACAATCCCAAACTTTGAGCAGAAATTACCATCCATTCTGTGTAAGAATATAGTTCTATATTTAGAATCATAAATTCTAGGCTACTTTGGAGCAATTAATGGTAGCTTATTCTAACCATGAACTTTTTTATATTTTTTCCCATTTTGCTTACATCAATCAGAGTCAACTCTTTTCCAACCAGTAAAATCATCTTTATGCTCACAGGCTGTTGACCACAGTCACCTGGAAAGGAGGCAGCAGTCTTTGAAGCTAGGAATAAGAGGAGGCAGTAGAAGGGGCTGGCTCCATGCCAAATAGGATGTCACTAATAGTAGCTCATTCCAGAAGAAATGAGCCAAAATTGGGCAATCAGAAGAATAGAGTAGAAATCTGGCAGTAAAATAGAAGAATACATCCTTAAAGATTTAACCAGGGACAGAACAAAAGAAATAGCAAGAAGGAAAATGAGCAGTATGTGCAACAGAGAAAATCCTTTATCCTGCACACTGCCTGGGTGCAATGCCTGAGCAGCAGGTGGGGCTACCTAGGGGTGGCCCTTCATTTTTGTCTTGAGGGGTGCTTCTGTTCAGTACTTATTCCAACCTGCCCATTGGAAGGCTGCTCAAAGTGTCTAAGGGCCATCACCCCATGGGATGCAGAAGATGTCAAGAGTGCAAAATGGCCTGAGGATCCTTTCCTGTGCCTCAATATCCCTTCCATAATGACTGAGAGAAACAGGTTGGTGGGAGGAGAGGAAAGCTCAAAGTCTATCTGTGAAAGATTACAGTTAAGGTCCATTAGGGCTTAACTGAAAAAAGGCAAACTACCCACCAAATAAATAAACAAACAAACAAATGAATAAATAAATAGCTAGCATACAAAATAGAGAAGCAGAAAAGAAGCCACCCCAAGTCTGGGAAACTCAAATGTAGAAAGCTTGCATCTTTGGCCTTAGCATATCAGATACAAGATTAATGACCTATGATGGCTGCCAGATCAGGGTATGAAGCTAATATGTCACCAGCCTTGGTCAAGATCTAGTCAAGATCAGAGGTTAGGTGTGACCAAGCCTACAGTTTGAGCAATGACAGTGTGTTTGGCTTAGCAAAACTCTGGTAGGTTAAAAATGGACATTCCCTTAAATGAGGAGTGAATAGAATGATGAGTGAATAGAATGATGATTAGGCATTACTCATTGGCAACCCATGTGGACACTAGGAAGTGAACCACAATACAAATTCATTAATTTTTGGTGGCTCATAAAAATGCTCTGTCAAGGGAACTTTCCATTCTATTTTCCACTTGTATCTGACATTTTGCCTTTTGGCATATTGAGCTTAGGCATCCCCAAGTGTTTCTCTTTGGGAAGATTTTGAGTGGCTCTGGACAGATGGGAATATGGACCATCTGGTGTTATCACTGTATGCAGTGTAAATCTAGGTAACATAAGGGTGACTGGCCAACTGCCCAGATAACACCATCAATTCTTGATTTACTGAATTTTTTTGTTATACAAATCTAATTTCAAGCAGAAAGCTGTTCTTATTTGCTCAGAAGAAACATTTTTAAAAAATGTAAGAAAGAGCAAGACTTTAAAAGGCAGTATTTGTTTTTTAGTGCAGGTCTCTGACTAGTCTTCTAGCATCCTAGAATTACTGAAGTCAGCAACAATAGGATATTAAGAGGATCAAAACTTCTAAAAAGACCTGAACATTATAACCTTGAATGTATATATATTTTTCTTATTTGGTATATATTTTTTCCAACTAAAGAGATTCTTTTTGCAAGGCTGGCTCAAGATAGTATCTGTGGAATTCCCACTAGATGCTCTAGTATACTAGCGAAAACTTTTTCCCTCTACTTTCTTACTTGATGAGTTCTCAGGAGGTATAAAAAATAAATAGCTACAACTACAACCAAAAGGAAGTCTAATTACTCCAGAAACAACCTCACTAACGGACTGCTGTTTTCAAGTCACCTTCAGAGAAATGCTTGCACAGTGACCTGTGGGGATGTTGTGTCTTATAAACAGGTCTTGTGATCCAAAGGCATTGTCAAACTTGGTACTTAAGAAATAACCTAATCAGGATCCCAAATAAAAATCACTCAAGGATGTGAGACCACACTTTCTTGTTCATTAACTTTGCTGAAGATTCATTACAGAACTTGACACAGAGCAGTAGTTCAGAGAACAAACTATTTTCTTATCTTTTTTTTCTTTCCTGGCATGATTTTTTTTTTTTTTACTTCCCCTGTTTGGCAAACTCATTATTTTCATCTCATCATCATTTCTTTGTCTTACTATTTCTCCTGATACATATGCTCCCAACATTCTTGGATTTGATACTGACATTTCTCTATGTACACTTCATATTTCCATTTATGTTTGACATATTCATAACATCACACAGGGTATTACAAAGTACCCAGTATACTCCTTCCTTTATATGTTTCCTGCAACTTACTGCCCCTCACACCCAAAACTTTATCTGTCAGTATCCACCTTATTTAGATTAATGGTTCCTAAAGAAGATTTATTTTTTGTGATGTAACTGAGTAAAGAGGGGATATTAAGTCTTATCTGAAAATTATCTTTTTTATAAGTCCTTAACTGCATGGGACAAATATGACTGAGGCCAACTGGGACATCCAATGCTATTAATTAGAGGTGACTCCAAGAGTAGAACATGAAATAAGAAATCATCATTACTTAATTGCCAGCAATCTACATCAAGGTATCTGCTATATATTAAATGGCTTGTCCATCCAAAATTCACATATAAATTGGTGCAACCATAATGGAAAACAAAAATAAAAATATCATAAGACCCAGCAATCCCACTCTGGGACATCTGTCCAAAGAATATGAAACAATGAACACAAACAAATATATGTTATACAATGTTCATAGCAGCATTATTTATAATAGCTAGGACATGGAGGCAACTTAAATATCCATCAATAGATGGTTCAATCAAGAAGATGTGATATATACACACTATGGGATACAATTTGGCCATATGGAAGATGAAATGCAGCCATTTCCAGCAAAATGGAGGGATATTTAGAAAAACTACTGGACATCAATAAACACCATGAAGACTCTGAGATTAAAGGGGAAGAGAATGGAAAGGGACAAGGGGATAAAAAGGATGGTGGTGGGAAGAAAAATTTAAAAAATAACCGAATTTTAAAACAGGAAGCATGTGCTCACCAGACACTGAGTCTTGATATTTGACTTCTTAATCTACAGAATTAAAACAAAAATTTGTTTGAGAACAGGGTGGGGCAAAAACACAATGGACTATGGTGGAAAACTTGTCTACTTTGGTGAGGGGTGTACAATGATGACTGCATCTGAAGGGGGAGGCCCTATACTGCCAATATACTAGCAAACATGTAAACCTGTAACAGATCACCAAAAAATTGAAAAATATGTAACACACACGAAAAAAATTTCTGTTGCTTGAAAGCTACTCAGTTTACTATATTTTTGTTACAGCAGCCCAAAAGGACTACTATAGGAACCTTTATATTTTTTTTACTAATATTTTATTCTAAATTACGTGTTGGGGTTATGAGTTTTACATTGATATGAAGAGTTGCAGCAATGACAAATCAGATAAATTTCCTCTGGCAATTTCCTGAATCTCAGTAGAGATGAGTTTTAAAGCACTTCTTCAAAAAATGGCTGTCTGGCCATGTGTTGCAAATAATATATAAAAGAGAAATTGTAGCAACAGATGTTTTATATAGAGTTGCCTATTCCTTGAGTGGCTTTGAAATGAGGCAAAATAAGTCAAACCATCTTTTTTTTTTTCTTTTTCTTTTTGAATTTGTGTGTGTGTATTTTACATCATTGTTCATTTTTGTACAGTATCTGCTTTCTCCTCTCAGGTGTATTCCCTACAAAATTCCCACCACCCATTCACCTGTGCACCATCACCATAGTACCTTGGACTCTTCCCTATTTTGATCCCTTTCTCCCCATTCCCTGAAGAATGTCTCTGATTGATAGTTGTCTGTTTTGTTTATCATTTTCCTGATCCCTTATTTGGTACCCCTATATTCCTTCCATAAGTGAAACCATCTGATATTTTTCTTTTTCTTTCTGGCTTATTTCACTGAGCATAATCCCTTCCAGCTCCATCAATATCGCTGTGAATGGCATGAGTTTATCTTTTTTGATAGCTGACCTGTATCCCATTGTGCATATATCACATCTTTTTGATCCAGTCACCTGCTTTTGGGCATTTGGGTTGTTTCCATGTTACCTATTGAAATAGTCCTGTGATAAACATAGGGATGCAGGTATCCTTTTGAATTAATCTTTTTTGTGTCCTTTGGGTGGATTCCTAGGAGTGCAATTTCTTGGTCCTATGGTAGCTCTACTTTTAGTTCCCTTAAAACTGACTTGTAAATTCAGACTTCTTGGTCGTGTGTATGAGGGTGACCTGGTGTGTAATTCACTCTTTTCTAATTTTATCATCTATTAATCCTGGAAGATCAGTGACAATCTTACATCCATTTATTTTTCTATAGAGAAGGTTATCATATATACAACATGTTTAATATAGGTAAGAAAAAAACAACTGCCTTCTCTTAAGTGAAGGGGCTTTTCATTTTTGGAAAGATTATGTCTTTGAACGGCTTGATCCATACAGTCAGTTCTTTCTTCCCTTTTCTCGTTCTGTGTATATACATTAAGAGTCTAAGCAATTCATTTTGTAATCTAATCAAACAAAGGTGGGTCAGGGATGTCTTCAATTTGTCTACATGGTAGTTTATTCCACTTATTGGAGGTAGTTCTTTCCAGAATGTGCACAAAGCTATCATAAGTACTCTAGGAAAGTATTCTAATTTTTACATCTCAACATGTAATTCTTAAGTGTCTATACAGGATCCAAGGCTAAGTGATTATCTCATTACTGTATCTGTGTGTGATGGCAGATTAATTGTATTGACTTTTTTTTATTTCCTGCAAAAGATTACCAAGAAAGATTTGTCATCATCTTAGCAAAAAAGGCATTGGTAGTGAGGTAGTTGTGGAACCTGTTGTTTCTGTTAAAGAGTCTGAGTCTTTTCCTTTTGCACTTAGATTCATTGTATAGATAATTGTTCTGAGTGTTAAGAAGTTGTGCTTCATTATCCCCACCCCCTAACATTTTTCTGCCTGAATTCCATACCTTTAAATAAACATCAGAGGTAAGAAAATAGTGGACTATGTTGATAATATAGTATGATAGGGTGAACCAAGTTTTCTCTGCCTCTCTTAGACACATTGGATTTAGAAATCTGGGCAAAATGCCTTTCATAACTAGTTAAATGAGAAAGCTTATAACATTGCCAGGTCAAGGAAAGATAAAAATCCCTCTTAATATAAGAAGATACCATTTAGTAAAGAAATCAAGTAAAACACAAAGTAAGCAAAGAAGATAAATTTCTTTCATGGACAAACTAGGAATATTTGAAAGGAAATTTTCTCCCATGAATTGAGATATGAATAATTTCAAACATATTTTGAGGAACAAGAAACAGAGTGGAAGCTTTTCATTACTACAAATTCCATTCTTGGGAGCAAAATAAACCCCTCCCCACTACATCCCTAGGCAAGACAGGTAGTATTTGAGCAGACCAAATGTTATTTACACTCTTTACAACCAAAGTACTATGTTTGCAAGTCTTAAGAGGCCAAGTTGATTTCCTTAGATAGAAATCTTAAATAGATAGACAAATAAAAACATATAAAACCGATTACTGAATGAGGAAACTGGGCGGAGAGGTTGGAATAGCAGGTTAGGATCATCAAAAAGATCTTCCTTGAAGAGTCGTAGGGCATATCCCTGGCGGACCCTATCCCTCTACTCCCATCCTTCACCAATGGCTCCTGAAGGATAGGCCAAGGTGATTCAAGATAGGTTTCCCTAAGATACTTGCAACAGGCCTTCCCAAGATTTGGTATGTGGATTGCTGAGATCAACCAAGGCACTGCAAGCTCAAGAGAAACTTTCAAACTCCCTTAACTACCTAAAAAGATGAAAACCCAGGAACTTCATTAGTGTTATTACCAGAAATAACCTATCAGAGAAACTTATCTATGTGGCTGGGCAAATTTCTAATTATAGAGCATTTGCTCTTTGTCATGTGAATCATCTTACCATGTGAGTTCCTCTTCAGGTTCTGAAGTCCCTAACTTTTATCCCATTCCTTAGCTCAGTATATCTATCCTTATTTTGTCCCAGGAGTACAGAATTTTAATTTCTATGTAGATTCCCTAAATGTATATAATTAAATTTGTTTCTTTTTGTTACTTATCTTTCTGATGTTAATTTCATTATTTGACCATCCTGAGACTAACCCAGAGGGCAAGGGGAAATTTCTGCAATGCCCTGACTCACAATGGCCTAGGCAGTGTGGCATCTACATCTGTTTGTACAGTATTAGTGTTGCTAGGATGCTGCATTCTCTCTCCATCCACACTCCACTATAATCCATTTGGTTTTAGAGCAATCATAACTGGTGGCTAACTCAATGGACGAGTGCCTTAATACCTTCTCTATTCTTGAACTACAGCACATTTTTCACATCATTAATATTTAACCTTGATTGCCCAATTGAGTCACTTAAAAAGCAGCTAAAATCTGGGTGCTAAGCCCATAGTCCACACCATTCAATCAGAATACCTGAGGGCTGGGTCCAGTCAACCATAGTCTTATGAAGTCCCTGAGTGATTCCAATGCCCAATCAAGTTTGAGAATCAGAATTTTTAATTATTTTTATGTTATTGAAGTAATATTTCATTATAATAAGCTTAAGGGCTGCATAATTGTGAATACACACATACACTCACACACATTACACTAAGTTTACTGCCAAATGTCTGTGTCTATCCTATACCATACCATAGTCCTTTTTTTCCTCAATTTAACCTCTCCCTCTTCTCTTCTGTTAACCACTAATTTGATCTTACAGTCTCAAGTTGTTTTTTTTTATTAATTTAGTTCATCTGTCTGTTTTCTCTCTATGCCACATGAGTGAAATGCTGTATTTGTCTCTCTCTACTTGACTTTTCACTTAGCATAATTCCCTCTAGATTTCTACATGTTGTTACAAAGGGCAGAATTTCATTTTTTTATAGCTGAATATTAATCCACTGAACAGACATAATACATATATATATATATATCATCTTCTTTATTCAAGAGTCAATGTTTTACACAATAGTCAGAAACCTTGAGAACCATCCTTTCTCAATCTTTTATTACAGTAGTTTATATCTCTATAATAGACATATAACTGATATAATTGAGATCTCCAAAGATGCAAACTCAATTTAATCAGATATAATTTTGTGGCAGACATGGTACCTTTCTAAGTCAAATGTTTTAATGTGGGCTGTGGTTCTAAGAGTAAATGTTCTTTATCCACAAACTGCTCTCAAGGGTTAGGGGTTCTGATATGATGCATACTTCCCATGGTGCATATTAGCATATACAGTAAAAGCCCACAGAGGCAGGCTTCATTAGCAATATGCCAGTGGAATCAGTGGGAAAAAAATCAATGCAGCCCACTTACTGTCAGCACTGGGAAACATTTGATATTTAATATTCACTAGAGTGCAATGCTAAAATGCCATTTTCTATTGATTTGCATTCCACAGAAAGGCGGCAGGGAGGCACAGCTGTCCTTTAAGAGCACTCATAAACCCGAAAATGTGGTTTTCATGTCATTGTGGTAGTCAGTGTTGTAACCGGTCCCAGTAATTTTATACTCCCCGATTCTGATGGGGCAACATATGCCGTTTATTACTGGGGAAAAATAAGAGTTTATGTCTACTTATCAAGAACCTGTGTAATCCTCTTGTAAAATCTTTATTTCCCCAATCCAAATACTTTTAAAATCTGAATAACTCTGACTGAGAGAGTGAATTATCCCAGGTGGTTATTTTGCCAGAGTAATTTCCCATTGCTCTTTGCTCCTCCTCTTCCTTTTTTCTTTCTCTCTTCTCAATTCTTTAAGTCAGTGTTAGGAAGTAAAGAAAGGGAGAGTGAAGATAGAAAAGTATAGTTATCATTGATAACTCTACTGAATAGTCACCATAAAAAACTTACTTTAGCACATAGACACTGACAGGTTCAAATTTAAAGTGTCTAATCCTCTAGAATTTATATGAAAAATCCCAAATTCTTTATTTTTTTCAATTTATTTATTTATACAAGCGCTGGATACATTCAGAGGCACGGGAGGGTGAGAGAATTCACCAGAGCCAGAGCGAAGAGTAGAACATGCAGAAGTACACTGCTGAGGGGAACAGTGGGCGGCAGGAGAGGTCTGCATGCCATGTGGGACTCTCGCCCAGCAGCTGGGAATCTAACTGGTGCTGCAGAGACTGTGGGCAGCTTCGCAACCCAGCGCTCAACCTCTGCACCACCGGTGAGGCCCAAATTCTTTATTTTTTTAATTAATATTTGGGTACCCTGCCCTTCAGGTATTACCACCATAGTGCACCCATCACCAAATGACCCATTGTCCATAGTTTATTGAGCTTCCTTCCCTCTTTGTTCTTACCCCTCCACTACTGCTCATCCCCCTTGCTGATTCAGTTCTGCAGTTAGCTATCAAATGTTAGTCTTTAACCTTGTTTTTATCTGGCTCTTAGTTTAGTTACTTTATAGTCCGCATATTAGTGGCACCATCCATTATTCATCTTTCTCCTTCTGACTTATTTGACTTAGTATCCCTTCCAGCTCCATCCATGTTACTGCAAATTGGATGAGCTTATCTTTTTGATGGCTAAGTAATATACCCTTGTGTGCCTAAACCACATCTTCTCGATCAACTCATTATTTTGGGGCACTTCGTTTCCATAATTTAGCTGTAGTAAATAGAGCTCCTTTGACCCAAGGCTCTAATGTTGGGCCAACACATCTAGTTCATTCTTCCTCTACAAAGTTCTTTCACGTGTACTCCACCTTTATTCATCTTTATCCACTAGACACCAATAAACTTCAAAATGCTCACATTCTAGTGAACATTTGTCATTTTCTGACATCCCAGCACCCAATTCTCCTATATAATTTACAGGAATCTTCCATATAGGGACTGTGAAAGACAAGGCCCAAATTCCCATTAAAAAGACCAAAGAAGAGACTCCCTCTTCTTCTGTCCTTGGCAATCAGCCTAAAATAACTTAACTCTTTGATTAAGGAATATGAATTATGAGACTGTCACAAAAGTGATCAAAAGTAACTATTCAATGTATAGCTATGGAAGCATCTGACACAAGGAACTGGGCTTAGCAGGAATGAAAAAAATTGGTATCATTTTGTTCTTATACAAGCATCTCTATGTTTTCATCTTTTGAGCCTGGTTGACCAGACATCCTGTCAGTTCTATGAGTTGACAGATAGCTCTGCCTTACATTCATTTTCTGCTTAAGTAAGCCAAAGTCAGTTTCAGTGTGCAGCACAAAACTCTGACAGATACAGATCAGCTTTTAACTACAGTCTTTTCAGATTCTTTGGGTCTTGAATAAGTAGGTAATAAACAATATAAGGGCAGCGACTATATTTTATATTTAAGGTGAATTTCATAATTGCCCAGAACAATGTACAATATATACAAGTTTATTAATGATCATTTTGTCAGCATATAGATTTTTTAATTTTGTCAATCCTTGATGTGGAATTTTCACTTCTGTAGATCTGCAAGGAAAATGATTATATTTTATTTCTTTTATTATTGGTTTTATTTGATCTTAAGAATCATGAAAGAAAAAAATGAAATCCTTTATTTTATTTTTATAATTTGATAGGCTGGATGATTGCTATAGCACTTTTCCCTCTAAAAGCATTTAAATTAAAAATTGAATGTTGATTACAAAGCTTTGTTTTCATCTAGAAGTGGGCATTTTATAAGCTGCAAGTTAAAATGTAACTGCCACATAAGATGGTTTCCAATATTCCTATGACCTCAAAACAAAAAAGCATTGCCAGGGAGACAATGGAGGCTAAAAATAGTTTCCTACTTCTGAATACACTCAGGGTAGACTTCAAATGCCAGCGATGGCTAAGTTTCTCATCCTGATGTAAAATTCCCAGGTGGAAAATCTCCCTTTGTTATATTGTGATTTATAAGAAACATGTACTTGATTATATCACTCATATGTTTGGTCTTTATTCACTATGTCTGGTTCACAACTCCCAAATCCTTGGAAGTTCTTGAGTGATAAGAACAGTGGGAGCATTTTTTGTCATACTTGGATTCTTGACCTTAGCTCCTGGCTTCACAGTGATAAAGGTGAAATGCGTCTTTTGTTATTCACAATAAACTCCTTTATACAACTGGATTTATGTTAATGAGGTGACTTTTAGAAAACACCCAAGGTTGGGGATAGGTTGCCAGGGGAATCAGCCATGGATAGAGGGTTGGAACTTTAAGACCTACTCCCTGATTTCTGGGTAGGGGATAAGGGCTAAGGTTAAATCAACTACTAATAGTAAATGACTTAATCAACCATGCTTATGTTATGAAATCTCCATAAAAAGTCAGAAACTGGGTTTGGAGAGCTTCTAGGTTGGTGAACACGTGGAAGTGATGGGAGAGTGGTACACCTGGAAAGGTCATGGGAATGTCTGTGCCCTTTCCCCAGACCTTTCCATCTGGCTGTTGCTGAGTTATATCCTTTTATAGCAAATTTTATAGTAATATTACAGGGACTCAACCTCAAAGAGTTGGTCCTTTGCCCTCTAGAGAAAGACTTCACCAGAGAACAATAGTTGTACTTGAACTAGGCAAGGCTTTATTAGAAAGACTCATAAAGGAGGGAGCCAGTTTGGGAAAGGAAAATATAGTCTGACTCCCCTTAGGGAGTTAGGTGGAGATATTTAAAGCATAAGCCCATGAAGCAGGAGGAGGTGAAGAGCAACATCATAGCCTGTCCTGGGTTGGGTTAAGGGTTGCATTCTATATGCCCATGTGGGAGGCTCAGCTGTCTCCCTCCAAGAAATCACTAGTCAGGATCTAATGCTTTTTATCTATCATGGTGCCTCATGGTCACTGTGGTGGGTCGAACTGTTTGGATGGTTGGATGGGGCTCGCCAGTCAATGATTTAATCCACCTGTTCAAATGGAGATGGGGCAACTCATCCTACAGGCTAGTATCCTACCGGCTACCTACACTGTCTCGGTAAGTAAAATGTTTTTCTGAGTTATTTCAACTGGTCTGTCAAATTAATCAAACCCAAGAAGGGGATCATGGGAATCTCTGGCTCATAACCAGTCTGTCAGAAGCACAGGTAATAACCTAGCTTTGTGATTGGCATCTGAAGGGGTTTTTTTTTGGAATGCTTTTTTTTTTTTTCCCCATGCTTGACCTGTGGAATCTGATACCATCTACAAGTAGATAGTGACAGAATTCAGTTGAATTCTCAGTGACCCAGGTGATGTCTGGAGAATTGCTTGTTCTATGTGTGGGGAACCGCCTCTCCATATTAGTCACATGGTATCAGAACGATTTACTCTTTCTGTAAAAGGTTATTTGTTTGTTGTTGTTACCATTTTATTATTCAGAATGTTTTAATACTATCCATGTTAGTAAGTTATATCCATATGTTAACATAATCCTTGTTCTATCAAACAATCAACTGGATTTCCTGTACCTGAGGAATCTCCTTTGAAATTCATGAAAGAAATTGAGTACAAATGTACCTATTTTTGGTCCAACTCAGGACATTTATGAAGGGTTTTCTCAGTGCCCACATTTCCATGGGAATGTTTGGGGTCTCTACTGAAACTACAAAGATACTGGATTTATTCCCTTTACCCAATCCTTTTTTTTTAACTCCCTCCATTCTTAGGTGTTGATTCTCAGGGTACTCCTTATTAAACATCTTGCCTGCCAAACTCTCTGCCAGTTTTCACAACCTAGAGAACCCAGTTAGAGACCCTAATCCAAATCATCGAGGAAGTAAATGGCAATATGAGAATTTTTAATTTATATCTATAGATAACAAAGTTCATTTGGATAATCTACCTTCCTCTACCCTGTACTATCCTTTTGGCAATCCCTGACATTAAATGATGCTGAATTTTTCTTCTTAGTATTTAACATAATCTATCATGATTTTGTTTTTTATTGTTTTCCTCTTTTGCCCCACTGAACTATCAGTTCCGTAAGGAATAATGTATTTTGTCTGTGGTGTTCCCTGCTCTATTCCTGGCACCTGGAACAATGCCTGACACATATTAGTGTCTAACAAATATTTGTTGTAAATGATTGAATGAATGGTCATATCTTTGCAACAAGTTCCACAGAGAGAACAGTTTCTTCCTATAAATTCCAAAGCATTTAGTATGGAACTTAATTAGAAGATCTGCCTCATTATAACATAATCACATGTTTACTTAAATATCTGCACATTAACTCATCTCTAGTCTTTTCAACAGAACTCTAAACCTTCAATCAAGAACTCAAATGTGGGCCTCCCTGGTGGCCCAAAGGGTTAAGATGCAACCCATGAAGCTGTCTGTAGCCACTGCAGAATGAGTTTGCTCCCCAGCCGGCCAGGGAGCAACCCACATGGTGCAGCAGACCTCTCCTGACTCACCCACTGCTCCCCTCAGCAGTGTATTTCAGTCAATCTTCCTGTTCTGTTCCCTACTCTGTCTAGTGAATCATCTCACCCCCCTCACCTCTGGCTTATACCCCAGTTCCTGTATGCATAAGTAATCTTTTCAAGCCAAAAAAGAACTCAGATGCATTGGATAACTTGTCAGTTTCACTATTTTCTTAGATTTTTCCTTCTTTGAATATGCCATACTCCAATAATCTGGACTAATTATTCTCTTGGCATAATTAAAGCCATATTTTTGGAAGCCTATTTAGCATCAGACTCAGAATTTCATTTACCATTCACCCATGTTATATTTTTACTTTCTACATGCCCTGTCTTCCTTTTAATCTTTTACTTTCTAATGCTTGGTGGAAAACAAGTAACTCACTAGTTAATAGTGAGTAACTAGTAATTAGTTACTCACTTTCCTTATCCATTTGAGAGTGACCATCCACATTCTAACATGCCTTTAGTCTACTTTCATATTTGATAGTTCAGTTGGGTACAATATGGTAAGTCAGTTATGTGCTAACATGGTAAAGCACAGAGTTGAATGTATAATGGTAAACTTAATGTAGTATATAACGGTGTTGGTTTATAATGATGCACATCTGAAACTTGTTATAATGCAATATTACATCAATGAATAACACTTTTAAAAACAAATAAAAGTTAAGAATGCCAAGTAAAACCTAAGTTCTCCCCAGCCAAAAAGAAAAAAAAATAAAATAAAGAAGAAGAAAAACTCCTTTGTCTGATTCTTTATATAATTGATTTTATGGTCAAAACATTCTCCCTACTATAATAATCTGCAACAATCCTCTTGAATAAAGCATTTTCTGAGTCAGCATTTTTTAATTTTAAGATTTAAGATCAAAATGTCCTTTTTTGAAATTTGCAATCAATTCTCTTTATTTAAAATTCACACAGTGAACAAAGCCTTCAAAGTTTTGTCTTCTTCTGTTGCCAGAGTTAACTCTTTCCAGAGTTGATTTGAATTATTTTGTGTCACATAGGCTATCTCTTCTCTTACAGGTATATCATTCAGTTTTCTCCTCATTATTTTAGTCAGTTACTTCTATGTGTAGAAATGTATGTCATATTCACAATTTCTCATTATTTTAATTAATAATGGTATACTAAACCTGTGGAAATCCCCTCATCGTAAAGTTTACATATCTCTCAAACACAGAAACCAGACTGTCATATTTCAAAACTGCCTTTCAGCTAGGAACATGCACATGAAATTGGCTCTTAAGATCAGAAACACTATGGGTAAATTTGACACAAAAGTGAGCAATGTGAATAAATGAGATCAGTATGGAGATTCGATTCTATCCGTTTTCATTAACAGAAAAGGCATCTAGCTTTCAGGAAAGAGATGACAAATCACAGGAATGGCAAAGGCCCTGAAAAGTGTAGACATGGCTGTAGGGTCAAATTCTTTGTCTTATCGCTGGTTTTTGTGTTTGAGAGATATGTAAGCTTTACAATGAAGGGATTTGCTCTCATAGTTGCTGCCACACATTCCCACTGAAGACAATTCTGTTTCTCAGCTTAGAATGATAGTTTCTTGACTGTCTCTAGACCTCACAAGAGTCCAAGTTACCAAATATCCTTTAATAAACCACTTTCACTGAAGTAAATTCATTGAGCAGAGGTGGTTATTTCTGTTACAACCTCATTATCTTGCCCTGTTTTGACTAAGAATAAGATATACATTTTTGTGAAGAATACCAGTGAGTTTTGGCAAGTCCAATGACTAAAAAAAAAAAAAAAAAAAAGTGAAGGCATACTTTCCTTGCCTGAGAAAGTCAACACAGCTTTCAATCTCTCAATGATTACTCCCCACCCTTTGTTAAAAGGGAGAGGACAGAAGAATAGCATGTTTTAACTTAGCATGGATAGCAGTACTCCATCATTTCACTATAGACCTACACCAACCCTTCTACTAAGTTAGTCCACAGGGAACTTAATTATCTCAAAAGTTTTATAGGACATTCAATCAATGCATTATATAAGTAATTCACTATAATTCCCAATAAAAAGGATGTTTTGGATACCACTGTCACTTTGGAAAGACTCAAAACTTCTGTTTCCAACATGGGGGGCTAAGAGTGTGTCACTGTGGTATATTGCATTATTGTGAAACATATTTACTATGTTTCCCTACAAATTGTTTCCCTCTCCCAGTGGGAAAATGTAAAGAAATGTAAAGAAAATGTAAAGAAAAATACATTTCTTTATACTGAGAATTTAAGCTTGGACATATGATTTGTTTTGGACATATGATTTGTAAGTAGAAGTTAAATGAGGAGTCACTTATAAAGAGTTCATGGCCAGAATATCAGAATATGTCTTGTTATTCACAGCTTTTTTACTGACCATGAAACTAGGACTATCTTAAGCAAGTCTTTACTCAGCCTGGGTAGTGAAATAAAATGACATGTGGCCCATAAAAGATATGTAAAGTGAATGGAAAAGAAATCTTTGTTGGGGTAAGGAATGGAAATTTTTCTGTTTGAAAGTGACTTTAGCAAAATTTACCTAAACTGACTTATAAAAACTATTTTTATAACTTTACTTTTACAATCAAACAATTGGTTTGTATATTAATATTATGTTTCTAAAGGAATAAATCCATAGAAAAGTAAAATATAGACAGTCTTCTGTTAAATATGTATTTCTATTAAGTTTTCTAGACAACTTTACTCAGTTGTACTATGGGAAAATCCTAACGAGGATTCTTTGGTCCAGATAGCTTTCTTCAGCCTCATTTAATGAACATGTTTATGATTCTCATCTGCTTCACAGTAAATTTCCACATCTTCTTCAGTTCACAGGAGCTCACATAACATGCACCATGTATACAGTACACAAAGTAAATATGTAATTACCTTACCCTCATAACTTTAAAATCCGGAAAGTAAGTTAATTTTCTGAGGATTTAAGCATAAAACCACTGAATGAAAAAATATTTAAAGATATAGAAAAAAAAAAAACTTAGGTATAGAGGAATGTCTCTATTTTGGTGAGACCTTAATCTAAGTGCACAAATATACATCTGAAAATGTTGTCAATGAGAATTGAGTTTACTCAGTTGATAAAGTATAGGAAAAGGAGTATCATTTTTTAAAAGCCACTGGCAGTACCTATCCAAGTATTTTGCAGATAGAAGACAGATCTAATATCAGGCACATTCCTGCTTCAGACATAGAAGTTGTAAGCAAACTAAACTTGACATTATTATTTACTTGTGTTTTCCAATTCCATGCCAGGCAAGCAGACTGCTGATTATAAAACTGCTTCCTGTGTAAAGAAAGTATGCTCTAGTCATATCAATTGCAAGCACATTAATGCATATGAAAATTATTTCTGATTGTAAAGTCACAAATTGGTATTCTGGTTTTTACAAATCAGTTTCTATAAAAATGGTGTAGAAGACATTCTGTAATTGTTCCTCCACCTTTCTGTTTATTCTAGAAGACTGAATTTTTGGACCACATTATTAAGAATCTTGCCATTTTGCTTACACATTTGACCAATGTATGGTACCAGCGCAAGATCAAAAGCAAGGAGAGGAGTGAAAATGATGGAATGACCAAAAAGCCTTAAAATCAAAAAGATTACTGGCCAAAATTAATCTTTTCACAACCTTAAAATTTTAAAAAGACCTACGCTAATCAGAGGAACACTTATTCAAGAGAAACTGTTGATCTGGGGAAAAACAATGAGCTTTGTGGTAGTAGAACTTTCCCTATCCTCATTCCTCTTCTCCCCAATGTTGTTCGGAATTCCAAGGTAATATCTACAATCAGCAGCTCACTAAAACTTAAGATCTGTGAAAAACAAATGCCTAGCAGACACCTGAAGAAGTAGTAAAGGTTTGTAGCTTCTCCTGAAGGCCCCTCCAGAGAATTGCCACTATTTCAAGTTTCAGGCAGCTCAATGAGAAAGATTCATTCCTTGAAATGTGGCCCATCTCAAAACTCAAAATTCTAAAGGCATGTGTCAAAAGGGAAGAAATATCAGTGGCATTTGGTTAACACTACTGTTGCCTAAGAAGATAATATCTGTTGAGGCCAATAACAGACTTAGCAAGAACCTAAAAGGAAGTTCTGAGGAATAAGGTTTCCATGAAGGACTTTGAAAAGCTCTGACATAATCATGGGGATCTAGAGAGTCACATGCATGTACAGGCCCATGCACAAGTCAAGGAAAGACCTGAGAAGGCCCTAATCTCTCACCTCAAGATAGCTTTGGTGAGCCTGATCCAATGAGTAAATTTATGGTTTTCACCTCTTTTTAAAAGATTTATTTATGCATACAAGAGCTGGGGTGTAGGCCAGAGGTGTGGGGGTGAAAGGAGTCACCAGAGACAGAATGGGGAGCAGAACGGGCAGATCTACTGAAATACACTGCTGAGGGGAGAAGCAAGTGAGACAGGAGAGGTCTGCTGCACCATGTGGGTTAGCTCCCTGGCCCAGGATCGAACTTGCACTGCAGTAGCTGCCAATAGATTCATAGTGCTGAGACTTAACACTTTGTACCACCAGGGAGGTCCTGTTTTCACCTCTTCAATTGCAGATTTTTGGACTGTCTCAGGCAGCCAAGGTTACCTTGACAAGGATATATTAATGGATTTTTATATCATTCTCTTACCACTACATAGTTTATGGCAAAAACCACCTTTGCATTTCCTCACTACATTTCCTAGTGAAGGTCATCCACTCCAGAATAATGTATGGAAAGAACAGCATGGTGGATTAAGGAAACAAGTAAATTTTTTACGGAGTTGAATTTTATAGTAGCAGCTGGTGCAAAGTGGCAGAAGAAGGAGCCTGCTACCAAAGCTCAAGAAAGAGCAAAGATTTCTCTAAGTGTTCATAAGAGGATATTGGACTCCAGTGACATCCAGCTAGGGATTCATAAAAAGTAAAAGTATGGGAGAAAAGCAATGGCTATCTTGAAGAGAGAAAGAGAATGGGGGGAAAAAAATTGTTCACTCTTCTCTTAGAATGATGAGGAAACTCTGACAGGATAGAGTCTGGATATGGGTAATTTTATTTACTCTTGGGGACAGTCTGTTTTAACAGATTATTTTTCTTTATGTTCATGTCATAGTGCAGGAAGAAAAACTGCAATTTTTAAGGTAGAAGAAAAGTACGAGAGCAGCAGGGATAATCCTAGCCAAGCTGGAATTCCTGAAATGTGAACTGAATGTGCTGCTTTTGTTCAGTGTTAGTTCACATGGTTCCTGGCTCTCAGATTGAGAACCATTGCTGAAATGAGGCTTTCTAAATTGTTACTAATAGCCACATGTCTGTATCACTAGTGGGTGCTAAGGGAAAAGGAAACAATTGAGAATTCCTCCCCACAATAACCTTTAACAGAATAAAAAAGATAAATAGCCTGACTTGGGAAGAATAACAGAGGTGCTGACAATAGCTCAGAGAAACATTTCAGAGATGTTTGAAATAAATCTGAAAATTGGGGGCAGTAATAGTAATAGCAAACAATGATCATTTTTTTTATTACTAGGAACTGTTCTAAGTGCAAAAGTCTTATGTATTAGCTCTGTAAATTCCTACAACAATCCTAGAATACAGAGAAAATTCTTTTTTTTATAAACTATCTGTGGCAATGAAAACTAAATATATCTCCCAATTGGTCTGGGTATCTGTTCGCAGGACCCATACTCTTAACCTTAGAATATAGTTAAAGATTTTAGATTTACTAGAATTGGGATATGATGTCTCAATATAAGATCTAGACTAGATAAAGTGGTAGTTGATAACAATTAAAATAATTTGAAAGTTGGGCCTCCCCCGTGGCGCAGCGGTTGAGCGCTGGGTTGCGAAGCTGCCCGCGGCCTCTGCAGCGCCGGTTCGATCCCCGGCTGCTCCCCGGCCACTGGAGGAGGGTCCCACATGGCGCGCAGACCTCTCCTGCCGCCCGCTGCTCCCCTCAGCAGTGTACTTCAGTCCTTCTGCCTGCTCTGCTCCCCGCTCTGGCTCTGGTGAGTTCTCTCACCCTCCCGCGCTTCTGACTGTACCCAGTGCTTGTAGAAATAAATAAATTAATAAATAAATCTTTAAAAAAAAATAATAATTTGAAAGTTGATTCTGATTTTTACTTTATTATAATTAGTCTTTTTCCTGGTCCCTTATATAGGTTTTCTAAATTCCTGCTGTAAGTGAGACCATCCGGTATTTTTCTTTTTCTTTCTGGCTTATTTCGCTGAGCATGATCCCTTCCAGCTCAATCCATAAACCAGAGACACAATACGCGGGGAGTGTGAGGGGAGTTGGGAGTCGGGTCAAAATAAGGGGAGTGGGGATTGTATGGGGAATATAACAAAGATGAAAATGCATACATTGTGCAAAAATGAAAAATGATGTAAAAAATATATAAAATATTTTTTTAAAAAGGTGACAGATGAAGCATCAAAAAATATTTTGAAAATTACATAACTGAATGTAAAAATATTTCCCGCAAGATATATTTCTATTATTAAATAATATTAATTATATTTATATGGTATAATAAGATTTTTAAATGTTATTGACAAATATGGACCAGGGATAACCTGAATATTAGTATTCACTATTTGAATAAAAGATATCAGAGGAAATAACATTATCCTAAAGTTCTCTAAATGTTGAAAGTTCATTTATAAGCAAATGACAAGTATCTCTACCCAGAAAAATATAGGAACAAAGAACAAGCAGCAAAAAAAAAAAAGAAACCGGTAATGAATACTGTAGTTACTAATCCAACTATATCAATAATCCATAAATAATCTAATAAACTGCATCAAAAATAATTTTGTCATCAATGGTCTATGTGTACCAACTAAAAAACAGATCAGAGTGGATCAAAACAAAAACAAAAAGAAAGAAGATAACTCAATTACAGTCATGTGTTACATAACAACATTTTGATTAGGACAGACTGCATATACAATTATACAATGGTGGTTCCCAAATTCCTGTTGCCTATAGGCATCATAGCTGTCATAACATCATAGTGCTTTACACTTGCAATGGCTTCATACATCCTGTCTTTACTGTGTCTCTTGATAGCATTATTTTTCCTTGTGCTTGATTTAATCTCATGTTGTTTTGCTCATCATGGTCTTTAAGCATCCACTGCAAATACTGCCAGCAAAAGGCCATATAATGAACAACATTAAAGGTGATTAAGGACTATAAAAATGGAAAATTTGTGATAGTTATTGTTTTCCAGACAGGCATGTCCCTTTCCACAATAGCTATAATTTTAAATAACAAGAGAAGACCTCCCTTCTCCCTTGTGGCACAGCGGTTGAGTGCTGGGCTGCAAAGCTGCCCACAGCCTCTGCAGCCCGGTTTGATCTCCAGGTACCATCCCTGGGTTCGATCCCCGGGTTTGATCCCCAGCTGGCCGGTGAGGGTCCCACATGGTGTGCAGATCTTTCCTGCGGTGCCGGCTGCTCTCCTCAGCAGTGTATTTCATCAGTGTGCCTGTTCTGTTCCCCGCTCTGGCTCTGGTGAATTCTCTCACCCTCCCATGCTTATGACTGTACACAGTGCTTGTATAAATAAATAAATAAATCTTAAAAAAAAAAGAACAAGGGAAAAGTGACAAAACTTGTTATAAGTTTTGTTTAATTAAAAAAGAGTAAAAATTTTTGAGAAACTTCTAATGATTTGGACTATAGACCTGGCACAGAAACACATCCCTCTCAGAACAATGATGACTATGACCAAGGCAAAAATTTGTGATGTTGAAAGATCAGACTGAACTAAAATACTGGATTCACCACAAGCTCTATGATATTTGCACAATGATGTAATCATCTATGGATGTTTTTCTCAGTATGTAGCAAACTCATCAAGCAACATATGACTATATATGTTGTTTATAGGGAACCCACTTTACATATAAAGTCCATATAAATTAAAAGTAAATGGATAGAGGAAAATACTGTATGTGTTTACACTAATGAAAAGAAACCAGAAGTAGCTATATCAACTTCAGACAGTAGACTTCAAAGCAAGGAAAATTATCAGGGATAAAGAAGAACATTACATAATAATAAATGAATCAATTCTCCAAGAAGACATCATCATTCTTTATGTATATGTGTCTAACAAAAGAGTGTTAAATTATGCAAGGTAAAAACAAACAGGACTGCAAAGAGAAACTGACTGATTCACTATCTTATTTGGAGGCATCAATACCTCACTTAGAAATGGAAAGATTCAGCAAAAGAGGGTAAGTGAACTCAAAAACACCATCAACTGAATACAGGAGACAAATATAGACTGTTACACGTAACAATAGAATACACATTCTTCTCATTCTCACATTGACTATTCACCAAGATAGACCACATTCTAGACCATGTAACATTCCTTTAAAGCATTAATAGAATAAAAATCATACAATGTTTGTTCTCAAACCATAATGAAACTAGAATTCAATAATAGAAAATTAGATTATCCCAAAATACATAAAGATTAAACAACATACTTCTAAATAACACATGGTCAAAGAAGAAATTTGAAAATATTTTAAAATATTTTAAACTAAATGGAAATGAAAAAACAATTTACCAAAATTTCTAGGATGCAGAAAATGTAGTGCTTAGGGGAAAACTTATAGCATTGAATGTATACATTAGAAGAGAAATCTAAAGTTAATAATCTAAGTTTTCTTCTCAGGTAACTAGACAAAAAGAGAAAATTAAAACCAAGGTACGCAGAAGAAAAGAAATAATAAGAGTTAGAAACCAATAAAAATTGAAAACAAGAAGTCAATGAAATTTTGCTGTGAATCTAAAACTACTCTAAAATTGTTTAAATGAATGAATGAATGAATGCCTAACCAATCTGAAGGCAATCTGACAGATACGACACATGGGGACAGTACAGCTTACTGTCACCCTCAGCATCATTAAAAGGACTGTTTTGCAAAATAAACAATCTAGTCAAGAAATGGGCAGAACTCAAAAGACATTTCTCCAAAGAGGAAATGCAAATGGCCAACAAGCATATGAAAAAATGTTCAAAATCCTTTATAATCGGGGAAATGCAAATCAAAACCACACTGCGATACCACCTTACACCAGTAAGAATGGCACATATCAAAAAAACAAGCAAAAACAAATGTTGGCGAGGATGCGGTGAAAAAGGAACTCTCCTACATTGCTGGTGGGAGTGCAAACTGGTCCAACCACTGTGGAAAGCTGTGTGGAGGTTCCTCAGTCTACTAAAAATGGAGCTACCATACGATCCGGCAATTCCACTACTAGGGATCTACCCCAAGGACACAAAAACAGCGATTCAAAAGACCACCTATACCCCTATGTTTATTGCAGCACTATTTAAAATAGGTAAAACCTGGAAACAACAGAAATGCCGCAAAATAGATGACTGGATCAGGTAGATGTGGCATATATACACAATGGAATATTATCCAGCAATCAAAAAAGATAAACTCATGCCATTCGCAGCAACGTGGATGGAGCTAGAAGGAATTATGCTCAGTGAAATAAGCCAGAAGGAAAAAGAAAAATGTTGGATGGTTTCACCTATAGCAGGAATATAGGGGAACCCAATAAGACATCAATG